>NC_090921.1:404370413-405000413 GCF_040938575.1 Ambystoma mexicanum | reverse complement strand
TGCAACACAGAGTAACATGGCATTTTCCCCTCAACGCACCACAATCTACATTCCATTACTGCCGCCTTAATGCCAAGCACATAACATATCTCCTTCATTCCACCTTATCCATTCCCCTCTTCACTCACGCCACTCTTTCAGGTTCCAAACCTGACCTTGTTGAATCCTCACTACACACATCAACACCTCAATGTGCAAAGGATCACTGTACAGCAATGCACCCTTCCTTCTCACCACTCATTTCTTTCTCCTCACCCAATTACCCACACAGACCTTCGTAGCCACATTTTATGAATCTTCGAAATCCTCTTCTCCCTTTCCTGTTCATCTCTTGACCTTATATCATCCACCTGAATATTGAAAGGCCTACTTCTCCCCAGCCACCCGGGGACATACAATTGTATGGGCCTCCTGGCAATCCCTTGCACTGTGGTCTGTATCTGTAACCCTACAGTCCCCCCAACTCCCATTTCTGCACTTATCAGACACACCCTGTCTGTTGCCTTAAACCTAGCACTTGCCACTTGCTGTCTGCACTACCACTGTTTATTTGTTTGTATTTATTTGTATTCCTTTTGCTCAGCACTTTCCACTCCCCCCTCTCCCATGCACTTTCCCCTTTCCCTATCCCATGTACTTGCGCATTCTCAATTTCACTGGGTCTAATAAGATCGTCGTTTATTTTCTCCCTTGTTCCCCTTGCTTGCCTCGTTGCGCTTTGAAACACTTGTGTACGAGCGTGATAAAAATAAAATATCAATTCCTTCCTCTCATCAATTCCGCTACACCCGTTAACGCATGATGCGACCTCTTCAGGACATGCACCCTTTCTCCGACTCATTCCTTCCAGCTTCCTCCACACACACTAGCCAAATAAATGGCATCCATGATCCATCTATTAACCCTTACAACCGTCCCATTACACTCAGGATGATCTAACCTGGTCTTCTTGTGCACAATACATTATTTCCTCAAACTCCTGCATACTCTTCTCCACAAACTGTGTAACATTGTCAGTCAACACAGAAGAAAGATATCCCTCTCTTTCGAAGATCTCTTCTTGAAAGGCAATAAAACGTCCCACACTAGTTTCCCTTACAATCTTGAACTCAATCCATAGCGGCATGTCAACAACTACAATAATAGTTTTTTGATCTCCACAGAAGCCAACACATCTGCTGCAACTTCCTCAACACAGACCATTGGGAGATTTCACCTTTATCATTGGCTGTCTAACTGCCTTAACTCCTCCTTCTCCCATTCAGCATAATCTTCTAATATTTTCTCATTCTGTCAGAACCTGGCCACCAATAATCCTCCAGTACATCTTTTCGTCCATGACACTATATTTCCCCTATGCACACCATTAATGAATTTCTCTTATAGATCCAGGAACAGCTCCCCGCCCCCACCTGTACAATAAACCTTTACCAACACTCAACTAATTTCTCACCTCCAAATAAGCTATTTTCTGTCCTCTCAACCTCCACTTCTGAGGCCAACCATGTTCCACTCATCCACAGCCTTGGCTTCTTCCCACTCTGTGACTCGTGATAGGGTCATCGACAGAACGAACACCTTGTCGGTAATCTCATCCTCACCTTTCTCCTCTGCACCCTCCACCCCAATAGCAAATAATCCTCCATTGCGTTAACTTTGCCTGAAATAATCGTCATCATGCTAAATACATGATTTTGCATCCTCACAACTTAGCCTGCCACTCTTGTTGATACTTGGTCCCATTCTTTTTTGATTCAAATATTTATTTTAGAGTTCTATGGTCGGTCCTTAACACAAAATATGATCCCTCCCCCCAACTTTTTAATTTCTCAACCATCCAGTGACAAGCGGACGTCTCCTTCTCAATCACTGAATATTTGTTTTCAGTGCCTTGCACTAACCTCGATGCATGCGCTAGAATAATCTGTCACCATCATTTCTTTGGGTCAATACAGCACCAATAGCAATACCACTGGTATCCACCGTTATCGACTCTCTCTTATTGTCAAATTGACCCAAGGCCGAGCCATATCCATTCCTCCTTTTTATACTTTTGAACTCATCAGAAACCTTATTCCATACAAACTCTTCACCGTTTCTCAAGAAATGTCCTCATTCCTCCAATTTCTATTAAAAACATTCTTATTTGATTTAGATCATTCCAAGAAAAAACCTCAATTCATGTTTGTTTTGGGGGAACCGCCACATTTTTTATATTGTCTACATTCTACTTTTGGGGGCTAATTCCATTTGCACTTCTCGCATGTCCCAAATACTCCACCTATATTTTCCTTAAAACACATTTCTCCTTTTTCTGTCATTCGCCTCTTTAACAGAATATCCAAAACCCACTTACTCTGTTCATGCTCACTTTGGGTTTCACCACAGTTTATCCATTACCTTCTGAAACGGACGATGCGGAAACCAGTCCAATTGGCACCCGTTGAAACTCCCTCATGTGTTACAAACTGCCAATGTCTGTGAATCTTGGTCCATCTCCATCTCTTGGTATGCGGACGAAGCCCAGCTTTGTAGATATTTTCCTTTCCCCATCATGGCTAACATCTATGCCATTTTAGGAAGAGGTCTTTCAACAAACGCACACTTGTTGAATTTTCTAAGGTCGATAAATAAATGCAACTCCCCACTTGGTTTTTTCACAATAACATTGGATGGACCTATTCTCCCATATGGGTTCTCTCAATTATCCCTTATTTGCACAACTTATCCAGTTCTCTTTTCACACCTTTGTGCGACACCAGTGGCACTTGTCGCAATTTAGCCCCAACTAATACACTCCCCTCTTTCAACACTATTTGGCGTGCCATGCCATTTATCTTACCAGCACCATCTATCTACACACGCTTAGTTATATCTGTTTGCATCAATTTGCCCTCTTTCCAATCCCGCGACTTGATCTTCCGTATTCAGATCCAATCTTGTCTTAAGTTTCTTCTGCTCTTGTCACCCCAAAAAGCTTGCCCCCTTCTTAGTCACATATATATCAGACTTTAGCAGATCATCCACACTCCCCAATACAATTACCTTAGCCCCTGAATCTGCCATCATCTTCTCTCTATTCCCATTCAATTTTATTTCCTGCTTTGGGACTTTGACAATGATCATCGCTATTGCCCTCATTTACAAACTTACTGCATTGATGTCGACATGCTCATCTGAATCCTCAACAGAAGAATCCTCTGTCTCCATTCACCCACATATCTTTTTGTTATTAAAGTTCCCTTGATCGTTGTTGCAACAATTTGTAAAATGACCCCATCTTTTTGCTTTTGGATCAATTACCTTTCTGCCCTGGGCACATGGGGGGGGAAAAAAACAGCCAAATGATTTTTTTCTCCCACATCGAAAACATAAATGCTCTTCATTGAATGTTTTTTTTTGTTCTCCTTTTGACACGAATTTGGCTTCACCCATTAGTTCCATCTTTTTATTTTTCTTCTTGCTTTTATACTCCGTTTTGAGTACCTCCACTTCCCCCCTCTTTCTTTGCAGTTTTAACCACACTGGCCATTGAATGTTCTACCCTCATCGCTTGCTTTGAGTACACACGAACCGCAGGCCCCCACTCGCTTTGCACCGACAATTATGCCCTGGACCAGCACTGCACACCTACTTGGTGCCAGTCGATGGCACTATCACGCCACAACCAGTCCAGACCGCGTGATGGCACCAAGGTGACTGCATCATCATTAGCAAACATGTAGCAGTTGATGGCAGCGTCCCTAGTGACTGACAGCAGCCCTTGCCGGAGCTCTGCTATAGGTGCTTGAAACCTAGCGAACTGGCAGTAATCCACCTCTGGCACATCTTGAGGAGCAATCGCCTACGCATGGAGAAAGCATCTGACAGCCCAGAAACAACAAGGGGTTACTCTTCACTCTGCAGGGCCTGGCCAGAACACCTCACAGAGCCGGGTCTGCCAAACAACTTATCGCCAATGAAATAGTCACATTGAACGGTATGACTTTTATATGTTACCGTTTATTGACATTAAGATGGTTATCTCCTTCCTCAACCAATTGCTGAATGCTGAAACAGAGTAATCTGCCATTTTCCCCTAACACTCCACAATCTACATTCCAACTCTGCCTTCTAAATGCCAAGCACATTATAAGAGAAAGTTAGGCGTTTTCTTTATTATTTCATAATAAATCTTGTTGAGCATAACAATGGATCTGTCTCCTCCTTCTGACCTAACACAGCACCCACCTGCCTCACTTTCTGTTCCACTGCTCCCTTGCATCTCACCATTCTTGTGGTCTCTTAATTTCTCACCGACTGCTATGACTCCCGACTCCCATGACCTGAAACTGTGTGATGGAAGTTACTTAAAATGGGATTTCCTCCCCTCTAGACTCCTCACACCCGGTCTCCACACAACACTCACTGACCGTATAGCTGTTCTCCACACAGAGTTAATGATCTTCACCCCCCCCCATGACTAAACAAGATCGCTGGTGGTGTTGCTTTAATTAACAGCAAGAATACGCTATTGTCCCCTCTTCTTCCTCCTCCTACTTTACTCCCGCTTCCTTCAAACCCCTCTGTCCTAATTCTTGTACTGACATCTTTTTACCATCCATGTTTACCCCTCAACAGCACACCCAATCACGTATTCTTTGATCTTGACCTGTTACTTGAAGTGCACCTAGATGCTGTCTCCACAGTATAATCCGTGACCTATACCTCTCCAATATGACCAAGGTCCTCCAGCTGTAGTTGGGCTCCATTCTCCCTGACCATCATGTTTTTTTGGGGCGTTCTCTTCTATCCTGCACTCAATGTCTGTTCTGTCAACCCCTCCACCTCACTCACTAATCCACTTCATCTGCATTCTCCCTCACCATCTATCCCCAAAAAGGAATTTAAGCCTTTCTCCTATCTTGAACAAGTCAAGGTGTCCCTTAACCGTTTTTCTCTACTTGGTTGGAGAACATCAGAGTTAGTGGTACATGTTCGCTGAGTTAGGTAAGCTGCGGTCAGACCAGTATTTTGTATACCTGAGGGGTTGGATCCATTCACTAGTATACCACTGGATATTGTATCCAAAGCACGGAGCGGACCTTGCAGCATTGTGAGAAACATTAAGGCGTCTCCCTAGCCAGTCCCTGGGGATCTGTCATCCAGGTGGCCAGGTTGCGGCCATCGCTATTGGATCCAGTTCCTGTGGTGGACCAGTGAGGTAGGATCACCTGGATGGGGGATTCTCATGGAGTGGGACACAGACGGGTGAGACGCGGTATCCCCTTCCTTACACCTTTTCCCCATTCTCTTTCGCAAAAAGAGGTCAAAGTGGTCATACAGGAGGTCTAGTAAAACCCCCGTACAATAGAAAGACTTTGATCTACAAACTAAGTGAAAGAAATGGAAGTGAATCCCGCAGTGAGAACAAACAACGTAAACTAATCCCGCCATATGAGAAAGCAAGAGAAGTAAATCCCGAAAATGCAAGCAAATGTGAAGTAGGCAAGTGGGAACCCGACTGAGGGATGCTGATGAAAAGGAGGAAAGTATAGTCCCAAGAAAGTGTGAGAGGAGTTAACCCGGCGCAGGGATGTCCATTGGAACTGTTTGAGAAGACATTAAGATTTGTGAAGGAGGTTCAATGCCCGGAAGAGGGGGTACAGGGGGTGAACCCATCACCCTGTGAACATTGGAAACAAACTTCCATTTGTTAAAGGAACTTTATTTTGGAACCGGATAGGCCCTTGAAAGCAAGAAAACATAGCTATCCGGGGTCTTAATATCACTTAAAGAACTTTCTAGGGATTTGTGCCCAGAAGAGGGGAATATTGGGATGAAAGTCATCACCCAAAGCCCATGGAAAAGAGACTGTGTATTGTTATTTGAACACATCAGGTCCTCGAAGGCAAGAGACTTTCAATTGAAATGAGACTTGGCCACGGACAGCCCTGATGGCTAAAAGCTTGAGTGTACTCTGTGCTGCCATTATAACTATTGTCTCGTGCGCTGGAGAAGCCTGAGACTGTACTGTGCTCCAAGCTCCCATCTTAAGCAGTGTCCAAAACATAGGAAGGGAGACCCAGGCTACTGCATCCTGACCTATAAGACCGATCCCACACCCCTTTTTGTATTAGTTGTGAGGTTTGGCAATAGGTTTCTTGGTATAGGGCCTTTTTATTTTGACACAACGCCACTAGGACTGCCTTATTTTTCATTTGATGGTCGACACTTGCTCCCCCCTTAGATGTAGGCTTAGATTAGGTGTTTTCCAACCTGCATGCTACATTTATTGTTCAATAAACAACCTTGAACTGTGATCTCTTGTCTTGAACCAGTGGTCACAATTGTTCTCCATCCCGTTATTCATTTGGGTTGCTCCTGTCACTCATAGGGCTCATAGCCTAGAAGGGTTCCTATCCTCCATCACTGTGGGAGAGAGGAACCCTCTTGAACTTGCTGTACCTGCTGCTCAATGTGCTGTGCGACACAGAGATCATCTTTGTGGGTCTGTGTTAGGGAGAATTCTCATCAATGTGTTAATTCCTGTCTACCTTAGAGACTCCCAGCTCTTTTTGCTAGACTTTAGGACTTTTAATTTCTAAACTGGAGAGAGTGAGACCTTTTTCCCCACTCTCGTATTTTTCTGTGATTTGGACTGTTTCGTTTGATTTTGGATTCTGATGAACTCCATAGGCATCATCTTTACATTGTGACACACAGCACCTTCAGTGCAGTGGCACAGGGAAGTCTCTTAGATTTCACAAAGGTTTAAATACCTTATCTTGGTGAAACTACTGTTTTTCCAAGAGCAGTGAAGTGAAATTGACTTTACTTATATTTGTAACTTTCTAGACCCAGCACACACTGTCTTACAATGGGGTGCTGGAGGGGTTACTTAGTAACCCCTTTGTATAGCTTCTCATGTAAGGTTTTTGTGTTACCCTTTCTACAATTAATGGTTGGTGGCAGTGGTTTACTTTTTACTACCATTGTTTGTTTTTACCACAGGGTGCAATTGCAGCTGCAGTAAGACACCCCTGGGTGCACATTGTGTCAAAATGGCCCGGTCGTCTTTTTTTAGCCATTTCTTGTTGCAAAGGTCCTTCTTGAGATTCACTCTGTGCACCAAACCAGGTTTGGCCCCTTTGTTTGTTTTGACTTTGGCGGGATTCACGAGTGAAGTCCGCCTCTGGCTCCAGCATGTCTGGCAGGGGCAGGAAGTGAGGTAGGTGCCCGAAACTCCCCGTGCTTAGGCTTCTTGGTTACAGGAATGCACCAAATGGTGATTGGATGGAGGGCAGCCACCCTTCTGTGTGAATGACGGCTATGCTGCGAATGAATGGGAGAAACCTGAATAAAAGGCAAAGCTTTTTTCTTGGAAGGCAGTCGACCACTGGACGAAGGAATCTGAAGAATAACTTGGAAGAGAAGCCTTCTGCAACTCCTGGACCGCTGGTTTGCCCGGTGAAGCCCTGCTGCTGTGCTGAAGCTCCGAATTCGCTTCCACTAGAGAAGACCTGCAAAGGACTTCTCCCCTTGGGTTGGTGGGACCAATCGACCCCAAGATGAGCTCATCTGGAAATCCTCTCTGAGCTGGCTGTACTTCCATTGCTGCTGCAGGAACCGAAGTGCCAGGGAGAGGAACACCAGAACCGAGTGAGTGTCTTTAAGCCGGACCCCTCTGGACTCCCAGGAAGCAGGACTGACCAAGCGCGAGCCACCTCAACGGAGTGCTGGATCTCCGATGCGAGGAAAGTCTGAAGTGGTATCCGAGAACCGCAGTGTTGCTATTTGCTAGAGATGCGAGTAACTGAAACCACGAAGTGCTGCTGAATTGAAGTTTGTCCATTGCTGCCGCTGACCTTCCCATTGTAGTGCAAGGAGTCCCCAGACGGCCCCTCTCTTGTCCCCATGAGGCCCAGGAGAAACAGGATCTGCAGACCTACGAAGGAACAGAAGCTTGCTGGAACCATTTCTTCTAACCAAAGGTACTGTAAAACTAAGGGGACTTAACTCTTGCTATGTAGCCTTGCTTTTTCTCAGTTGAGACCCATCTTAGTTGCTTTTGCAGAGATGCTTGCAGCTTTGACCTTCATAAGCTTCCCAGCTTGTGGCCCTACAGTGATACTTTATTTCTACAAATACTTCTAAAACATTGTGCATGATTTTTACTTACGGCAAGAAAAGTTTCAGGTCACCTAGACTTTTGAAAATTGACATTGGCAGGCCTGGCTCTCTGAAAGACTCTTCTTACCTCAGACTTTGTGCTTTACCTTTCCTCCAGGAAAGAGTTAATTTACTTTGCATTGAGGGTTAAAAACGACTTTCCTGCTTCAGAATATTTGTGTAACCTTCGTTTGCTTCCCAAACCCTTTTCTTTGACACCAACTCAGTATTGCTCTAAATGTACCAGTGATATAACAGTGTCAGCAGTGTCCTAGTTATTTAAGTCACCTCAGGGTGTAGGAATCTCCTGTGTGCCATCCCAAATGGGTACTTGCTGATGTAGAGAAACTGTGTATTTCTAAGTGTATTTGTGTGTTGCTTTTATAGTGCTCCCTTCTCAAGAAGGCATATTGAACTGACTGTTAAATTAATAATGGTTTAATCAAGAAACCTTGAGTGTAAGAGTTTATTTGAATACTTGTCACTGTGAATCTATGTGAAAACCCTACTGCTCACATTGACCCCTCTTGAGATAAGCCTGGCTTTTCAGCCACACTACCAACCTGTATTGTACAGACGTATACCAACGTTTGGGTTCCTATTGCCAGGAGGTCAAGGTTTCTGTTGTCTCCCAAAGGGTACTGCACACAATCTTGCCTAACACTCTGCTGCTTGTGGCTCCCAGGCTGAGCTAATCCCGTCAGAGGAGTGGAAGCCCTTTGTCTTGTCCGCAGGACCCTCACTGGGTTACCTTGAGACTACTCACCACCAATTGCATCATATGCATTTCTACAGCATTGAGCTTTAAGGAGATGTCCTCTTTTGTTGGCATTGTAAAGTCCAGCTAGAGGCCCTTTCTGTGGCCTTGATTTCTCGAGCAGAGAATGGGACCAGCCGAATCCTATCCAGACCCTCATTTCTGCACACATGGATCCCTGGGCCTTTCTCCAATGCAACCTTCCATTTGAGCATTTTAAGCCAAATGTTCCGATTACTCTTAGGGTGTTCCTGTGCAGACTTGCATGCACTTTTGATCTCCCTTAGCTTTCCACAGACTGCATACATATATACGTAGGATGCACCGTCCTTGCATGGAGCCACCTCTTGACTCGTCTTTGGTGATGGAACCTGAACATATGAATCTTGTGTGAGGTCCCTCTGACTCCCCAGCCAGGTGGTTACTCTCCTTTTCATGTTGCAACCTTTAAGTGCATACTTTCCAATTTGTATTGTAATGACCCCACTTAATTGTTGTCCTACGTAAGCCTATGGGAGAACTTTTTGAATTGACTAAACGCTCTCCTTCAAAAGAGAAATTGCTTACTCAACTGTGGAGGAAGGGGGTTTTCTGCCAACTCTCGATGTGGAAGACGCGTGCTTGGTGTTACTGAGTTTAATCATCTGGAGGAGACATTACCATTTCAAAGCACTAACCTTTGGCCTGGAATCTGGTAAGAGGGTGTTCACCAAATGCTTGGCCCTGGTGGCAGTGCATCTACGCTGCAAGCGTTTCCACGTCTATCCTTACCTGGACGATTTGCTCATTCGGTCCTGTTCCCACGCTCTGGCAACCCAGCAAACAGCAGAGACCATCCAACTTCTGACATTGCTAGGCTTCTCGTTAAACTATCCGAATTCCTGCGTAGTGCCATCTCAGTGTTGTGTCGGGCCACTCCCTCACAAGAGAGGGGGTAGGCCATCCTGGGAAACGTCCAACAGCTGTCTGCAGCGGCCATTGGAACAGTCCGGTCAATCAAGTCCCTGCTGGCTTTGATGTTCTCCTGCATACATCTGGTCCCCTTTTGCATACTTCGGTCGAAACCTTTTCAAGAATTTCTCAATGCCAGGTGGCAGCAAGTCACGGGTCCATGGACAGACAAGTGCGCCCTCAATCGGGCATTCTGTCAAACCCTGCTATAATGGTCAGTTTGTCTAAAACCTCGCTCGGGGAGCTCCCTTTCAGAACCCTTTGTACCAGGCTACAGTCACTACAGGTGCCTCTCTGGAAGGTTGGGGCTCCCACACAGGACCTTCTCACGGCAGAGGTAACTGGCTCTTGGAAGTAAAGGTGTTGCATATAAATGACCCGTAACTGCAGGCAGTGTTCTGGACCCTCAAGTCTTTCCAGCCTCCTCTCCATGGAAACGTGGTGCAGGTCTTCGTGGCCACACAACGGAGTGCTGCGGTCCTGCATGGGATGGGAGCTTCAGCAGGTGCAAGTGTTGCGCCTCTTCAGCGAATGGGGTCTTCCTTATTACGACCTTTGTTACAGCTGCCAACTCCCTTCTCAAGCTCTGCTCATCCACCTCCAACTCTCTGAGTGTCAGCTGATTTTCCAAGCAGAGAGTAGGTGGCAGATCTCTATCTTCGGCTGGGGCCTCCCTCTGGAACTGTCGCCTTGCCTTTCTCAAACTTGAGCAGAACCACATCTGGTTCCGGAAGCATTCGTGACCTTCCTGTTAACTTCTGCTTTCTCGCTTCCTCTCCCCTGCTTCATCTCCGTCTGCTCAACGCACTGGTCATCTGGCCACCCTCTGAACTTTGGCCCAGGTCCCTGCACGTCCAGTTGCACCTCGCACTGCCTCTTGGCTCCCCCCGGCACTTGTGGTCTGTATCTTTAACCCTACAGTCCCTTCTCTCTGCACTTATGACCCACCTGTTGGCTGCATTCTGATTTACCTGCACTGAGCCACCCGCTGACTGCACTTATTGACTACCTGCACTTCGCCCTCTCCACTTCTCCCCTTCCACTTCCCTGCACTTGAGTGATATGAAGGACACAAGATTGTTGTTTTGTCCTCCCTCTGCCTCCCACTTCTTGTCTTGTCGGGCCTAGAAACACTTGTGTACAGGCACGTTCTAAATGTCATATTCTATCAGCTCTTCAAATGTCAGAAGCAGATATCCTGAGCCGAGCCTGGGGGATGCCTTCTAATCCCCACCCCCACTGGTAGGGTCCTTTTCTGTATGCTTTGCTTCCAATTCTGCTGCTACTATGTGTGATCCACACACTCAGATGTTGCCACTACAGGATGATCCTCATTGCACCAGCGTGGCCAAGGCAAATCAGGTAGTCGGAGTTTCCCCGTCTGTCAGTGGTTCTGGCCATCCAACTGCCTTTACTTTCCAACCTCCTCTCTAAAGGAGAAGGTTCAATCCTGCACCACGAGCCAACGTTGCTGAACCTCATGGCCCGACTCCTGCAGCCTTATAATTTGGATACTTCGCTGCAGTTGTAATGCAAGAAGAGCCTGGCTAAAGCCAGGGCTTCCCTCGATTATGACTTGCTACAGGCACAAATAAAAGCGCTTTGCAATGTGGTGGTGTGCTCGTAAAATCTCACCACTGCGTGTGACTGCCCCGCAGCTCTTCCGGTACCTGTTCTCACTGGCTAAGGCTGGCTTTGCCCATGCGTCTCAAGGTCCACCTGGCCGCCATATCCCCGTACACACGCCAGGCAAACTCTCCTTGTGGTCACACAGGCTTGTTAAGGAGTTAAAGGTCTCTTTAGAATATTCCTGCCGGTAAATGCTCCTGCGCCAGCGTGGGAATTGAACATAGTACTGTCTAAACTGATGGGGCCCCGGTTTGAACCAATGGATCGTGCCCCTTTAAAGTTTGTCATAGAAAACCGCCTTAATGGTGGTGTTCACCTCGGCCATGCGGGTAGAGGAGATGCAGGCCCTCTCCTCCTGTAAGCCTCCATATTTGTCCTTTCATGCCGCTAAGGTGGTTCTGTGAATTCATCCTTCCTTCATGCTGAAGATTTCCTCTGACTTTAATGTCAACGAGCCTTTGGTTCTGCCAGTTTTCTTCGTGAATCTTTCTTTGCCTGGTGAAAGGTTGTTGCATTCGCTACACGAAGAGCCTTTTTCAGCTTTTCATCAATTTTGGACCTATCGGAAGTCCCTGTCTAAGGCTTCCATCTCCAGGGGCTTTGCGGTTGAATCATGCAGTGCCATAAACTAGCCAACAGACCGGTTATAGGCTGTCCGAGAGCCCCCTCCACCATAGCCATCGCAACAATGACTGCATTTTTCTGGTATTCCCTTTCACGATTTCTGCAGGGCTTATTTATGTTAGTCTATCCACACCCTCACATGATTCTGTGTCGACAGGGATTCCAGGGAAGAGTCCCGGGTCGTCAAGCGATGCTGCGCAACCTGTTTGATGCAAGTCTGTTCCACGGCTAAGTGTATTGCTTCTGTGAGCCTTGCCACCTCCTGTGGTTGTGTATTGCAGTGTAATCCTTTTCATGAGCATGTGAATCCATGCAAGACCCCATGCTGGAGAAGGTACAAGTCACTTATCTGTAACTCTTGTTCTCTTGCATGGGTATTGCATGGATTTGCATGCAAATCTTCCCTCCTTCCCCTCTCTGGCTCTTCTTGGCTCATTCAAATACTTTATGTGCGCTACCAGATTTGAAGATGGCCACCAAGAGTGGAGCTTAGGAATAGGAGTGTCATTTGCTTGGGGCAATATGACCCAAAGGACACTGATGGGCTATAGAGTCCCAGCCTGACTATGGGGAATATTCATGTTCGTTTGATTCCATGCAAGACCCATGCTGAGGAACAAGAGTTCTGATGCTTGTTAATCTGCTTAGAATCCCATGCTGTGCATATAGTCTGACATCCAGTGGTAACCGCAGAGTATTGCATCTTGTCTTTCAGGGACCGAAAGAGGACGTCGGCATAGGCGTGTATGTAACACTATCCTTACCGTGGCGTGTAGTGTACCCAAAATCCTTCACGCGCCGAGGTCCCTCCCATTGGTTTTTCCAGCCAGATGACTGGTCGCCCTATAGCAGAGCTCTTACAGAAGAGAGATTGGGGTCGGGGTGGCCATATTTCCGGTATGCCTTTCCTCCTTTCCCCTCTTTACCCTTTTGGTCTGGTCCTCTTCCCCATTGGCTACGGAAAGGACTCCTTTTAGATTCTGTGCTAAGTGTTTGGTTAGAGATCCTTGGAAGGGCGAACACAGGATGTGCAACGCCTGTCTCCCCCTAGAGCACGATGAAAAGCAGTATGCGGCCTGCAAACTCCTTCGGCCTAAGACCCTTAAGGAGCGCTGTGTAAAGCGGTGGGCCGCGTACGGTATGTCGCGGGTGGAACCCCGTTCCCCCACCGCCACACCCGTTGAGAGTGACTGGGGCACCTCGGATGACCAAACATCCGTTGCAGATGCTATAGACCTCGAGGTGGACACATCTAGGTCCGCCACGCCCGTCCCTGACCCTTTAAGGGCGTACAAACGTATCACACTAAGAAGACAACCCCTACACTGTTTTCGACGTCTTGCGTCGAAAAAGGTGAAAATCGCCAACGGGGCCGCCGAAAATTTCGACTGTTTCCTCGGATCGCTCAGATCCAAAGCCTTCCCCGCATCCGCAGCAGCGTCTTGCGACTGGGCAATCAAAATCAAGTAAGGGCGCTACTCCAAAAACGTCATATGTTGAAGCACGGAAATCAGGCACTGCGACGGTCGCGAAGGCCACGGTAGGCCCAAAAACTACGACTAGTCGAAAAACCGACCGCTAGGCCCTCTAGCGCCGTGGAAGGTAATACACCTACCGATAGACCATCGGAGCAACTATCTCACGCCGATTCGGCGACTATTGAAGACAACATCGAGAGATTTACGGCGGCGGTGGGTCTTACCCTGGTTCCGCCTAAGATCATGGGACAAGCCTTTGAAAAATCTTCGGGTGCGGTTTGGGACCCCGATTCTCGTGATACGTATGAAGATAGCCAAGAGCCTCTTTCCGAAACCCTTACAGACTCTTTTCAGCACCGTAGGACGGAAGATGATTTTTCCACCCGTAGGTCCGCCTGGGTCCTCCAAATGGACTAGAGAGAAATTCAAAGGGTGTATTGAGCGGCTGGAGAAGATTATCAGTTTTTCTGATCATCCATCCCCGAAAAGATCTCGTGTAGAGCCTAACCTCCCATTTTTCTTCTCATTTTCAAGAAGATCCGCCTTCTGTCCCCATCCAGCAGGAAGACATTGTCCACATGGACACATATAGGGACATTTACAATGAATAAGAAGCTTAATTTCGAAGGGATTGTGTCCTCCGACGTATTCCTTATCTATGATATTTGTATCTCCAGCTTGCTGGCCTCGGAAAATTTTTTCCCAGTAGAAGGCGCTGTGCGCCGACGTCCGTCGAGTAGGTGTTCCTCGACACCCACTGTATCGACGCAGACGTCATCATGCCTATAAATGGCCACGCGCAGCGTCCGTTGCTCAGTTCCGTTTTGTAGAGTAAGGTAGTTATTGCATGAATGGTTACTGCCCTTGAAGGAGCATAAGCTGCAACCACAAGGGAAATGCGGGGATGGATGGGAGGGGCGATAAGGAATACGTCGGAGGAACATCCCATCGAAAGAACGTTACTAGGTAAGGAGTAACTTGTTCTTCGAAGGGATTGTGTCTTCCGACGTATTCCTTATCTATGATAGACTCCCATAGCAGTGGTATGTGATTGGAGGCGGGAGTAAGAGATGCCATATTACTCTTTAAGAATGAACAGAGTGTAACACAGCTTTGCCAAATCTAGTCTCTTGACTAGAGGCGGAATCCAGGCTATAAAATTTGGTAAAGGTATGTGTGGACGACCATGTGGCAGCCATGTTCCTGAAGTTTGTCCAGTGTTGAAATTCCCCATGCCATAGTTGTTTTGACCAGCACGGGCTTGCCCTCGAAAGGATCGCTGTGAGTCGTTATCCCCCCCCCACCCAACCCCCCGGAGAGGTAATGACTCTGAGCGATCCTTTCGAGGGCAAGCCTGTGCTGGTCAAAACAACTATGGCATGGGGAATTTCAACACAGGACAAACTTCAGGAAGCCCCGAATACTACCCTTCAAGGGGTCAGCGACGCGGCAAAGGCAGAGGTAGAGGCCCCAATCCCAGAGGAGCTGCTGCCTATGGTCAGAAATGACCACCAGGTCCCTTCCCATGTCACCCCGGTCGGGGGGGCGATTAACATCTTTCCTCACGGCATGGGAGGGGATAACTTAAGACCAGTGGGTCTTAAAGATGGTCGTCCACGGGTACTGCGTGGAATTCGCCCGACCTCCACAATTCAGACCACCGCGCTCATGGCGTCTTTCACCAGACCATCTGGAGATCCTGAAGCAAGAGGTGGAAGCACTGCTGGGAAAGGACGCCATAGAAGCCGACCCAATTCTTCAGGTAAACAAGGGTATTTAGTGTACTTCCTTGTGCCCAAAAAGGACCTCACCATGCGCCCTGTTCTAGACCTGCACCCAGCGAACAAGTTCATAAAACCCCAGAAGTTTCGCATGGTAACACTACAGGAGGTGATCCCATTGCTGAAACAATGGGACTACATGGCAACATTGGACATGAAAGATGCATACTTTCATATTTCAATGTTGCCAACGCACAGGAAATATCTAAAGTTCATGGTAGAGGACAGGCATTACCAATTCAAGGTACTCCCCTTCGCATCGCCACGGCCCAAGGGTGTTTACCAAGGTCCTGGCAGTGGCTGCAGTCCCAGTTTACCCTTCCCTCGACGACTAGCTCATCACGGGAGCCTCATTCAACACATGTTTTTCGAACACGCAAAAAACAGTAGATCTTCTCTTCAGTCTGGGTTTCTCAATCAATGAGAAGAAATCCTGTCTAGTCCCCAGTCAAACAAAACAATTTCTAGGCGCTCTAATTCGGACGGAAGACTGTCTCGCCTTCCCCTCCAAGGAGAGGGTTCAGAAGAGGGTCGAGAGGTGACAGTGCGCAAAGCCATGCGCTTGCTAGGAATTATGGCGTTGTGCACATACTTGGTTCCCCACGCGTGGCTGCGTCCCATGCAAGAGTGGCTCAACAGCCAGTGGTGTCAGGCCAGCGGACAATGGGAAGATCTGATAGTTGTCTCGCCAGCCCTCGTTCCCTCTCTCTGCAGTGGTGAAGAGAAAACCTCTTGAAGGGGAAGACCTTCACCACCCCTGCAGTGAAAGCCACTCTCACGACAGACGCATCTCTCGCGGGTTGGGGGGGGGGGGAGGGCATCTCACATGCTTCAGCAGACAGCGCACGGAGTGTGGTCACCTCAAGTAGCGTCCAATCATATAAACTTACTGGAGCTATTAGCGGTGTTCAAGGCATTGAAGGCCTTTCAAGTGCAACTACAAGGGAAGACTGTGCTGATTCTAACAGACAGCACTACATCCATGTATTACCTGAACAAACAGGGGGGGCACTCGCTCTCCAAGCTGTCCCAAAACATTTGGATATGGGTTCTCAAACACAAGATGTTTTTGTTGTCCCAACATGTTCCAGGGGAACTTGATCTTCTGGCAGACGTGCTCAGCAGAGATTTTCCTCTGCCCGAAGAATACGAGTGGTGTCTGCACGAAGACATTGTGTCCGTCTTCGCAGAATGGGGCTTCCCAGAGATCAACCTGTTCGCAACTCAGGAGAACGCCCAATGCCAAGACTACACCCTCAAGTACCCCCAGAACCGATCCAAGGGGAACAATCTCTGGATAACATGATCGGGGAAATTTGTCTACGCTTCACCCCTCCCCGTCTCTCCTTCTCAACAAGATAGTGCAAAAGATGCACCAGGAACGAGTTACCATGATACTGGTGGCCCCCATGTGGGCCTGCAAACCCTGGTTCACTCCCCTGATGGAAATGTCCCTCTCCCCACCAGTGAAACTACCCTGCCCGTACAACATGCTGTCTCAGAACAGGGGGGAGACCCTACACCCATGCCCACAAACTCTGAATTTAGCAGCTTGGCTCCTAGGGTCATAGAGTTTGGACACCTACAGCTCCCTCAGAGGTGCATGGACATACTCGGGGAAGCTAGGATAACAAACACATGTTATTGCTATGCCAGCAAATGGAAACGTTTTGTAATCTGGTGTAATTCCACACCCACACACATGTGCTGTACCTAACCCATCTGTTGGACACTGCGTTAGTCTTCAATTCCCTAAAGGTTCATCTAGCTGCACTGTCAGCCTACACCACATCACAACAAAGTGTTGTGGTGGAAGATGCTGGTGATTAAGGCCTTTCTGGAAGGGCTTAAGAGGATTTATCCTCACATTTCTCACCCAGCTTCTGGATGGGACCTAAATGTAGTTTTGACCAGGCTCATGGGAGCTCCCTTTGAGCCTATGCATAAAGCAAGTCTGAAGGACCTGACTTTTATAAAACGGCCTTCCTAGTAGCTATCCCTTCTATCGGAAGAGTTGGGGAACTACAGGCACTTTCTGTTCTACACCCCTTTGTTACAGTCCACAGGGATAAGTTAGTTCTGCGCGTGCACACACACCCCAGATTTGCTCCTAAATTCATATCGAAGTTCCATGTGAACCAGTCCATTGAACTGCCTACCTTTTTTCAGAATCCCACTAGCATGGCTGAAAGAAGCCTACACACACAGGATGTGCGCAGGGCAGTCATGTTCTACCTGGAAAGAACTAAACCACTGAGGAAAACAAGCCAATTTTTTAGTGGCAGCTGGTAGAGAAGGGGAATCCTATCTCTAAATCAGCTATCTCAAGGTGGATTGTCAAATGCATCACACTATGTTTCTCTCTTGCAAAGAGAAAACTGCCTTCAAGCCTAGAACACATTCTACTTGAGGCACTGGGGCATCCATAGAATTCATTGCAAATGTTCCCCTCGAGTCCATTTGCAAAGCGGCAACCTGGAGTTCTGTAAACACCTTTACAAAACACTATTGCCTAGACTCATTCTAGATCTGATTCCCAGGTGGGACAAGTAGTACTAAGACATCTTTTCACTACTGTTCCTGCTCACAACCCACCTCCAACTCCGGGTACTGCTCGCTAGTCTATGCACAGCATGTGATTCTAAGCAGATTAACAAGCATCAGAAGACGTGCATTACTCACCGGAATAGCATTTCTGATGATTGTATCTGCTTAGAATCACATGCACCTTCCCTACCTCCCCGCTCGGGTGGAAGGAACATAGACGTTTTACTACTTTCTCTCCTTTATGTACTCACTCACTATAGCCTTGGGCTCCCTCATGGCAGAAAAAATACACTCGGAGGGACCTCGGCGCGTGAGGGTTTTTGGGTACACTACACGTCACGATAGGGATAGTGTTACAGACACGCCTATGCTGACGTCCCCTTTCGGTCCCCGAAAGATGAGATGCAATACTTCACGGTTACCACTGGATGTTGGAATATATGCACAGCATGCGAATCTAAGCAGATACAATCATCAGAAATGCTATTACGGTGAGTAATGCATGTCTTATAGGTAACTAACTTGTACCATAATTGCCTCTGAGACCTGCATCATGGAGCTGGTGGTAGTCCTAGCACCCATGGTCGGTCCATTGTCAACCACGCGCATGTGACTGTGCTATAGCAACTCCTTAGACGGCCCCTTTCTTTCTTTCTTCTTCACCACTCCTGCCTTTGCCAACCAACAGAGGAGGAAAGCAATGCGTTTGCACTTCCACAGATATGTTCAGACCCCATTTATCTTACTGCATATTAAGACTGTTCTTGCCATGACTAAAATGCTTGACTCTGCCAAGCCCTCTTACTTCTGTTCTCTCAGTGATTTCACCTTCACCGTCTTTTCATGACCCTCCAGTCGATGCTCTCATCTCTACCCCTCACAAAAACACTCCTTGGCCTCACTGCCGATGACTGTGCCTCCTACTAATCCAAAATCGTCAATTTGTAACCAGTCTACTGTACTTCATAACTCCTAACCCCACCTCTTCCTGTTGCTCCTAACATTTGTTCTCTTTCATGTCCTCACTGATTGTCCTATCAAGCCCCTCTTTTGTCAACCTTTTGTGCGCTCATATTGATCTCTTTGCACCAAAGAGATAGTTCTTGCACAAGTCGCCTCCTGCCACCCCTCCTTCCTCTTCAGTCTATATCCCAAGAGGCATCTTCTCAGTCTGCGATAAAATAGCCACAGCCATGTGCATAGTAATGAAACACATAGCATATCCCACTCTCCCTCTTTCAACACGGGTCTCTCTCCATCTCCAGCACACAGTTTCTTGAGCAAGTTGCTGTTACTACCTTAGCTGCTTTAAGGTGTACTCTCACTATGTAACCCTTTACAATCGGTATTTGAGTAAGCCAGGGGTCTCCACCATGTGGCTGTCTAGACGTTTTGGACTAAGACTCGTATGATACCTCATCATTGACTATGCTGTTTTGGTGTGAAAGGATTTGTAGTCCAAAATATCTTGAGCGCCAAAGGATACAGGCATCCATTGACAGCAAAAAACCTTCCTCCATCCTCCTTCTACTGGATTTCTCGAAGGCATTTGAGTCTGGAGCTGAAGTGGTCTGCCTACCCACCCCAATATAACCGCCCCCCCCCCCCTATCCCCCCAACCGCCTGTGTAAATTCCCTAGTTGCTTGGCTTCAACAACATTCTATTTGACTGGACAGCCTCCCCTCTCTCCATCTTCTAGAACGTTGAACACCTTCATCTCCACACCTTTTCAAGTGGGCTTTACCAAGGATCAGTCCTGGGCCCATTCCTCTTAACCCTCTGCACCTCCTTCCCTTGTGATATACTCTCATCCTTTGACTTTCTCCATTTTCTCTTTGCTGAGGATACCATAATCTGTTTCCTGTTACCTCCTTCATCCCTGCTTTCTCGGAGGCCATCACTAGCTCTCTCACTGACATCCGTCACTTGTTAGCTCTAGTATGCCAGATGGCAAACGCCTCTAGGATGAAAGTGCACTTTCTCTCAACCTCCAATGCTAACACCACTCTGCCATCACTTTCTTCCCTGACGACTTCATCACCCCTGGTGCTCAATCATGGGCTCCTCTTTGATAGAGACCTGAAACTCTACTGTTTCGTGTTACAACTTTAGCCAGAAGAACGTTATCAACATAAGGAAGATCCACTTGCACCTCATTCAACACTTAGTAACAAAAACTGTTATTTAGCCTGGTGCTTAGAAAGCTATACTACTGCTGGAGCCTGCTCCTTCGTCTCATCCTTTACTCCCCTTAACAAAGTTCTCAACTTTGCTTCAACCGCCCTCTACAACCTATCCAGGACGTTTCCCACCTCTTACCAAAACCACGCTAGTTGGTTCTCCATTCAAAAGTGTTCCTACCTTAAGTTGCCACGCATTGTCTTAAATCAATTGATAATGATAATGATAATTTAGCATTTGTATAGTGCTACGAACCCTCAGGTATCTGAGCGCTGGTTATTACCCACGGTGTATGGTGCTCAGTTATCGACCGCGGAAGGATGAAAGGCTGAGTTTGGCCCTGCCGGCATTCGAACCTGCGTCAGCAGGCTCTGCACAGATGTCTAAGGCGAGCGCTCAGCTTGCTGTGCTATCGGACCGGCTAATTGATAGTTTGGGGTGGGTGCACAGTGTTTGATGCTAAACTGCATTTTAAAACATTTCACTGGTCTAGGTAGTTTCAGATCTTTTCCCCATCTTGGATGTGTCAATATGCTTGGGGCGCTATAATTGCTGTACCAGCAACATGATTTGTCTGCATATAGACCATCTATTTCACTTTATACTTGAATAATAGCAATGGTATTGGACAACTTAATCACTTTTTTTTCCTACTACTGATTGCACGTGTCCTTCCTGAACTCTGCACGCACACATCTTGTTGTGTATGCACTTGGACTTATAGATTCAGTACGTGAAAAGTAATGACCTGCATGTTTGTTTTGTGTGCCATCTAATATGGTGTTGTACTATCTATCTTTTTGCTAGTACTGTGCAAGCAGAGTCCGGATCTGGATACAAATGTGCTGATGCAGCCAGTACCCCCACCAGTGGTGCTGCCACCTGTAGCCATTCTCCCTGCCACAAGTGCTGGCTCCATGGAGGAGCTCATCCAGCAAAGCCAGTGGACTCTCCAGCAACAGGAGCAGCAATTACAGGCAGCCAAACAGGTAGATTATTTATCACATCGAAACAAACCACACATAGCTCTGACCAACTGCACATGGCGGATACCAACCGAAAAACACACCTTCTCTCTGCGACAGAATTGAAGCTGCCGACAATACCTCACAACTCTCTTGCTCATGCTCCCGCTCGGTCCTACTAACTTACCCCTCCCCTTAGCTGTACAGATATTATTGAGCACCAAGAAACCATACAGGTGGCAACAGTGCACGGTATAAGAATCTTTAACATAACACCCTAATGCCTGACACCTTTGAGTTTGGTTTTCAGTAAGACAGTGAATTTCAGTCTATAGTACTAGTAGAAAGGTTATACGCTTTCCCCTACATGCTTGGGTGGCGAATGAGGACTGTAGGATTGGCAGAGTCCAGCAGCTATTCATTTTAATGGCCACACTCTATTTTACCATTTTAACAGAAAGGATAATGTTGTTCAAGAATGGTGGTGTCCATTTTGTTTAAATTATCTATAGTCCGAGTACAAGAAAAGCCTACCCACAACTAGGCTACATGGTCTCCCTCAATTCCACCTGACTTTCCTATTGGAAATCAAGGTAGTGCAACTATGGCTAAACTTTCAGGCGAGGCAGAAGGGTGGTTAAAGATACAGTAATACACACAAAAGCATTCAGCAAGGGAATGTCCACACAATATATTAGTGAAAATATATTTTTATGTGCAGGACAAAATGGCACCAGAATTACTTTACTTCTAAAGTAGAAGGTAATGACCCTGCCAAATTAGCATCCCTGTTCAGGGGCATCCAGGCTTACCAAGTGGGATTTGAATGTTGTAAATACAAATTATAAAGGAAATGCATTTCTTCCATTGCATTCCATGCCTATGGCTTAAGTACTCATGGTTTTGGAAAAGCTAAACGTGAGGTTAGTTCTCCAGCTGCAGGGAGTCTGGTTTGGCAGTAACAATGGTGATGCAAGCAGAGAGGGCTCCTATTCAGGAAGAACTTTATCAGAGGTGATGCAAGCCTGGAGAAAAACCATGACCTGATGCTGGAGTATGTGCTGCTGTCCAGTAGCAATGCGATGCAGCCGGTGGCTTCTCAGTGCAGGTCTCCTTAGCCTGGTGTTCCTTTGTCCCAAGCATCATTTATGTTGTCTTTTGCAAAAGTAAGCCTCTATTTTACCTGCTTCCAGCTGTTGGTCTGGCTGCGCGAAGAAAAGCAGTAACGTGTCTTCTGGGAACAGTGGGGTCATAGTGGTACCTTTTGGCCACCCCACTGTGTGCAGAATAAGTTCTGTAAACCTGAGCAGCAAAGATTGGTGAAACAGTGCATGAATACCAAAAAGGCCAGGGTGCAAGCTCTACAGACAGCTTAGGACACTAAATCGAACACTATTGTCTTTTGTCTCTTCTGCTTTTCTTGAGGTGGGATCAACAAACCCCTGCAATACAGACTTTCGTGTCTGTTTTTCTTAAGTCAAAGGTATAATCGGGCCTCGAATAATTCCCTCGTCTGCTCACATGGGTGGGTACTGCAACCGCCATTTTAATGTTGGAGGATTGCAGTTTGACATTTTAGCATCGCTTGTTTGCCATAGATTCCCTGTAGGTGACGCCTGCCAAAAGAGACCTATCTGTGTAGTGACTGTGTGGGAGATATCTTCTGCTGAACGGTCCTGATCCGGTGATGTGTGTAGTAGCTGCAGCCCTTAATATGGAACGTTTGCAAATGATGTGCGAGTGCTGCTACACAGTACACAGAAAACCTGATTTCCTTGGCCGTCAAATGGCGCCAACGTGGTACCTTTTATGTACCTGATAACTTTTTAAACCAACTTAACTTTGCACGTACACTATAAGACCTAATGGAAAGCATGGTTGACTACCAGGTCAAAATTAGCTTAAGGCCAACTTGGAATCATTATGAGCCTAAAAAGGAGATGCATTTGACGGCCATTTATAGAGGGTTCACGCTCACTTTAACACCCACGCTCTTTCTTTGCCACAACTAACTTTACCTTACGCACCGTACACATGACCAAGACGCTATTATTCACACAGTAGATTTTGCGAGAATACATAGTACAAAGTTGAAACTACCATCCCCTGATATGAACTTGCTCAGTAGTCTTCCTTGCACGTCAGGATATTTTGTGTGAGGGGCAGGCATCTGATATACTAGACCCCTCTTTCCTCTCGCTGGTCTATGGGCTGATATGCCCACCTGTGATGTGGGATGACTCGGAACAGGATTTTAATAGTGGGTGTGATGAACATGGTTGCAGGGGGGGAAGCGTGTACAAGAGGGTGGAAACATTAGATACTCTGAACACACAGGGTGAACTGTCAGGCAGACGTCAGCAATAATAAAAACAACTTCAGGTCTGGGTGCTGTGAGGTGTATTTATAGCTGAGGCTTGGACTGTTACGTCATGTATAGTTTTATATGGCATTTATAACGCGCTATACACATGTTTCAAGGCAAGGGAGGGGAAACGGAGGGAAGACGGACAGCAATTCTACTAGGCCAGGCGACATTGAGATTGCGCAAGTGCAGGGGAGGGGGGCAAGTGGAGGGGGCAGTGTAGTACATAGGATAACAGTAAAATAAAGACCATAAATAAAAGTGCGGCCAGCTGGCTGCAAGTGCAAGTGCAGACATCAGGGGGCAAGTGCTATTAGGCGCTGTAGGAATACAGAAACAGTCCCTGAGTGCAAGGGATGCCAGGGGGGGGGCAGTGCAGGTGTGCAAATGGCGTGGAGGGGACCTAGGCCCGAGATCAGAGGGCAGCCAGGTAAACAGTGCAGTTTCAGATTCAGCCAGGAGCTCAGCAGAGGAGAGGAGGAGAGAAAGCAGAAGCAAAGAGGAAGGTCTTGAGGTGCTTCCGGAGATGGTTCTCCTCAAGTTTTAGAGACACAGGGAGGCTGTTCCAGGGGGAGCCCCCAGCCGAAGATCTACCACCAACTCGCTGCTTGGAGAAGCACCTGACCCTGAGGGAGTTGGAGGCGGATGAGCAAAGGAAGATATTCAGGAAAAAGAGAGTTGAAGGTATTGAGGTCCCAGTCTCCAGAAGGCCTTGTGGACAATGCAGAGGATTTTGAACTTAATTCTCGCCGCCACTGGTAACCAGTGCAGAGATTTCAGTCCTGGAGAGATGCGATCCCTGGGCTTGAGGACAAGGACAAGTCTTGCAGTCCTGTTTTGGATGAGTTGCAGAGGGCGGAGAGTAGAGGCAGGCAGGCAGGCAGGCAGATTTAGAAAGAAGCTGTTGCAGTAGTCCAGCCTTGAAAGAACCAGAGTTCTGGAGACTGAGCTTCTGGGGGAAGGAGAGGAAAGGAAGAATACCTCTGAGGAGGTGCAGCTGGTAGTGTGACTTCTTAGAGGAGAGGAGGTGGGGAGAGAAGGAAAGTTTGGAGTCGGCAATGACCCTGAAGTTTTTAGCCTCACAGGTGGGAACAGGAAGAGCACCAAGAGAGGCCGTCCAGAGAGTGACAGGAAAGGAGGGAGCAGGTGTGCCGATGAGGAGAATCTCAGTCTTACTGGCATTAAGGCAGAGATCATTGGCGGTACACCACGAGGCTAATGGTGTTGAAATATAGGCTGTTTGGCAACAGGCGATTGATTTCTCATCTTATGACTGTCTTTGTACACAGACACATCTAGTTTGGAGAAAGTAGAGGGGAAACGCCAAAACCTTGAATGGTTTCCATTTTCCATCCCACTGGAGTTGTAACCCACAGTAGGTTACAATCGGAAAAACAGGAATGATATTAGAGGAATGTTTTTTGTTCAGGACCACATGCTACAGCTGCAACTAACCATTCTTAATGTAGGCGGAGTGCTTGCAGAGTGTGCAGCACCAAGGACTGAGGCATTTTGCTGTTTGGAAGAGTCTGTTGGGTGTGTGAAACTGTAATAGCAAGCTTTACACTCCCCGCGAACCAGGAAGCACAGCCTACAGCCCATTCAATGGAAGACAACGTGGATCTGGGCCCACAGCAAAGAACCCAGAGTAAGGTACATGCAAGTCCGATACCTAAAGTTGTGCCTTGTAACTGTGAAAGCTTGCGCGAAGTTGGAATGAGAGCATGTGGAAAGACTGCTAAAAATTGCAAAGTGAACACTGCCTCGAGCTGTATGCGAAAAATGCTACATTTGGCACTTGCCGCCTGCTCTCTCCCGCCCCTCTTGGGTAAAAGACCTTACCGATAACGAGGTCATGGAGCCCTTTGAAAAACGAGTTGCAACTGCTGAGGCAGAGTCTCCTCCCTCCCCTTTCACGCCAGCGCTGAGACAGATGGAAGAGTCATCCGTCCAGATTTTGAGAGGGTCGGGAGTCGGAAAGCCGTGTATTGTAACAGAGTTGAGCCCCACTGAACCTGAAAATTAAAAAGTGACTCTTGCATTAGCAACGCAACAGAAATACTTCAACCGAAATTGGGAGCATGCGAACGGGTAAATTCAAAGAATCCCGAAATCGCCCCCCAGGTCATCTTAAAATCCTCTGTAGTGAAAGAAACAATACACCTCAGCAGTCCGGTGGGCTGAGCACTCCATCACCACATAATGTCAAATTGAAAGGAAATGACAACCCAAAAGGGAAACGTGCAGATTGCTTTCCCAAGAAAAGAAATTACTCCACTTCAGACCTAAGCACCTTAAGATGGCACTTAAAACCTCGAGAAGCAAAAAAAGATGCGCCATGTGAAAACAGACTAGGACACACTGGAAGGGAAATGTTCTCATCAGGGAAATCGTGTGGAGTCTGAGAAATTACAGATGAGGACCTACTGACGGTTGTAGCTAACTCATTTGTAGAACCGCCAACATCCTTCCTGCCAGCACTATCAGAAAGATCAGAACCTGTAGATGACTGTCCTACAATTCCGCCGGCACTTCTACTTAAAGTTTAGCAGAAATGTTGAGTGACACAGAGCCTACGAAAGACAGCAATGAAACAAGAGACCGAAATATTACCAATTTATCCTGAAACAGTGACAGAAAAGACTTGGACCACAAGTGGATACTCATAAAGAAAGAAAGAAAACTAGCCCCATCTGCACTTCAATCTGAGCCTTACCCGCAGAGTCTCAAGACTAGTGAAAAGGGCATCTATAACGTGAATGCAGGGTGCATAGAAAGTCTGGCACCCAAAGAAAATGACCACAATACGAGTGAATCGAGAAATAGGCTCAAGAGGGATGAAACCGGAGAACAAACTATCCCTAAAAGTACTAATAAGAGCGCTATTAGAATGAAAATTGAAAACTGATTGGGTATTCTAGAATCCACCACAATCCTTGTTTTATTTATACTGCGCACCAGACCCGAGGGTATCCAGGCGGAAAGACAGGTTACAAAGTTACAATGTACAGTACAAAAACAGTGTGAGGTACAGTTGAAGGTAGTGAAAGGCAGAATAGTCAGAGCATATGTTACAAAATGTGTGTTGTCAAATACATGGTCAAAAAATGACAGTACAAGTGAGGTTCAGTTGGGTAGTAATGGCGGTCAGCAGGTGACCAGTGCATAAGTTTATAAGGTATAGGTAGCATATGTTGCAGTATATAGGATTCCAGTTACATGGTCAAAAGTAACTGTATTACAGTTCTAAGGTAGTTATGAACAGTGTGCCTGGGAGAGGGGCACTCTGTGTGCAGCAAAAGGGCGGTGAAGGTATGAAGGGTGAGCTAGAGTTAGTGATCATTTTCTTTATACCAGTTGATAATGTTAAGTCTAAAATTTGCGTAAGTTTGGTCCGCCCTTATGGAAGGGGGAAGGGAGTTCCAGATTTGGGCGGCTTTGACAGGGAAACTGTTGCAGCCAATTTTGGTCGTCTTGAAGGAGGGGACTATCGGGCAGTTAGTGTAGGCAGCTCTGGTGGGTCAGAGTAGTTTTTCTGTTGATTCTATCTGACATGTAACAAGGTGCTGCCTTGTTGAGGCACTTGAATGTTAGCGAGGCGGTTTTTAGTCTAATATTTTTATCAATGGTAGAAGCCAGTTGTACTGCCGCCTTAACGCAGAGATATGGTCATTTTTGGCCATTTCTAGCGCTGCTCTCAAGGCATTATTTTGCAGTGTTTGAACCTTGATCAAAGACTCAATGCCCCTGACTAAGGAAACAACACACAGAATGATCTTGTGATCAAATTGGGGTAAAATCGGTGCCCATTCCTTCTTTTAACAAAAAGAATAAATCACGAAATGGCTCAAGAAGTAGTGATTCTGAATGAACCGACACTACCTGTTCAATTTCACCTTCCGACTTGTGACATAGAAAAGTTTGTTTGAGCACGAAAATAACGAAAATAAGATCAACGTCCCAAGAGATAACGATGCCAATCAAGATTGGGAAAAAAATCTTCACACTTCTGTGATCTCTGCAGTAACCATAACTCTTGCTCCATACCTAAAGTTGTATGAGTCACGGTGCGATAACTATAAGGATCATTCAGCGTTAATCGTACTGATGAACTCAAAAATAATCGCCACAGAAAATGTTATCAATGCAATGAGAGGAAAAAAAGGACGAGAAAGAGTTAGATGGAGTCATATTGAAATCATTAGTAGACTCGCTCCACGATGCAAAAGCCGATTTTAAAATAATGTTTCTAGAAGGAATGCGAGAGATTGTCACATGGTCAAAGACAGACCCAACAAGGAATATGGACATAACGACCTTGCCATCTAAGGATGGAGGAGTAGACGTGATTTTAAATCCTGTACTAATAGATACTGAAGAATTATCTAGAGCAATCAAGGTAACCGGTACGCTGCACGTCACTAAGGGATAGTGTTACAGACACGCCTTGTCGACGTCCCCTTTTCGACTACGAAAAACAAAATTCAATACTCCGCAGTGACCACTGGATGTCGGACTATGCACAGCATGTGAATTTAAGCAGCTACAACCATCAGAAATGCTTTTATCGTAAGTAATGCATTGCCATTCCATCCATGAACAATCCTTGTATAACTGTGCTTGCGATCCCTCCCAACACAGTTGGTTTTAGCCATCCTTCATTACCTGTCCCCTCACAAGTTGTGGTAAGAGCCTTGATCATACTGGCGAAATTTGCCCCATACCAGACAAACGATGGCCAAACTAACGCAACCCCTTTTTCGATCTTCAAACATACCACTAGCCTCAATAACTGCCGGAACTTAAAAGAAAAAACAAACCAAATGCAAAAAGCCAAAAACATAAAAAATGGGTAAACACAAAAACCTGCAGTTAAAGGAAAATAAAAAGGAATTGAAGAGAAGGTTAACACTCAAGAAGAGTCCTGCTCCCAAACCTGCACGCAATTCTATCAAAAACAGAAGCTGCCTGAAAAGCGTCTCTGTAGAGACTCCACCTCAGGATAGTCTGAATATGAGCGTTATGGATCTGTTGGACCTATCAATTTATGAAGACGATACTGACTCACCCAAAGAACTACAGAGCAGAGTGGTACTAATTACTCCAACAAAAGAAAGTGAGGATGACTATGCAAAATCAGAAGATGCTGCCCAAAGAGTTCCTAGATTTCGCACTCTAAGTGAAAGAAGAAAAACTGGTGAGATTTAACGACTCGAGAGAAGACTATATAGTCTCCAGAGAGATCAAGAAAGTCAGTTGTAGAGAACCCAAATGTGGTAAAATTCAAGATGAACAATAATTCAAAAATCACGCCTCACACCGTTTTGGTGGAAACATACTAAAATCGAGGAGAGGGGTGAATTCAAAAGAAGAATGAAGAAAGATTGCATAATCCTTGAAAGGATTCAAAAGGTTAATGACGGACTGATCTTAAATCGGTCAAACTTGATGATCCTTCTGTATACTACACTGGCTACCACTAAAACAACGAATAAAGTTCAAGGCCATGTGCATCACACACAGAGCAATACACAAACAAGGTGCAGAATTCCTAAGCGACAAACTACGCCTACACCAACCGACAAGAACACTAAGATCAAGCACGACATACGCCTGGAACCAAAACCCTACAACAGAAAAAAACTCTGAGGATCGTCCTTCTCTCACCAGGCACCCAAAACCTGGAATGACCTACCTAAGAATATATGGAATACAACAAACCACCTAGCATTCAGGAAACTCCTCAAATCATGGCTCTTCAAAGCGTAACCACAGCGGAGACGCACCAGAATGCCCAGACATTAAAACAATGAGGACAATAACTCCAACCTCGACCACTCTCAAATTGGACAAACACAACCACTCGACAGAGCATAAGACATCATGGAAAATAGCCACAGAGGAAGGCTGCAGAGACTGACCACATACCTAGACCCAGACGAAATCCCCAAGTAACTCTCCCACTCGTACGTACCGGACGAACATATCCAGACCGGCAGACGCATCTGGATGGATGTTGGCCTGCGTCGCATCTGGATAGGATTGATTGAAGGACAACATGCCCACGCCCAGAAAACGTGAATGCTAACATATGGCACACCTAGAATTGTGAACACCGGCCTGCGTGGCGCTCAGATGGAGTTGTGAATGTTAGCATGCCCACACCTGGACGGGTCCCTAGACACTAGCCTGCGCTGCATCTGGATGGGGGTGTGAGGGTTGGCATGACCACACCTGGATGGAGTCCTAATCATTGGCCAGCGGCACGTCTAGATGGGAATATGAAGGGCCAACAGGTGTCGCACTCAGAAAGAACTACGAATGTTAGCATGGTAAAGGTCAGGTAACCCACTAACCAATATAAGATACAACTCTGCATACTTATCTAACTCAAAAACACACACAACCATCTCTCGCACAAGCAGCACGTACTTCACAACACTGCAACACTTAAGCCGGAACAACAGCACACGCAGACTGACTCCAATACCCGCACCAAAGCTCCGCACCCGGTGTATACTGAGTTGAAGCTGCCAACAGAACACCACTCCTCTCACTATCCTACTCCCTTCTTCACCTTACTAACCCATCCCACCTTTATCGTTTACAGATCCGCCTGGGGACCAATTCTGTTGGTGACGGTGCGCGGTACAAATACCTTTTAACATTTAACATATTCCAAAACTACGAGTTATTACACTTAAGGCTATAAAAGTAGTCAGTTTTCCGGATGAAAACATAAACAACAGAGTCAAACTTGCCATGAATTAACCAATTTCAGTAACGACTGTGCTGGAAGCAAATGATGACTTTCAATCGTTGGGGTTTGACTTTGAAACCACCGAACCCTGGAAAAGTGGTGTGCAGATCCGATGGCAAGTCCACCGCAAATGGACCCCGTAAGGACGAAATGGAGTAGACAAGACTACTTTCGGAACAAAGAAATCCTATTGAGATCCTCTCGGTTTGAAGGAGCTTGCAAGACTCCTGAGGAAGATCATCTTTTGAAAACTGCCAATGGAGCCCCAAAAAGGAGTGACCTGGTGAAGTATGCAAAGATAGAAAAACATGCTCTCCAGCAGATGAAAGTAACCATTCAATGCAAAAAATACAAGAGTGTAGATTCTGATGCGGCATCCGGTAAAAGCGGAAAAGATAGCAAGCTGTCTTGGGATTGGTTAGCAAGATCACTCGCATCGAACACTCGGAACTAGAGCCAGAAGGCAAAAACAACTTGAAAATTGGAAAGTTGCGAGTTGGAACACCCAGGGTTTCGGACACTTATTTAACGAGATGCTCCCTATCCTCCTTGTAGTTGATCTGTCTACAAGAGATGTGGTTAAAAGGCTCGCCGCTTCTTGACGGATATACTGCCCATCTCAATCCGGCGAGAGGAAGGCCAAAGGCAGACCATCATTAGGATTATTAATTCTAATTAAAAACACTAAATCTGAACCCCTATGTTCAGGTGATCAAGATTCGAAACAATTATAATACAAGATCAGTTTAGGATATACTAATTGGGAACCTTCACTGGAACCCAGAAGGAAAAGAAGATTCTGTTTTCATTGAATTTGTAACCGACGTGATTGATAAAAACCTAGTAGAATAGCCAAATCTTAAAGTAATCATCTGTGGAGACCTGAATGCAAATTGTTTGAAAGAAAAGGCCTCCAAAAAGAACTTCAACTTAAATAAGAAAAACCAAAGAGGTGCTGAATCCATGGAAGAAAGAACTGAGACCTGCATCCCTCATTTAGTGAACGGAACATCGATGGTGACTTTCCACCACCTCTTACGTGGTACAATGGAAGTAGCAAAGCAACCCTAGACTACTGCTTCCTATCTGGAAATCTGTTATCAGAGGTATCAAGAATGGAAGTTATAAGGACCCCCCACAGTGATCATGATCCTTTGATCATGATACTCAAAAGACCATACATCAGACCCCAAAAGACACGGAACTACAGAGCAGAAGTTGAGGGAGGCCTAAATTGACTACGAATAAAACCTGCTGAAGTCCATAAAATAACAAAAGATTTAAATGAGTTATTGAAAAAAGAGCAGACTCAGACGAATATAGCTGTACTCTAATGGCATTCAGGGAGATAAAAAATGGAACAATGAAATCAAAATGTAATCACTTGCATATCTTTAATAAAGATATAATAATCCAAAAACGCTATTAAGTAAAGACCGTGGAATGAGCCTGGGTGAAGGTAAGCTTTTAATGGAAGTGAAATCGCAAATAAGAATACTAAGGGAAATCTTGCTAGCCTTGACTGCCTGGCCTGAAATGCTAGCAGAAAATATGGCAAAAATACACATACCAGGAATTGGAGGTAATATAAACAGGCATATTGCCACTTCTCCTATGGAATTACAATCTGCCTCTGCACCTCATGTGCCTACGCAAAGGACTGACTTGGAGAAGTAACTTAGTGTTATTGTATTACCTGCTACTCAGTATTGACACTACGGACTTACAACTACTGACTGTGGTTAATGCGCCTATCAAAGTTGCTGAAATATTTAACACCAAGATATAAAAAAAGAGAAAAAAAAATAGGCAAAAACAGGCACGCGTTCAAAAGGCATTGAATTTGTCCTCCCGCAAGTTCTTGAGAGATTGTAATTTACGCGATCTGGAACTGGTGAATCCTGTAAGAGAAGACGCATTAGACAAGGGTTGGGTCAGCTGAGTTTTCACACGGGAGCAATGTGGAGAAAGGGGGTAAAATGGTGGTTGACTCAATGGAAAATCCATGCACAAGTAATCAACTGAAGGCCATTCCAAGCTCAAAGCTAGTAATGGGCAGAGGAAATGATCAGAATTTGCCTTGTTATTCTGAGGCAGTGACTAAACCATCGGATGTTCTGAAAAATAAAATAGTTACAAATAGAATTGATACCAACTTAAAAAACCTAGAACTTGGCATGCTTGATATTTTTGATCTATTTAAAAACCCGGATGCCCCCATGCGGATAAAGATACCACCAAGGGATATGAATGCAGACAATGGGTCCCCTGTTGAGGAGTCATGTAAGGACAAAAATAAATGTGACGAGGTAATGGGTCAGGTTTATGAAGGGCGGGATGAGAAGAATCATACAGATTGTGTAAACAAAGGTGGCAAGGCCAGAGTTCAGGTGTGTACAGACAGAGGGGTACCCTTGAGTACTGAGACCCTTCTGAGCATCCTGGAATGTATGGAGGCTCCTACAAACTCCCAACCTGTGATAAATATTAATCCTACCTCACCTGTTAAGCTTGACCCAGATATGATGAGACTCCCATTGACTGATGATTATGTACAAAACCTTATAAAGGGCATACTTACGCAGAAAGATGGAAAGAGGTCTGTTAAAGAAAGTACAATGATTGGAAATCACATTCCTTTTGATACTAGTGCTCTTGAACCAGAGAAAAGATCTTGCTTGGGTACAAATCATGAATCTAGAGGGAAGTTGGGTGTGAATGTTTTGAATGAGGATGAAGTGAGGGAATGGCCAAATTCCCAGTATGATATTAACGAGAACAGATTTTATGATCCTACACAGCATTGGAAGAACAAGGGGGGGAAAAAACAATTGTAATTCCAATCAAAAACTCCGTTGGCCACATTGGCCTAATGAACCAAGTTTAATCTTATATTATGTATTCAATGACGGTTATTCTCCCACTCTTAACAGACCATACATACTCAGTCTGTTTCGTGACATACCAGATTTAGAACTCATTTCCTCTGCTGACTTGCAACTGGTTGATTATATCCACCCACATAGGCTTGATTTTTTACGTTTGGTGATTGCGTTGCCAATTGTTACGTGCTTTGATTCTAAAGGAAGCCGGGTCTTTGCAGAAGAAGGGCTTTGATACTTACGAGTTTAGGGATCAGCGAGCAAATGGGATTGAAAGTAGCCATGAGCACTTATCCCGAAATGTCTCCCAACTGGATAAGGGCGAGGAACCTAAACAGGGTTGTGGTGAGGTTATGTCTATAAAAGAAATGAAAGAATGGAGATCCCTGGCGTTATCTCTTAAGGATTCCCTGGATCAACTAAAGAATTTGGGTAAGCCCCTTTAGCGATGAGGATGCTTTCAAATTGGTGACCTGGAACTCTAGAGGGCATACTCACTTAGCTTTAAATAAGAAAGTATGTAAGTCACTAGAGAATTTTGATTTCGTGGTGTTACAGGAATCCTAGGCTCATGGACCTTTGTTATGGGATGGTTATGTTGTCCGTTGTATGTTTAGCATACAAGGTCAAAGAGGGCGCCCTAAAGGTGGTTTGGTGCTTGCATACCGTAATAATCAAAATATATATTTATGTTAACTGAGAAACATCTGTACACCTCTTGTATGGTTGCTACTTTTCAAATCGCAACCAGGAATGGGACTAGTCACTTAATGGTGATAAATGTTTATTGGAACAATGTTGACTTTTGGCATGCTTGAAAAATTGTTTACTGAGCTGAATAGATTGATAGAGGAATGGCTCATCTCCACACCTGAGGGTTTGATCATTTTGGCAGGGGATATGAATGCTGACTGCAATTTATCTAGCAGTGAGATAGACTGGTGTTTGATAGGTCCAGCTACCAAAGGTATGAGAATAGGCTGTAAACGACATAGAGGTGCTCTACGTTGTAGTTTTGCGAAATCATGGGGGTCTGATACGGTTGTTCAATGATAAACCCACTTGCAAAGCACGTGGTGAGGCATCTACCATTGATTATATTTTTGCTAGTGAGCATTTGATTGAAAGTGATACGAATATGATTGTGCAATTTAATGCGGCTAGTGATCATGCAATGATTTCAGTCGATCTGAATCTAAAGAAATAAAACAATTATAGAAATGTATACTGTGCACAAACGGTTGTTAATGTTAAGGGTTCCAGGATAAAATGGAATCCCGTAAAAACAGACAAATTCAATAACCTCATGTTGCATGATTTTGAGAATAGATCCCTGGAATCAAAAAAGGAAATATACTTAGTGAATTTGACAAGCTATTGGGATCGAAACTAGCAGGGTTTGAGCAACCCGTACCTGGAATAGCTTCCCATAAAGGTTTTCATAAACATACCTTTGATCTTGATGTGAAGCTTCATAGAGCCCAGATGAGGACTTACGAGACATAAAAAAACTGAAGTTGTCACTTGAGAATTATAAAGAACGGAGTGGAATGAGGTGGCAAGCCTACAAGAATTGGAGGATTCACCAATATGCCTTAATATTACAGAAGACGGTGAGACTATGCTTAAGGCAATGAAGGAATCCATTCTAGGAATTATTGGGCCCTAATTAATAGTACTGAGATCTCACAAATCCAATTGAATATTAATCCCATTAGTGAAAAGTGTGGATTGATTATTTTGAGAAACTATATGCACCCTCTAGTAATGAGGGCTTCTTGATGGGTTGGAAGAGACCTAATTGGGTATTAGACGTATCTGTGGAGAAAATACTATTCACGATGAAGAAAATGAAAGGCTTGAGTACTCCTGGCCCTAATAATCTGACTTTCGTTTTGTTAAAACAAAATTAATTCTTATGGGCAAAAATACTTCATTTGGTTTTCAAAGATGTAATCGAAACACAGACCATGCCAGACTCATGGAAAGTCTTGCATGTCTTGTTGATATACAAAAAAGGGAATCGCCAGAGTCGGCTAATTATAGACATATATCCCTGATTAACATTGAGACAAAGGTATTTTCTGTCATAATCCTGGAAAATGTGTTAAAATGGATGGATGATAATGATATTCTTGACGTCCGACAGATTGGGTTTCGTCAAGGTCTGGGGACTGATGCTGGGGGATTACTAGTTTCTGTTCTGCAAAGCCAAGCAGCAACGTTTGCACATGTACCTTTTTTATGCTGCGTCCATGGATCTTTCTGCAGCCTTCAACATGGTTGACGGACCTTTACTATGGAAAAGACTTACTGCATTAAACATAGACAGGGGTTACTTGACATGCTTATTCATCTATATTCCAACACTATTTTGAAGGTCAGACTTAATAACGAGGGCTTGATGTCTAAGGATATAAGAGCCAGGAATGGACTCAAACAAGGTTGCGCCTTGGCGGCGCTTCTGTTTAATTTGTATGTGTCGGGTGCAAACGAAGTATTTGACTCCTCAGGCCTGTTATCCCCTAAGGTTGGTCGGATTGTAATTAAGTGGGTTGCCTATGCTGATGATTTTTTGCTTTTTGATAGAACTAGAATAGGATTGCAAAGGCTTATTGATGTGTTTATCAGGTTCACTAGAGATTTGAAATTGAAAATTAATCCTCAGAAAACAGTTGTGATAAACCTTGGTGATACTAATAAGAGATGTGCAAACCCAGTTTGGTTTGTAGAAGGGACAGCAATTTGGTTACAGAAAGCATTTAAGTATTTAGGCTATTCATTTTCAAGTAAAATGACACACATTTTTGTGAAGAAATGCCTTGAGACCAAAGCCATGGAAGCAGGAAAGCAAATGCGTGTCATCGAAAGTAAATTTGGGAAATTTTCCATGCTGGCTTGTAGGGATTTCCACACGATGAGGGTTATACCAAGATTGACGTATGGTTTAGAGTTTTATCCTGACAAAGATGCACCACAGTTGAAAATAATTGAATCTAATATCTGAAAAAAACTATTATTTTTCCTACCAAAATGTATACCAATTGAATTAATAAGGTATGAGTTTGGTCTTAATTCCTTAACAAGTATTATGGACTGCAAAAAAATAATGCTATACAGAAAGTACATTCTTGCAGGATCCAACTCAATTTATCAAATATTTAATGTCGGTGTTAATGAGGGAACAGAGAAATACATGCAGAACTTGAAAAACTGGGTGGAAAACATTTTGTGTAGCATTGGAGTTTCAATGAAATGTCTCCTAAAGAGACCAGTTAAAACAAAGATGCTGATTAAAGCATATGATTGGGTTGCTAACAACGCTGTAATAATGAACTCAAAACTGTATTGTCAAGCTCTATCAATGTGGAAATGGTTCCCGGTACCCGAGCCTTATCTTGTAAAATATCCTTCTTGTAAATTACATAATGGCATAATGCGATTCAGGTTCAATGTGATGAATACCAATGAAATAGGGTGTATAAGGAAATTAATTCCTGAGAATGAGAAGATCTGTAGATTTTGCATGAACAAAGAGACTACCGAAACATTGTCACATTTGTTGTTGGACTGTCGTAGGCTGAATAGCGAAAGACTGGCATATTTTTCGGATTTTGTATACGACACCTCATGTGTAGTAAGGGAGCACATTTTGTTTGAAATGCTCCATGGAACAAATATCTTGCTAAAACTAAGTTATCATTTTTAATGTGTATATGTAAAGTGTCTTAAAAATAGAAATGTTACTTTTTTTCTTTTTTCCCTTTTTTCTATGTAATCCAAAGGTGTAAACAAAAATAGCACTTGGCAAATGTAAATTGACAAATTAATTTTAGTATTGTAAATGTGATTACGTATCGTTGATACATGAGTGAGTGAAAGTTAGAAGTCAACCTTTTTAAAATGTCTTGGTTATTTGTAAGAGAAATATTGTATTTTAACGATCTTTTAGATTTTGTTATGGAAATTTTGTAAAGGTTTTTGTAAACCAATATACAATAAATAAAAATAAAAAAAACAATCATCCAAAAAAGCTATTAAGGAAAGACCTAGGAGAACTGAAGAGACTGAAAACTCCAAATGAGTTACCAAAAAAACAGAAACAAAAATACAGGAATTAGTTAAAAATGCAAAGAATAAATATGGACATGAGGGATGCCGAAAGTATGTTCGAATTTAAATGAAGTAATGAAAGAAAAAGGAGAAGCCGTAGATTCCCGGAAACTCAACCCAATAACGGAGGAAACATGGGGGAATCACTTTTAAAATGTATTTGACAAACCAATCGATTCACCTGAGATGAGATCCTGTGTCTGATGAAAAAAAGTAGCAAGTCCCAAGCACCAGGACCAGACGGGATCTCAAATGCACTAATGAAAGAGGCCCCCGAACAATGGGCAGAATTCTGTGAGAAGCTATTCAACAGAATATTTATGAAACGTAAAATACTGAAATCATGGACGTTGGCAATAATGATACCGATCTTTAAAAAGGGGGACAAATTCCCAGAGGAATTAAAGACCTATCACACAACTCGATGTGGTGGGGAAAATCTTTGCGAGGTCATCTTAAAGAGATTGAAAGAATGGCTAAAAACATCAAATTCCCTAGATAAAAAAAATGTGTAAAATAAGTTGTATGTAACTTAAATCGCCTGATTTTAAATTTGCTTGAATGTGCAGAATACAAGAAAGAGAAAATCTACACAGCGAGTGTAGATTTGAGTCGGGCATTCGACCGTATCGATCGTTCTCTACTATGGAGTAAACTGAAGAACAAAGGATGCCCAAGAGACTTTGAAATTATTAAAGAACTTTACTCGAGCACAATGATCTCTGTCTGAATGCCAGCAAGACAGAGATTCTCCTCATCGGCACACCTTCTCAATCCTTTCCCCTCTCTCTCTGGCCGGCCTCGTTTGGCCCTCCTCCTATCTCCACCTGCGAGGCAAGGATCCTCGGGGTCATCTTTGACTCTGCACTTTCCTTCTCCGCCCACATCTCGGAGGTATCTAAAAAGTCAAATTTCCTACTGCACCCCCTCAGAGGTACTCTTCCTTTCCTCTCCTTCCCCCAGAAGCTCACTGTCTCTCAGGCTCTGGTTCTCTCTAGGTTGGAGTATTGTAACAGTCTCTTTCTAAATCTACCTGCCTCTACTGTTCGCCCTCTGCAACTAATCCAGAACAGGACTGCAAGACTTGTCCTTGGCCTCAAGCCCTTGGATCTTATCTCTCCAGCTCTGAAATCTCTCCATTGGCTCCCAGTGGATGCCAGGATTACATTTAAAACCCTCTGCATTGTCCATAAGGCTTTCTGGAGCCTGGGTCCAAAATACCTCCAGCTATCCCTCTCTGTAAATACCTCCTCTCTCGAGCCCTTCGCTCCTCTACCTGTAACTCCCTCAGGGTCAGTCTTTTTTCAAAGAAACGAGGTAGGGGGAGATCCATGTCTTCGGCTGGGGCCTCCCTCTGGAACAGCCTCCCTGCCACTCTAAAACGTGAGGAGAACCATCTCTGGTTCCGGAAGCACCTCAAGACCTTCCTCTTTGCATCCGTCTTTGCTCCCCCTCTGCCCTGCTGATCTTCTCTCTTGGCACTGCACCTGGCCACCCTCTGTCCCCCGGGCCCAGGTACCTGCTCACACTGCCACCCTTCTGCACTGCCTCCCGGCTACCCCTCGCACTGGGGACTGTATCTGTACCCATACAGCCCCCTCCCATTTTCTTCTTTTTATGCACTTATCAGACTTACCCACTCCTGCTGCCGTAAACACAGCACTTGCCACTTGCTGACTGCTCTACCCCAGTTTATTGTTCCATTATCTATGTATTTTAATTCACTACTGTTTATCTGTTGTCCTCTGCTCTGCACTTTCCACTTTCCCCCTTCCATGCACTATTCCCCTTTCCCTTTCCCATGCACTTGCACGTTCACAATGTCACTGGGCCTAGTAAGATCGTTTTTTTGTTCACCTCTGTTCCCCTCCCCTCCCTTGCCTTGTCGCGCTCTGAAACACTTGTGTACGAGCGCAATACAAATAAAATATCCAATATCATATCACAAGCATGCAAGTAAAACTTGGCCAGCAAGGAAATGTATCAAAGATTCGAACATCCACGGGCTTGAAACAGGGGTGTCCCTTAGCAGCCACCCTGTGTAACTTTTTCATAGAGGATATAAAGGAAGTCCTGACAGACAGCAACACCTTTCCGCCGAAAATTAATGGGAAAGATGTAGGTTGATTGCTGTACGCGACGACCTGGTCCTCCCAGAACAGACCAGGAAACCTATCATTCTACAAAAATGTTGAGAAAAATTATTGAACGATCAATGCTTCCAAATCTGTGATTATGGTCTTTGGAAGAAAATAAAGTAAAAGACTCCTGGATATTCGATAAAGAAAGGCTCTATCCAGTCCGTGAACACAAGTACTTGGGTGTGATCATAAATGTGTGTAAAAGCGAAAGACTCGGGATAGGGAACCTGAAGAAGAAACTGTCAATTGACTGCACAGGGGAAAGCACTAAGCAAAAGGTTCAGAAAATTCTCATCCATCTATGGAGCAGAATCGAGTAAAGGTCTGGGCTAGAAGATATGGGCGCGATGTGAAGGCTTCTTTTGGAAAAGAATATTAAATTTACCACAATCTACACCTGTTGCTGTAATTCGCCACAAGGTAGGCCTGAACCCATTATACTTAAAGATTATATGGAATAAAAGTGCACTGTTCAGGAAAGAAATCCTAGAAAACTGTCTGCCACAATTTGAAATGCTCAAAGAAAGCCAAAATCTCATGAGTGTATTCTCATGAACTGGAAGGCGGAATGTAGAAATTATCTTGCCTACCTCGGTACATCAGAAGTCTCTGTGCAAAAACCCCATGGCAGCCAAGAGGACATTATGGGCTGATGATTGGCGTATAACAGAGGAAAAGAGAGCAGCGTCAAAAACTCACATGTTATCCAAAAATAACTTCAGATTTTTTAACCTGACAAGAAGCTACTTGAAGAAATTCCCAAAAGGATTTGTGAAATAAACTGAGACTGAGACTTAACCTCTTATATAACAGAAGCACCCTAAAGAGGTATAACGAAGAAACATCAGATGATTGTCGGTTGTGTGGACTAAAGAACGGATCATTGAGACATCTATGCCTATTCTGTCAAAAATTAAAAGCTGTAAGATCAATCCATCTCCTCCCTAAATTGGAAAACACTGTAGGTTTAGATGCTGAGAGATGGTGGAAGAGCATCTACCAAGCGGACGACCGTAGGGTCAATTATGCCACAGTAAATTTCCTGAAAGCAGCACTGGTATCAAATGAAGTTGAATGAGTATGGAGAAGTATAACTAAAGTTCACAGATCACTGTGACCCTGGCTCCAGCTTTCCAAGATGAAATTCAATTTTAACAGAGAAGAGAATGAACGTATATTATATTATAATTTTTTTTAGTGCCTTTGTATGTTTGTTTTGTACGTTTGCTGTTCTTGAGTTATTAAAGCAAAAAAGTGTTATAAACTAAATGCTAATGAAAAAAATGCAGGTATTGGACACTAGCCTATTTTTTTCAGAAAACCGTTAATTCACACAGCTTTAAAACAGTACTGAAATTATGTTGTCCGAAATGTTTATTGTAACTGTTTTTGTGGTGTTGTGCCTTAAGCCAATTCGGTTAAATGCAAGTGACATACAAATACCCAAATCAATTGGAGAATTTCTGCTGCTGTGTTTAGGTATGGGTTGACGACTTGTGTTGAGGTGTGCACTGTGAATGGTTATTCACTTGTGCAGATCATGTGTTCGCCCCAGTTTTTTAAATGTATAGGGACATGCTACTCTTCACTGGTGCTCAGTGTAAGAATTGCTACCTCTCCATGTTTGGGCATTACATTCCCACAGCACACAGTGTAAACTCTTGCTGCTTGCACTGAATTGAGAATTGTTAACAGGGAATATTGCTAAAGTGAACATGCTTTATGGAATACATTGTCACTTCCATATACACCAGTTTGAAATTGATAATGTTGCAAATTGGGTTTTGCTTATGGTCACGGCATTCTAACAATATTAACCAGACTGTTAGGGCAAGCATTGTAAATCAATGAGCAATTTTGTCCGTTCTTTTGCTTTCACATGAAAGTGCTCACCGTCAAACATTTATACTGAACACTGTTCTCATGTTAGCAATATGGTATTTCTTTGCATTGCATGTGGTTCTTTCAGGTATGTACAGAGCTTTTCTTTTTCTTACTTCACATGCTCTATCAAATCAGCACCACTCATTAGGTACGATGGTGCCAAATGAGTGGTGCAGAGCTGGTTTTCACATCGCTGTACCAAAAAAAGTCAAGTGCTGCACACATTTCACTTGTAGGCATAGAGATGAGTGGAGAATCAAAACCAAAAACATAATCTAATCTGCCAAATTGCTACTCACTTATATATTGAATTGCTATCACTTAACAGTAAATACAGTTCCACATTTAAGTACAAAAATACGTATTTACATAGTGCTATAGTAAGCTAAAAGGTGACGCCAGTCGCAAAAATAGTTGACATGACCGCCAGCACAAAAAAATGTAATGTTTTAAATATTCATAACATCATAGCAAGATCCATAATCTTTCATTCTCGTGTATGCCTTGAACCATTCTCACAGCTGGTCCACACACATCACCCAAATGTATTGTGCACTCATGGGTTCACACAACATCCACATTGTAATGGTTTATTTGTACAGCGCTTATACACAAGTAAAGTGCCTCAGAGCGGGAAGGGAGCAAGGGAAACACAGTAGTCATTCTTAGGCCTTGAAGTTTCCGAATGATCTGACAAAAAGTAAATAGCATACTAGGCCTGACTGCGTTGCACCTAGGGCAAGTGCATGAAGTGCAGCAGGCGCAGGGGAGACAAAGCGGGGGACAAGACAGAACTTACTAGGCCTAGTAAATTCAGGTCATACAAGTGTACAGACAGAGGTGCAAGGGAGGGGGTAGGGGGGTGTGACAAGGTTAATGCATGTTAAAGTCTTGCAGATGCCGAGGCGTAAATCCAGGGAGTCCTCCATGTAGGACCTTTCCTCTAATTTCTTTGTCTCTGCTTGTGGTTGCCAGGAGACGGGGAACGAGGCAGAGAGCGAGGAGAGCCGTTACAGCTGGGCTTACTGAGAAGGGGAAGAAAGCGGAGTTTTCAAAGTTAAAAAGTTGCGCTGTTGCGTGAAATCAAGTTGGTGGTTTGTTTAAGTTCAAGCGATCGTTGTCGCTTATTACTGAAAGGAGGCTGTAGGCTCTGAACTGTGCGGAGAGGTGAGCGATCGTAATCGCTACAATTTGAAGACTTCCAGACGCGGCCAGAGTCTGCGAACCGCCGTGAGGCTCCCAAGCGGAGTTGAAGCGGAACGAACTGTAGAAGGCACAGAAGTAAAAGCCTGTCAGTTGGGCTGTGGAAGTATCTGAATTAATCTACGCACCCTGAGTGTGACAGCGTATGACGTGAATGAGGAAAGAAAGCGTCTACCACAGTGGACAGTTTGCTCAGCCATTAGCCGGCACACAAATTTAGACGTGGGTGACTGTTGAAGACGCCAGAGCCTAAGAGCTGAGTGTTTTCCTATCGCTGAAGAGGCAAACGAATTGTGAAGGAATGGAAGGGGCCTAAGCAACAAGTGGAAACCGACCTGTCCAGAAGGGAAAATTAAAGAACTTTGGAGGTGAAGGCGACATGAAGAGTATATGGAATAAGTAGAAATTCCAGATCAGTTTGCAGTTATAAGAAAAAGACACCTATTGCTAAAGGGATATATTTCCCAAATTACAAAGTGTTTGAACTTTAATCCTACTGCTCTGAATGTTTCCGCCCTAAAGGGAAAACTCACTGGAAGCAAGGCCCTTGTCCAAGCAAGCAACAAGGAGAAGATAGACATTCTGTGAAAAGTAAACAAAAGAGAGTTGTGCGGGCTGAACAAACAAAGGGAAACCCCAGAGAGCGAGAAGCTTAAATAAAAGAGCAAGAAAAGTGAAAAGAGAAAGATTGAAGTTCTACTCAATTTGCCTAAAGAAAAGAAATGTAGAGGGAGAAAGGAAACATGTTTATGAACATTAAAGAAAGTTAGACTTACCTTGAACATTCCAGTGAATCCACCAAAAAGGCTCATCTTGAAGACGTATCCTTAACCTGAAAAATAAGATTGAAAGGAAAACTGTTAATAAAGAGTTGGGTACTACTGTCAACCCAAACAAACTACTCTGTCTCTGACATTTATTTAATCTAAGATCTCACACATTACATTTTGGTGTCAGAAGTGGGATAGTAAGAACACCATGGAGGACCTTATTAAGATTAAGACATTGACTGAGGGACAACAGCTACCTCAGCAAGCCTTGCAGATGCAAAATCAACAAGCTCAAGCTGACAGATTAGCCTTTCAACAGGCGTTACAGATGCAGCAAGCCCAGCTCCTTGAAGGTACGAATATCAGAAACAACCCTCAAGTTCCCACCTCTGTTTTGCAAAAATACTTAGCGGGTGAAGACCCAGCTCATTTTTTTTAAACTTCGAAAGGGTGGCTCGGAATGCACAGTGGCCCGCCGAGAGATGGTGTCATTACATCACACCATTGATGACCGGTGAAATGCAGTGTGCATACCAAGCTGCGAACCCCACTGGTGATACCAATTATGGGGACATGAAGAAAGTGGTGTTGGAACGAATGGGACACGATGAGGAGACCTATCGAATTAAGTTCAGAGATGTCAAGTTACTTGGAGAAGAGACACCAAGGCAGTTGTTTTACAGGGTAAAAGAGTTAGCCGAGAAGTGGTTGCAGCCTACAATGTCTACCCCTGCGGAAATAACTGAAAAGGTTATAGTAGAACAGTTTATCGAAGCTCTACCCAGTCCCGTCCAAAGATGGGTTAGAGAACACCATGGCCTAACGTTGTCCGAAGCGGTGGATGTGGCCTCCGCTTATCAGAAGGCTGGACATGGGAAAGCAGTGTACTATGCAACAAGTTATAAACCTCATGCCTCTGTGAATAAAGCCGTGCCACAACCAATGTGGCCACACTCAATGTTGAGAAAGCCTGAAGGAGAAATTATATGTTCCAGGCCTAATAGTGAGGGTCCTGCCAACTATCGCCAGACTCCGACGGCTATTCGAGGACACCAGTGTTTCAATTGAGGGGAGTGGGGCCACCTTGCCAGGTTCTGTCCGAAGGAACCAAAGACCGAGCCAATGGATGTTGGTGTTCTTGAGTCTGTGAAGGAAAATGAAACCTATGACCAGATACCAGGAAGGCAGACACAATGCCTGTATACGTGTGAAGCGGAGATAGATGGAAAACCCACCACCTTCTTGGTTGATTCAGGAAGTCTACAGACCGCCGTGGCATCGGAGCTGGTAGGTGAAGGAGGTTGTTCAGCTGGGAAATACCTACCCGATGTGTGCACGGAGATGTGAAGGCTTACCCTTCAAAGAAAGTTCAAATAAAGTTGGCAGGGGAAACTATGGACGTGAGGGTGGCCATATTACCGGTTTTACCCAAACCCTTATTAATTGGGACTGATGTACCAAAGTTTTCCAAGATAGTCAACGAAATTGAGAAGAGCTGGTTGGAAACGGCCCCTTTTCGTGAAGAGGAAATACTTTGCGCACCTGTTAAAGCACAAAGAGTAAAAAATTGAAAAGAATGCTAAAGAGACTGGAAAACCAAAAATGTTTGCCCAATCGCAGTTGACTGGAGACTAGATGAGGACGGGGATAGTTTTGGATCAGCTCACAATCTAGACCCATTGTTACAATATGCACGAGAGCGAGCACTGGAAAAACACCCAGGGCAAGGTCCCCACTTTGTGAAGGAAAACGGATTGTTGTATCGAGTCACCAAATCCAGGAATGGAGAGGAACTGAATCAATTATTAATTCCTTGGAAATTCTACAATACTGTCTTGGAAATCGCTCATATACAGGTTGGAGAGGGACATCTAGGATCGGAAAAGACTACTAAAAAAATCCTTGATAGGTTCTATTGGCCGGTGGTGTACAATCAAGTGATGACATTTTGTCAATCCTGTGAGGAGTGCCAAAAAAAAGATTAAAGCTAATGTGAAGAAGGCACCGCTACAAGCAATGCCAATTGTTCTAGATCCCTTCAGTCAGATAGGGATCGATATCGTAGGACCCATGGAACCAACAAGAAGAGGCCATAAATATGTCCTAGTAATAGTGGATTATGCGACCAGATGTCCAGAGGCCTTTCCTTTAAGGAGCACAAACACCCAGCAGATTTGTGATGTGCTGATTCCCTTTATTGGGAGAGTCGGAATACCTTGTGAGATTGTTACTGATCGTGGTTCGAACTTCATGTCCAATATACTTGAACAAGTCTGTGAAACGTTAAAAATTGAACACCTAAAGACAGCGGTTTACCACCCGCAAACAGACGGCTTGGTAGAGCATTATAATCAAACCATCAAACGGATGTTAAAGAAAACTACCAGTCCTGAAAATGAAGACTGGGATAGAATTTTGCCATGGATATTAATGACGTTACGGAACACTCCCCAGTCATCAACCGGTTTCTCACCATTTGGTCATTTTTCGGAAGACCGGTTCGGACTCTACTAGATATATTGAAAGAAAACTGGGAGGAGCAGCCGGAGCGTGAAATAACCCTCTCGGAGTATGCATCTCAGCTACAAGAAAGAATTGAGAAGTTACAGGCAGTAGTTAGAGATAATCTCCTACACGCTCAAATAACCCAAGAGAGATATTATAATCAGAAGACACAATTACGAACTTTCAAGGTCGTAGAACTAGTATTAGTATTACTACCCACATCGGAAAACGAAATGCTGGCAACTTGGAAGGGGCCATATGGAATACAAGAGGTTTTAGTCCATAGTCCAACAGCCTGGGAGAAGGATACCATATCAAACGTATATGTAAATTTACTGAAGAAATGGACCCCTACAGTTCAATCTGTTGCCATGATAAGTTTAGATGTACCAACGGAGGAGCATTTTCCAAAATTCAAGGAGAGTAGGGTTAGAGGCCCTGAACATTAACCCAGAGTTAACATCCATACATAGAAATGAGTTGGCTCACTTGTTCCAAACATTTTCTCAAATATTTTCTTCTCTGCCAGGGAAGACTAAGCTAACTCACCATCAGATTGTTACCAAACACGGAAGTATTATAAGACTTAGACCATATCGGATTCCAGAAGCAAAGATAAAGGCCTTCAATCAAGAGGTGCAGGAGATGTTAGAGATGGGAATTATTGAACCATCCCAAAGCGAATGGAGCTCACCGGTAGTTCTAGTCCCAAAACCCGATGGGAGTGTGAGGTTCTGCATGGACTTCCGGAAATTGAACGAAATATCCAAATTCGACGCTTACCCCATGCCAAGGATCGAAGATCTATTAAACAATCTAGGAATAACTAAGTTCCTAACTACCATTGATTTGACCAAAGGTTACTGGCAGATCCCGTTGTTACCTGCAGATAAAGAGAAGACCGCATTTGCCACCCCTACCGGGAGTAACTCAGCACTGCCGTGATATTTTCCGGTTTTCGATGTTGTTGCAGAGTTGTCTCTCTTCCCGCTCTTGTGCAGGTGCTGTTGACAATTTTCTTTGGGCATCCTCTGGATGAGTTGTCTTTTTTTAGCGATCCTGCTTGTATATTGTAGTCTTGAGTGCGTGTGCATGTACGTCTGTACCTCAAGAACTGCCCAAACAGTAAGTTGTCACTTAAGGATTTTTCTAACAACCCAAGACGAAACCAAATCCTCCATTATATCGCAGGCATGTACTTTGAACCTAAAATGTTCTCGCAATATGTTCTCACGAGAATGCACCTCCTGTCTAGCAATGGGCGGCGAATAAGAAACTGAATCTAATGATTCCCCTTTCTCTAATTTGGTCTGGTCATAACCTGAATTGGTACCATCACAGGGAGACGGTACCAAAAAACGAACAGAACATCCCTCTAGACCAGACTGAGACGCACAAGTTTGGGGCATGAGGTAAATACCACAAATCCATAACCTATAATGTTTGTTTAGTAAAGGCAAGGTCAATTGGGGAAATGGATGCTCCAGTGCCTTTGTGTGGGCAAGGGTTTCCCCTTATAGGTAACAGGGCACTACTAGATCAATATGATCTCTTATAGTGATTGTGAAATTTACTTGATGAAATGCAAATGAAAAGGATGCTCGGCACACCCAAGTGAAACATTTTTTGAATTCTTCCCTAGGTCGGGCATGGAGATCCCACCATATCTGATGGACAAAGCGATTAAGATGCACTAAAATCCCAGGTTCTGAAGATGACTAGACCTACTTTGTCATTGAAACCGGTCGATTTGCCGCCCCCCCCTCCCCCCTAGCCCCATTGTATGATATCCCTGAAGGGAATTGGAGATACAGTATATGTTCATTAAAACCTCTGTCGGCAGTATCAACACCTAACTGGTGGTATTTATCTGGTGAGAATTAAGGAACAGTAGAACCTATCGGTTACTGGTACAAAAAAAGCAATCCGTCTTGATAAACTGATTTGTTATGAAAGGTTTTCTAAAAGAATAACCACCTTTTCGAATGGATTGTTTCCTCCAACGTATTCTACATCATTTTTTTGGCAGAAGGCGTCCTGCGTCTATGTCCCTCGAAGGCCTCTGTCGAGGGCGACGTCACCGGATATTATAAATGGGATGCATGGCGCCCGTAGCCTCAGTTCCGTTTTTTCCGCAAACTTGTTTGCTTCGGAGACTCGGCGCGCATCGTGTATTCCTTGTGAATGTCTTCTTCTTTGACCCCTCAGACTCTGCGGTCTGGCTTCAGGACTTGCCGGGACGGCAAGTCGAAAACGTTGATTACCGGCCTGCATCGCATTGGTTTGTGGTGTTTGGGGGAGAGTCACAACACCGACGGCGTCTCCAAATGCCAGTCGCTGACTGCTAACACCTTGTCGGAGCATAAGGGAAAGCTTCAGGTAGGTAGGGGGGTCTAAACCCGGTAAGTCCTGTAAATTGAAGTCCAAGGGGATGTCCGACGACGCGAGGGACGATACTCTGCGTCAGGTGGAGTCTTGGGGATCTCTGTCCCGGAGTGGTTCCCGCCATTCGTCGTCCTCGTCCCGGCATTCTAGGAAGGGCCATCACCGGTCTCCTTCCCCGTCTTCCTCGGAGGATGGAGCCATGAGGAAAGTGGCTTGTCCAACAAAGTCCTAGACTCCGGACGAATGGGCTGCCTTTAGAGAGCAGATTTTAGTGATTTTTCAATCGCAGGGCACAGTTCCGTCCTCTCCTTCGGATGAAGCCGGCAAGGAATGGTCTCGTACTGTGGCTTGCATGCCTTTGGGCTCGGGTTCTCGACGTGACTCATCTGGAACTTTCGAGGTCCCGTTCGTACAAGGCTCGGGATAGTCGCAAGAAACGTGCTTCCAGGTCCTAGTCTTCAGCTAGACCGCAGAAGCCTGGTAAGGGCTTGTGGTCGGCGTTGACGTCTGCGCTGTGTCAGTCGGATACCGACGTCGAAGCTTTGCCTTCGTACCAGCCGTCAGCGCCGTTTTCAACGCCAAAGCCGCCAGCGCTCTCGACGTCGAAGCCTTCGGCGCCCTTGATGCCTTCTGGGCTTTTTTGCCGAAATTTGCCATTGGAGATTCTCCCCCCCCCCCGATACTGTGGATCCTCCAAGGAATGCTACTTCTAGGTCTGTGAGGCCTGTGGTGGACTCCAGACTCTCTTCTGTCCCGAGGCAAGGTTTCTACCACTCTCTGGATGACATCTCTGAGGAGGAGAGGTCAGACTTCGATATGGACCCTGTTGAGCCTGATGTGGCTCCTGTCTTTTCTGGGGACAGTCAGTTGGAAGAGTTGAGGCAAACTCGTGATGCCAGTGGTTTGGACACTTCTTCGGAAGTCGAATTTGGCAGGCCTGTGCCTGGGGGCTCATGCTGAGTCATCCTACAGGAGGCTCATGGCTAGGGTCACGGAGCATCTGGGCTGATCCAGTCCTCCTGAAGCTTTTGTACAGGATGATCTCACGGACATCCTGGATCAAGGTCCATCCTCTTACCCGGTGTTACCTTTTCATCTGACCTGGCAGAAAAGGGTGGCGGCTGCTTGGCAGTCACCGGAATCTCTTCCCGCTGTTAACAAATCATTAACCAAGACATTCCACCCTTCTGGTAGCGACCCCAGCTATCTTTTATCTCCGCCCACTACCGAGAGTTTGATGGTTCAGGCGGCTACGGCCACCTCGAGGCAGGCGGCGTACCTTACATCCCTCCAGATAGGGACGATAAACGCTTCGACAGTTGGGCACGCAAAGTGTTTTCTGCGGGGAGTATGGCGCTAAAATCAGCCAACTCCACTTGTGCCTTGGCAAGATTTTCACCAACTCTGTGGAATTGTTTCTCTCTAGCGGCTGAGCATATTCCCAATGGGGAAGAAAGGGATGGGTTCCTTGCTCTCGTGCAAGATGGCAAGGATGCCATGTGTGAATCCCTTCAGTCGGATTTGGACAAGGCCGACAGTGTTAGCCGGTCCATGGCTGCGAGCACTGCTATACGCAGATTTGCATGGTTGCGGAAGTCGCGTTTTGCCCCAGATGTGCAAGCCCGTCTTTTGAACATGCCCTTTGATGGCGCGCATTTGTTTGGCAGCAAGGCTGACGAGAACCTTCAGAGGTTGCAGACCTCAAAAGCTGTGGCAAAATCTTTAAGCTCAGCTGTGCGTGAGCGTCAACCTCTGCCTTATCAACCTAGGGGACAGCAGTGGAGGGGAGGTTCTTTTCGTTACTGATCCTCCTTTGGTAGAACGAGAGGAGCCGCCAGTCAAAGGGGTCAGCGTAAAAGTACCCATTATGGTTGGGGGAAATGAAAGTGCCAAAGCCGCTCAGGCAGCTGCCGCTACAGCTCATAAACTGTCATGAAGCCATGTCCCATGGCTCGCCAGTTGCGGGCAAACTGTCTCAGCATCTCGAAGAATGGCAGGCTATTACTTCGGATGCATGGGTTCTGGATACCATAGCCCACGGCGACTGCCTTCCCTTCCGAAAGCTGTCTCACAACAATCCACTGTGGAATCTCTTTGAAGCTTCCAGATCCGCTCCTTGTGCAGAAATCTTGACCCTGCTAGAGAAAGGCGCTATAGAACTGGTATTTTTATATAAAGGAGAAAGTTTATCATTTTTATATATGGAGGTGCGCTATCATTGTGAGACCGCATTTCTGGCGGATTGGACTACGGTGTTCGAGTCCAGCGGGCATTATTGACAGAACATGAGGACCGACAGCTACTTATGAGCAGTGAAGAAACCTAATAAGAGACTTGATATATGAAGTCTGCAGCTATTGAGGGGTGTATTGAGACACCAGCACTACAAATATTACAATAAGAGGAGTGATCTTCTATTTAAATTTGGAATCTTTTATGTGGCCCTGGATTGCATGGTGGCAACCAAGAAAATCGTGTTTTTTTTTTTTTCCCCCTGAAGAAAGTTCATGCAGTTATTGCTAAGAAGAACTGAAACCTGTCGGGATCTGTTTGTTTGAGTTATAACACCCAGAAAGTGTGTGAGGTGTCAAAGCCATTTGTATGTTTTTTTTCTACAACTGTTAAATGTGGTTATATGTATGTGAATTTAGTGATTTAGTTATATTTTATATCTACCATGTGTTTTATGTTGGGTCATATGCAGAACATTTTTGAGTTTTAAAAAAAATCTTTTTGTAAACTTTATTAAACATGTTTAGTACTGTGTATAAATGTTAGGTACTTGGTCTATTCTTTCAAGACTATAGGTACAGGGAGGTTTTTCACCAGCCTAGATTTTTTTCAGATTCACTGATCTATACCACTAAACTGTCTCCTTTATATAAAAATATTTGTGGTCAACCTCTGACCATGTGAGAGAGGGAGTATCCAAAGGGGTATTTTTCATTTAGTAAGGTTGCTATAGAACTGGTGCCTGTAGCGGAGAGAAACAAAGGATGGTATTCCCCATATTTCTTGATTCCGAAGAAAGACTGGGGATTGAGACCCATCCTGAACTGGCATTGGTTGAACAAACTTCTCAGGAAGGACAAGTTCAAGATGGTCACGCTTTCTCAAGTCCTCCAGGCCCTTCAACTTCAGGATTGGTTGGTGTCTCTGGACCTACAGGATGCTTACTTTCATGTGCCGATTTCATCCTGAGCACAAAGTACCTGAGGTTTGCGGCTGGCGACTTGCACTTCCAGTTGTGGGTCCTGCTGTTCGGATTTACCTCCACCCGAGGGTCTTCACCAAGCTAATGGTGGTGGTAGCAGCGTATCTCAGGCCGGGGAGGATTCATGTCTACCCCTACCTGGACAACTGGCTGATCCGTGCACGTTCTCCCAAGCAAGCATTGGATCACCTCGGTCTCACCTGCTGCTCCCTCCACAGGCTGGACTGGGCTTCTCCCTCAATTTCAGGCCAAGCTGCGGATGAGATCCCTGCCATGGGTTCTCAAGATGCAGTGGTTGCAGTTCTCAGGCAAGATGTCGGATCCCGTTCAGATTCCACTCTCGGTCTCCCAAGATCTTTTGTGGTGGGACAACGAGGGGAACCTGATGAAAGGGGAGCCGTTTGGCAACCATAGCCGGAGGTGACTGTAGTGATGGACGCTTCCCTCACAGGATAGGGAACTAATGCCAAAGACTTGACCGCCAGCGGTCGTTAGTCTTCGTCGGAGTCCAAACTCCACATCAACCTGTTAGAGCTGAGGGCCATCAAGCTGGCCCTGAAGGCGTTTCTGCCTTCTGAGCGGGGGAAGTGTGTCCTGATCATGACGGACAACACAGTGGCCATGCATTACCTCAACAAAAAAAGGGGGTAGGGTCACTCCCATTGTGCAGAGAGGCAATGCGGCTCTGGTTCTGGGTAATCCAGCAGGAAATTTCACTCTCGGCAGTTCATCTGGCCGGAGAGGACAACGCGGCGGCGGACGCTATGAGCAGGCAGAGCACGATCTCTCACGAGTCCGAGTTGGCTCAGGAAGTCCTTCTGGAGATCTTCGCCCTTTGGGGAACCCTGCAAGTGGATCTCTTCGCCACCAGTGCCAACCGGAAGAGCGTGAGATTCTGCTCAAGGGAATTTCCCCCGAGAGGAGCCTTGGGAGACTCCTTCGTAGTGGATTGGTCATTCCCACTGCTGTACACGTTTCCTCCTGTCCCTGTCATTCCACAAGAGTTAAGGAGGTTAGAGTTTCGGATCCCACATGATCCTCATTGTACCGGTTTGGGCCAGGAGAGCGTGGTCCCCGGACCTTCTAGCAATGCCCATCTGCTCTCCACGCTGTCTTCCCCACCGAGATGATCTGCTCTCGCATGGGGGGTGGGGGTCGAGTCGGGATCTACATCCAGAGGTCAGGACCCTCAACCTTCATGCTTGGTATCTGAAAGGTTGAGGTATAAGGATTGGGACCTCCCGGATGACGTGATGGAGGTGTTGCTTTCGGCCAGGCAGCCAGCAACAAAATCCCTGTACCGTTGCCGTAAGTTTTGCGACAGGTGCAGAGGACAAAATGTTGATCCTTTTCAGTGTTCCATTCCCCTGGTTTTGTCTGTCTTGCTTTGTTTGGCCCACAGGGGCCTTCAAGTGGGTACCATTAAAGGTTACCTGGCGGCGGCGCTGTCTATCTTCAAGCGTTCGTCTGAAGAATGTTCTTACTTTAAGATTCCTTTGATTTTCCAATTTCTTAAAGGCCTCACTAATGTGTTTCCACCGTCCCCTTTCCAGGTTCTGGTTTGGGATCCGAATTTGGTTTTAAAATTCCTCATGGGTGCTCTGTTTGAACCTTTGCACTCTTGTCTTTTGAGATTGTCTTTCAAGACTGTGTTCTTGGTTGCGGTTACTTCCTTTCGCAGAATGAGTGAATTGCAGGCACTTTCATCTAAGCCGCCCTTTACTGTGTTCCACAAGGATAGGGTTGTACTGAGGGTACGTCCATCCTTTCTACCTAATGTAGTGTCTGAATTTCATTTGAGCCAGAAAGTGGATCTTCCTTCTTTCTATCCTCCTCCCTTCATCCTGGTAAGGAAGAGGAGCGACTCCATAGGTTGGAGTCTAGGAGAGCTCTGAGCTTTTAGATTTCTAGGATGTCCAGGGTCAGAGTGGACAATTAACTCTTTGTGGGGTATGCTGGTCACCGATTGGGCCAGGCTGTTACAAAACAGACCATGTCCAGGTGTGTTATCCTCACAATTACTGAGTGTTACTGTTTGGCGGGCAAGGACCCTTGAAGGGTTGCAAGCGCATTCCATTAGGGCCGTGGAACCACAAGATACCAACTCATCTGTACAGTATGTGCATCCTTCTTTGGGGGTGAATAAAGAGAAATCAGCTCTTAGCCGGAAGTAAATACTTCCTCCTTGAAATGTTCATGCAAGAAATCTAGACCTGGTTAATCAACCCCTGTTCCTAACTCTACTTTGTAGCGGCAGGGATAGATGCTCTGCTCTTTCCTATTCGATAGGAGGCGCAGCAGCTCTGACCAAGGGATAGCATCACCTTACAGGGATAGGGTGTACTTTTCCTAGGGATAGTGCTAGCATATACATTAAGTGCCTGCTGTTGAAATGCTTATGATACAACTAAGAAATACGCTGCTGACGGCCCTTCAGGAAAAAGTTAGAAAATCAGGGTGTGGACTAGATGAATAGAGGGCCGGAGACATTTTGTTTAGATTAGACAGTACTGCGATCGAAGATGTGCACATTGAGAAGGGGAAGAGTGATGAGCGAGGAGCAGGGACTGTAGATTACGGGACAGTGAGGTTGGATAGAGATACAGAGATGCGGGAGGACGAGTGGGACACAGTGGATGAATTGGAGGGTGAAGAGGAGACACCGGTAGTTACCTCACAGGTGGATAGTGGATAGTGTCATGATGCCTACCCCCGGGTATCCGGATCGTGCCCATCAGCCCCGGGAGCAGGCATCCAGATACTCATTAAAACCCCAACCGCCCTGGCTGGGGGCTGTTTGGATTCAGTCCTGACGCCTTAGGCGCCAGGCTCATCATAGAAAACAGTCCTGGCGCCATAGACTTTACTTGCCTTATGCAGACCATGCTGCAAATGAGTCCAAGCCAACGCGAGGCCTGGATGGGACTATTTTATTACAGGGACTATTTTTCACTCGGGTGTGGTTCTGGGGAACTTCTTCTTACCTGTGACTACTTTGCAGGCTATTTAAACCACGCCCGAGCAGCAGCCCATGCTTCGCGTTATTCTGCATCCAGCAGCGTGACGCTCACTGTGTCTGCAAGTCAGCATCAAGTCTTCTGCCATGCCCGCCTCGAATCCGGAGCTCCTAGACAAAAGGAAAAGAAAGGAGAAGAGGTTAGATCATGGACATTATTTGATTCCTTACCTGATTCCGGACCCAGCACATCTCCGAGCCTGGAAAGGACATTATTTCAGCACGCGTCGCTTCGCCAGCAGCAGCGCCGCGTTATACTCATCAGTCCACCGCATCTTTCGACTCGGCGCTGCCTCCATCATTTTCTTCGTTGAAATCCAGCACCTGGGGGGAAAACAAAAGGAATAACAAGGTGAGCCGAGAAAACCGACAAAGACAATCTCTTTGCCACCATAGGCTTACCTGCTTTACCAGCGGAGGTATTATTCTTTAATTCGCCGCATCTTCATATGCCGCACCTATAAAGGGAGAGAAAACAGCAAGTTAAACTCATGCAACTTTTACCGGACAGTGTTTGGTAATACAGACTCTTACCTGAACTCCATCAGCTGCCTCCAGGAAATATTCTTTTGGACCCAGTTGCAACCTAACGAGGGAATGGAACAAGAGTGAACATCGGACATATTGAACTCTTTGAACTTTATAGACTCTGGAGTTAATATTCCTCCGGAACTCCTCCAGTACCTTCAACCGGGTGAAGTAACTGGTATTTACGCGCCCCTGCATGCCATGCAGGATGGAGAGCTCATCATTTAAAAACATAAGGTGAGATTACCAAAAGGGGATATTGGAGGTGATTAGTGGGGAGAACGAGAACTGTTGGGGGGGCCATCACTAAAGTCCACGGGTGGCTAAATCCCTTTCTCCACTTGCAGGAGAATACTTCTACGAGTCCAGCAGACAAGATTAGGCGGCCCAGTCTAGACTGTCATCTCTTCACTACGCATCACGTTGGTGGAGACGGCAGCTGTCCGGGTCCGATCGACGCCCCTGTGGGAATCAGGTGAGCTTAACGGAGAGCTTGTGGGGTCTGCAGTTAAGGAACAGATTTGGGAGGGAAGCAGTGGCAAGGAAAAAGGCAACTGACAGTAAGAAGGCAAGGAGGGGGATGGGCACGCCGTTGCCACTACTTTCATAAAGGCCCGGGAGGGCGCAGTATGTACCTTGGGCACTAAATTAAAGCACTCCAGCCGCTCACTGTATGTGCTGGAAAATGGATATATGCTTTCGAAAAACAAACTGCACAAATCCCTTTAGCAGTGGGAACAAATCCTTTTAGCAGTGGGAGATCTAAAAGGTTTGCTTGTAGCAATTGTGAGAGTTCAGACAGGCGATGTTTGGGTTAAGGCTGGATATCTCCGAGTCAAAATTGATGATGAGGTGCATTTTATTGCAAAAACAAAGAGGTGATGGCTGGAAGGTTTAGACTGAATCTTAACCACTGGCATTGCTCGGGGCAACCCTCCAGACCATCGTTCTTCGCCTGCCAAGCCATTACAGAAGGGGAAAGACCATATGCAAATCAGGCTTGGCCCCACCCCAAAAGGGGCAGTCCAGCCCGAACTGCTAGGTCACATCCCTTCTGCACGAGACCACAAGCATCCCCAAACATGTTTCACCCTTGTTGGGGCTCATCAGTGAGGAGTAGCTTGGGTCTCTAGGCCCAGCAGGCACGGGACCCACGTCTGGGCATACCCGTCCCACTCGGGGTGACAAAGCAAAAACAAAGAGGTGATGGCTGGAAGGTTTAGACTGAATCTTAACCACTGGCATTGCTCGGGGCAACCCTCCAGACCATCGTTCTTCGCCTGCCAAGCCATTACAGAAGGGGAAAGACCATATGCAAATCAGGCTTGGCCCCACCCCAAAAGGGGCAGTCCAGCCCGAACTGCTAGGTCACATCCCTTCTGCACGAGACCACAAGCATCCCCAAACATGTTTCACCCTTGTTGGGGCTCATCAGTGAGGAGTAGCTTGGGTCTCTAGGCCCAGCAGGCACGGGACCCACGTCTGGGCATACCCGTCCCACTCGGGGTGACAAAGCAAAAACAAAGAGGTGATGGCTGGAAGGTTTAGACTGAATCTTAACCACTGGCATTGCTCGGGGCAACCCTCCAGACCATCGTTCTTCGCCTGCCAAGCCATTACAGAAGGGGAAAGACCATATGCAAATCAGGCTTGGCCCCACCCCAAAAGGGGCAGTCCAGCCCGAACTGCTAGGTCACATCCCTTCTGCACGAGACCACAAGCATCCCCAAACATGTTTCACCCTTGTTGGGGCTCATCAGTGAGGAGTAGCTTGGGTCTCTAGGCCCAGCAGGCACGGGACCCACGTCTGGGCATACCCGTCCCACTCGGGGTGACAAAGCAAAAACAAAGAGGTGATGGCTGGAAGGTTTAGACTGAATCTTAACCACTGGCATTGCTCGGGGCAACCCTCCAGACCATCGTTCTTCGCCTGCCAAGCCATTACAGAAGGGGAAAGACCATATGCAAATCAGGCTTGGCCCCACCCCAAAAGGGGCAGTCCAGCCCGAACTGCTAGGTCACATCCCTTCTGCACGAGACCACAAGCATCCCCAAACATGTTTCACCCTTGTTGGGGCTCATCAGTGAGGAGTAGCTTGGGTCTCTAGGCCCAGCAGGCACGGGACCCACGTCTGGGCATACCCGTCCCACTCGGGGTGACAAAGCAAAAACAAAGAGGTGATGGCTGGAAGGTTTAGACTGAATCTTAACCACTGGCATTGCTCGGGGCAACCCTCCAGACCATCGTTCTTCGCCTGCCAAGCCATTACAGAAGGGGAAAGACCATATGCAAATCAGGCTTGGCCCCACCCCAAAAGGGGCAGTCCAGCCCGAACTGCTAGGTCACATCCCTTCTGCACGAGACCACAAGCATCCCCAAACATGTTTCACCCTTGTTGGGGCTCATCAGTGAGGAGTAGCTTGGGTCTCTAGGCCCAGCAGGCACGGGACCCACGTCTGGGCATACCCGTCCCACTCGGGGTGACAAAGCAAAAACAAAGAGGTGATGGTGCATTTTATTGACCTCGGAGCGCAGTTGTACGCTCCACTTCGGCAGTGCACAATGGGAGATGGTGAAGACCTCGCTCAATACATTTTGAAGATGCAGGAGATTTAGAGGCCAGAGACTGGGGATCAGTGGGACTGATCAGTTCTGCTTTTCTATTTTGTAATCAAAAGGGGATTGCCCAAGGAGGTAAAGAAAGCTCTCAAAGATTCTGGATATAGAAGCGAAAGGATGGGCTGTGATAAGACTATTATTATACATCATTGTAAGCAGATCAAAGAAAGAGAAAAGGAAATGGCACAACGGTTGCAGGCTGAGCAAGCGAAACTGGTATAGAAAAACAGGCAAAAATAGCAGTTGAAGATGCAGTTGTGGCAGTTACTTAAACGGATGAAGCAGCGCAGGCACCAGTGCAAACTGATGCAAGCATTGGCCAGGCGGAGGACAGTGGTACCCTGAGAGGTACCAAGGAAGTCAGCAGCGGGGGAGACTGGGGTTGCAAGGGACTCCAGAAGTAAAATGGGAGCCGGGTACAATCCATACACACCTGCAGGCCCAATACAGCAGCAGTACTTCCCAGCACCCCCCACCCCACCGATGCCCACGTTGATACCATATGCAATACAACGAGAATGTACAATTGCCACTACAACCCCCTCTGACACAGTTGCCTGCTCCGCCCGGCGCCCCAACACAAGACGCACTGCCAAGCTAAACATGCAGCGCTCCAATGCCCAGAAGCAATGCCATTTCAAATGGGGCAGTGACTCATTATTGGGGAGTGTCCCAAGAGGCATCCCCTTCACTTTTCCAGGTACGAATACAGCCTACAGAAATCTCTTTTGTGCCCAGTCCTGTCCGTGACTATCTACCCAGACGAGGAACCCTTGGTGTGCGCTGAGATCAGAAATAAACAATTCATCTTTATTGTTGAATTGGGTGCCACTAAATCGCGCAATAGAGAAGGAAACCTCCCATTATCAGGTCACACTCCTGACATGCCGGGCTTCTCTGGTGCTGTGGCAACAGTTCCTGTTTCACCAAAGGCGTAGATATCAAAAAGGGAGGCAAAGTGGTGCATGCACCACTATTCTATTCGGAAGCTTCACCAGTGAATTTGTTAGGGCGCAACCTCCTAAGCAAGTTAAACATGACAATCTCCTTTACAGATCGAGGAATAATAGGTGCTACCCTTATGAATGTGTGCTATGAGAGCAATGGTGATAATACATGCTAGAGGAGGCGAGGTGATGGTTCGCGGTATTCCGGTTGATCCGACATTTGTATTTGGGATTAAAGTTTTACTTGATGCAGTGCCCCAAATAGGTAACGCATGTTGGTGGATATTATTTGATTTCGTCTTCAGACCCGTTGTGATCCCAGAGCTTGTGGAAGGGAACATACTCTTGCTGGACCTGCACGAGTTGGTGGCGTCGAAGAAAAGGATTGTTGTAGTTGGGACTGATTCAGACAGATGCGAGTGGTGCACTGTATTGTGTATCGAACTGGCAGTACCCCTAAAAAAGTAACAGATGCAGAATTGTTTGAGGATCGCATTGATGATGGAGAAATAGTGTTGGCTATTTGCATACACTGTGAGATAATGGTGCAGTAACGTAGCGTACAATGTTTGTTGATGCCCCTTGTAACTGTGCCTTCTTTCATTGAACACGATTTGGAACAAGTTCCTGAGAGGTTATGAACAACAGTGCCCACAATGTCTATTTCACAGGGAGTGGCACCTATTGGAATCACTCTTAAGCAAGGTGCAGTGTTTTCCTGGGTGAAAGAGTAACCACTGTCCAAAGAAGCAGAGGAGGGAACAAGAGATATCATTTCGACACTCCTGCATCAAGGGATTATTGTGCCCTCCAACTCTCCATGTAACACGGCTATATACCCAATAAAAAAGGCAAAGGGGTCAAGCTGGAGGATGATCCAGGATCCCTGCTCTTTGAAAAGCATTGCACAGGCAGCATTTCCGGTCATTACTAATCCTGCAACCATTTTGTGTTGCATCCCAAAACAAGCAACACATTTCATTTGTCGATTTGAAGAACGCCGCCTTCTCTATACCCCTGTACACACCACGTTTACTCATGGCGGAAAGCAGTGTGAACACACAAGACTGACACAATGGTACTGTGAAGTCCCTTGTATCTTTAACAGAATACTACATACAGATTTAGGAAACGTAAAGTTACCCAACAGTATCATTCAATTTGTGGATAACCTGTTAGTATGCAGTAACAATAAACCGCAATGCCAGGAGGACTGTCACGCTACTGCAATTGTTTGCATACAAAGGGTACAAGGTAGACGAAGCAAAGTTACAATACAGCCTTCAGGAAGTTCTTTACTTGGGACAGGTCATATCTGTCCATGAAATTAATTTAATACCAGAATGTGCTGCATCAGTGCTCAGTGCCCCCCCCCCATGCCAAAAACTGTCAAAGAAAAGCAGTTGTTTCTCAGACTGTACAATTACTGCAGGGCATGGATCGTAGATTATGCTACATATACTACGCCCTTGTTGCAAGGCCTTAAAGAAGCACAGAAAACGGGCAAGATAACATGGACAGAGGACATGGTTACAAGCTTTAACGAACTGCAAGGTGTCAATACCACTGCCCCAGTGTTAGCGACCCCGGACTATACTCTAGTTCTATTTGTTTTCTCATTCATATGTTAATGTTAAAGGATATTTATACCACGCACTATCACCACCCGAGTGGTCCCCTGGCGCTCTGGCAGATCTAGAAGAGAAGTGGGGGTAGCTTAGGGGCTTGTTAGTGGGAAATCAAATTGTCAGATGATGGCAGTACTTAACCGGAAGAGCACTATGGGTCACATGCCATTGGTCTATTACAGCAGAGTGTTAAAATCAGTGATGCAGGGACAGTTCCCTTGCAAACAAGTGCTTGATGCTGCTGCATTCACAATTGAGAAGAGATCCACAATTACCATGGGACGTTCTGTAACATTGTATGTGGAGCATGTAGGGTTTGCCATTCTTGAAGGTTTAAATCAACTTTGACCACCCAGCGAGCATCCGCATGACTTTATTCTATCCAGCCCAAACATCCGCATAGTGCGGTGTTAGACAGTTAGCCCCGCAACTTTCCTGACAGACCTTGCTAGACATGATTTGTGTAACATTTGAGGGTGAGGAGGAGGACATACCAAAAGCAAAAGACAGCCCACTTGAGGGGGTTGCGGGGGTAGTGCTTTTCATTGGTGGGTCAGCAACTATTGCCCAGGGGACAGGCTTGCGTCATAGTGGTGCAGCAGTTGTCCGTCTAGTGGACGGTGAGTATGAGGTGGGGGTGCAAAAAAACCTGCCCATGCATTACTCTGCTCAAATGGAGCTTATTGCACTTATTGAAGCACTTCTAGTGTCCCAGGGGTGTTGTGTGATGATTTATTCTGACTCTGTCAAAGTCACCACAACGGTGCACTCCGTGCTTGCAAGGTGGAAAAGAGGGTTCAGGAGGGCTGATGGGTCCTCAGTCCAACATGCAGTGTTATTGGATACATTGTTTGATGCACTCTTTGAGGCCTCTGTGACGGCGGTGGTTAAATGCACTGCCCATACCAATGACACGGAAGCAATTTCACTCTGCAACGCCGCTGCGGACGAAGCAGCCAAGCATGCTGCGTCTCTTCCTGAGCCTGTAATTTCAGAGTATCCAGTAGCACAGAGACTGGAGCAGTTGCCAGCCCTCTAAACTTCCCTTCTGATAGCACAGATTGTTGAACTACAGGGGCTAGCCCCATAGTAGGATAAGAAATTTTGGCAGAAGAGAGGGTTTACACAGTCCCCTATAGATTTGTTATGGCGGCAAGATGACAGATAACGTTGTTATACCATCTACACTTCTGCTGATTGCCTTTGACCTGTTGCACCATCCATCTCATTTGTCAAAACAACATATTGCTGCAGATATACAGGGGGCCTAATTTGTTCCCAATCTCCAGGAAGTTCTTACTAAATTGGTGATAAATTGCATTACTTGCCAAACATACAGTACTGGCCACTCTTAAAAACAATATTAGGTTGCCTTTACCTAGTCCTACTGGACCATTTAGGGAGCTCCATATTGACTACACTGACTTGGGCGAGCGGTGTAATGGGGTGCAGGTATTTGATCAATTTGGTGTGTCCCTTCTCCCAGTGGGTTGAGGCAGGTCCTTGTGCACATCCAGACGCTAAATGCGCTGCCAAATCTTTTGTGAGAGGTGTTTCCACGCAGGGGTGTCTGCGATGTGCTGCCGTCAGACGCTGGCACTAATTTCTTTCACACACTCTTTGTAAATGACTGCGTTGCTGGGCATCGAGCATTGGATGTGCACAATTTACTACCCTACGTACCACAGGGTTGTGCAGAGGATCAATGGATTACTGAAAGCAAAACTTTTTAAGTTAAAGATAAATTACGCCTATTTTATTACTTCAAGTGGTTATGGTAAAAAAAGTTCAGCACAGCTGGTTTTATTTAAAAAAAGGGTAGGTATCAACTGCAATGTTGGTAGTAAACGTATGAGCCAGATGTCCAACTTAGAACTTAAGTATGTGCCACCCATAAAAGAACCTGGGGTCACTGTCTCCCTTTTTCTTTATTCAGTTTGCATATGCAGCCCTCATCACTACATGAGGTGGTAACGGGCTGGTAAATGCATACGCCTCGATCTCTCGTAAGAAAGGCTTCTGATGCTGACAGGGCAGTGTCCCTTGTGGGCGTGGAAATTGTGGACTATCTGACTGTTGACCAGACCCTTCAAATGTACTTCTCAACAGATAGCACCATAGCGTTCTGAAGAATCAAACAGCACTGCACCTACTACGGCTACACAGCCTCTTCATTTGTCACCAGCGGATCGGGTGTTCATAAGGAACTTTGTATACAGATGGAATGAACCTAGATACAATGGGCTTTTTACTGTTATCTATTCCACTCAGTATTGCGGTGAAGGTTCAGGAGCTGAGAGATTGGGTGCACCTGTCTGATGTCCGAAGGGCTCCCGATGCCACACCCCCTTCTAACAAGCACGACGTTGGTTCATGAGTAATCTCTATTACAACTGGACTTAAGTTTGCAAAGTGATTTACGGCCTGTATGTTTTATAAATTATGCATACAATTTCATAAAGGATCAAGAAGGTTTATAGTAATGTTTAAGCATACTTTTTTATTTCTAGTAAAGTGTTCTTTTTTTATTTAGTTTTTTCTTATTTTTGTTTACTTTTCTTATTTTCTCAGAATGTAGTGAAAGTGCTTACTGAGCCTGTTTTTGAAGTTCAATATCAAGCAAATAAAAGGACTCAAACGGCCATGTTGTGGTCCATGTATGTGTGTGTGATGCATATCACACTAAAATATTCTGTGTTATTGTGTTTGGGTTAGCACTATGTCTAATATCATTTTATATTGTTGGAACATAAAAACGGGGGTGCAGGGGGATACCCGATGGAGGTGTACCTGGGGCGGGTGTACATATCAGAACCGGGATAATAAAACAATACTGTGGATTCGCACTAATACACCACCAAATAGGAATGTGATGACGCCAAAAATTAATATAAATGGATTATCAGATGCAAAGCCATGTATGCAATATGCAAGAATTTTAGAAGACGAGAAAGATATGACGAGAAAAGAGGTTTTGGCTTTGACATGAAAGCGGATGTCTAGATTCCAAGAGGATGGCCAAATCCTCCCAGAGATTAGTAACAGTTGGTATGTGGAGATGAGCTTGGTGGGGGAAAAAAGGGTAAATGGGAGTTGTTATATTTGCTCCTTAATACAAGAAGCCTATACCATTTGCAAAGACCATACAGGCAGCTAGGAGTGAGGCTCGTGGCCAGTCGGTGGGAAGAGACTGTGCTGAGCTGTATGGCAGGAGAACTTAAAGGAATGAAAAAACAAGTGATTCAGAGAGTGAACTAAGTATGTCAAAAATACTGGGGAAGTATGTGGCAAAGTTAACGTGGATCGAAGCAAAAGAGAACCTGATGAAGGTGCAGAAACAGGGAGAATATCAACTGTGCTTTTATAATGCAGGAGATGTCTTAGTGGGGACAAGTGCAATGCGACAAATATTCCAGATCTCAAGAAAGAAACAGCCGCAGTGATGGATACCTACTGGGTCTGCGGCCAGCAGGCGTTCCTTCACCTCCCACCATCATGGAGGGGCATATGGTCACTGACCACGCTGCACTCAGCTCTTCTCGTGATCTCTGAAGCACATCTCATTAATCATGAGACCAGGGAGCTTGGTTACCCCTATGCCACCACCAGGGCTTACTGCTTCTGCATCACCATTCCAGCCCCCCATCTTTTGCCAAAGAACCAGGAAAACGCACTTCTGAAAAGGAAGAAGAGATCTAACTATCGACAAACACAGCTCAATTGCGCAAAGAAATACCTGACAAATACAGGCTACAATAAAGAAGACTTTTTTGTTTTTTTGCTTCTCAGTTAATGCCAGGAATACAAGCAGCAAGCCAATGCCAAATGGCTGCAGATTGTTGGGTAGGAGCTGATGTAACTGGTGAATGATACAGAACAAGGCTTCAATGTGATCAAGGTCGAACTGAGTCATCCGGGTGATGTTGCCGAACCATTATGTGCTTGATCTGCTTACAGCTATGGAAGGGGGCGTTTGTGAAATAAAATAGGAGAATCCTGCTGTACTTGCATGCCCACAAACACTGCTACTAACGGGTCTATCGCCCAGATAGACTGTGCACGCCCTCTGGGAACATATGCAGACAGAGCAGGGATTCTTCAAAGTGACTGGTTCGATCTGTTCTTGGGTGCACAGTCGTGGATGGGAGCAGTCGTGAAGATCTTAGTGCCAGTGGTGGTGTTTGTGTTGGTTATCTTCTGCACGTGCAGTTGGGACTTGGATGCTTTGCTAAAACGATCCCTAATAGTGCAATAATGATGGTTTCAGTTGGGTTAAGCAGTGCACCTCACGGTACAAAAGATGGACAGGCACAAACGGAAGACCCAGATAAGCCCAGCATGGTGAGAATGGAGCAAAGGATTGATCCCCCTGGAACTGTTATTACGGCCCCTCTTGATCCTGAAAACTATGTTGAACACTGGGTTGATTTAGGAGATGGGGCTGTATATACCTTACATGCACCCCAGAGCAGTACCCCCAAGTGGGAGAAAGATTGCAGTCCGTATGTAGTGTGTGGGTGCCCAAGAAAGGAACATGAGGTATGAGGAGGCAGAAATAATGGCAAGGGAGTTTGTGAGTATAGAATCAACTAAAGGGGTGACTGTTAGGAAACAGGGGCCTCCAAGTGATTTTAGATCGAGGCGGTTGTAGGAGATGTGTTGGGGAACTGGGAGAATGGAGTGGGCCATCTTTGCCCCCTTTTCCCCCCTTTTTGCTCTTGCCCCCTTTTCCCCCTATCCCCCCTCTTCTCTCCCCCCTCCTAATTTCATTAGATTAAACTTTGTGCTTGTTCTCCTTGCAAAAGATGTGCTGGGCCTTTTTCCCTAGTGGGTTGTATTTCTTTCTGGTGTTAAAGTTTAGGTGTTACTCTACATAGTCCATATCAAGGACTGTAGCTACTACACACATCTACGGATCAGAACCTTTCAGCAAAAAATATCTTCCACCCTATCACTGCACTGATAAGTCTCTGCTGGCAGGCTCTCGCTACTGGGAATCTTATGACAAACGAGCAGCTGTAAAATGCCCTAATCAGCAGTCCTCCAACATTAAAATGATGGGCTCAGTGCTGCCATCTTGAGGCTTCGATCGGCGGTGCAACATTTACTGCAAATAAAGGACAACCTTTCAAAAAAGTACCCTCCATGGGAGCGGGTGAGGGGGATTTTGTTAGGCCTGGTGTGGTATTGGTTGCGTTGTAGGTGGTTATTTTAGGTATTGAAAAAGCGTTTTGCATTTCGGCATGCTTTTGTGCAGTATGTAATGTTAGTCAATAAAACCACATTTTTAAAAGCTTGTCATATATCACATGCTCTGCTATCAAATCTGCGCCACTTATTAGGTACAAGGGTGATCATAAAATACGTTGCAATGTCCAACTGCTAAATGCTGACATTTAGCGCCTGCACCCAATTCGCCCTTGCGCCAAATGAGTGGTACTGAGTTGGCTTTCGCATCACTGACTGCTCTGAAAGAGTGTATGTGGCCTCAGTGCTGTGCGTAGTTGGCCTGCGCCGAAAAGCTCTTGCCAAAAGTGTGCCACCCCCGTCCCCGATAGGACTGGTCCCTTCCCTCCGATTGGTGCAGGTGACAGGTTGTGTGCACCAGAACAACTCTGAACCAGCTTAATATTTACAGTTCTCTATTTTGAAATGTATTCATTATGCCATGGCCTGTTACAGACCTTCCTGCTGTGACATATGTTCTCAGATTCACCATGGCTTAGGCATATTTCCCTCTTCCCCCAAAATTGTCTGCGACAGACCTGTGTGGTCCGACACAGCAGACACACTTTAGAGCAGTTCTGTAACACTCCAAGGAAGCAAAACAGCAACCTTTTATTTGGCCTTCAGACCTGTTATGATGGGGCAGTGAGCACTGACACTTCCCCCAGCCTGTCTCGACTGCATGCAACTCCAAAAAAACAGGGGTCACACAAGCCTTTCTGAGAGGCCCTGCCTAATGCAGTTGGTATCCCTGTTATGCTCACACGATGGGGAAGGTGTGGTATCAATCTATCTGGCCCTTATAGCCTTAACGCAGCTCTCTGGTCCAAAGTGAGCCACGCAGGAATCCCAATTGTACTCCGGTGCTCAGATCACTTCCACCATGTATCTGCTATACCCAGCTCCAACCCCCATCAACTAACTTCCTTTCAATCTTTCTTGATAATTTCCGGACTAGTTTTGATATTACAAAATCTAAACTGCATTAGTTCTCACTGTTATGAAAATGTACGTAGACCGTACTAGTAATGTTTCCTCAGGTGGGCACCATACTTTTTCAGTAAATAGATGATTGACATCCAGTTTGTGGGTCGAGTGCGTTCCTCTAAGGTCTGCAGCCCTCTCCCTAAACCCCTCCTTTGGCAGCCATCTTCAGATTTTTACCGCACACTGTACAATTCTCGAGTTTGCTCTGTGAGCTACTTCTATGTTTTTTCATGTTTGTGAAAAAAGGTTCTATTTTTGTTCCAAAAGATCCTTTATGCTCTTCTCTCCATCTGCCAACAGCAGGGATCTGTTGTCTGTGAAGTTCAGTGCCCCTAAAGGGTGAAGATCGTCGAAGTTTCCAGAAGACTATTGGGCCTACTTCGTGACCTCCGACCATGACAGAGCGGAAGAAAGATGGAAGGTCCCTCTTCGAGTCCTGCACCAAGTGCGGGCTTTGAAATGTGTTTGTGGAGGACACGCACCTGCATTGCCTCTACTGCCTGCATCTGGACCACACGGAGATTGTAAGATATGCTGCAGATTCTCCAAGAAGACAAAGGACAGGCACAGTAGACTGGCAGCATGGCTAAATGGCAAGACCTCTGCCCCATGCTCCGAGCAGGGGCATGCCTCACCTAAGGCCGGTCGTTATGAGGAGCTGTCTTCCAAGTCCTGGGAGGTGCCTCATCCGTGGGTCCCCACGATGAGGCCAAGCATTGCAAGTCCGGGTCCACTGGCGTTACCGCAAAAGCAGGTCCCACGGCAGACAAGGCGCGATCAACAGCACCTTCTGCCTCCATTGCCAGCTGGCAGTCAAGCTCCTCCTCGAAGAGAAAGTTGTCCCAAGCTGCGGGAGAAGCCACTGACGGAGGAGAAGGCCTAGCTGCCCAAGAAGGCCCAGGCGGCACAGGGTAAGTCTTTGTCGATGATGGAGCTTGCGGCTGCTGCTCTCTCAAAAACTAAAGGGGCTGAACCTGAGAAGGTAGCTCCCACAGTGCTGAAGGTATCCCTCCCAGCGCTGAACGTATCCCTCCCTCCGAGGCGCAAGGCCGCTGTGGGGACTTTGACGAGGTCTGCCAGAACGCCGGAGAAGGGGACACCGCCTCAGAACCCGGTTCCAGTCCCTCAGGGTGGAAAGAAAGGGGGCAGGGGCAAGGAGGCCCCAGATCAGTCCCAGACCATGGCCCAAGCCATGGAAATTTTGTCCACGGGTGAGGATTTGGGTTCCCTACACACCCTCCACGAGGACGTAGAAGAGGACAGCGCGGGCCTAGTGTTTCAATCACGCCAGTTCCTCCGAGGGATGTCTCTCTGGACATCCAATCAACCCCCCACACCTTAGTGTCGGAGATCCAGAAAAGGATGCCACAAGGGCATGTTTCAACAGTCAACTGGGCCCCCAACCAACCACCGAAGAAGTAAAGAAGCGCCATCTGACGCATCCATTTCAGCCTCTACATCCGCGTCGGGCCCCATCTCACCCAGCAGACCACACACCGGTACGGGGACGGATACAGCCACGGTAACTGACTACAAGCGGCAGTAGGTCCCCGCAGCCTAGGGCGTCCCCATCGACAAGGTGGGGTCGTCGCCAGAGCATATGAGCTGTTCCAGCTTGTGCCTGAAGAAACCAGGAAGCAGTGTTTCCTGTTTCAGAGGCGTGAGGCCAAGAGTAAGACCATCATGGCAGGGCCCCTCCTGAACGACGTGTGGGAGGAGGGTCTAGCCATCTTGAAGAACCTCTGCACGTCTCTAGCCAAGCGAGCTAGGCTGGAGAACAAGTACCGGGTACTGGAATCCACACGCAAGTGACTGAGGTTTTAACCATCGGGGTGTCCTGCTGCTGCAGGCCCATTCTAGACCTGCGACGTCTGAACAAGTACCTGGTCACGTTGCAGCATGTGCACGGCCAACTGGAAAAAGACGATTTCTTGACGTCGCTGGACCTGGAGGATGCTACTTCCATGTCCACATTCACAGGAAACGCTGGATGTTTCTACGCTTTGTAGTGTAGGGACAGCACTACCAGTTAAAGGCCCCACCCCTCGACTTGAAGTCAGCCCCCAAGTGCCTGGCACCGGTGGCAGCACATCTGCGTCTACGGGGGATTCATGTGCACCCGTACCTCAACGACTGGCTCATCCGGGTCCATTACAGAGAGATTCTCCATCAATTATCCAAAGTCCTGCTTGACACCATTGCAGAATGCACTGTTCCAGGGGGCGAGAATCAATAGTGTCATGCCTAGCATGACCCTCGGAGGAGAGGGTAGCAGACATTCAAAGGAAGGTGCAGCGGCTGTTGTCGATGGACGGCCTTGGTACGGACCATCAAGTCATTGCTCGGTATGTCAACCTGCATCTACCTCATCCGGTTCTGCATGTTACAGATGCAACCTCTTCAGGGGTTCCTGGCCGCTTGCTGGGTACAAGTGTCTGTAAACTTTGCAGACAAGATCACACTGGACAACAAGTTCTGTCGGGTGATGAGGTGGTGGGGCGACCGCTCCGACATCGTTTACGAATCCTCCATTCCAGGAAACTGTCACAACGGTTGCTTCCCTGGAAGGCTGTGGAGCCCACACCGGACGTCTGCACGCCAGAGGCTTGTGGCTGCCGGAGGAGAAGGTTCTCCATATTAACATCCTGTAGCTACGGGCAATGTTCTGAGTCCTCAAGTCATTCCTTCCATCTCTGAAGGACAAGATGGAGAGGATCTTCGCAGACAACACCACTACAATGTTCTACATCAGGAAACAAGGCGTCAATCGATTGCCAGCGCTCTCCAGGGAAGTGCAGGAATTGTGGCACTGGGCCGTCAGATAAGAAATGTTCCTCTTCACCTGGCGGGAGTCAAGAACACCATTGCGGTTACCTTCAGCAGGGAATTGTGCTCCTGCCACGAGTGGAACTTCCCCAGGACCAGGTGGACCACATCTTCGCCAAGTGGGGCAGGCCCCAGATTGATCTGTTTGCGACGGCGGTGAACTCCAAATGCCAGATGTTTGCCAGCAGATTCCACCAACTGAGGAGCCTGGGAGACACTTTCTCCTTCCCTCCGGAAGAGATGTTTATGTACGCGTTTCCTCCATTGCTTCTCTTGCTACGAGTCATCAATACACTCAGTGTTGGTGTATGATGATGCTAATCGCCCTGGCGTGGCCGCGGCTGATTTGGTATCCAGACCTTCTCAGCCTGTCGGTGGCACCTCGGATCAAGCTACCAGCAGTCCTGTATCTTCTCACCAAAAAAGGGGATGCAGTCCTGCATCACGACCCAGGATCACTTAACCTGAGTGCTTGGCTTCTGCAGCCCTATAGTTTAGAGGATACGAGTTGCCTGCGGGCTGCAGAGAAGGTCCTCGCCAAGGCGAGGGCATCGTCGACTTTGAAGTGCTCTATCACAAGTGGAAACGTTTCGCTACATAGTGCCGGTCACAGAAGATGACTCCTCTGAGGGTCACAGCCCTGCAGATCCTTCCATATTTACCATGCTTAGCCAAGGCCGGACTGGCGCATGCCTCGGTCAAGGTACATCTGGCGGCTATCTCGCGCTACACCAGGTCTCCTGGAAGGGCTTCACTTTGGTCTGATCGACTCGTCAAGGAATTTCTCAAAGGCCATTTTTGTTGTTTTGCGCTGGTGACGGCTCCTGCCCCGGCTTGGGAACTCAATGTGGTTCTGACAAGGATCATGATGGCCCCCTTTGAGCTGGTGTGTCAGGCCTCTCCAGTTCCTCTTGTGGAAAACGGCTTTCCTTGTGACCATCACCTCAGCCAGGAGGGTGGATGATGAGATATAGGTCCTAACCTGCAAACAGCCATATCTGACGTTTCACGAATCGAGGGTGGTGTTGCGGACGCACCCCTTTTTCATGCCAAAGTTTCCGTCGGAATTCCACCGCAACAAACCTTTGATGTTACCTGTTTTCTGTTTCTGAAACATTTGTCACCGGCTGAGCATGCCTTGCACTCTGTGGTCATTGCTCGTGCCCTGAAGTTCTAATTGGCACGCATGAGTTTTCGTAATACTTACAGCTGTTTGTTAAATTTGGTCCTGTGAATCATGGGAAGGCCTTGCCCAAGGCTTCCATCTCAAGGTGGCTCTCCGGCTGCATCACGCACGGTCATCGGTTGGTGAACTGTTAAGCAGAATCCTGTGCAGTGCCCTTAGGGACCACTACACACAATTAAGACTACAAGTGGTAATATAAGTTCACCTTTGGTACAAGCCTGTACTATTATGTTAATGTGGTAGCAGTAGCGGAGCAGCCAGGGCAATTGAGCAGTAGTAGAGATTACACAAAGGACCACAATTACTGTGACTCAAGCAAACACTGACTCAAGGTTTTTGGTTGAAAAGTAAAAGTACATTTATTTCTAAACCATCTGGTGGTTAAACACTTCACTTCTATTAAATTTAAAACCACACGAAAATACACTACATACAACCAATTCACTTGGCACTGAACAACTCAAGGTAAGTACCCTATGATTTAACGGACCGTTGTTGTGAAACAAAAGACGTTACCCGGGAATAAATATGCGATCACTTGTTGACAGTAATGACAGTTTGGTCTTACAAAAGATACGCGTATCCGCAGAAAGAAATGTTACCGGGGCAAAAACACACTTGGCACCTGAGTTAACCAAAGAGATTTGGGGGCAAAAATCATAGGCAATACTTTTGTCAAGGCAGACATAATCGGAGAACACTTGCTGACAGGAAAACAAAAGTCAATAGGCCGGAGCCAGTGTCAAGTGGAACCGGGATCTTGTTGTCGAGGATCACAGTCAGATAGTTCAAGATTCAACGTTGCCAGAAGTACATGGATATTGTCAACGGAGGAAGCAAAAGTTGTAAGACGGAGGGAAGACAAGGGAAAGCCTTGGATGAGGAGAAAAGGGATTCACCCTAGTTCGTCGAAGCTGGACACAGTACCTTTATTCAATGAAGAAGCTGGTGCCACGGCAGTTGTTCCTGGTAGTTTCCTGCAGACCCACGGTTCCTGGAGCTTCGGTCGTGGAGACCAGGACGACGTCTGGAGGGGCCTGCACTACTCTGGGATGAAGCCAGCAGCAGCGACGGTGAATAAAAGGTGCGCTCCTTTAAAACAGGAGAGGCTCTTCAGATGGCTATCCGGACCACTACAGCGGTGTGCAGCGATTTCGACCACGAAGAGGATCCTCTGGCTGAGCTGGTTGACCTCACCAGGCTCAAGTGAAGACGACTCCGGACTGGATCTTCTCTGGTCGTCTAAGGGTAGATAGCTCAGGACTGCAGAAGGGCTTCACTGGGGCGTGGTAGTTGCAGCAGCCATCTTCTCCGCTTTTCTTCGGTTCCTTGTAGTTCCAGTGGCGACTCTGACTTCCAGCCCAAGAGTCCTGCCTTTTATGCAAAAATCCCCCATTCACAAAGCCTGGCTGTCAATCACGCAGCAGGGGGGTTGCCCGGACAACCACCTCAGCCAATCATGGCAAAGTGCGACTTGGGTTTCCTAGGATACCCTGTGCAGGGGGTTACTACACCCCTCCCTCACATTCAGCCCACCTAGACACCCAGGCGCCCAGAGGAGGGCTTCTTGGCAGAAGCCCGCCAAAAGATGGTGAACAAAGACGGCAAACCTGGTTTGCCACGCAAAGTAAAACACAAGAAGGACTTTAACAAGAAGAAAGTATATTTTCAAGCGGGTTTATGTTCGAGGCTAATATAATAGCCTAAAACAATACCACGTTTATATAGTATAATCGCAGTAGAAAAGGTAGGGTAGATACCACTGCCACAAGCCAAGTCTAAATGTTAAAAGAGCAAAACAATGCTCCAGGAGGTACAGCTAAAAAGGACTAAGGATTAACCCTTTCCAATCCTCCATGTAAGATGGGGGTGTACTGGATCTGGGGTTAAATTACTATGTAAAGTTAATGGCAACTTTACCCTTTTCTGGGGGACAGTAGTCGGGCCCAGAAATGGAGTTGGTGGGAAGTCTAAAAGACAACCCTGTGTCACTGCAATGAAGGTGCTGTGCAACACACGATTGGGGCTACTGAAGTGGTGTGCTCCAGAGTCCACAATCACAAAAACAGATGAAATACACATGGCAAAACACAGGTAAGAGTGGGGGGGAAGCTCACACTCTTACCAAGTGGAAAACATAAACTCCAGAAATCCAGCAAAGCTGCTGAGGTTCTCACTAGGTAAGGGAAATTAGCCATAGAATGAGAATTCTCCCTAACATGAACCGACCACTGCCCGGCCATCCGAGAGCCCACTCCACCAGAGCGATTGCTGCGATGACGGCGTTCCTGGATGGTGTGCCCCTGCTGGACATCTGTAGGGCTGTTATGTGGAGGTCCATGCACACTTTCACGAAGTTCTACTGCGTCTACAGGGATTCCAGAGTCGGCCAAGCAGTGCTATGCAACCTGTTCGCTTGAGGTGAGTCTGCTCCAGAGGTAAGAGTTGATTGCTTCTGTTGAGCCTTGCCACCTCCTGTGGTTGTGTAATGTTGTACTGCTGTGTATTCGTTATTCAGGAGTATGTGAATCCATGCCAGACCCCATGCTGGAGAAGTAACATGTTACTTGGTTTGTTTTAATATTTATAATGCGCGCCAGACCCAGGGGTATCAGGGCGCAGAGGGCACAAGAGGGTTGTTCAGCTTTGGTTACATTGCTGTGGAGTCACATATATTATATACATAGTTAAGGCATGATACATCAAGAAAGCATATATACAGTGAATACAGCTAGGGCAGTGTAGTGAAGTGTCAAATGTCATTTTCTTTGATCCAGTGGATAAGGTTGGATTGAAAGCGAAGATAGGGTAGGACTTCTCTTAGTGATGGTGGAAGCGAGTTCCAATATTGGGCAGCTTTGACCGGGAAGCTGCTTCCTCCAGTCTTTATACGTTTAAATCTAGGCACTAGTAGGAGATTGGCGTTGGCTGTTCTTACGGGGCGATTAGAAGATTGTCTGGAGAATCTGGCGATGAGGTATTGTGGGGCGGCCTGGTGTAGGGATTTGTGTGTCAGGGATGCTGTTTGAGAAAAATGTTATCTTTAGTAGAAAGCCAGTTGTTAGATCGTCTATGGTCAGATATGTGAGCTTTCTTGGGGAAGCTTAGGGCTGCTCTCAGGGCATTGTTTAGAAGAATCTGAATCTTATTAGATATATTTATTACTCCCTACATATAAAACATTACAGTAATCCAGTTTGGATAAGACAAAGGCTCTTGCTAAGGTAATGCAATTGTTGTATGAGAGGAAGGGCTTGGCTGCTCTCATTAGCTTGCAGGCGTAAGCCGTGGCTGAGTTCGAATAGAGGTGGCCTAGTTTGTGGAGGATCGCAGGGGTGGTGAGAATGAAGAGTTCCGTTTTGTCATCATTCAGGCATAGACCATGAGAGGCCATCCATGCCTGGATGATGAGGTAAACTCGATTCACAAAGGCCAAATCCTTGTTGTAATCTTCCGTCAACGGAATGAGGATCTGTGTATCATCCGCATAGTTGGTGTAGGTGATACCCAGGCCATCTAGATCATCAAAAAGGGGCTTCGTAAAGGTGTTGTACAGAGTTGGAGAAACGCAGGAACCATGGCGTACAAGGCAGGTGATGGATATGGGGTCAGCGGCTGTTGAAGGTGAGAAGACCCGCATTGTTTTATTGTCAAGGAAGTGACTATTTTTCTTCCGCATGGTTCTGGGATGGATTCACATGTGAACCCTCCCTCCTTCCCCTCTGGGGCTCTTCATGGTCATACTGCCACTTTACGTGCTTAACAAATCTGAAGATGGCTGCCAGAGGAGGGGATTAGGGAGAGGGCTGTCATTGGATGGAGGCAGTATGACCTAGAGGGCAGTGATCGGTTTAGAGGAGAAATGGTTTCAGTGAAGTGAAACTGTTTTCCTTTTTAGCGAGGATTCCCAGCCTGATGGGGAATATTCATGTGCATGTGAATCCATGCCAGACTTGTGCTGGAGAATAAAACTTACAGGTAAGTAACTTGTTCCTTACACGACCTACCAGTCTAGTCGGTTTTTAAAGATTTCTCGAGGTCTGTATACATCTTTAGGTAGTAACCCATTGTTTTACCTCATGTGGTAGCCTCCTGTACTTTTTCTTTTTACTTTTCTAGATTGTTGATCTAATTTTTATTCCAAGCCAGGCTTAAAACAAAACATATTTCTGAGTTTTCCATCTTGGGACTCCCTATGACTCCTTAATGCAGGGGTACCTCAATGGTACCCTTAGTGTCCCTCTGTTATTCGTGTGGCTAGGCTGGTGGTGGCTTATTTGCCTGTGTAATATGGTTCAACATGGTGAATCTATTTGATCTGGCTGGGTCCTTTTTGACCCCCTTCCCCATTTCACAAAATGGATATCTTTGTTGCCTGGAAGAACTGATGTGGTCACATGACTACCCCTTGTCTTTCTTTTGTATATGTGAGAGAAGATTGGCATCTTTCGATACTGGATACCTGTATCCCAGGACTGGGGTCTGTAGTGATCCTAAAACTCTTCTGACAAGCAGTTGCGTGTCTAGAAAAGTATGGAGTCACTCCTTTGTGTGACCCCTCTTTTGGAGTACATGGGTGTGTTTGGAGCAGTGGTCTGAAATTGTCTGACCACCCCACTGTTTAAATGATGTTTGGTGTGTGATTGTCTAGTGTTCATGCACTGCCTCCTGAGGGGTATAAAAGCAGGCCACCTTACCCACTCACCTTGTCTACTGCGGAAACTCTGTACCTGCATTCTGGAATGCCTGCCTCTTGAGGAGGGCCCAAAGCACTGCACTAGCATCTTTTCATGCTCCATGAAATACAACAGTGAACTGTCACTCTAGTAGACCAGGCTGAACAGACTGCAACACTCCTTCCCCTGGAAGCTTTGGGGACAACTGGATCACTGATCATGCTGTAGGGCCTCATTTCTCTGAAGCTCTTGGCTGTGATTTCACAGCTGGTCCCAGAAGTGGGGCCCAGTCGCTGAGTTCAAACTTTTGTGGTGTCTGTTTAGGTCTTTTGGTGAGGTTGGTCAAACATTTTTTAGTAGTATAGTGAACAGGGTCTGGGGGGGCACCCCCGCAGCACACCCGACCGAAAAAAGGAAAAAAAGCCAGGGGCTGCGGGTGTCTCTCCCGCAACACCTGGCTCACTATACTATGTATATATACTACACAGTATAGTGAGCTGGGGTTGAGGAGGAAACCCCCCTGCAGCTGCCCGAAAAGAAATAAAAAAGTGAACCGGCGCCGCAGGGACACAGCGCTTCGGAATGAAAGGTAAGTAAGGGGGTGGGGGTGTGCATTTGAGGTTGTTTTACAATCGATGACCGCATGGGAAATGTACAAAAATGTTTGTATTGCGTACATTTCCCATGCGGTCATTTCCGAAGCGGGTAATTCACCCGCCTTAAAATCACACAGATCTGCAATATCGCATCCCGGCACACCCTGTGGATTGAAAAGCTCCCTGTACTACTTCATTGCATCAGTCGTAGACCAGAGTTCGAACTTGGGACTCTTCAGGCTCTATGCATAGGATAAGAGGCAGTTCTCTGCATCTTTCCAGTGTGAAGAGGGACCTTGCATGATCAGCTTCTTTATCTCTGCCACTAGGGGTTTCTTCCGCCACCCCATCAGTGTTCAACGCTGTGTCCAATCGAGTCCTGGAGGTCTTTAGTTTACCGGTATTGGGGTGGCGGTCTTCTCACAATGGGTTATCCAGTCACAGGAACAGTCTTGTTAAAGTGCATAACTGCCGACTAGCCAGAACTAACTCCTGATGCTAAAAGTGACCTACGCACCATCGACCCCTTAGACCACCTTTAATGTAACCAATATGTGAAGTAAGTGGGCCCAGCGCATTCACAAGCCTCAGAAGTGGTTTCCGACTGAATCAAAGTAAAAGGGTGCGGGGGGGCTTACATACCAGTTTCCACCCTCCCTTCTTCCCTAGGGATTAATGGGCACAATGTCCCAACGCTGGCTCTCCCTTGCCTGGTCGTGTCAGTGGAGTTCTGACCAAGGCTCTACCCTGTGATTTACCAGAAGGTAGTGGGATTGAACGAGTAACCCTACATTTTGCTTGCTTTGTTGTGCTATTTTTGGAACAGTTACACCTAAATGTTGTCTTCACCACCCTTGTTCTGCAATTTTAAGACTCCTTATTCCCTTTAAGGGCTAACTTTAGGACTTTTGACTCTTAGGATACTAGGCCCATCACCTTTAGCAGGGAAGGACTTAATTGATGGGTTCTTATTTTTTTTTTATAATGCAGTGTAATCATGTTTTACTGTTCTTAAACTACTTACTTGATTCAAGCTGCTTTATTACGACTTGCTTTGCTGCTTTTACCGTTGGTGTCCTTACTTGAATTCTGGTCCAACTGTCTAAACATTAAAGTGCTGGTACTCTTCAGCAAGGGCACCCCATGGTGGTTGTACATATGTTAATAGTTTGTTTAGTAGTTTAACTGTGATTTTCCTTCCAGTGTTTCTTTCTAGTCCTGATACACATTCATGTATTTTTATCATCAGTTATACAACCCTGATAGTTTGCCTAGACGTTAGTGTCTTTCCTGTTAACACCACAATAGGGTGGCCTTTCAGAATCTGCCCACAGGGTCGATTCTGAAAATCCACCTGAACAGACACTAAGTTACATGGCCAGTGAGGTTCTGGATGGTAACTCAATTGGGGGAAAGCATGATCCATGACGGCGGACTCTGTGAATTATTTTAGGAGTTTCATTCTAGCACCTCTCTAGGCATCTGGCTCTGGATTGACCAGTTATTTGCCTGAATTAGTCAATGGGTGTAGTATTTTTTTTTCCCATTGGTGAGAAGGAAACTAACTTTAAATGTGGGTAATAAATATTTCTGAGATGGATAATTGGGCATCTTGTTCTATGAATGTTTCTTGATGAGTTAACCTATGAGCTGTCTCCTGTGACCCTCCTTTAATTTTTAAATAGCAATGCAAATAATTATAGAAAAGTCACTAATTGACAGTACACATGCTCTTGTAGCTGAAATGTGACTTGTTATAGCAATAAGCACCCCTCTTGGGGGCTTCACTGGCTGGTAATGGCCAGGGTCCCAAGTTATAAGCCTGAGCGTAGTGAAGGCCTTCACAATTGTCCCTGGTGCCGTTACCACCCAATGAAGTCTCCAAAACAGGCGCTAATTGCTATTAGCAGCCTGAAGTTAACACTCTGGGTGCCAACAGATACATTTCTGCAAATCAGCGGGCTGCGGTGAGGGCGCTACCCGTTGATTCATACCAATCCATTCCTCACCTAACATGGCTGCCATGGAACTGGAAGTCTGGGCTCCGGTAGTGCGAAACCCCTCTTCGATTTCCATGGCGGCCTTCAGTGGGGTTGGATAAGTAAGGTGCAGTGCCAAGGGGCTGCAACAGGTAAGTGGGGGGGCTGGCAGGGGTCTGTGACGGGTAGTGCGGGAAGGAATGACCGGCGGGTTCCCCCACTGTTCAGAACCCGGGACTAAATTGTTAAATTCAGCCAGGGTTTTGAGCAACCGGACTAGTTGACGCACCCAGTGAGCATGCTCATTTTCATTATTTATTTTCTAGTGTGAGCTGGGGGCATATGTCCTGTTTGTAGGTTTGATGTTCTCACTGCCTCTGCTGTTTAAATATTGTGTTTGTGCACAAAGGTAAGGATGGAAAATGTTTTCTACTTTTGCTATTAAACCTCTAATATCCGACTCTGCATACTTTAATATATATATTGCACACACGACGAGATGGTAATGGTGAAAGTGCACTTATTAAATCCTCTTATCTAACTACGCCGGTCAAGTGGCACAGCGAGTAGAGCGCTCGCTTTGACACCCGTGCAGAGCCTGTTAACGCAGGTTCGAATCCCGGCGGGGCCAAACTCAGCCTTTCATCCTTCCGAGGTCGATAAATGAGCACCACACACCGTGGGTAATAATAAGCAGCGCTCGGATACCTGAGGGTTTGTAGCGCTATATAAAAGCCTAATTATTATTATTATTATTATTATCAAGGATTTGGCACTATAATTTAGTAGCCTGCCCAGCATGTTTACTTTGTGTTGATTCATGTCCTATTCATTTTGTGCTGAGCATGGTTTATTCTTATCAGAGTGACTATCCAAGAGTTTTGGGGCTGGGATTTGAAATGTTAAAAAATGGAAGGAAGGAATTGTATCTGTAAATATGGTCTTCCTGATGGAAATGCATCATCTGTTTCGAGCAGTTATGGTCTGAGGATCAATGCAGAAAAAAACGAAGATCATGACAGTTGGCAAAATGGCCTATGGGAATCCGGCATTTGTCTGACGACTGGGTGCTAGTAAGCTATAGTAACTGGGGGAATATAAATATCTGGGTATTGCTATTCGATCTGGCCCATCTTCTTCCTATCTGGCAGATTCCATCCCACCAAAGGCCTGGAGGAAGTGGTTGACAATTAGGCGGGCAATAAATGACCTAGGTGGTGCTTCTATAGGTCCGTGCCTACAGGATTTCAGTGACTGCTGGCATTTTGTATGCCCTAGAAGTCTTCCCAGCAAGGGCATTACATTGTATTAGAGGGTAAGAATTTGCAATCACTACTAGAACTGCTTAGTGCTGTACCAGTGGAAGCGATTAGACTGGAGCATAGACTCCAGTCTCTTCTTTCCATTTGGAGGGTCGCAGTCATTAGGTTTTAGGCCAAGATCAAATTCAGTAACCCATCTGAAACCTTCTTGGACTTGCACTGGAACATGCGCAAAAGAAAAGCAGTTCCATCTGGTTGAAAGACATGGAGGCTGAAGTATCAAAACATCTCACAGATATCGGTATGAATGAATCTCTGATAACAGCAGTCAGTTTTTCCTTTACTTGAATTTGAAAAGAAAACCAGATACTTTGACCAAATTAAATCCTTTGCTCACCTGGCTGAATGACCTAAATATCTCTCACTCAGCAGGTTTTCAGAGGGTCCCCGTAGTTATCGAACTAAAACCCGCTATCCCGAGCTTATCAGATATATATTACAATTAAGATTCGACATCTTACCATTCCTGGGGAACACCGGTGCCTGGAGAGTGATTCCCGGGGAACAGCGATTATGTAGATACTGCTCAAAATATATTAAAACAGCACTCCATGTCTTGACTCAATGTTTCTCTCTGACTCCACTGTACAAGAAGGGCTATGTCAAATTTCACTTTGAATCTGACCAATTTTGGAGCGATATATATTCTCTGCGGAATCACTGGTCACAACCGCAGCTGCATTCCATATTTGGTAGATTGTGAAAGCCAAATTGATTGCTCCTTCAATTGTAATAAACCAATTTTCTTTAATGTATTTAATAGTATATAAGCACTGTTTTTAACAAAGAATAATCAAATTAATAATTTTTGAATGGTTTTAGTCTGCTGTGGCATTTTTTCTAAGCATGTCATCGAATGTTCCACCATGATGCTATTGACAAAATGATAGGATATAATCAATGTATACTGTTGTAGAACCTTTTGTATTTGCTTTTATGGTGTAGTGTGAAAGGTCGTTTTTTGACCATATGCACTTAATAAATAAAAAAAAGAGAAGAAAAAAAAAGAAATGCAGCATTTCACTTCCATTGTAAGATTTCCTTTTTTTGTGGTAATGTACAAGAATAGGCATAGAATCATTTCCATCCTAGGAAATTTTGATGGAAGCTTACCGTAATGGTGTACACCGTCAGTAAATCATTCCTTATAACCTATGGGCAGGTTCTTCTTGAGAACTTTAACTTGCGTGGTGTTATGACTATTATGGTTGTTTAAGAATCGACAACAAATTTGTTCCAAAATACTCTGGAAAAGAAGCAAAGACCACCTACCTGGGATCTTGCAGGATGAACAGGTACCCGAAGAACCCCTGGTGTTTCTACGAATAGGTGTGATCCTTTGAAGAATAAGAGAAATTCTCCTGAGGATTTCTCAAAGGACCTGCAAGAGCTTGTCCTCAGTGAAACCCTGAGGGAAACCCTCGTGGGGAATAAAACCCTTGAAGAGCTGCTGGGGTACGTTGTTTCCCTGTGAAGACCAGGCGAGGAAAGTTGATCTGGGTATTCTTCTGGCTGATTTCCTGCTGATTTAGGCGAGTTGTTTTAGTTACTGGGCTACATGTAGTAAGTAAAAGAAACACAGTTAATCCTGATAGTCTGGTGAAAAAAGGAATACCTATAGAAAGGTTTTAGAAGCTTACCATGCGTCTAACAGGAAGAGTGCGGAGAGGTAAAGGATCTCCGTTGGAAAGTAAAAGGTAAGTGATTCTATAATGGTAGAAAGAGAGAACCCATAAGATTAGGATAAATGAATATAGTCCTGAAATAGCGGGATGGATAAGGAGGTAACCCTACCCTTTCTCTTTCAAGTCTTTTTTGAGCCAGCCTGAGTAGAAAAGAAGCGTCCAAAGAATTCCAACAGGATATCGCTAGAAAGGAAGGATGAAGAATGAAGATCCGAAGTCTGATCACCGAAAACAAGATGGACCACAGATTGTACCTAGGAACTCACTAGAAGGAGGTATGAAGAGGATTCCGGTTCTAAGCGTGCTTAGATGAAAATCCGATCCCGGAAATGAAAAAGAAGGGTTCCGTAATACCTTCTGAAATCAAAGGGAGGAGAGGAAAACAAGAACGTGAGTATGGAGTAGAGGAATTGTTTGGAAGAGAGAGCTTTTCGTAATTCTAGCAAGCGGACTTACGAAGCGTGTGCCGGCTCCTGTGAGAGTAGCAACGCCTCTTCCTTCTGAAGTTGCTGGGTTATAAGGAGGTAAACAGGAAGTTAAGGTGGAAGATTGAGAGGCTTCCTGGGAGAGAACAACTAGCCTGTGCTGTGCGTTTGCGATGGTTACCGCTGCGGCGGCCATCTTGGAATTGGTTTCCTCAGGATCACGGAGTGGGCGATTTCTGGCTACAGAATCGGCGGCCATGTTGGATGTCGGGTGGAGGATGAGAAACACATTTGGAATCATCACAGTATGCCCCTTTTTAGACCTGCTTCCTCCCGGTTTAGACGGGTGTTTGAGGTGAAATTTCTTAACGAGGCGAGGAGCATGAATTGCAGCTTCAGGTTCCCATGTGCGGTCGGCAGGAGAATATCCCTTCCAGTCCACAAGGTACTGTAGCCGACCCCGATGATATCTGGAGTCACAAATTTCTTTAACTTCATATTCTGGTCCGGTTTTACACATTTCTGGGGGAGGGCGAACCGAGACCACAGGATGAAAAGTACTTCGATTGTCAGGTTTTAATTGTGAGACGTGAAAGACCGGATGAATCCGGAACCAGGAGACCGGAAGTCGGAGTTTAAAGGCAGCTGTACCAATAGTTGAAATGACCCGAAATGGACCAAAGAATCGTGGAGAGAGTTTGGATGGTACTAGATGGCGAGGAAGGAACCTAGAGGATAGCCATACCCAATCTCCTTTTTTAATCACTGGAGCTGGGGTTCTGTGTCGATCTGCAAAATACTTTCTTTTGTTTTGAGAATTTTGTAGTGCTGTCAAGGCTGAACTATGCCCGTGACGTATCTGAAGCATTAGAGAGTCCACATCTGGAAATTTGGTTTCAGATTTCTTCATAGTGGGGAAAGATGTGGGGTTGAATCCATAAGTACAATTAAAAGGAGTTGTTTTAATGGCAGAATGGTATGAGTTATTATATGTGAACTCGGCCATGGGTAGAAGTTCTTTCCAGTTGTCTTGAGCTGCTGATACATAACTTCGGAGATATCCTTCCAGTGTTTGATTAAGTCTCTCGGTCTGGCCATTGGATTGGGGGTGATAGCCGGAACTGAGAGCCCGAGAAATACCAAGATGGGAACAGATAAGCTTCCAATATCGTGAGGTATACTGTGACCCTCTGTCAGAGATGATAGTTTCGGGTAAACCATGTAACGTGAAGATGTTACTGATAAAGATGCGAGCCATCCGTGCTGCCGATGGTAATCCTACAAGTGGAGTGAAGTGAGCCATCTTAGTCAGGGTATCGATGGTTACCATTATAGTGGAGCAACCCCCGGAAGGTGGGAGGTCAACGATAAAATCCGTTGATATTATCTGCCAAGGGCGAGAGGGTAATGGCATCTTTACCAATTCTCCAAGAGGTGCTTTTCGAGGAACCTTGGTTTGTAAGCAGACAGGGCAGGATCCAACATATTCTTTGACATCCTTCCGGAATGTCGGCCACCAGAAATAACGTGACATCAATTCCAGAGTTGATAGGAACCCACGGTGTCCCGCTGTCAATGAAGAGTGACACATGTCCAAGACTTCTTTTTGGAGGGGTCGAGTGGGGATGAAAGCTTTATTTCCATGAAAATAGCAATCATCAACCTTGGTCAAGGTCATTCTATTGGCACGTGATAATTGGTCCTTGGTAATGTGTCTAGATTGAATCTTGAGTCGTGACAAAAAATCTGATGTGGTTTGTAGCCCTGAAGCCGTAAGGGGAAAGATGGGTTCTGCTTTAAATGGTTCGTTGGGAAGGTGTTCCTTGCGTGAAAGAGCATCAGCTTTTGAATTGTCCCTTCCAGGGATAAATGAAAAAGTAATTCTGTATGGAGAAAAGAAATGAGCCCAACGAGCCTGGCGGCTATTGCAGGTTTGTGCATATTGAAGGATCCGAAGGTTATGATGATCCGTCCTGACTTCAACTGGATGTTTGGTCCCTAAGAGTAAATGGCGCCATTCTTCAAAGGCTCGCTTGATGGCAAGGAGTTCTTTTTCCAGAACTGTATAGTTCAGTTCAGCAGGGGCAAGTGTCTTGGATAAATACGCTACAGGGCGTTCTTGATTAGAATTATCAAGTTGAAGCAGAACAGCACCTAGGGCGTACTGAGAGGCATCAGTTTCAACAATGAACCTGCGGGATTGATCCGGTGTCAACAGGATAGGGGCTGAAGTAAACAACTCCTTAAGTTTGTTGAATGCTTGATCTGTAGTAGGGGACCATGAAAACTTTATTCCCTTTTTGAGCAGATTTGTCAAAGGTTGGGTGAGCCTTGAAAATTCGGGAATAAACCTTCGATAAAAATTTGCGAATCCAACAAAGCGTTGGATGTCTTTGCCGGAAGAGGGAGTGGGCCAGTTTTGAACTGCAGAAACCTTTTCAGGGTCCATTTCCATTCCTCTGGCCGAAAGAACATATCCTAGGTAGGTAACCTGAGTTTGATGGAAGGAGCATTTCTCTATCTTGCAATACAAATGATTTTGTTGGAGCCGCCGTAACACCTCTTCAACATGTTTCTGATGTTCTTGGACATTGAAAGAGAATATCAAGATATCATCTAGATAGACGACCATATTGTGGAGTAACAGGTCTGCAAAGATATGATCCATAAACCTCTGGAAAATAGCCGGGGCGTTGGACAAACCAAAAGGCATTACTCTGTATTGAAAATGTCCAAACGGAGTTCGAAATGCCGTCTTCCATTCGTCACCCGGTTTTATCCGGATGAGATGATATGCACCCTTGAGATCTAATTTGGTATAGATGTTGGCCCCTTTGACTGCTTCAAGGATGTCGGGTATTAATGGCATAGGGTATTTATCTGGAACTGTGATTTTGTTCAGTCCACGGAAATCTATGCACGGACGGAGTTCCTTGGAGTTTCTTTTAGAAACGAAAAACAGAGAGGCAGCAGCAGGTGAAGTGGATTCGGTAATCAGTCCATTTTTTAGATGGGTTCTGAGATATTCACGAAGAACCTCCTTTTCGTTCTCAGACAAGATGTACATTCGTCCAAAAGGTAATGGCTGGTCAGGAACCAGCTCAATTGAACAGTCATCCCTACGGTGAGGGGGTAGTTGAGTGTATTCTGAGACAGAGAAAACTTCCTGGAATTTATGATAACATTCTGGAAGACCAGAAACCTGGTTAAGAGAGGTTACCCATTGGTTGTTCAAGGGTACTGGAGCCGAATCAACCCTCACCGTTTGCTGATTCTTGACACAATGGGTGATACAGTATTCAGATCCCAGAAAGAAAGATCCAGCTGTCCAGTTAATAAACGGGTTATGTTTCTTTAACCACGGTAATCCTAGAATTACCGGATGATGGGCTGTTCGAATAATGTCCAATGTAAGAATCTCTTGATGAGTTGAGATGATCATCATGAAGGGGTTGGTATGATCCTTGATGGGCCCGGAAATCAAGGGACTACCATCCACACTTTCCACTGGAATGGGCTCTACCTTTGAGGACCTAGGAATACCGTGTGAAATGGCCCATTGATCATCAATAAAATTTCCGGCTGCTCCACTGTCCACTAGAGCTGGTATGTTTTGAAGCAGACGATTACCAAAAGAGAAGGATACCATGAGTACCACCATCTGAGAATTACTCTGACTGGTACAGAAGGATGAGAAGGATGTTGGAGAGGAACCTTGTTTACATGCTGGTTCCCGTACCGTGGTTCCTCTTACGGCCGGGAGCTGGCGTTTCCCGAACGCCTAGGTGGTGTAATTGGGCAATCCTGTACCATGTGGTTATTCGAACCGCAGTACATACATAAACCCAAGGTCCTCCTACGGTTTCTTTCTTCGGGAGTCAAAGGACCTCGAGCTGTTGTACCCAATTGCATAGGTTCATCGTTAGACTGTGAACGGGAAGAAGGAGCGAACGTAATTCGTGTATTCCTTCCCTTCTTTCTCTCTAGTACTCTTTCCTTCATGCGGTAATCAATTTGCATTACCAATGCAATGAATTCAGATAGTGTAGTGGGGCGTGGGACCCGAGACACCTCGTCTTTGAGGTCTTCAGATAATCCCCTTCTGAAGAGTGTGACTTGAGCGTCATCTGACCATGTGGTTTCACTTGCCATCTGCTTGAATTTGGTTATATAAGCCAAAATGTCTAAACTTCCTTGTTTTAGATCTAGGAGGTGTTCCTGTGAAGCCACACGAATCTCTTGACGGCCAAACATGGTACGGATGCTATTGCAAAATGCAGTATGAGAATCTAAAATGGGATTATTGTTAGTGATTAATGGTGTGGCCCAAGCCAGTGCTGGTCCAGTCATTTGTGCGACCATATATCCCACACGATCTCTATCGGTATGAAAATACGCTGCTTTAAAGGCAAATTGCACAGTACAGGAGTCTAAGAACTCCTTAACCTTATGCGGGTTACCATCAAACTGTCCTCCAGGTAAGGGTCCTGGAGGAACTTCTGAGCAGTGTGGGGTACGAGGGGCTGCAGCCTGTTGGGCCGTTTGCTGTTGGAGTTGTCTTAAGGAATTATTCTCATGTTTTAACTGCTGTACTTCAGTAGTTAAGGATTGAACGGCAGCAATCAGCTGTTGGATTTGCTGTTGCTGTTGCTGCTGTTGTGAATCCATGATTTGTGATTCTTATGCCTCTTGCCCAGCGTAAAAGGAACAAATGTACACTCGGGCGTTGCTAACTGTTATGACTATTATGGTTGTTTAAGAATCGACAACAAATTTGTTCCAAAATACTCTGGAAAAGAAGCAAAGACCACCTACCTGGGATCTTGCAGGATGAACAGGTACCCGAAGAACCCCTGGTGTTTCTACGAATAGGTGTGATCCTTTGAAGAATAAGAGAAATTCTCCTGAGGATTTCTCAAAGGACCTGCAAGAGCTTGTCCTCAGTGAAACCCTGAGGGAAACCCTCGTGGGGAATAAAACCCTTGAAGAGCTGCTGGGGTACGTTGTTTCCCTGTGAAGACCAGGCGAGGAAAGTTGATCTGGGTATTCTTCTGGCTGATTTCCTGCTGATTTAGGCGAGTTGTTTTAGTTACTGGGCTACATGTAGTAAGTAAAAGAAACACAGTTAATCCTGATAGTCTGGTGAAAAAAGGAATACCTATAGAAAGGTTTTAGAAGCTTACCATGCGTCTAACAGGAAGAGTGCGGAGAGGTAAAGGATCTCCGTTGGAAAGTAAAAGGTAAGTGATTCTATAATGGTAGAAAGAGAGAACCCATAAGATTAGGATAAATGAATATAGTCCTGAAATAGCGGGATGGATAAGGAGGTAACCCTACCCTTTCTCTTTCAAGTCTTTTTTGAGCCAGCCTGAGTAGAAAAGAAGCGTCCAAAGAATTCCAACAGGATATCGCTAGAAAGGAAGGATGAAGAATGAAGATCCGAAGTCTGATCACCGAAAACAAGATGGACCACAGATTGTACCTAGGAACTCACTAGAAGGAGGTATGAAGAGGATTCCGGTTCTAAGCGTGCTTAGATGAAAATCCGATCCCGGAAATGAAAAAGAAGGGTTCCGTAATACCTTCTGAAATCAAAGGGAGGAGAGGAAAACAAGAACGTGAGTATGGAGTAGAGGAATTGTTTGGAAGAGAGAGCTTTTCGTAATTCTAGCAAGCGGACTTACGAAGCGTGTGCCGGCTCCTGTGAGAGTAGCAACGCCTCTTCCTTCTGAAGTTGCTGGGTTATAAGGAGGTAAACAGGAAGTTAAGGTGGAAGATTGAGAGGCTTCCTGGGAGAGAACAACTAGCCTGTGCTGTGCGTTTGCGATGGTTACCGCTGCGGCGGCCATCTTGGAATTGGTTTCCTCAGGATCACGGAGTGGGCGATTTCTGGCTACAGAATCGGCGGCCATGTTGGATGTCGGGTGGAGGATGAGAAACACATTTGGAATCATCACACGTGGTCCACCACATTGACGTCCCCCCGATAAGCAACATTGCTAGGAAGAACTCTCGTAAAAAATAAATGTGTTTTACTAACAACTTTTTTGATGTAGACTTTCTCAGAATAAAACATAGTAATTCATGAAACTCAGAAAATGTATTTTGCATTGCATTGGGTCTTGAAGACAGAAATGCCATAACGCAGCATAGTTCTGGTACAAGTACATGGACACATTTTGTGACTCCTTGAAGGTAATGCATTATTTTACAACTTCATTGTTATTGTAGGAAGAAATAACTGCAGCAGTCACCAGTGCAATGGAACAGCAGATGCAGAAAAACTTGGAGGATACCCAGCTAGACACGGGGGAGTTTGATAATTTATTACAGCCTATAATCGACACATGCACAAAAGATGCAATCTCGGTAAGTGATGGAGCATGTCCTGAACTGAAGATAGTTGCATTATGTGGCATAGTGATCTCATGTTTGATGAACATCTGATTTATTCGTAGCAAAAACCTACAATATTTTAGACCCGTGAACAAGGATCATCTCCTGCCAACATTTAGTTTCAGGTTGCTAATCTAAGACTACAAGACTACAAAGGTGTAGTGCCTCCATTATGAGATGCTTAATGGTTAATCTCCTGATTAATATATTAGTTCATTTTGTGACTTTGTAGCTCTATCCCACGTGTACTTGTTAAATATGCTTTGAGGCCTGTTTATTTTTCACCCAATCACAGCCATGTTTGGCAAATTGTATTCCGTTTGCGTTCTTGCAATTCTTTGTAGGGAATAATGATGGGTTCCATGATTATTTCATGTGTTATGAGAAATCTGTGTTTTCGTCCGATTAGTGCCTTTGATCATATTAGATATCTTAATTAACCATAAAGAAGTGAATATTCTGATGGATAGTATCAAGTGGGAGCTGTTTTTAGAATATAGTTTCTCTTGATTTTGACAAAATAACTATCAAACTTTCAGTACAGTCCTAGTATAATAAAGGCACACATCACATATGTTGGGTAAGATTGTAACCAAATTGCTAAATCTACTTCACCTGTGAAACCCCAGAACATTTTGCTGGAATGGTAGTTTATTTTTCCCTATACCTCAGTGAGTGGGAACCTTTTTCCACACTTACAGATCCATTTAGTCCCGGGAGGATAGCTCAGCGGCAACGTGTTTGCCTTGGAAGCAAGACGACACGAAGCAACACGGGTTCGATCCCCGGTTCCGCGCTTAGTAAACCTCTGGGTATTTAAGCGCGTTATAAAAAACAATTACGCAACTAAAAAAAAAAAATCATGTAACGACGACTCGATGTCCGCGGGCTGTGTGAGCGCTTTAAAAATGCAATACATAAATGTACTCTTTTTATGGGTCTCATTTATAAGACTCTTCATAGTGTCCTTTTTAATGTTGTCCTCTTTGCCAGCGTTTGGCATATGCTGCCTATTTTAGCTGGGTTGCCCTTTGGGCTCCGCCTTTTCATTTCCTCTGGCTAACCTTGTGAGAACTACAGTTCCCAAGGAATGAAATTCTATTTTATTCTTTCTAAACTTTATTTAGATGAGACCACCACACCCCACCTTATCTGAAGTGCAGGGAACCTACAATGTTAACTCCTTTCTCATTTTAACTGTAACATTTGTTACAGGGACAAGCTTAACTTTAATGTCAGGTGGCAGTGAACCTTTTTACTAATTCGGTTCACCTTTACCACAGGCTGTTTCCGCAGCCCCAGTAAAGTCACCCATGGGTGCTCATTTGACCAAAATGACCCTGTCTTTTTTTTTTCCTCCATTTTAGCGTTCCTTGTCCTTTGTTGGTTCTTCCCTGCCCTTGTGTGATTTGTCTTTTCAGTGGGAGATCTCAGTGAAGCCCGCCCCGGCTCCAGAGTGTCTTTAAAGGCAGGAATTGAGGGAGGAGTCCAAAGCTCTGCAGTCCCTTTTCTTCCAGCCTGATTGCGAGAATCCAGTTTAAACTGGGAGACAGGCTGTTTTGAATGGACTTCTGGCACCCCATGTTTGAATGTAGCAGGTCCGTTTTATTGGCTGGGTTCCTGCATGATATGATATGATATGCTATTTATAACGCGCTTAATACCCAGAGGTTTCTAAACACGGACCCGGGGATCGAACCTGTGTTGCTCTGTGCTGTCTTGCTTCCAAGGCGAGCACGTTGCCGTTGAGCTATCCTCCCGTACAAGTCCGATCCTGGAAGCTGAAGACTTAGTCGACCACCGAACCTGAATCTGAAGAGTAAGATTAAGAAAACGTGGCTGAGACACTTTTCAGAGACTGGAGAGCCTGCTGTGTAACTGGAGCCTGCTGTTTACCCTTCCTTGCAAGCCACCTGGGGACTCTGAAAATGAGGACCCCGTCCCAGAGCCTGGCTAGTTCCACTAGAATCCAGAATACCTGCATTTTGAGCCATCCCATATCTGGCTGCGACCGTTGCCGGGCTGCAATACCCTGGGCACTCGAGCCATCATGCAGCGCATGGTCTTCTGAATTCCGAATTGAGCTGAAACTTTGGTGGCATCCTGCTGGACCTCCAGGGACGTGAATCGAGTCCGAAAAGTCCCCTCACCGGAGTGATGGACCTTGCAAGTGACGAAAATTCCACCAGCAATATTTATTCTTCTTCTGGCTCCTGAAAAGGGTGCCAAAACCACAGAGCCGCATCCAGCCGCAAAGAAACTCTTGCATGGAGCCTTCCCTGTTGATCCTTGCGGCAAAATTCCTTTCAAAGTCCGGTCTTTTGTCTTCATGACCAAGGAATCCATCGACTGTGTTTGGCTGAAGATCCTGAAGTCTCCACTGTTGCAACTCTTCTTCCGCTCTGAGGTTACTTTTAGCTGGGGTATTTACTTACCTTAAGCCTTTGTGATTTCTGTAAAACCTTGGTGTTTTTTGTGATTGGGAGTCCTCTCATCCACATCACCCAGTCCCACTGCTGGAATCCTCATAGGGTGTCTGCTCAGAAGTCTGTGGACCCTAACTAACTTTAAAGTGAACTACTTACTTTTTTGTAAAGTCTTCAAACAGGAACTCTGACTTTTGCTTGCAACAGAACCCTATCTCACCCTGTCTACAGCTGGCTCCTAGACCAGGAGGGTCCCTCTTCGTCCTCGGAGTGAACTCATGCAATAGAATAGGTAAGGACTGGATAAGTAAAGGATTCTGTCTTGAAAAGTTTATCAAGTGTTAAAAGTACTTGTGAAGGAGTTGGATGGTAACTGTAACTCTGAGTGAAAGTTTAAAAAAAAAAGTTCTTACTTACCTTGATCGTGTGTTGTACCATTCTGAAGTATATGTAAGGTTATTTTACTCACCTGTCCATTGGTTGTGCCTCTTCCTCAAAAGTAATGCTGTTGACCTCACCTTACGGTTCCTGTTAGGGTATAAGTGTATGAGTGCCCCCGTTGGGTCTTGCTTCCCGTAAGTTGCTGTTAGACTGTTTAGATGAAGTCTGCCTTAGGTTATAGTTACATTTAAGTTGCTGAAAGCTCCTTTAAAAGGTGTTGGGCAAAGTTTGTATGCAGTACCCTCTGGCAACACTACAATCGTCTATGACTACAGGTAGAGGCAACCCAATCTTTGGTATAAGCTTATACTACACATTTTTGGCAGCCTGTTGAGCAGCCAGGCTCATCTCAAGAGGGGGAAATGTGAGCTGTAGTGGAGTTACACAAAGATTCACAGTTACAGATATTCAAATAAACTCTTACACGCAAGGTTTCTTGCATAAACAACTAATTATTAATGTATCAGTCTGTTATAAAGTCTTCTTTAGAATGGAACAAAATACTAGTAACACACAAATACACTTCAATACTGTACACTCAGAGTTTCTGAATCAGACAAGACCCTTTTGGGATGGCTCTCAGACACAACCTACACCCACAGGTGACTTCAATAACAAGGGTGCTGGGGACATTAATATCTTACTGTTGGCATTCAGAATACTCTTAAAAGTTGGTAAAAGGCAAAGGTCGTTAGAACACAAGAGATCACCAATATTCTTAAGTGGGGCAAATACTTTTAGATCCTCTTAGAAGAGTCATACAATTCAATAGGCTAAGCCAAAGTCAATAGGCAAAAGTCTTTGTATAGGATGCAGCACTTCAGGTAAATAAATGGAAATGTCTTTGCACAAGTTCTTAGGAGTCTTTGATAAAAAGAAGAATCAAATGTAGGGCCACAAGCTGATTAGATTTGTGAGTTGCAGAAGTTACAAGCACTTCACGGTAAGAGGTAAGTTCTCAGACTTGTTTTACAGTACCTTGCTAAAGAAGAAAAGCTGCAGCTGATGACTTTTGTTCCTGTGCAGCCCTACAGATCTCTCTGTTCCTGGGCCTCAGTCGTGTGGACAAGAGGGAGGACGTTGGGGGGACTCCTTCAATGCACTGGGCCTGTCAAAACTAGCAACCGGCAAACTTCACTTTCAGTAGCTGTTTCACGCTTCAGCTTCTTGCGGCTACCGCAAATAGCAACAAAGCGGTTCCTGGCTGTCAAGGTGGACTTTCCTTGCTTCTGGGGTCCTGCACTCTGTTGAGGGGGGCTCAGGCTTGGTCAGTCCTGCTTCATAGGAGTCCGGAGGATCTTCCAAAAGCTTTAGGCCAGCTTAAAAGCAACGCACACAATCTGGTGTTACTGTCCCTGGGTATTCAGTTTCCTGCAGCAACTCTGAGGCAATTCAACCAGCTCCGAGATGGATGTCCAGGTGGCTTACTTTGGAGTCGATTGGCCCCACCAACTCAAAGGGAGAAGTTGTCCTTGCAGGGGCTTCTCTGTCGATACGAACTTGCCAAGTTGGCACTGCAGCAGGGCTTCACCCGGCAAACCAACGGTCCAGGAGTTGCAGCAGGCGTCCCCTTCAAGCTCTTCTTTGCTTCCTTCATCCAGTGATCGACTCTGCCTTCCAAGCCAAAAGATTTGCCTTTTATTCAGTTCTCTCCCAATCATTCCAGCCTAGCTGTCACTCACCCAGCAGGGTGGCTGTCCTTGCCGGACAGTCAGCCAGCCAATCATCACAGAGTGCATTTGGGTCTCCTAGGAGACTTAGCACTGAGTTTTCGGGCACCTCCCTCCCTTCCTGCCTACCCCAGACACTCTTGAGCCAGAGACGGGTTTCACTCAGAAACCCTGCAAAAAAGGCAAAATGAACAGAGACCAAAACTGGTTTGGCGCGCAGAGAAACTCTAGGAGGACCTTCACAAAGACATGCCGAAAAAAGACGACCGGGAGCCATTTTATCAAAGATGGCTCTGCGCCATTTTGAAAAAGATGGCTCCTGAGGTTGCTTTACCAGAGCCACGAACGGTCACGGTAAATGCTAACCACGGTAGTTCAAAACGAAACCACTTCCACCAGCCATTCAGTGAGGAATGGGTAACAAAATATTTTACATGGGCTAGACAAAGGGGATATTAGGTAACCCCACTAGCACTCTATTGTAAGATGGTGTGTGCTGGGTCTAGACAGTTACAATGCCAAGTAAAGTCAATTTCACGTTACTGCTCTGGGAAACAGTAGCTTATCCCAGAGAAGGTATTTAAACCTTGGGAAATCTGGAAGACATCCCTGTGTCACTGCATTGAAGGTGCTTTGGTACACAATTGTAAAAGATGCCTCTGGAGTTTTAGACTCCATAATCAAAAGAAACGGTGTAGAAAATCACATTAGAATACGAGAGTGGGGAAAAGGGTCTTGCTCTCTCCAGGTTAAAAAATCAAGTCCTCAAAATCCAGCAAAGTTGCTGGGCGTCTCTAAGGTGGAGGGAATTAGCACATTTCTGAGAATTCTCCCTAACAAGGTGTATTTGGGATTTATTTACCTTGAGTTAGCTGTGTGCCATCCTAAAATAAGTTGGTTATTCATTACCTCAGTCTGTGTTTCACTGACCTGAAAAGCAACTGTAATAGTATATTGCATCATTAGGTTTTACCTGCCTAGAATAGCTGTGTGCCATTTTTAAAAAGTGTTCTGTAGGTGTAGCTCCCCTGGCCTGCCTGGTGCAATCCTAAATTAGTGTAGAGAGTTCTTGCTTATCTTAGTCTGTGTTCCACTGAGCTTAAAAATAATTGTATGTTAAACCAAAAGGTTTTACTCACCTATTATAACTGTTATCCTACTAAGTAGTTCTAGGTTGTTACTGTTCCTTTTGAGTGTTCCAGTATTCAGAAAAGTGTACTTGCAGGTTATTTTACTATGTGATTTCTTTGCTGAGCGTCACTGCATAACTGACCACGTCTACTACCCTTGGCTTACTTTAAAGTAATCTAAAAGTAAATGATAGTATAGGCCACACCTATTCATGGAGGTAGAAACTAAGTGTGTATGATACAGTCTGACTTCCTTTAAATTACTGTAAGGTCTTCTGAAGAAGGTTTATGCTTCGGTCTGTGTACCTTCAAGCATTGTGTTGTGTTTTTATAATGTGTTTAACTCTATGAACAGTACCCACCCAAAGACTTGACTTGGCCTACTTGTATTTATAGTGAGCCTTTATTTTTTGTATAATCCTTCTGGTCGTCAGTGTTTCTATTGAATCCTTTTTATACTACAGGTTGTGTTCTTTCCAACAGCCCTCTCTCTCTCGTCTCTCTCTCCCTCATAAGATAAGCCTGGCTGCTCTGTCTACGTTACCATATACTCAGGTGGTACAGCCTTATACTAAGAGTGGAGTCTTGTACTGTCTCAGTTGAATGGTTTTACTAAGCCCGTTTGACCTCAGAGAAGCTGCCCTAACATGGTTAACCAAATTTGTGCAACTCTTCTATGCCCATTGACCTCTGTTCAGGCCTGTCTGCATTTTTACAAAAAAATATTTTCAATGTCATTCTTTTAGGCTTGTTCGTAAAATAAACCTGTCCGAACAGGGACTGGCATTCCTGTTTTGTTTAATCTGTTTAAGTGCTTTAAACATTGCTAATTTATCGCCTTTCATCTTCTACGGATAACTTTGGGACACTCACATACACCAGTACAACAAATCAGTAGGGGAAATTGATATGTCGATAATTACAGTAAGGATTCTACCTACCACCTTACAGGTAGTTAATTCATTCTCTCTACTGCCCCTTGCCAAGTGGTGACCATTTACAAGCAGCAGGCTGCAACCCCAGACTCTCAAAAACAGTTGTAGCCTAGTTTCAACATATTCCCCCGTTAAGATGGATTTTCAGAATCGACTCTGTGGGCAGATTATTGGAGGCCACCCTATTCTGGTGAATAGGTAAAATGACACTAAAGTCTAACAAAATGCTTTCAAGGTGTAAATGACTGAGCAGGAAGGTCTAGAGCCACGAGAGCGTGGGGCTAGCGACTGGTTCAATGAGACACACTCTGAGCGCTCTAAATAATTTCAGGTTAGACAGTATGTATAAATAAAATTGCTTCTTGTTAGGCCTTGAAACAAACTCTTGGCAGTTGTGAGAAATTACGGTACCAAGTGCAGATAATCGACCAAAATAAAGTAACCTGAGAAAAGCCTTTCTGAAAGAACGAGAGGGGCGTCATTCACAAAAGTATGCTTCCTATTGGCCTGCGCATTTTGATTGCTGCCATGATGAAAAGCATGCCCTTGGAAAATGCAAGGTGTAAAGAAATACATGTGCTTAAAACATTTTCAACAGTGAAAAACTGAATTTCAGACTGTAACAGTTTCTAAGGCCTTTTAATTGAATGTAGATACTGACTTATCAGTGCTAAGAAAATGTAGGAAATAGATGAAACATAAAATGTTTCTTAGCAGCAGGACCCCAGCTCCTTAGGTCTGACATCAGGTTGAGCTGTGGAGACAACCCCTGACATCTATAAGGATGCACGGGACAAAGCAAAGTCTGTCTTCAACCCTAAAACCGAAACAGACTGAACACACCATTTTGACACCAAAGCCGACCACCCAACGGAGCGCGGATACACAAACATAAATGTACAGCCGAACACAGAATGTGACTACATGGGAATTCTGTACATGGCTGCAAACTATAAGAACCAAATTCAATATCCACCATTTTTGCACTAAGCTTCCATATTCAGTCCTTTCAAATAAATGCATCTTCCAGGAGTAAGGAAAACACTCCTTTCGTTTATGCACAATGTAGCCGTGTGTTTATAAGCGGATTGATCTGAGGCCCTGAAGAAACTCAATGTCTGAGTGAAATACGTGTTGACCAAAACAGTATAATTTGATACACCAAGAAGCACTACATGTATCTTTTCACCAATCATGGTATTAAATACATTCATTGTTTGAATTCATTCAACCAATGAATTCCTTGTGAAATGGGATGTCTTTCTAATGTGGCTTATACCGTAGGATAAACAAGAGGCTTTAAGGTGGAAAGTCACATATGAAACTTTTTCTTTTGTCTTAAAGAGGCATAGGTGCTACAATCTGACATCTTGAGGCATAAATGTCACCTAACTAGCAGAAACCAGTGCCAGGTTGTGTTAAATATATATCCCGCCTCACTACCTAAATAAATATATAAATATTTTTCTTGGGCTTGTCAGTCTGCTTTTATTCAGATGCATTGCATAGGTCACCATCTAGTGGTTGTTGTGGAGAAAACATTATGTATTGTTTTAGAAATCCGAAAATTAGTGTCGACTGGGGCGTTCCTGGAATACTAGCCCTATCCTACGTGTGCGGGTACCCATGGTCCTTCACGCGTCAACCTCCTCAGATTGATTTTTCCATCGTTAAAGGAATCTAAACTAGTTATCATTAAAATAGAATCAAAATGTAATTTTAATTTAAAATTTATTAATTTAATATTAATTTCAAAATTTTAATTAAAATTAGAATCATTAAAGCAATCTAAACATTAAACTAGTCAAAACAGTTGAGGCTTAATCGATTTCAGATTAACAAAATGTTGGTGGTGGCAGTGTTTGACACGGCGATCTCGCCGCAAGACAATGCAGTAGGGAAAGTGGGGGTTGGCTAAGACATTACACTTTTCCGTTTAGAGAATGTCTGTAAGGCCACTTGTTATTTCACCTAAATTTCATGTCATAAGCTTGCATGTTTTTTGGCTAATCTACGGCGAAAACGTCTTTTGAATTTTCCCATTATCTAACACCAGATTCCCTTGGAAAGACATGTGCTGGATGTGCAATAAAGGTCTTCCAAGGCATTATGACGTCTCACGGTGCAAAGAGCTTGCAAGGTTTGTTTTAACCATAAACTTTATTAAGGCATTGAACAAAACATTGGGTGGCCTATGCAATGCAGGCTGAAGATGTTGAGGCTGAAGAAGCAGCCTTCTCCACCATGGGGTCTTGCATGGATTCACATGCTCATGAATATTCCCCGTCGTCAGGCCGGGAATCCTCGGTAAAGAAAAAATCAGCATCAGTTTCGTTTCTGATCAGTCTTTCTTAGTAGTAACCAATCACTGATCTCTGGGTCATACTGCCCCCAGCCAATGAATGCCCTCTCCCTAAGCCCCTCCCCTGGCAGCCATCCTCAGATTTTTACCGCACGCTCAAGTGTTGGGAGTCCTCGTGTTTCGCTCTCGAGCTTTTTGCTGCGTTTTCCTGCTTTTTCAAAGAGATTTTCTAATTTATCTGTCAAATAGAGCCTCAAGCTCCACCGTTTCTACATCCGATTAACGGGGACCCGTTTCGGATTTTTGTACGCCCCTCAAGGGTGAAGTTTTTGTCGAGTTACGCTTCTTGGAGGAGTACAGAAGTTTCTGTGGCGTACCCCGGACATGGCCCAGGAGAAAGGAAGCTCGACGCCCGCAAAGCTGTTCAGGGTTTGCCCTGGATGCCAGCTGCAGAATGTGTTCAAAGAGGACGAGCATTCGAAGTGCCTCTATTGCCTTCATGAGGACAAAACGCACGTGGAGAAGGACTCTGCGTTTTGCGGGAACATGTCTGAACGGACCATCAAGGATCGACATCTTCGTCTCTCCAACTGGTTGGAAGGAAAGAGCCCGTCAGGTGAGAAGAAGTCTGAGCGGTCTTCTAAGTCCTGTGAGGGTGCCCCTGCGACAGGGGCCCAACAGAAGGCAAAGCACCGCGAGTCCGCGGGCACAGGGAGCGCAGAACGGTCAGGCTCCTTGGCTGCCAGGCAGGGCGCATCCTCTCCAGCACCGTCAACCACGAGCCAACGCTCTGTTCAGGGAAGTGCAAAGCCGAGAACCCGGCGAAGCTTCTGGAGAGGCCCCGGTCGGTCTCGAACGATCCAGCCGAGGGGGACTGAGGCGGTGGCACTCCCCCCAAGGTGAAGGCCACAGGCCCGCAGAAGGTGGTGAAGGCCTTGATTCACCCGGCTAAGGCCTCTATTGAGGAAGTCGCGGCGGCCCTGGCGCAGCCTGGGGAGGCTACACCAGTGGAGGCGACCTCGGAGCCCAGAGTTTCTCTGCCACCGCGGAGGGAAGCCTCTTTCAAGCCCATCGAGAAGACCCCCGTGAAGACCCGTGTGGAAAAAGAGGGGGGGGGAGGGGAGCCGGTGGCCATTGTGGACACGGACACAGCCTCCGAGGAGGAACTGGTTGAATTCTTGGAGGGCCTCGACGAGGGCGTCGAAGAGGCCCGGTCCCACGGGAGGGATCCCGACTAAGAGGATGACGAGAGCGACGGCAGTGCCATCGAGGTTCCTAGTCAACTGTCGCACCAGTCGCTTCCGGACAACTCGCGGCCATTTTGTTGCCAATACAATCCTTATGTTCGGAGATGAGGACGAGATTGCCCCTACCACCGACGGAGGAGCGGGAGCCAGGCCTGACGGAGGAGCGGGAGCCAGGCCTGACGGAGGAGCGGGAGCCAAGCCCGACGGAGGAGCCGGAGCCAGGCCCGTCTGGAAGTCCGCCAAACAAGAGAAGACAGACCCATCCAGCCCCACCTTTTCAGCCCTCGTGGCCTGCTCCGCCTTTGCCCACGTCCCCCGTACCTGGGGATGACACGGGAACGGCCGCGACGGGTACGGGTGACGACGGGACGGAGCTCCCATCGCCTCCAGCCCGGGCAACCCCCCCACCCCCCCGACGAGATTGGGTCTTTCCACGCTATGATCGGCAGGGCATCTGAGCTTTTTCAGCTCTGCCCCGAAGAGAAGAAAAAGGAAGGTTTCCTTTACCAACGGCGCGAGGCAAAGAGGAAGACAGTCCTCGCCGTGCCTCTGTTGGATGACATCTGGGACGAGGGTCTCACCCTTCTCAAGAACCCGTCTACAACGCCTGCCAAGAGGGGTCGGTACGAGAAGAAGTACCGGGTCCCCGACGCGACCCCTTTGTGCCTTAGGGCACAACCGACTCCTGACTCGGTCGTCTCAGCGGCGGCCAAGAAGAAAGCGGGGGGGCATCGGCCTCAACATCAACTTCCCCGCCGGACGGCGAAGGAAAGAAGCTGAATGCAATGGGACGAGTTATCTCGTCGGCGGAAACAACGATTAAGGCGGCAAACGTCCTCGCGATCGTGGCCCGCTATAACAGGGAGTTATGGTACAAGAACACCCCCCCCCCCCCTGTTGGACTTCCTACCGGACGACAAGATGGCTGAGGCCCTGGAGATCTTGCAGGAAGGTGAGGTGGCGTCGGAGCACGCCATAACGGTGCCAACGGACATTGCCGAGACCGGTTTTCGCCAGCTAGGCAAGGGCGTTTGCCTCAGACAACGAGGGTGGCTCAAGGTGACGGATTTCCGCCAGGACGTACAAGCCAAGGTTCTGGACATGCCGTTCAACAGGGACAACCTGTTTGTGAAAACAGTGGATGAGTCCCTCCAAGCCATCAAGGCAGACACGGAGACAGCTAAGGCCCTAGGAGTTCTCCAGCAACGAAGGCCGTCCTTTCGGAGCTCCAGATGCAAGCAGGGTGCCTCCAAGGGATTCGGCGGTGGCTCCTCTACGCACCGCCAAGCGGCCCGCTCCTCGTCGCAGGAAGCCTATAGAGGACGAGGCAAGTCGGGTGGATCCTGCTGCTGTCGTCGCCAGGGAGGTCAAGGGGGCAAGGCGTCCTCCAAGCAAGCCACATCCCTCAACTACTCTTGTAGGTAAGGGCGATGCTCAAGAAAGGTGCAATTGAGCTCATCCCAAAGAGGCTCTGGGGCTCCGGAGTATACTCAAGGTATTTCCTCGTGAAAAAGAAGACAGGAGGGTGGCGACCCATCCTGGACCTGCGACGACTGAACAAGTACATCAAGGCACAGAAGTTTCGGATGGTCACCCTCCAGCACGTGCTGGGACAGCTGGAGGAGGGCGATTTTCCTGTCGTTGGATTTGGAGGATGCTTACTTTCACTTTCCCATTCTTAAAGGACACCAGAAGTTCCTCAGGTTCGTGGTCCAAGGGTGGCACTACCAGTTCAAGGCCCTCCCGTTCGGATTGAAGACTGCACTCAGGGGTTTCACCAAGTGCCTCACTCCAGTGGTGGCGTGTCTGCGCCTGCAGGGGATCCACGTCTACCCCTACCTGGACGATTGGCTCATCCGCGCAAGGACAAGGAATCTCGCCGTAGAACACACAGCGAAGACCGTCCAGCTGCTCACGGACCTGGGGTTCTCCAACTTCCCCAAGTCCCACCTGGTCACCTCTCAAGTCGCAGTTTCTGGGAGCCAAGCTCGACACAGTGGCGTGTCTGGCCTCGCCGTCGGAGGAAAGGACAAAGGCCATCCTAGGCAAGGTGCAGCGTCTGCTGACCACGGACGTGGCCAGGGTGAGGTCCATCAAGTCCCTCCTCGGGATGATGTCCTCTTGCATTTATCTCGTGCACCTGTGCAGGCTTCGGATGTGCCCTCTACAGGAGTTCCTCGATGCCCGCTGGATTCAAGTGACAGGCAGCTTCGAGGACAGGATCCCTCAACGAGACCTTCCGACGAGAGATCCGGTGGTGGGGCACCCGCGCTCATCTAGCAACAGGGACAGACTTTCAGACCCCGGCCCACCAGGCAACGGTGACGACGGATGCCTCCCTGGAGGGATGGGGAGCGCACACCGGAGATCTTCACGCAAGAGGCCTTTGGCTCCCGGAGGAGAAGCTGCTCCACATCAACATCCCGGAGCTCCGGGCAGTGTTCTGGGCCCTCAGGTCTTTTCTCCCGTCCTTCAAGGGCAAGGTGGTGAGGATCTTCACCGACAACACCACCACGATGTTCTACATCCGGAAGCAGGGCGGAACCAGATCCCCAGCCCTATCCAAGAAAGCCCAGGATCTGTGGCATTGGGCCATTGCTCGAGGGATGTTTCTGGTGCTGTTTCATCTGGCAGGGATAAAAAACACCATCGCCGACTCGCTCAGCAGAGAGCTGCGCTCGTGCCACGAGTGGGAACTACGCCAGAATCAAGTGTACCGACTCTTTCAGCGATGGGGCAAACCCCTGATCGACCTGTTCGCGACGGCGACGAACTCCAAGTGCCAGAGGTTCGCCAGCAGGTTTCCCAAACCGAGGAGCATGGGCGATGCGTTCTCATTCCCCTGGGACGGCCTGTTCCTATACGCGTTGCCGTTGCTGCTCCGACTCATCAACCAGCTCAAGAGGTCCCGGTGCAGGATGATCCTCGTCGCACCGGCGTGGCCGAGGCAGATCTGGTTCCCGGACCTTCTGGACTTGTCGGCGTCCCTACCGGTCAAGCTGCAGACGGACGCAGATCTTCTTTCCAGAGAAGGAGGCGCCATCCTTGCAGGCCTGGCTCCTGCAGCACTAGAGTTTCGAGGGTACGATATCCCGGCTGACTGCAGAGAGATTCTTGCAAAGGCCAGGGCGTCCTCAACTCTCAAATGCTACGGACCTAAGTGGAAGAGGTTCTCTGTCTGGTACCGTGCACAGAAGATTAACCCTCTGCTGGACATCTGCAGGGCTGCTACGTGGAGGTCGACTCACACCTTCACGACATTCTACTGTGTCGACTGGGATTCCAGGGAGGAGTCCAGAGTCGGCCAAGCAGTGCTGTGCAACCTGTTCGCCTGAAGGTGGGCCTGGTGAGGAGGGAAGAGTGCTTAATGTTGAGTTTATGTAATGCTTAATGTTGAGCCTTTGCCACCTCCTGTGGTTGTGCATGTATGTACTGCTATGTATTCTTATATTCATGAGCATGCGAATCCATGCCAGACCCCATGCTGGAGAAGGTACAAGTTACTTACCTGTAACTGTTCTCCAGCATGGGTCTGGCATGGATTCACATGCGAACCCTCCCTCCTTCCCCTCTGTGGCTCTTGACCTGGTCATACTGCCACTGTACGTGCTACCAAATCTTGGGATGGCTGCCAGTGGAGGGGCTTAGGGAGAGGGCAGTCATTGGCTGGGGGCAGTATGACCCAGAGATCAGTGATTGGTTACTACTAAGAAAGACAGATCAGAAACGAAACTGATACTGATTTTTTTCTTTACCGAGTATTCCCGGGACTGACGACGGGGAATATTCATGAGCATGGGAATCCATGCCAGACCCATGCTGGAGACTTTTTTCATATGCTTCAAGAGCGATGCGTAAGAGCAGGAAATAGTTGAAACATAAAATGTCACTTCGCAGCAGGACCCCAGCTCCTTAAGTCTGACATCGGGTTGAGCTGTGGAGACAACCCCTGACATCTATAAGGATGCACGGTACAAAGCAAAGTCTGTCTTCAACCCTAAAACCGAAACACTGAACACACCATTTTGGCACCAAAGCCGACCACCCAACAGAGCGCGGATACACAGAAACATAAATGTACAGCCGAACACTGAATGCTTCTGTCTAAATCGAAACCAGACATCCAAACAACATTTGAAATTAAGTGTGTAAAAGAAATTTCAATGCCTAAAACACCAAATACTAGTTCAACGCCTATAGAAGGAAAGGGTACAGCAATTTCCACGTCTGGGGAGGGGAAGGAACTCTATAGTCTGTGTTGCAGAAGATTGGCTATCATATCCTCTTTGAGTCAGAACAAGAGGAGGAAGAAATAAAACAAACCAACAAGCAACACGACAGGGAACACTCTAGTCAGAGGAAAGGTTTGCTCCTATTATGGGTAAAATGCAATCCTTCATGGATTTTTGTGATGGATTACCAACAAAAAGGAAAGGGATCCCTTTTAAGTCCACTAAAAAAGCAAAGGTGAAACACCTTATACATGAGGATTATTTAATTGAGGAAGCCCTTTACACTGATTAGGAAATGTTGGTATAAAAGGATGATAATCTTGAAATTGATCCAGATGATTATACCACTTTCTTCACCAGACTTGACAGAACCCACCAAACTCTTCCTCACCTATAAAGGATCAGGCTTTGTTTGCTGATCATCTTGAAAGAGCAGCTGAAAAATTCAATATTCAAATGCAAGACCCTGAAGAGGAGACCGATTTTATTGAAAATATTGGAAATCTGTTTGTTTGTCAATCCCATTAGCTAAGATTATGCTTAAAAGGATTTACACCCTTATTAGGTAGCCCTGTACAAACTGAGCTGGTTAATCCACACATCAAAAAAATTAGTACTAATTGGCCACTAGCGACTCACTATATATATAGAAGGGGACACCTTAAAGTGGATTCTAGAGTAGTCACTACTACATGTAAAAGGAGTGAGTCTGCTTTATCAACTAGTGAGTAACCACCTGATAATACAAAATAAATATATGCAGCTGGCTGAAAAAATATGTACGTCTGCAGCTCATGTGGTCCGAATCGCAAATGCTACTGCCCTTGTGGCAAGAAATAGTCTGGATCAATGGGATGAAATTGAACGTCTCACTGACCAGGTTGCTGCACCCCCTAAATTCAGCTATGATTAAAACGGAAGGGCAGAACTCTACCCAATGCAGTCATCAAGAACACTTCGGATGCAACGGAAACAGCTGGACGATTAGTCTATACAGATCGGCAGTTCTGAAAGCCAAGAAAGCACACTATGCCGCAAGAATCCAGTCGGTAACACACCCACAAAAAGAAATGTACAGAATGATCAAGTAAATAAAAAACCCAACCTCTTGCAGAAACAATACCGTACCCTTGAAACTATTATGTGACAACATCTCGGACCACCTTGGAGCAAAAATACTCTCAATTAAGCAGACCATTGATGCATCCAGCAGGACCACAAATAACACCCTCCCAGAAAGCAGAATCCCAATAACCAGCAGAGCTTTCAACCAATAAGTGAGGACATTTTCAGCAAGCTACTAGAAGAAACCAACATGGCCGGATCCCACTGCGGCCATGTCCACTGCCCATAAAACATTAGCCCTTTACACCCAAGTACCATTGAACCTATCCCGGACCACTGCAATAGTACCAAAATCATGCAAATCGGCCTCTTTAATCCTTCTCATTGGGACCCCTGGCCCGCGTTCCCTCACTCTGGGCGCCCTCCTTGGGCCCTCTACCCATGCCTTCCTGTGAGGCAAAAAATCTTGGTGTCATCTTCGACTCCACTCTCTCCTACTCGCCTCGCATCACAGAATTTGCCAAAAAGGCCTAGTACCAGCTGCACCTCCTCGGAGGTATTCTACCTTGTCTCACCTTCCCCCCAGAAGCTCACGGTCTCAGGAGCCCTGGTTCTCTCCAGGCTGGACTACTGCAACATCCTCTTTCTCAAACTTCCTATCTCTACTCTTCGCCCCCTGCAACTAATTCAGAACAGGACTGCAAGATTTATCATTGGCCTCAAGTTCCGGGGCAGTATCTCTCCAGCCCCGGAATCTCTCCACTGGTACCTGGTGGCTGCAAGGTTCAAAAGACACTGCATCGTCCACAAGGCCTTCTGGGGCCAGGGCCCGCATTACATCCAACTCTTGTCCGAAATACCTTCCTTCTAGAGCCCTTCGCTCAGCTACCTCCAACTCTGAGGGTCCGACACTTCACCAGGCAGAGTGGGGGGGGGGGTAGATCTCTCTCCTCGCAGGTGCCCATGGACAACATTTGGGAGGGTTGCAACTGCGAGCGCTGAGGTCTCCCTTGCTACCACTAAAAAAAGATTTTTTGTTTTAATGGACCTTCTGGACTGAGGCCAGCGTCATGTGGCTTTGTTTCTGGAGTGGCTGGCTTTCTTGTTTTGGCCTCTTAAAAAATACATTTAAAAAAAATCAACCAAGCGCAGTGACCCTATATAAGAAAGAATAGCAATAACAAATGGTCTTTCTCGAATTCTATCCAATAATTGCTAGACTCATTAAAGGTTTATTTTAGGCACACTTCAGGGGGTGAGCCACTGATTTAGTCTGAGTCAGTTCTTAAACACCTCAATGTAGGCAAAAACTATATGTACTCTTACGTCCAGTCCCCTTTCCTCCATACTGCATGGGCGTTCCATCCAAGGGATGGGAGACGGAACCTTTTTCACCAGAAAAAAACCTTCTCCTTTAAATTTAGAGGCTTGCGGGGCTGCGTCCCCGGGAGCATGAGGTTCCCTGACTCGGACCCCTGACCCCCGGGAGCCACTCCCCAGTCCCCTTTTCCGCGTCAACAGGAACTGCCCGATTTACCCAGGGTCTCCATTGCGGACTCCATGGCGCTCAGCACCCCTACTCACGCTTCGGACCAGCCGTACACTCGGATGGATACAGATGAGGAGGAGGACCCTGACACGCCATCGTCCGCAAAGGCCATCCACGACAGGCTTGGCAGAAAATCAGGGATTTCCTCAACCTGAGATAGAGCAACCAGAGGAGGGGGGGTCTTGGCAGAAGTCCTCACCAGAAGACCCCCTACCAAGACAGGTATCCCAATGCAGAAGGACGTTGTGGCTCTGGCCCAACCGGTCAAGTAGCGCCTCAATGCCAAGTATATGATATGATATGATATGGTATTTGTAACGCGCCTATACACAAGTGTTTCAAGGCGCGACGAGGCAGGGAGGGAGGGAAACAAGGGGAAAACAAACGATCCTACTAGGCCAGGTGTCATTCAGATCGCGCAAGTGCAGAGGTAAGGGGAAAAGGAGGAAGTGCAGGGGGGAGGAGGTGGGGGGGGAAGTGCAGTACAAGGTAAGTAGCGTAAAAAAAAATAAAATAAAATAAAATAATAATAAATAATAAATAGAAAGGGCCAGCTGGTGGCAAGTGCGAGGTAAGTGCAGAGCAAGTGCTGGGAAAGGGGCTGTAGGGATACAGTGACAGTCCCACAGTGCAGGGGGAGCCGGGGAGGCAGTGCAGGTGGAGAGTGGCTGGGCCCTGGACCGAGGTTGCTGAGAGTGGCCCAGATGCAGGTTTGAGCTGAGTTCAGTGGGGAGTTAAGCAGGATTAGCAGGGGAGAGGGAGAGAGAAGGCAGAAGCGAAGAGGAAGGTTTTGAGGTGCTTCCGGAACCGGAGATGGTTCTCCTCAAGTTTCAGGGAGGCAGGAAGGCTGTTCCAGAGGGAGGCCCCTGCTGCGGAGAGAGATCTACCCCCAGCTCGTTGCTTCGAGAAACGGCTGACCATGAGGGAGTTGGAGACGGATGAGCGAAGGGCTCGTGAAGGAAGATATTTAGGAAGAGAGAGTTGGAGGTATTTTGGTCCCAGGCCCCAGAAGGCCTTGTGGACAATGCAGAGGGTTTTGAACTTGATCCTCGCGGCCACTGGGAGCCAGTGAAGAGATTTCAGTCCTGGAGAGATACGGTCCCTGGGATTGAGGCCAAGGACAAGTCTCGCAGTTCTGTTCTGGATAAGTTGCAGAGGGCGGAGAGTGGAGGCAGGCAGATTAAGATAGAGGCTGTTACAGTAGTCCAGCCTTGAGAGAACCAGGGCTCGAGAGACAGTGAGCTTCTGGGGGAAGGAGAGGAAGGGAAGAATACCTCTGAGGAGGTGCAGCTGGTAGTGTGACTTCTTAGAGACGTCAGATATATGAGGAGAGAAGGAGAGTGTGGAGTCGAAGATGACCCCGAGGTTTTTAGCCTTGCAGGTAGGGGGCCAAGGGAGGCCGGCCAGAGAGCTGCAGGGAAGGAGGGAGTGGGTGTGCCGATGAGTAGAATCTCAGTCTTACTGGCGTTGAGGCAGAGGTCATTGGCGGCGCACCATTCATGGATAGCAGACAGACAGTCGGAGATGAGGGAAGGAGAGGAGGAGGCTGAGGGTAGCCTGAAGATGAGCTGGGTATCGTCTGCATAGCACTGGAAGTAGGGGCAGAGAGCGGCGATGCGGTGGGCAAGGAGTGCCAGATACTGGTTGAAAAGCCAGGGAGAGAGGTTGGATCCCTGGGGGACACCACAGGTGGAGAAAAAGATGTCAGAGAGGAAGGAGCCCATTTGGACCTGGGAGGGTCGATCGGAGAGGAAAGAAGTCAGCCAGGCCAGAGCCTGACCAGTGATACCCAGGTTATCACGGAGACAGTTGAGCAGGATGGCATGGTTGACAGTGTCAAAGGCAGAGGAGAGATCGAGCAGAATGAGAACACAGGGAGTGTTGGTATCGAGGTTCAGGAGCAGGTCCTCACGGATGTTCAGGAGAGCAGTTTCCGTGCTTCTGGCAGCTCTGAAGCCAGATTGATGGTCATGCAGATTACCAACAGAGTCAGCATGGAGGTTAAGCTGGGAGATGGCCAGTTTCTCCAGGAGCTTACCCAGGAAGGGAGTAATGGAGATTGGGCGATAATTGGCCGGGCAGGAGGGGTCGGCAGAGGGTTTCTTGAGGAGGGGGTGCACAAGGGAGTGCTTGAGGGGGGATGGGAAGACTCCAGAGGCGAATGAGTGGTTGCAGAAGTCAGCCAGGACAGGAGCCAGGGAGTCGATGTGGTCCTTGATGGTTTTGGAGGAACAGGGGTGAACCTGTTTAGATGAGGCTTTCATAGATCGGACTTGTCTGGAGACCTCATCAGCAGAAAAAGGTGGAAAAGCAGAGAAGGAGGGTGGAGGGGTGGCTGCAAGAGAGCAAGAGGGAGAGCTGGGAAGAGAGGGAGGGAGGAGAGAGGAGGAGAGCGAGGACAGGATGTCCTGGGTTTTTGAGATGAAGTGCGAGGCCAGTGCAGTGCAGAGGGCCTGGGAGGGGACAGAGAGGTATAGACAAGATGGAAGGGGATACACTCTTGTTATCAATGCACCCCCAGCCGCATTCTTCAGTGATCGCTGTAGCGTCACTCTACTATAAGCCTCAGTCGTCTTCGGCCACCTTGTCTTCAGCGCTGCTAGGCAAGGAGGAGAAGATCTTGGAGGCGTATGGGAAAACGCTGTACTCCAATGCCTCTGCACCTGCGTCTGGCCACCGCGGATGCCTTGCTGGCAGCCGCTAACCAGAGGTTGTGGTGGGAAATAGCAGACATCCTTCTGGAACCTCCGGTGCAGAGCCTGGCACGCATCAAGGCGGGTCTAGGAGAATCCAGGCTGGTAGCGCAGGACATCATGGAGTCCACCGTGGCCCTCATCGATACCTCTTGCTGGGCCATCTGCATCACCACGGACATGAGAAGGGTGGCCTGGGTTCGGGCTACTTAGTTCAACCCCCGTGTCCAGGATCGCATATTGGACCTTGCTCCAGGGTAGTGACCTCTTCCACTCTACCACCGACAAGGAATTACATAAAAAGAACAGCAGTTCGCAAACTGCAGCGTCTTTATCCTGACGAAGGCCACGGCCAAGGCGTACACCAAGTCGCATCAACGATCCGACAAGGGGCAGGCGTTTGGCAGCTTCCCGGGGTTCCAGAGACTGAGGTCGAGACCACCTGACTGCTCGCCGAGTCAGCACTGGCACAAGCAACAAAAAGGGGGGGGGCAAGCAAGGTCTTCTTCCAGTCCCCCTCCTCAGCAGCAGCCTCAGACGGTAAAAAGGCATGACGTGTCCCTTCGGGTCCAAGTGTCTTCAGTGGGTAGCAGGCTTGCCTCTCGCGTGCATTTCGGGCACCAGAGCTTTGCGGATCCGTGGATCCTCTCAGTACTATCAAAGGGGTACCACTTAATGATACCATCCTCCACTCCCACAGATTGGGACGGCAACTCTGTTGGCGGAGATCCGGTTGCTCGTCGAGAGCCAAGAAGTGGAGGAAGTACCAGCCTCCCAAAGAGGATTAGGCTTCTATTCCAGGATTTTCTTCATGCAAAAGAGCCAGTCTGGCCTGAGAGTTTTGTTGGACCTATCCTCCCTCAACCTCTCCCTCCCTCTTCAGAAATTCAAGATGGTTACGCCAGCACTTATTGCAGAGACACTAGACAAGGGAGACTGGATGTGCTTCCTGGATCTGAAGGACGTCTACCTACACGTTCCGATTTGGCAACCTCATTGCTCCTTTCTACGCTTCAGGATCTTGGGCTGTCATTTCCAGTAAAATGTTTTACCCTTCGGCCTCTACTCGGACCCAGAGTATTTGCCAGACTCGTGAATGCAGTGGCAGCCCTCCTCAGGTCCCAGGGCCACCATGTCTACCTGGACGACTGGCTCGTCAGGGCGAGATCCCCAGAAGGGGTTGGCCACACTTCCTCTGCAATTATGAACACACTCCAAGACCTGGTGCTTACTATCAACCTCAAGAAGTCTCAGCTGCAGCCCGCGCCGATCCTCACCTTCCTGGGCCTCATCTGGGATACAAGCCCCGACAAGGTATTTTCCCTCGGAGGACAAGATTACAGCCATCAAAAGGGCCACTACACACTTCCTAACCAGAGCCGTGACCTCGGCTTGGTGGTACCAACACCTACTGGGTATCATGGCAGCGATCCTCCTGGCCGTGCCACACACGAGGCTCCGGATGAGGAGATTACAGCTGCACTTCGCAGCCTCATGGAATCAGGAGAAAGGCTCCCAAGCGGAGCTGGTCCGCATTCTGACTTCTCTCCACTCGGACCTCACATGGTGGTCCAGGGAGTGCAACCTGTGGTCAGGTAAGCCCTTCTGGCAGCCATCTCCGCAGGCCATCATCACTATGGACTCCTCCCTAGAGGGCTGGGTAGCCAATCTGGACAGCCACACCATCCACAGAGTCTGGACACGGCAGGAGCTAGGAGTCACATATCAACTGGCTGGAGCTCTGGGCCATTTGGCTAGCCCTCAGAGCCTTCCTTCTGCTCATTGGGGGGCAGGACCGTCCTTATCAAGAGCGACCACACCACCACCATGAACTATGTCAACAAGCAAGGGGGGGGTACGAGGTCCCCTGTGCTGTGCAGCCTAGCGGTCAGTGTGTGGGAATGTGCCCTGGAAAACATCTACCTCACGGCCGTCCACCTCCCGGGGGAGGCCAACTTGGAAGTGGACAGGCTCAGCAGGCTGGGAGTAGACAATTACGAATGGCAATTGAAAGACCAGGTGCTGCAGGCGGTCTTCAACACATGGGGCCATCCTCAGGTGGATCTATTTGCTTCCTGGAAGAACAGGAAGGGCCATCGGTCTGCGTCCTGGCAGGGGCTGGGCCCCTGCTCACTGGGGTATGCATTGCAGATTCAATGGGAAGGCATGCCAGCATGCGCCTTTCCTCCTACACCCCTGATCCCCAGGGTATTCTGCAAGATGAAGGAATCTTATCACCGCAGTATCATCTTGATAGCTCCTTGGTGGCCGGAGAGACTGTGGTTCTCGGAACTGCTCTGCCTCACGAACAGACCGCCCATTCACTACCGCTGGGTCCGGCACCTCTCCTGTCCCAGCATGTGGCAGGGTCCTCCACCCGCACCTCAGAAGTTAGCCCTTGCAGCGTGGTTCCTGAGCAGATCACCCGAGCCTATCACGGGGCCAACCTGGAGATCATTCAGGGTGCCAGGAGCAAGGCTACCGGGAGCCAATATAAAAGCAAATGTAGCATGTTCTGTCACTGGGCGGACTCTAAGGAGATCAACACCCCCCCACCTCCCGTACCCACGTGCATGCTGGACGACAGGCTCTCCTTCTTGCGCACCCAGGCGTTCAGGTGGACACCTGTCGCACTTACCTGGCAGCCATAGGGGCCTACAGAAATTCTGAGTCTGGCGGGATTGTCCAGGCTATGCCCGCGCATTAAGAGGCCACACCCTGTGTGGGACCTCAATGTGGTGTTTGGAGCCGAGGAAAAAGTCTTACCTACATTCTTCGCTGACCCCAAGGACGAGGCTCAGAGTCTTGCACTGTGAGGACTTCAGACGCGCTCTGAAATTCTATCTGGACAGGACCAAGGACTTCCGCAAGTCGGATGCACTTTTTGTCACCTTTGGGGGCTCCAGACCCTGTTAAAAGGCAATCAACGCTTCTATTGCACGGTGGATGGTTGCGGCCATGAAGGAGGCCTACGAAGGGTAGCACAAGCCACTGCCACCTAACATGCACGCTTACGCGGTCAGACCCAAGGCCACGCCCATCGCCTTCCAGCGGCAGGTTCCGTGGCAAGTGTCATGCCACTTACCTGGGGTGCCGGGCGCGCCTGCAGGTTCCGGCGTGCCCCGTCCTGGCACATCTACCCCCGATACAGGTTGGGGGGACCTCGGTCATCTGCGGCTCTTGCCGCTTCCGGGTTTTTCCGTTTGCGTGGTTCGCGCATGCGCGGAAGGCTGTGTTTCGCCCTCCGCGCATGCACCGTCCACAGAGCGCTCAGGAAGCCGCAAGCTTGCTTCCCAAGCCTCGTTTTGGGCGCGTCAGCACCCGGGGTCAGCACGGCTTGCGTTCCAAGCCTCCCAGGTGCTGCCTGCCCTATATTAAGTGCCAGTTTGTTTGAACAAACCGCGTCTCAACGCGGTTTGTTTCCTGATCGCGTCCTCGCCTGTGTTACTCTTGAGTAGCACCTTGTCAGCTTTTTCAGCCTATTTTTTCCTTGTCTTTCCTTGCTGGTGTTACTTCCCTTGTCTGCCCTTGGGGGGATTCTTGCCTCATTCTTTCCTTGCCAGTAGGTTCCCTGGGCCTCCTTTTTCCTAGCACCCTTCCTGCCTTCCAGTTCTTTTCTCCTTGTTCTGCCCCAGGGTTCCTTGTCCCTTCTGCCTCCTTAGCCTGTTGGTTCAGTGCCTTGCCTCCTGCCTTCTCAGGGGTCACTCAGCCTATTCTTCCTTCTACTGCACCTGCCAATTCCAGTTCTCTTCATCGGTCTACTGCTACTTCTTGGAGCCTTGCTGTTATATCCTGCTGAGGATTTTCCATCCAGCCAAGTCCCGCCTTCCCTGTCAGTGCTTGCACTGTCCCGACGTCACGTAAATCGGGGAAGTGCGCATCCGTGGCGTTGGGAGCCGGTTCACCACTGACCTTGTTTGATTTCAGGGTGGGTGTAGCGCTGGTTCCTCGCGTTACACAATCGGCAACCATCAGTCGGACAGCCTGGCTACTTCACCACGACCATCAACTGGAAGTTCAGGTACTCAGCGCCCACGAGACGCTTTTCTTAACAGCAAGTCATAAGCAGGGCGGCTACCTGGGTCATCCCTTCGGCTTTCTGTAAGCATTACTGTTTGGACGCCAGCTCTAAATCGGATCCGGCCTTCGGACAGGCGGTTCTAAGGAACGTATTTGCTTCCTCTGGGGCTACATTCAGTTGTAGTCGCCCATGCAGTAAGGAGGAAAGGTGACGGGACGTAAGAGTAATTATGAGTTACTCTCCGTAGTGACTAATGTACTCTTAGTCCCCTTTCCTCCATACGTCCCACCATCCTCCCTCCCAACACCCCCCCCTAATTATACTGGTGTCATTAGGCAGTGTTAAATATTGTCAACATGTCCATAGGGACTGAGGAGTGGTGCCGGGGGGTGGAGTCAGTGTAGTGCATGCTCCCAGGGCCGCACCCCTGCGCGCCTCTAAATTTAAAGCGAAAAGGTGTTTTTTTTTTTTTTGTGGTGAAAAAGGTTCCGTCTTGAAAGGGACGCCCATGCAGTATGTAGGAAAGGGGACTAAGTCACTATGGTGAGTAGCTCATAATTATTTTGCTTTTCGCAAGTTGCAGTTCTATCATGTTTTTTCTGCTGTTGTCTGTTACGATTATCACGACATTCCATCTCTGTGTCCTCGGTTATTTGACAAAATCCTTGTGCCTAAAAGTGTGTGTACAGTGTAGAAATGTTTGACCATAGCACATCAAGAAGCCCTTTATTTCATTGTGCCACAATTAATGCTTTGTTGTAATGTATATCTTTCATATCTCCTTGGAATGCTGTTTAGGATGTTTGTTTGCATGTATGAGGTAACATGCCCAGAGTGCGGTATGCAATGTCACAGTGCAGCTTTTCCTGTGCTACTCTAAATTCTTTAATACACATGAACCCTCCCAATGTTATGTATTTTGCCAACCTCTGAAGCTTGAAAAGTAGATCCATGCAGGCTTTTCATGTGGCCAACTTTGCACCAGACTTGAAGATGAACTGGCCTGCTGTTGAATCTCAGTTACCAGTTTATTAGTATCCACTACAGAGTGTAATTTGCTTTCTGACTTTGAGAACATTTAGACATTGGTCATTTTACTATAGCCGTACCAAAGCTATAGCTGGTAAGATAGTTCAGTGGGTTGAGCGCTTGCTGCTGTAATGTCATTTACAGGTTCAAATCCTGGCAAGGCCAACTCAGCCTTTCATCCTTTTGAGGTCTATAAAGGAGTACCAATACAGGTTGGGTGATGGTGCATGTATATTTGTTCTATATAAAGCGCTTAAGCATAAATGTTTTATAATAACACATCATTTGGCCTTGGACGTCTGCTTGCATTCACAGTAATTTGGTAATATGAGCCTATACACACTAATTTTTACGATAAAATGGGGATTCATTCTTGTATGAAATGTATATCACATTACAGTGGTATTGTGATATCGTAACCGTATTTATCGTAGCGTACTTGGGACCAATGCCATGCGATGCCACTTGTTGCGTCAAGGAGTGAAAGGGTAGGTTCCATCACTTCCCGTAATGTCACTCTGGAATGGGCTCAAACGACATCCTTTCCTGTGATGTCATCAAAGGTCAAGGGTTGTGTGATGTCAATTTCGCTGCCACAGGCATTTTGGAGGCAGGTGCCTCCCTCTGGAACAGCCGCCCTGCCCCGCTCAGAATTGAGCCGGAGCACCAGAAACTACGGAAGCAGCGCAAGACACTCCTTTTCTCCTGTGCCTTCGCTCTCTCACTAACTTACCTGTCTGCAGGTTGTATGGTTCCCTCTGAGTCTCACTGGATACCAGGCCCCTGCATGACCAGTCTTCTTTTGCACTCCCCCCTGGTCTACCGCACACTTAGGGGCTGTAACCCCACCAGCTCCCTGCCTCCTTACCCAGAGCCATGCTGCCCTTGTTTGCATGTCCCCCTTTCCTTTGCACTCTCCCGCCCCCTCCCCTCTCCTTCCCCTTTTACTTCTTGTCGTACTTGCACGATCTGAATGGTACAAGGCCTAGTAGGATTGTTTGTCTTGTTCTCCCCATGTCTTCCCTCCTTTGTCTTGTGACGCCTAGAAACACTTGTGTACAGGCAGGTTAGAAATGCTATATCATATTACAATAGCTGAGCCATTCCACGACAAACTGCAACCATCCTGGGCTGCAAACCGCCAAAACCCTCGGACCTGTCACCATCCTGCAGTGCATCGTCTTCCAAAGATCAAGTAATCCTGAAACTTCGGTGGACTTCTACTGGACCTCCAGAAGCAAGATTCCACTCCTCAATGTCCCCTCACCAGAGTGGTCGATTTGCCTTGCTTGTCTGGTCCTACAGACGAGAACCATTCTTCACTGGTGTCTGTTAAAAGGCACCAAATCAACAGATCCGCGTTGGAGCATGAAGAATCCTTTACTGGGAGTCTCCTCTCGTAAATGCTACTTGAAATCCTATCCAGATTCCCTCTTTTCAGCCCCATGACCAAGGAACAGGAGACTGGGACTGCAGGCACTACCACATGAAGGCATCCAGCTTCATTATCTCCATCACTACTAGGATACTGTGGGACTTGAGGTAATACTTCGCTAAAGTAATTCCAACGCTCTGGTGTGGGTAGGGGGTGGGAGGTTACTTTGTGGTGTTTGGTGTTCGCACATCCACGCTCGCCTAGGCCTATGGCTGGAACACATGCTGGGAGTCTACTACGAAGTCCCTGAACCCTTTTACTTAACTGCTCCAGTGGATTTCCATGGGAACTCTTGACTCTTCTGAAGCTTGTACTTGCATTTTTGACCCCCATTCTGACCCTGAAAGACTCTGAGCTAGATGGGAAAGGGCTCTTGCAGCCTAGGCTCTGTGAAAAGATTAAGTAACTTAACTTGTGATGGTGTTTCTATCATAAGGATTTGAAACAAGTTATACATTTCTTGATTACCTTTGAATTGCCTTTGCCACTGGCATGGGGCCCATCAATGCCAGTGATGCCATCAAAGCCTCCAGTGCCATTGAAGTCAAACGTCTTCATTGAAGACATCGAATCGGGCTCGATCATTTCAAATCCTTCGATGCCTTTACCAGAGAAAAAGTCACTCTTTTACCAAGAAAGCATTTCTAAAGTTATTGATTACCTTTTTGAATTGTGTGAATATTCTGAAAAGTAACTAACAAATATTGTATTCACTTGCTACATATGGTACTCCTACTGTATTATTGCTGAAACAGAATAGGATACATAGTTTTACTACCAAGTTATTACTTAACTTTGAATTCCATATGTTCAAAGTATTTCAAAGCTATTACTTCCTGGATTGTTTCCAATCTTCTAAAAAAGTAATTGAAGGCTATGTAAATGGTTTACCTGCTTGTGTTGGTTGAGTAGCTCCATGTTATTCCTGGAACTGAATAACCCCCAAAGTTGACTATAACAGTGGTTTATTTACCTCTAATTGCATACTGCCATACCATTAGTCTTTTACACTGTGGTTTACTTACACGTAGTATTGTATTGGTTTTATGTTGTGTTCTTATTATGATGGTACTGTTCTAAAAAATTATTTCAAATGGATTGTTATTATTATTGCCCTCCCACATATTCCTCATCTTTGATATCTCCAATATCCAGCTGCTTCTGAATTGTTTTTCTGCAGAGAGCGCTGTGCGTCGATGCAGTTGGCTCGATGTCTTCCGAGTAAGCTTACGCTTCGAGAACCTCAGTGCGCTTCAGAATTTCCTCGAAATATCTGAAAATGTCTTTGTCTTCGACACCGACCACCCCGAATACTGGGTTTAAAAAGTGTCAAGACTGTGATGCCAAGATGTCGCTGACCAATTCGTATTGAGTATGCTTTCGGTGTCTCGGTGTGGAGCACAAGACCTTGGCCTGTTCAAAGTGTCAATCGATGACTGGAAAAGCTCTGAAGGAGCGTAAGGGGAAATTAGCCGTAGGTAGAGTCCCAAAGAAATTCCTGTCAAAGAAACCTAACGAAGTGAGAGGGGACTCTCCTTGAAGAAAGAAGGCAAAAAGGTCCAGGTTAAAGAGTGGCTCCCACCACTCCTCGTCATCGTCGAGGCTCCATAAATCGCCTACTTCCACGTCTGACTCCTCTCCTGAGAGAGCGATATCCTGTCCCACTAAGTGCTGCACTCCTGCCGAATGGGAAGAATTCAGACAAGAAATGCTTAAGATATTAGCGAGCCAGAATCCCTTGAAGCAGGCAGGGCATGTTTCTACCGGTCCTTCTGAAGCGGGTAAGGAAATGTCTCGAGCCAAATCCTGAGTGCCCTCTAGCCCGGGACGTAGGCCAGATCCCCATCGAGGGCCGTCGGGCCTCGACACTATGAGAAATCGAGGCATCATTTAAAAGACAAGTCGCTGTCGTCGACGCCAGTAGGCCCATCAATGCCAGTGATGCCATCAAAGCCTCCAGTGCCATTGAAGTCAAACGTCTTCATTGAAGACATTGAATCGGGCTCGATCATTTCAAATCCTTCGATGCCTTTACCAGAGAAAAAGTCACTCTTTTACCAAGAAAGCATGTCTTTAAATCTTTGACCTCTTATTTATGACGACAATGGGCCATATTTGTCTGTTTTATTTGCTTATATAGCACACCGAGCCTGAAGATATCTGGGCACATTTTCTTGGGTACAGAGTTGGATAGCATGTATACAGATAATATGGGTTACAAAGAATTTTACACTTTTAACATAGACATTACATTGACAGTACATAAATAAGTGGCATGGCATAATAAAGCATACAAAGGGTTCAGATATTCATGTGTGATGAATATTCATGATATGCATGACATATATTCATGATAATGATGCACCCTTTGGTTTACGGTATGGCACTCCAAATGCCCCTGAGTTTCATATCAGAGGAATCCAGCCAGCCAGTGGAGTGGACACTTCACCGGACCTGTAATTTGGAAAACCTGAGTCAGGTGAGCATGCAGTTGCCTCTTGCAGGCATTTGATGACCAGGGTAGTGGATTACCTGGGATGGAGCAGACCTGACCTGCCGTTTCAACAGGAGGTTATTACAAATATCCTAAATAAAGGTCCTCAAAACGATCCCATTTTACCTTTTTCACATTGCTCGTCAGAAGAGGGTAAGTACCAATTGTGAAACACTGGAGTCAAGGCCACCAGTAAATAAGATCCGGACAAGGAAATACTGCCCATCATGTAGTGACCCAAGCTGCTTATCGCAACACCCTACCCCAGAAAGTCTGGTGGTACAGAGAGCAACCGCTACCCTGAAACGGGCAGTTTATCCGACCATTCTACCGGATAGGGATGATAAAAGGGTAGATGCCTGGTCAAATGTATTGTCTGCTGGGAGCATGGCTCTTAAATCAGCTAATTCCAGATGTGCCTTGACAAATATTTCGTACACACTGTGGGTCTGCATTTCTATGGTGGCTGAGCATATTCCCAAAGGGGAGGAAAGAGACGGTTTCTTGGCTATTGTTAAGGATGGCAAGGAAGCCATGTGCGAGTCTCTTCAGTCGGGTCTGGATTCTGCTGACAGTATCAGCAGAGCCATGGCGGCAAGTACCATAATTCACAGATTTGCATGGTTAAGGAAATCTGGATTTGCACCAGACTGCAATTTAGACTCGTTAACATGCATTTTGGCAGGGTCTTCTCTTTTTGGCAGCAAGGCTGACTAAAGCATTGAAGCTGCCGACCTTCAAGGCGGCAGACAAATCTTTGGGTGCTGCTATTAGGCAGCCTCAGCCTGTTCACCCCAGTGGACCATCTTGGAGGGGCAGATCCTTTCATTACTACTCCTCATTTGGAAGAGCGAGAGGAATGGCTGGTCAAAGAACCCAAAGAAAATTCCCTCGTGATGGCTCAAGCAGCAGCATCATTACCAACAGCCACTGCTTCAGCCGTCTCAAAATCTCTGAGGTCTTGAGTCACGACACCCCAGTTGGAGGCAGACTGTCAGAGCATCTGAAATAATGGTGAGACATGACTTTGGATGCTTGGGCATTAAAAACCATAGCCCAAGGTTACTCCCTCCCCTTCATTCAGAGACCTCAGATCTGTTCCTTGTGCAGGAAATTTTTACCCTGCTAGAAAAAGGTGCTACAGAGCCAGTTCCTGTAATGGGGAGGAACAAAGGATGGTATTCTCCATATTTCCCAATCCCAAAGAAGGGTGGAGGACTGAGACCCATCTTGGACTTGAGATACTTGAACAAGTTCCTCAGGAAGGACACGTTGAAGTTGGTCACATTTTATCAGATCCTTCAGGCCCTCCAACTCCAGGATTGGAGGGTGTCATTGGACCTTCAGGATGCATGTCATGTGCCAATCCATCTGAAGCACAGAGTACCTGAGGGTACGCCGTTGGCGGTTCTCATTATCAGTTTCCATTTCTGCCATTCGGGCTGACCTCCGCCTGAGTGTTTTCACCTAACTTATGGCGTTGGTGGCAGCAAGTCTCAGGAGAGGGGTCTACTCCTACCTGGATGATTGGCTGATCAGGGTACGTTCTCCCGAACAAGTTCTGAATCATCTCAACGTCCCCTGCCACTCTCTTCAATGACTGGGCTTAGCCCTCAGTTCCAAGATGTCCCATATGACACCATCTCAAAAGCTTCAGTTCATCGGGGATGTACTGGATACATGCTTGGGTAAGAGTTTGCCAACCGAGGTGAGGGCTCAAGACATTGCAGATGGTGACATTCTGCAGATGGTCTCAAAGTTCAGAGTGCCTAGCGTCTCCCGGCCTTCGACTTGCTCGGCTTACGGCATCCTGAATTTTTCTGGTGTCGGAGGCTCACCATAGAATACGATCCCTTCAACGGGCTATCGGGACAAAATGGTCTCCATTCTCGGGCAACATGTTGGACCTACTTCAGGTTCCAAGCAGGGTCGCACAGGATTTCCTGAGGTGGGTGTGTGAGGAGGGAGGGGAGAAACGTTTTGGCAACCATGGGCAAAGATGACAGTAGTGACGGATGCCTCACCCACGGTGTGGGGAGCCCACGCCAACGATCTGACAATCCGCATTCGTTGGTCTCCATCGGAGTCCAAACTACACATCAATCTTTTGGAGCGGAGAGCAATTTGACTTGCGCTGAACGCTTTTCTGCCTGCTGAACACCGAAAGAATGTCCTGATAATGACGGACAACACAGTGGCCATGTACTACCTCAACAAGAGAGGTGTATGTTCACTACCACGGTGCAGATAGGCAAGGCAGCTCTGGTTCTGGGCTATACAAGAAGGAATCTGTCTGCAGTACACCTAGCCGGAGAAGTGAACATGTCGGCGAATGCTCTGAGCAGGTAGAGCAGTTTCCCACAAGTGGGAACTAGCTCAGGAAGTCCTTTGAGAGATCTCTACCCTTTGAAGAACCCCTCAAGTGGATATATTCATGACCAGTGTCAACTGGAAGTGCGAACTGTACTGCTCCAGGGATTTTCGCCCCAAGAGGAGCTTTAGGAGATGCGTTTGTGGTGGACTGGGATTTTCCAATCTAGTATGCATTTCCTCCAGTCCCCGTCATTCTGTCCATGATCAGGAGGTTGAGAGAGTTCGGGAAATACATAATCCTAATTGCCCTGGATTGGGCCATGAAGACGTGGTACTCTCACCTTCTGGACATGTCCATCTGCCCTCCAATACGTCTACTGCAAAGAGAGGACCTTTTCTCGCGAAAAAAGGGTCGCGTTTTCCATCCAGAGGTCAAGACACTCAGCCTTCGCACATGGCTTCTGAGAGGCTTAGGTACAAGGATTGGGACGTTCCGGATGACGTAATGGAGGTTGCGCTTTCTTCCAGAAGACCAGCAACTAAGTGTTTGTACCGCTATCATTGTAATACGTTCTGCAGCTGGTGCAGGGACAATAATGTGGACCCTTTGCAAAACACAAGAGGTGTTATCTTTTCTGCTGTACTTGGCCAGTCTGGGGCTTCAGGTTGGGACCATTAATGGTTATCTGGCGTTGCTATTCATCTTGAAGCGCTTGCCTGAGGAAACTTCATACCTTTTGGTGATACAATTTCTGAAGGGACTCACTAATGTGTTTCCTCACTCTCCCTTTCAGGTACCAGTTTGGGATCTTAATCTGGTGTTAAAATTTCTTGTGTGCACCATTTGAACCACTCCATTCATGTCCCTTAAGGTGACCAACTTTCAAGACCATCTTGTTGGTAGCTCTAACTTCAGCCCGTAGAGTGAGTGAGTGAGTGTCAGGCTGAGATTCTGATCTTGCGTCTGCGGAAGCTGCTGAACCCCCGGACAATCCACCTAAAATGTAGCACTCGGAGCTTCAAATTGTTTTTCAGCTCAGTTAACCACTTCTAGGGCAAAGGGGGAAAAGTGGATAAAATAACAAAAACCAGACTGGATGCTATTGACTAGCAGGTTCCTCACCTGTAGTTGAGACAAAACCATATACAGCACCACAATTACTCATTGAGTCGCAGACCTTATAAACTATATCCTTTACTAAATAGTTAAAAAAAACATACCTGATACTTCTCCTGAAAATGCCCTGAGAAGTTATTTAGTAGATAAGACTTCCTTACTAGTTGCCAGGAAAACTTAGGATCATTCAGCCTTCTTAGATATGTCCTTGAATGCATTAAGTCTTTCCCTGTAACTTCTTAATCTTCTTTTAACTTTTACAAACTTTTTAAGTTCAAGATGAAGTAAGGAAGTTCCAACGAAATCCAATCTAGTAAAGTTTTTTGTATGCTAAGATTAGTCTCTTAAAGATGTAGAGCTTGAAACTTGCGGAGGGAATTCACGTAGTAAAATTCACGCTTGCGCGCTAAAATTCCATGTAGCGAAAACATACACACGCGCTTTAGTTCCACGTAGCAGAAAACACGCACACGCGCTATAGATCCAGTAGCAAAGTTCTCGCACACGCGCGATTAATTCCCGTAGCAAACACACGCACATGCGCCGTTGATTCACGTAGCAGGATTCTTGCGCTCGCGTGGTTGCTTTAACTGCTCAAACACGCGCTAGCTCTGAAAAGTCATGTAGCTTATGAAAGCATGCACACGCATTACAGTTTTGCGTGGATACGATGAACTTGCTCATGAACCTTTTCAATTAAATTAACCTTTTACAAAAATTACATAGTACTAAGATAGTTCTGTATTTAAGTTTCCTTCCACTTAAAAATTATTAGAAAGCACTTATCTCATGAATGAGTCTTATAAAAGTTCTTCTCACTGATGATGGAATCTTCTCACTCCTGTCCTGTGTCCAAAACGAAATCCAAACTCTTTTCCAGTTTATTACTCTAAGAAGCCGCTCGACCGCTTGAAACTTGAAACCCCTGATCAAGTTAAGCAGGAGCAGCTTTTCACACGAACTCTTAGCTGGGCTTCGACGATGAAAGGCAGTTTAGAATGTTCACTGTCCTTCCTATAAACAATCACCAGCCAATCAAAACTTAGGCTGAGCACTTCCATGTTGGCTTGGGGCCTTTTCCAAAAAAACTTTGTCTGGATGACCAGCTATTCATAGGTCAATACAGGTAATAGACTGGGTCAGGCTGTAACAAAGCAGACCTTAGCCAGATGGATTATGCTAGGGGCATGGCTACTTCTTCTGCTCTGCAAAGAGGTGTTCCTATTAAAAATATTTGTGAGGCAGTTACGTGGCCTACAATACTTTCACTATGCATTACTGCCAAGTCAGGATGGAGGCTTTAAAAAAAGCTGTCCTCCATTCTGTTCAGGGAAACCATCAATGACAAAATTCTTAATCCATTCACCAAAACTCACCAAAACTAACACTGCTTTGGGAGTCTATCAAAGATGAGGAATACATGGGAGGAACATCCAGTTGAAAGAATGTTACTAGGGGGTAACTTGTTCTTCTAATGGATTGTTTCCAGAGACATATAGAGATGAATATGTAGATTGATACCTCATCTTGTCCTAACAACCACCCTGTTTCTACCTTCCCCACTCGCCGCCCCAATCACGCTCTCACCAACCTCCCCATTATTCACACTGCCCCCTCCTCTGGGACGCCAACAGGAGATCCCCCTTCACCTGCCCTCCCTCACCACCCATACAAGCCCTCCTCCGCTCCCCCTCTCCAGAGGCCAACCACATGTCATGCATCCAAATTAACGCCAGATCACGCTCCAAAAACCGACACATGACTTTATTTCATCTGAAAACCCAGACATCCTCCATCACAGAAACCTGGTTTTCTGATCACTTCCGACCCATAGCACATGAGGCATTCCAACCAGACTACACACTAATCGCCCACAACAGAACCAGCAGAACAGGCAGGATTGCCATGCTCCACAAATTGCACCTCACCATCTCACACTGAGGAACAATCCTGCAACACAGACTGCAAATCCCTCTTAGTGACATTTCTCCTCTACACCTCTTACCCGTAGCTGCTTACTCATTTATATACCTCCCGGCTACAACAGAAACGTTGCTTATGCTCAAGGTGACTCCCCAGCGCCCGTCCTGGTCTCCCACCCCTCAGTGTAGAACCCCCAAGTTCCAGGCCTCAACGCGGAATGGCAACATCTGCAGCACGGTAGCCCAACTCTGATCGGGTCAGCCATTGGGTGATCCAGGGGCACATCCGAAGGCTCTTCTTTTCGAGACTGAGTTGATGTTGAGAATGTATGTTCCCTCCACTCCAAGGGACTGCTGAAGATCCCTTGACAAAACAGGGCTCCAAGACAGGCGCAGAAGCTGGTTGCCAGGCCTTCTTCCAAAAGGTCCACAGTCTCCTTACACGTCTTGCAGCTGGACAGGATTCTTGGCTTCTTCACTTTCTTCCAGGATCACTGAATAATGGGTGCAGGGTCCCTCAAAAAGCAGGTAAGAACCGAAACTCCCAATAGCCAATCAAAGATCTGCTCCACACACGGGCACACCAGCAGTGGTCCATTCAGAACCAATGATGGCACAACTCAGGCATACCATTCAAACACACTGAAAACAGTTTGTGGATTGGGACCAGACAGTCCCAACCCACTTACTGGCAGCAAATGCACACATGGCCCTGCAGTAGCCCATGAATATTCTCTGCTTTCCCTGTGCACTGGAAGTCCATATAAAGATTTTCCTGTGCTCATAGGCCAGGAAGAAGGGTTAGTGACAAGATGGCGAAGGGAAAAACCTTGTGACACGGCTATGTTTGGACACTGGCCACAGTAGGCAGCCAAACACAGTAAACTCAGTAAAGTAAAATGCACTAAAAAATAGCAAAACTTAGCTTGTGCCACCAGCGTGTCCCTTCGGCACACCTAAAGTAACCAGATATCCTCTGAGTTTTAGTCTAGGGTAAAACAAAGTGTACCCCATTGTACTCCATTGTAAGATGCATTGTACAAAGATAAAGTTACCAAAAGTGATAATCTAACAAGGCCAAGGGAAACAGTGTTTCCCAGTACTGACAGCCTGATAGACATGTCAGTTTCCCCATGACACATTACAAAAGCCAGTGTAGCACAACAAAAAGGCAGGTCAGATTCAAAAACAAAAGCAAAAAGTTTGGGGAGCCATAAAAAGGGAGAGAACAGTACTGTTAAGAGAAATCTTGTCCGAAACTCGCCCTGCCCGTGCGTTGCCCCCCCCCCCCTCACAGCTTAACGCCCACCAATTTTTGGGCTTGCTAAAGCATATTTAACTCATGTATCCCTTAAGTCGGACAAATGGAGGAGAACAAGAAGAGGGGTAAGAATACAGCCTTGCCTCACTCCCCTCTCTGTGATGATGGGTCGTGAGAGATCTCCCTGACTGTTTAATCGCACTTGGATCTTGGTATTTTTATGCAAGTAGACAAGTATTGCAAGTAATCCTGAGGGAATACCCCAGGCCCTCAACATATGCCACAAGCAATATGCAGGGGGGAACTCTGCCTGTCATGCAGTATCCATAAGTGCATTCACTACCTGCCCATTAAGGGCTGTAGACATACCTCGCTGAAATCCAGTCTGTGCCCTATCCAGAATGCACCTGCTCTCTTCCCAGCCTTCAAGTTCCCAAAGCACCACACCTGCAGATATCTTGCTGTCCACATCAAGAAGGGCGATCGGGCGGTAGTTTCTGGGATCCGCTCAATTGCACTTGTAAATTGGGATAACTGCAGTTTTCAAACTTGCAGGACACTGCCTCCTCAAAATTGTTTTTGAAGAGATGGAACAGTTATCGTAGACCAGGAGTCAACATCGGCTTTCAAAATTGAATTTGATAGCCCATTTGGGCCAGCACCTCTTGAGCTGGATGATTTGATAAGCTTACGCGCAACCTGCCCTGAAACGCACAGAGACCAGGCGGTGTCCAAGTGAACAGTTTCAACGTCACATACAATCTTCCCAAACACAGATTCAAAGTGAACACTCAATAAATACTCTGAGACAGGGTTAGTTTGGATGGTAGATCATACTGCCATTCACTAAGGACCAGAAATGAGGTGTTCTTTGTAATTAAGGTTTCTAACGTAAGTTCACCTTAAAGTCAAAATTGGGGATTTGGGGTACACTACACATTACGTTGGGGATAGTGTTACAGGCACTCCCATGTCCCCTTTTGATCCTCGAAAGACAAGATGCAATACTCTGCAGTTACCACTAGATGTCGTCGGACTATATGCACAGCATGTGAATCTAAGCAGATACAACCATCAGAAATGCTATTACGGTAAGTAATGCATGGCATATCAATTGGCTCTATTCCAATTACAATATTCCATACACAGGATTTTTTTTTTCCCTTAAGAAAACGACCCTGTCTTGAGATTTCATTACTCATAAATTGTAGTCTTTTTCTTAGTTTCCTCTTCCGAATCCAAGTCGATTGATCAAGCTGATATTTATGACTGTGAATTGTCTTTATCTCACTCCTTTCTGGCTTATTTAACTCCCATAGAAGTTTGCATTTTTCTGGTTAGCACATTTCCGTTAATTGTCCCTTTTTGATTTTGCCCTAATTGATCCTTTTAAATTCATATTTAACTTTTAACCATCTCCTTTAAACTTAACCACACGATTTCCGTTCATATTCACCAAAAGATCCATTTAATGCGCCCCTTCATTCAGATATATTTCGTCTAACATTCTCAGGGTTAGCATGTTATGGTCACTTCTCTGGGTGGGTCGCTTACATCCCAGAGCTACAGACAAAAAGAGCTCTGGAAAGGATTATATAATCAATGACCGATTTTCCCCTAATTTCCCAACTGTGTAGAGGTTGGAGTTAAGTCGCCAATTAGATTACCTTTTAATGCATGGTCTTCATTCATGCCTAATTTACCTCCAGTTGCTTTTTTTTTCAGGGACCTTTTCCCAGCCGAGGAGTCTCCTCCTCAGCTCTTTATTTCTTTCATTTTTCCTTTTCTTCCCATTTCCGGCAGACTCCTAGGGTCTGACCTTTACCTTTCCCTGGATTCCTAGGGTTAGGAAGTACACTCAGAATGAGTCCTCTCCTACGCCTGAGCATGATTCGGATACCCCATATCTGGCTGGATTGCTTGTGATAACACTTTAGGACTAGCCAGTTCACTCTCCACATCTTTATCCAGAATATTCACTGATAAAGTCTCCAAAGTTCTGTCTACTGCATCTAAGGGCTCTTCCCTTATTAGATGTGAGGGAAGATGGGCAGAAAGTGTTGTGTGCTGCAATAATTAATTGCAGGTCCCTTAAAAGTTGTAGGAAAGCATGTCTCCATAAAGATCCAACCAAAAGGAATGAAAAAGATACCCCGAGATAGAGTAAAAGCCTGCGTGAGTGTGGGGAAAGGTTACCACTCACTCAAGAAAACTGATAAAGAAAATCCAATATTCCAGCAAAAGTGCTGGGGGGCTCAAAGCGGGGAGAATTATGCCCAGAAAATTAAGTTTTATCTAACAGAGTTGAAGGTATCGAGCAGTAGACTCAGACGCAATGGATACGTGTTTCAAAAACCTTATTTACGAATTTGCTTGGGATGGTTGAATTCCTAACTGGCCCTAATTCTAAAAAGGGGAATAATCTCGGCCATTCAACAATAACAAATGCATGCAAGTCGGTCTGGTCCAAAAGAAAAAGGCCTATACTAAGAATACCTAACTTTGCCCTCCTTTGTAAGATAATAAATGTGTTAAGGGAATACAAAAAGGGAAATAGTGTGTCAAAAAGAAATGTCAGAATGGCTACAGCACCAACTCCTTTCCCCAGGTTGAACCCCACAGGATCTAGAGTCCCAATAAACAAAGAATAGGTGGATGGCACAGTTCTCAGTCTTGCACACTTTGGCTTACTGGTACAGTTCAATCTTAGACTTTCAATTTCTGGTAGTTCACTTCCTTGGACTTCACGTGCCTTGTCGTCAATACTCAGTTCATATGCTCTCAATTTCTCAGTTCTGAACAGGCTTCCCTGTGCCGGGCTCTAGCCCGTCTTGTTCTTCGTGGGGGTTCCCTTCCCCACGTTTCATCTAAGATATTTCACTTTTGAAGACTTTCAAAACTGCAAGGAATTTACATAGACCTCTGTATGACCACTGCAACCTCTTTCAATATTCCTTCAATTCACAATCCATACTCCTCTTGTGACAACAATACTTCTTTGTACTTATAAATCCTGCTCTCTTTAGTCTGCCCTCTTGACCTGTTCAAAAGATCATGTCTAACACCAATACCTCTTAGTATTTTTTTCCCATCAAAGCTTATTGGTACTTGTAGTTCTTATTTTACTTTTGCCCTCGTGGCATGTTTCACAATTCACATATTTCATTTTCCTATTTAACTTTATTTCCTTTGATCTCCGTTTTGTAAAATTTTTCAAGAGTTCATAACATTTCAGAGACTTTCGAATGTGTAACTTCCTATTGCAAGACCACTCTACTACTTTCTAGCCTTTTTTTTTTTTAAACAATGGCTCTCTTCATTCTCCTTTTTATCGCCAAATGCGCAACCTTCTCCTTTCAAATCAGTCACTTCCCCATAAACATCAGACTTTTGTTGCCCTCGATAACTCATTAGGTGGTGTTAAATGAATATCTTTAATTTTTCTCGCAGCTCAAGGCCGTTAACCACTCTGCTCCTCCCCAACTCCGCCGTTCACCGGGGAGGGTCGCAGGCCAGTTCCCGGCACCTTGAAGGCTTCTTTCCACTGCTCGCGGGCTCTGCTTTTCGAACACTCGAGGCTTCCTGAAAGCGTGTAAATCTTACTGGGCTTTCTCTCGATCCTCTCAATTGTTGATCAGCCCATTGGCCTTCTGACTCCCACAGCCTGGTTCACATCAGCCTCGGAAGAACTGTTACTTCTCGTACCCAGCCTCACTCAGTGTGTCTGTACGCGTTACCTTTTATTTTCACAGGGAGTCTTAATAAGTGGGAGGTGTACGTTGTTAGAGCTATGTGCCGGACTCTGCCTGGCCTCTTTACAGAGACCGAGCCCATGCAAGTCAGGGGAGAGAATCCTTGTGAACTCATTCCTCATCTTCCTCGGTGCAGTACATTTGTCAAGACAAGGTGGTGAGGAATTATGGGGGTTGTAGTTTCCCAAAAAATAAACTGGGATAGGGGTTAGATGGGTTGTGGAAAAATGGTGATGTCTTCGCCCCCACTCCGAGGACCCCCTACCCAGGTGATCCTCCCTCACTTGCCACCCCCAGGGTCGGGATCTAAAAGCGATTGCCTTTCTCTGCCCACCCGAGTATGGGATTCCTGGGGACTAGGTTGTGAAACACCCTCTGGTTTTTCGCAGTACATGGACTACTTGCACTTTTCTACACCTTTCTGTACTCTCACATGGACTTCATGCTCCCTCATGTCAGAAACAAAAAAATCTGAGGACCTCGACGCGAGGACCATGGTTACAGTGCACATCACACTAGGGATAGTATTACAAACACGCCCTTTCGTCGTCCCTTTTTGAAACAAGTCATGCAATACTCTGCACCAAGCACTAGATGTCGGTCTATGCAAAGCATGTGAATCTAAGCAGATACAAGCATCAGAAAGACAATTACAGGTATGTAATATTTGTCACATAATCGGTCATAGAAATGAATGCTTGTGTCAGAACCTTTAGTGAGATTCATGTAGGCAGGGAACATTCCTTTTGTTGACTTTTGTTGACGTTTCTAGAACATTGTAGTAATTTCATTGGTGAAGCTGGAGACCGCCCTAGTTGAAGTTGACTCTGGTCTTTTAAATACATTTGAAGTTTTGAGAAAGTTGTTTTTTGTTGCCCAGATTTGTGCAAAGGGACTGTATATGCCCTAGTTTTAATCCAGAATCTAAACGTGTCAAATATATTTCTACCTAAGAAAAATAAATGGGAAGTAAAATTACTAAATTCACACTGGGCACAAATATACATTCACCAGCACCACCACCTTACTTTTCAGACAATTAGATCAGATTTGAGTAAGAACAGTGTATTCAGTAAAGTAAATGAGGGAAAAACTAGTTAGTGTTGTGGAACGAGTTAGAAACCGATTAGTATTCAGAAAATGTTAACACTAATACACTGCCTTATTAATGCCTGAGCACTTTAGAAGCTCTTCGCTATTAAAGAAGTGCCCTAGGAGTCACAATTCCAAAGTTGGCCCTTTGTAGTAGATTAGGCAGCTTTTAAAGTAGCAGAACAAGTGTTGGCAAAGCCAACGTGCAGGTTTAAGTGTTCCAAGAATGCTAGAGCAGAGAAAGCAAATGCTCTCCCAATCCCAACACATTAGGAGAAGGTGATGGGGGCGATCCTTGGTTACAACTCCACCCATCACACCCAGGCAAGCGAGAGGTGGGGTTAGGACTTTGCACACGTATATCAATACTGTGCAAGGAGTGGTTGTAGAAAAATGTATGTACTCACCTCCTTTGGTCTGATAATTCATAAAGCACCACTGTGGTTTCTAAATCTACTGGGTCAACTTACTGTGTGTGTCGGTTCCGTTGGAAGAGGCTTAGTGGTTGCTGGCGCATAGTTCACTTTAACTGTTGGGATTGGGTCCTTCTTCTTGTTGGCTCCACGCTCTAGTGAGATGGTTTCTGCGTCTGGACAGATGGATGATCTGGGTACGACAAGCAGACCACCACAATGTTAATGACCTTCCGGGACCCCCCAGGACACTTTGAAGGTGGACTGCTGAGATGAAGACACAATCAGGTGGCGGGAAAGCGACCTTGTAGCAGATTTGAAGAAGCTGGTCCTGCAAGTCCCCTCTTCGTACTGGAGAGCTGCAGAGGGAAGCCACTTTTTTCACAAGCGGAGTCTGTGGCGTCCCAAGTTTTGAACTTGGGCTGTTGACCGAATCAACAAAGCATCCAAGGAGGGAGCTGCTCAGTCTGCCAGGTGGTCTTGGGCACACTTCTTTTGACTCCCAAAGGGCAGGATCCTGGCGCAGCGGTCAGGACTGGTTGTTCCTACCGGTTCAGAGGTTGAAGCACTGATGAAGGCTTTCAGGAGTTAAGAACAAAGAAGAACAAAGAAACAGTGCTTTGCCAGGACTTTGCTGGAGGCAATTCTGGTTGGCTTCAATGGCAATCAATGGGTTTACAACAGAAAGCTTATCTTCAAAGAGGTCAAATGAATGATCACAGGAGTCCTCCTTTTATCTACCACCAATGTTATGGATCTGCACCATTCAAACTGGCAGATGCTGTCCAATCATGGACCGCCTCCGGCATCCACATCTGCCCAGCACCAGATAATCTGACCAGGATGTGGACTGGGACCAGACAGTCCCAGCCCCCTCATTCTGGCCACAAGCACGTACTGCCACTCTCCTCTGGAAAGGGCTTACCTTGTATGGCATATTCTGCCCTGACTGGGTACGAAGAACACCAAAGGACAAGATGGCCAAAGAGTATATGGTACTCTAAATGGCATTATGAGGTAAAATGCAAAGGTGCATGTAGGAAAATTAAAAACATGTTAGAAATGTCTTTGCTGCCACCAGTACGTCTTGGACAAATCTTGCGCATATTCGAAATGTTACTTAAAACAAATAAAACTGATACAAGGTTCCTCTGCCACATCTCACTGTAAGGCAGTGATAATAAAATTGTTTCATGCTGAGTCCCCCTTTGAGTACCAAAGTTGCTGCTGAGCCCACTCTTGAATAACTATGTTGTTGCTGCCCCCTTAGATGCCATATCTGCTTTTATTTCCTATCGGAAGCATGCGCCGTGCTGCCTTTTGGAAGAGACTTGTGCTCCCCATGGACATCCTTTGCGCCAGCCCAGGGGTCCAGCGCAATAGTTAGAAGACCACTACTGTAAGTTGATGTGTGCAGATCAAAAATAACAAGGAATTCCATAATGGGGGACAGTCCACCTCCACTGATTGTTTTAGGGAACTGATCAGTGCCCCCCAAAATGAATTGGCAAAGAGTAAGTTAACATAAAGACTTTACTTGCCTCCAAAAGTCATGTAATGTGAGGAAAAAGCAAAAAGTGGGGGTTCTATAGAGGTCTATGAAGGGCAAGCCGCAAAATGAAGATCTTTACTAACGGCCTCAACTGTTTGTTCTGATAAATGTTGTTGGATATGCCATCTCTGAATTAGTTGAATAGTAACTGTGGCACTAATTCCATAGTGGTGCTTTCTTTTCCTTCAGGCTGGGAAAAACTGGATGTTTAATAATGCAAAGTCTCCTCAACATTGTGAAGTGTTGGCATGGCATCTTCGCACTCGTATAACAGCGGAAGGAGCCCATTTTGAACTACGGCTGCATTTAATCTACCTGATCAACGATGTCCTGCATCACTGGTAAGTATTTTGTGGTGTTGTCGATAGAATTGTTTGCAACTGCTTTTTATTTTACAAGTAACTTGCTTTGAGGTCTCGAGTGGGGTTTTTAACGCTTTTAGGCTGGCAGGTGGTTTTCACTGTCCTCAAATCTACAACTCCACTTAAATTTCCTAACCTAATTAAACTGTGTTGGATTAAATAATCTAACCCCACAAGTCGTTTAGGGTTTATTTGTGTTTTTGTTTTGACCTGGTTTATATGCAACAAATATGTTGCTTCAAGGTGCCAAGTAAGAAAAAGAAAATAATGGATTTGGAAAGGCAGGTTGGCCAGGGAGGGGGGGCAAAGGTACTTAAAATAACCCTTCCAGCAGGGTACATTAACCACAGTTCAGGTGCTGTTAAAATGTGATCATACACACAACTGAGACCTTGATAGATATATTTCTGATGCTTGTTAATCTGCTTAGAATCACATACTGTGTCCAACATCCAGTGGTAACCACAGAGTATTGCATCTTGTCTTTCGGGAACCGAAAGGGGACGTTGGCATAGGCGTGTCTGTAACACTATCCCTATCGTTACGTATAGTGTACCCAAAATACCTCATGCGCTTAGGTCCCTCAGATTGTTTTTTTCTGCCCAGATAACAGGTTGCCTCATTGCAGAGCTCTTCATAAGAGACATTGTTTATCCTTGGATTCACATGCTCATGAATATTCCCCGTTGTCAGGCTGGGAATCCTCGGTAAAAGAAAAAAATCAGTTTTTCTGTTTGTGTCTTTATCCTAATAACCAATCACTGGTCTCTGGGTCATACTGCCCCCAGCCAATGACTGCCCTCTACCTAAGCCCCTCCTCGGGTAGCCATCTTCAGATTGTTACCGCACGTTCAAGTGTTGGGAGTCCTCGTGCTTAGCTCTCAAGCTTTTACTGCGTATTGCGTTTTTTCAAAGAGTTTACTCTTATTTTTTCAGTCAAATTGAGCCTCAAGCTCCACCGATTCATCTTCCGATTAACAGGGACCTGTTTCGGAAATCTCTACGCCCCTCAAGGCCGAATTATCATTAAATTTCACTTCTTGGAGGATTCCAGAAGATCTTTGAGGCCTACCCTGCATGGACTTGGCCGAAGACAAAGGAGACTCAACGCCTCTGTTTAGGATCTGCCCAGGATGTGGACTACAGAACGTCTTCAAGGAGGATGGTCACTCCCGGTGCTTCTACTGACTGCAATCAGACAAATCGCACGTGGAGGAGGCCTGTGCGTTCTGCACATGAAGGGCCGTCGCAAGCGACTCGCTGACTGGCTGGAGACGAAGAGCCCGGCGGCAGGGGAGCCCTGGCAACATACTTATCCCAAGAGAAAATCAACGGGGGCCCAACATAAAGCAAAGCACTGCGAGTCCACGGGCACTGGGTGTGCCGTTGGTACGGGCTCTGCGGCTGCCAGGCCGGGCGTAGCATCGTCAACGCCGTCAACCACGAGCCAATGCTCCGGCTCGACGAAAAGTAAGCCGGACAACCCGGGTAAGCTTCTGGAGAAGGCCCGTCGGCTCCGATGTAGAAAGTCAAGGGGGAGCGAGGCATTGACCCTCCCCCCATTGTGAAGGCCCCAGACACGCCTAAGGTTGTGAAGGCCCAGATTCACCAGGCTAAGGCTTTGACTGAGAGGAGTGGTAGTGTCCCTGGCGAAAACCGCAGAGGCGGCCCCAGTGGAGACGGCCCACAAGCCAAGAGGTTCGCTGCCCACCCGGAGGGAATCTTCTTTCCTGCCCATCGGTAAGACCCCCATGAAAACCCGGGCCGAGAAAGAGTGGGTGGGAGGGACACAGTAGTCCTACTGGACTCAGATATTTCCTCTGAGTTCGAGCTTTGGGCCTCAAGGCAGTCCTTGATGAACCAAAAGGTTTGTCTGGGCATATGGGAAAGACCCCGACGAGGTGGACGTGGAGAGCGACGAGGGAGCTGACGAGGAACCGGAGCACACCACGCTGTTGCCGACGCTCCCGTCGCATCCGCTTCCACCACCGACTGACAGGTCGGAGGACATCTTACTAGCCCTGCACAACCTGTGGTCAGAAATAAGGCGGGCGATTCAGCGGCACCTGGACCGTCGGGGAGCCCTCCATTAAAGCGGAGGCGGGTCCACCCTTGGATCCTTAACCTCCTTCCCCTCTGCTGATGGACGAGACGGCGACGACTGGAACGGACGACGGCGGCGACGACGGTACAGACCTCCCGTCGCCCCCACCCCATGCTTCACCTCCCGACGAAATTGGCTTGTTTCACAACATGATCGCTGGAGCCTCTGAACTTTTTCAGCTTACGCCCCGAAGAGCAGAAGGAGGGATTCCTTTATCGATGACGAAAGGCCAATAGGAAGACTGCTGTTGGATGACATCTGGGACGAAGGGCTGTCCCTCTTGAAGAACCTATCCTCGGCCCCGGCAGAGGGACCGGTACGAGAAGTAGTACCGGGTTCCAGACTCTGCACCTATGTGCCTCAGAGCGCAGCCGTCCCCGGACTCGGTGGAAGAAAGTCGGCAGGGGCGATGGCATCAACTTCCACTTCCCCGCCGAACTGCGAGGGGAAGAATATGGACGCCATGGGACGTCGGGACATCTAGTCAGCAGCGACTATCATTAAGGCGCCCACTGCTCTCGCTGGTGGTTTTAAAATCTCCCCCCTCCTGGACTTCCTACCAGACAAGAGGGTGGAGGCCCTTGAAATCTTTCAAGAAGGCGAGGTGGCTTCGGACCACGCCATCACAGTGGCCACAGAACTCGCCGATACCAGCTTCCGCCAGATGGGCAACAGCGTTTGCCTTCACCGGCGTGGTTGGCTCAGGGCCACCGACTTCCGTCAAGACGTACAGGCGATGGTACTGCACATGCCCTTCGACGGGGACAACCTGTTCGGCAAGGCAGCGGATGAGTCACTGCAGCCCATCAAGGCAGACACCGAGACGGCCCGTGCCTTGGGCATGCTCCATCAACGACGGCCATCCCTTTGTTCCTCCGGAGGCAAGCCACAGGGTGCCTTCAAAGGATTCGGTGGCAGCTCTCCTTCATACCGTCAAGCGGCCCGTTTTTTGTCCCACGAAGTCTACAGAGGTCGCAGCAAGGCCAGAGGACATAGTCGCCGTTGCCAAGGGGCCCAAGGTGGTATGGCCTCGGCGAAGCAGGACTGAACCAGCCGTGACATCGGACCCCTACCCGAGCGCCCCGGACAGAGGCCGGCTGGCCAACTCCGTCGGCGCGTGGAAGTCCATCTCCACCGACCGTTGGGTGCTGGATGCCCTGGCCCACGGACACACTCTGGAGTTCCAAAGGAAGTGTCTCCTTTTTCCACCTGTGGCCAGAAAGAAAACCACATACCGCAGGTGCGAGCAATTTAAAAAAAAAAAAAAGGGCGCAATAGAACGCGTCCCAAAGAGGCTCCGGGGCTCCGGAGTATACTCGCAGTACTCGCTCGTCCGAAAGAACACCGGCCCATTCTAGATCTTCGCCGCCTCACCAAATACATAAAATCCCAGAAGTTCTGGATGGTCACCCTTCAGCATGTGCTGGGACAGCTGGAGGAGGGCTACTTCCTGTCGTAGCTGGATTTGGAGCATGCCTATTTCCACATCCCCATTCTAAAGGGGCATCGAAAGTTTCTATGCTTTATCCAAGGGCGGCACTACCAATTCAAGGCCCTTCCCTTTGGTTTGAAGTCCGTCCCAAGGGTCTTCACCAAGTGCCTGGCACCGGTGGCGCGGTTGCGCCTGCAGGGGATCCACGTCTACCCCTATCTGGACGATTGGCTCATCCGAGTGAAGTCAATGGAACTCGCTGTCGAATACACAGCGAGGACCGTCTGCCTGCTCATAGAACTGGGGTTCTCGATAAACTATGCAAAGTCCTGCTTGGAGCCATCACAGGACGATCAGTTCCTGGGAGCAAGACTCAACACAGCGGCGTACCTAGCTGTGCCGTCGGAGGACAGGATTAAGGCCATCCTGGGCAAGGTACAACGGCTGTTGCCCTTGAAGGTTGCCAGGGTGAGGTCCATCAAGTCCCTTCTCGGCATGTCGTCATGCATCTACCTCGTTCGGCTGTGCAGGCTGCGGATGCGGCCGCTGCCGGCGTTCCTCGACGCCTGTTGGACGCAAGCTGCGGGAAGCCTCGAGGACAAGATCGCCCTCAACGAGACATTCCGTCGAGCGATTCGGTGGTGGGGTGTCCGTGCGCATCTTGCGGCGGGCACAGACTTCCAAACCCCCAGCGCATCAGGAGACAGTGACGACGGACGCCTCCGTGGAGGGATGGGGCGCACATTCCGGAAATCTCCACGCAAGATGCCTGTGGCTCCCAGAGGAGAGAACGTTGCACATCAACGTACTAGAGCTTCGAGCCGTGTTTTGGGCGTGAAGTAATTCCTTCCGTCTCTCACGGGCAAGGTGGTGCGGGTCTTCACCGACAACGCCACTACGATGTTCTACATTCAGAAGCAAGGGGGCACTAGATCCCCAGCTCTCTCCAAGGAAGCGCAGGACCTGTGGCACTGGGCCGTCACCCAGAGGATGCTCCTGGTAACCTTTCATCAGGCAGGAGTGAAGAACACTGTCGCCGACTCACTCAGCAGGGAGCTCTGCTCTTGCCACGAGTGGGATCGTTGGCAGGATCAGGTGGATCTACTGTTTTCGACGATGGGGCAATCCCCAGATCGATCGGTTTGCGACGGCGATGAACACCCGGAGGTCCACCAGCAGGTTTCCCCAGCCGGGGAGCATGGGGGATGCATTCTCATTCCCCTGGGACGGCCTGTTCCTCTATGCGTTGCCGTTGCTCCTACGACTAATCAGTCAACTCAGATGGTCCCGGTGCAGGGTGATCCCTGTCGCACCGGCGAGGCAGATATGGTACCCGGACCTTCTGGACATGTCGGCGTCCCCTCCAGTCAAGCTTCCTGCAGACGCAGATCTTCTCGCCAGGGACGACCCGTTGTCGCTGAAACCTGCAGCGCTAGAGTTCGGAGTATACGAGATCCTGGCGGACTGCAAGAAGGTACTTTCCAAGGCCAGGGCTTCTCTGACTCTTAAGTGCTACAGACATAAGTGGAAGAGGCATCTGGTGGCGTGCACAGAAGATAAACCTTCTACGGATTACGGCCCCTCAAGTGCTGCCGTACTTGCTATCGCTGGCCAATGTGGGGTTGGCGCACACCTCTATCAAGATGCATCTGGCAGCTATTTCCCGCTACACCAGAACTCCAGGGAGATCGTCCCTGTGGTCGCATCGCCTGGTTAAGGAGTTCATGAAAGGACTTTTCCGCTCGTTCCCGCCGGTGAAGGCTCCGACCCCGGCGTGGGAGTTCAATGTGGTGCTGACTAGGCTCATGGGTCCCCCGTTCGAGCCTCTGCATTCAGCACCTCTAAAATTCCTATCGTGGCAGACTGCGTTCCTGGTGGCCATCCCCTCCCCACGACGAGTGGGAGAGATCCAGGCCCTCTCCTGTAAGCCTCCGTACTTGACTTTCCACGCAACGAGGGTCGTGCTGAGGATGCACCCCTCCTTCATGCCCAAGGTGCCGTCGGACTTCCATCTCAACGAGCCCCTGGTGTTAGCTGGTTTCTTCCCGTCGCCTTCGTCGCCGGCTGAGAGGACTTTGCACTAGCTGGATGTGGCTAGAGCGCTGAAGTTCTACGTGGAATGCACAAAGAGTTTTCGGAAGACGTCACAGCCGTTTGTGAACTTTGGACATGTGAACCAAAGAAAAGGCAATCTCCAAGGCCTCCATCTCCAGGTGGCTCGTCGGCAGCATCACGCACTGTCACTGGTTGGCAAACAGACCATTCCTCTGCAACTACGGCGTTCCTGTCTGGTGTGCCCCTGCTGGACATCTGCAGGGCTGCTACGTGGAGGTTGATGCGCACCTTCACAAAATTCTACAGGGATTCCAGGGAGGAGTCCAGAGTCGGCCAAGCAGTGCTGCGCCACCTGTTCGCTTGAAGGTGAGCCTGGTGAGGAGGTAAGAGATGCTTAATGTTGAACCTTGCCTCTTCCCGTGGTTGTGCATGTGTGTACTGCTATGCATTCTTTTATTCATGAGCATGTGAATCCATGCCAGACCCCATGCTGGAGAATGAACAAGTTACTTACCTGTAACTGTTCTCTAGCATGGGTTTGCCATGGATTCACATGCAAACCCTCCCGCCTACCCCTCTGCGGCTCTTTTGGTCCTACTGCCACTTTACGTGCTACCAAATCTGAAGATGGCTGCCTGAGGAGGGGCTTAGGTAGAGGGTAGTCATTGGCTGGGGGCAGTATGACCTAGAGACCAGTGATTGGTTATTAGGAGAACGACAGTTCAGAAACAAAACTGAAACTGATATTTTCTTTTACCGAGGATTCCCAGCCTGAGATGGGGAATATTCATGAGCATGTGAATCCATGACAGACCCATGCTGGAGAACAGTTACAGGTAAGTAACTTGTTCCTTACCAACTTTGTCAGTTTATTTCCCTAAAGTCATTTCGGCAGTGCTTCAAGATACTACGACAAAGACTGCAGGAACTTTCAACGGCAGTGGACCTCAATGCCTAAGATCAGTGGCAGTCCTCCACGTGGCCGAGCCCTCTGGCAGGCCTACACAGTAGGGAGAGTGGGGTCGGGGTGGTCATATCTTTCGCCATGTCTCTCCTCTTCCCCCACTTTCCCCTCTAGGTCTGGTCATCATTTTCATTACCTTTCGCTATGGAAATGACGCCATTTAGGTTTTGCCCCTCTTGCAGGGTCAGGTACCCATGGAAGGACGAGCACGATAAGTGCAATAATTATCTGCCCCTTGACCACGACGAAGCGTGGTGCGTGGCTTGTAAACTCCTTCGACCCAAGACCCATAAGGAGCGTCGCGTTAAGCGGTGGGCTGCCTACGGCCTGTCGCGGGCTGGATCTTCATCCCCCACCGCCACACCCGCCGAAAGTGACGGGGGCACCAGTGATGACCAAGCATCCGTCACAGATGCCATTGACGTTATGACGGACCCTCCTAGGTCCGCTACGCCCGTTCCTGACACTTCCAGGCCTGATGCAAGTCACGCTACAGGGACAACACCCGGCGACGGGGGCGTACATAAAACCCTCACTAAACACACAACCCCTCCACCAATTTCGATGAGCTCTTCGTAACCTGTGAAAGCGCCAACAGGACCGCCGAAAATGTTGACGGTTTCCTCTGATCTTGCAGATCAACATCCTTTCCACAGCAGCGTATTGCGACTGGGCCCTCGAAAATTAAGGGCGCTACTTCAAAATTACAGTTGGCCGGCGAAGCGCGCTCGTTCGACGCCCCCTAAGGCCCCGGCAGCACAAATCTGTTAGGCCTTCTAGTCAATTGATAGGGGAAAAACCTACCTCTAGGCCTCCTTCTACCTCTAGGCCTACGACATACCCCGATTCACCAGACATTGCCGAAAGTATTGCGAGGATCACTTCGGAAGTGGGGTTGATGCCTAAGGGAGATGTCGAAACGCAAGGAGCGTGCCGCGGACACGTCTGAAGACGTGCCACAGCACCCCGATGCTCGCGAAGACTATGAGGATAGTCAGGAGCCTTGATCTAGCGCTATTGCTAATAAATTTCGGCACCAAAGGCAAGAAAATAAAGATTTTCCAACTTTTACACCTTCTGGTTCATCCAAATGGACCAGGGAAAAAATTTGAAGGGTGCATGGACTGCCTGGAAAGGATTGTGTTGCTCTGAGCACCCTACACCCAAGAGACTTCGTGAGGATCCTCTTTCTATGTCAACCATAAGATTTCCTGGAAATTCAGAAATGAAATGGTCCTGAGAGGATTCTAATCACCCCGAGGAAGAAATTCAAATGGACACATACCAACATATCTATGATGAGTAAGAAGAGAATACCTTCTTACAAGACTATACTGCAGATGACCAGGCGGATGCCACAGACAACTGGGAGGACATTCATCAAGTTGAGACGGAGCCATGGGCACTCTACTCACAATCAGGACACAAATGTCCTATGTGTGGACTCCTCTCCTTCCACCCCGGCACGCCAAGCATTGCCAATAGACGATCAGAGATGGCCTTTAATGCATTCTTAAGGAAGGCAGCCGATCACTTTCAGATCGCCACCCAAGAAGCAGTACCTGAACAAGATTTTGTGGAGGAAATTCTTAAGGGAAAAATAAACCACCAGCCAAGCCATCCCTCTCCTTACTCCCATTAAAAGGAGACTGGCTCCTTCTCTTTTCACACCAACCCAGACCAGAGCAGTCAATCCAAATTATTTCGGCCATCGCCTACGGACCCTCAATATATTAAAAAGGCAAGGCCACCCCTGATTCCCCACGGAAACGGACGGGAGTACCCCTTGCCATGGGAGAAGTACCTCCCGATAAGGAGTCTAAAAGGTTATATGCCTTGGGTAAACGCGTTACCACCCAGCTGCCTTTACCACACGCATAGCAAACGCCACTTTTCTTGCCAGGTGATGCGCGATGGAACCTTATCCAAGAAGGTCTCCTGGAGGTGCTTGAACCTGCAAGATCCAAATTACTCGCCATCGTGGCTGAGGGCAGGCAAGTCAATCAAAATGTTTTAAAGAACACTCTGGATACTGCGGAGACAGCAGGAAGATCCATGGCACAGGGCACTCTGCTTAAACGGCACGCTTGGTTTAAGCTGGAAACCCAAGCTGCTCCTATGAACAAGCCTATCGAAGAATCAAATCTTTTTGGTAAAGCAGTCGGCGATGCCTTGGAGACTGCCAAAAAAGAGCATGAGACTCTAAAGTCCCTGCAACAGATCACACAAAAACCCTCCCCCCAGAGGGGAAGCCGTTCCCGCCGGTCCTTTCGAGGCCAATCCTGTTCCACCCAAAACATCTGCAACACGGGTAACAACTGGAACTCAAAGCATCCAGCACCCCCGCCAACTATCCACCTAGGGGTTAGCAACGTGGGAAAAACGGAGGCCCCAACTGTGTATAGGCGCGTTATAAATGCCATATCATAAACTCCAGGGGTACTGCAGCCTCCGGTCCGAAATGACCTACGGATCCAGGTCCCTTCCCATGTCACCCCGGTCGGGGGGGCGCTTAACATCTTTCCTTTCAGCATGGGAGGGGATTACTTCAGACCGGTGGGTTCTAAAGACGGTCGCCCACGATTACTGCATGCAATTCGCCCGACCGCCACAGTTCAGACCGGCCAAGATGCATGACGCCAGATCTGAGAATCCTGAAGCAAGAGGTGGAAGCACTTCTAGAAAAGGATGCCATAGAAGCCGTCTAAACAAGGGTATTTATTCAGTGTACTTCCTTGTACCCAAAAAGGACCTCACCATGCGCCCTGTACTAGATTTGCGTCCTGTACTAGATTTGCGCCCAGCGAACAAATTTGTCAAACCTCAAAAGTTTCTTATGGTAATGTTGCAGGAAGTAATTCCACTGCTTAAACAGGGGAATTACATGACAACATTGGACATGAAAGATGCATACTTTCATATTTCAATGTTGCCTGCGCACATGAAATACTTAAGGTTCATGATCCAAGACAAACACTACCAGTTCAAAGTACTCCCCTTCGACATCGCCTCGGCGCCACAGGTGTTTACCAAAGTCCTGGCAGTGGCGGCAGCACACCTGCGCAGACTCAGTCCCAGTTTACCCTTACCTCGACGACGGTCTTGTCTTCCCCTCCAGCGAGAGGGTTCAGAACATGCTTTCTCAAGATTCCTCAATATGTAGCCAGTCGGGAGGTGATGGTACACAAAGCCATGCGGTTGCTAGGGATGATAGCGTCATGTATATACTTGGTTCCCCACGTGCGGCTGCGCATGCGTCCCATGCAAAAGTGGCTCAACAGCCAGTGGTGTCAGGCCAGCGGACAATGGGAAGATCTGGTAGTTGTCTCACTAGCCCTTGTTCTCTCTCTGCAGAGGTGGTTGAGGGAAAACCTCCTGAAGGGGAAGACCTTCACCACCCCTGCAGTGGAAGCCACTCTCACGACAGACGCATCTCTCACGGGTGAGGGGGGGGGGGGGCTCACCTGCTTAAGCAGACGGCGCACGGAGTGTGGTCCCCTCAAGCAGCGTCCAATCATATAAACTTACTGGAGCTATTAGCGGTGTTCAAAGCATTGAAAGCCTTTCCGGTGCAACTGCAAGGGAAGACGGTGCTGATCCTAACCGACAGCACTACAGCAATGTATTACCTGAACAAACAGGGGGGCACTCATTCTCCAGGGCTATCCCAGCTGCCCCAAAACATTTGGATATGGGCTCTCAAACACAAGATGTTTTTGTTGTCCCAGCATGTTCCAGGCGAACTCAATCTTCTGGCAGACGTACTCAGCAGAGATTTTCCTCTGCCAGAAGAATACGAATGGTGACTGCACGAAGACATTGTGTCCAATGTCTTCGCAGAATGGGGGTTCCCAGAGATCGACCTGTTAGCTACTCAGGAGAACGCCTAATGCCAAGACTACGCCTCCAGGTACCCCCAGAACCGATCCATGTGGAACGGTCTCTGGATAACTTGGTTGGGGAAATTCGTCTACGCTTCCCCACCTTCCCCCTCCCCGACCCCCCCCGACTCCTTCCTAGCAAGATAGTGCACAAGATGCACCAGGAACCAGTTACCATGATACTGGTGGCCCCGATGTGGGCCTGCCAACCCTGGTTCGCTCACCTGATGGAAATGTCCCTCGCCCCACCAGTCAAGCTGCCCTGCCCGTACAACATGTCTCAGGACAGGGGGGAGACCCTACACCCATGCCCCCAAACCCTGAATTTAGCAGCATGGCTCCTGAGATCATATAGTTTGGACACCTGCAACTCCCTCAGAGAAGCATGGACATAATCTGGGAAGCGAGAAAACGTAATACACGTTATTGCTATACTAGCAAGTGGAAACGTTTTGTCATCTGGTGCAATTCCAAGGGTGTCAATCCCATCGATTGCTCACCCTCACACATTGTGTTGTATCTAACCCACCTGTTGGACTCTGGGTTAGTCTTTAATTCCCTAAAGGTTCATCTGGCTGCTCTGTCAGCCTACACCACATCACATCAAAAGGTATTGTGTTGGAAGATACCAGTGATTAAAGCCTTTATGGAAGTAGTTAAGAGGATTTATCCTCCCATCTCTCACCCAGCCCCTGGATGGGATCTGAATGTGGTTTTGACCAGGCTCATGGGAGCTCCCTTCGAGCCTATGCATAAAGCAAGTCTGAAAGACCTGACTTGTAAAACAGCCTTCCTAGTGGCTATTACTTTTATCAGAAGGTTAGCGAACTACAGGCTCTTTCTGTTTTAGACCCCTTTGTTACAATCCCCAAAGATAAGGTAGTTCGGCGCACACATCCCAGATTTGCGCCTAAATTCATTTCGAAGTTCCATGTGAACCAGTCAATCGAACTACCCACTTCCAGAACCCTACTAACATGGCCAAAAGAAGCCTTCACACACTAGACGTGTGCAGGGCAATCATGTTTTACCTGGAAAAAACTAAACTACGGAAGACTAAACAATTCTTCGGTTCAGAGGCAGCTGGTAGAGAAGGGGATCCTGTCTCTAAATCGGCTATCTCAAGGTGGTTTGTCAAATGGATCACAATGTTACACTCTTGCGAAGAGAGAACTGCCCTTCAAGCCTAGAGCACATTCTACTTGAGGCACTGGGGCATCCATGGCATAAATTGCAAATGTTCCTCTTGAGTCCATTTGCAAAGCGGCAACCTGGAGTTCTGTACACACCTTTACAAAACACTATTGCCTAGACACTCATTCTAGGTCTGATTCTCAGGTGGGACAAGCAGTACTAAAACCTCTTTTCTCTACTGTTCCTTCTCACAACCCACCTCCAACTCCGGGTACTGCTGGCTAGTCTATGCACAGCATGTGATTGTAAGCAGATTAACAAGCATCAGAAGACATGCATTACTTACCGTAATAGCATTTCTTATGATTGTATCCGCTTAGATTCACATGCACCCTCCCTACCTCTCCGCTCGGGGGTGGAAGGAACATAGACGTCTTACTGCTTTCTCTCTTTATGTACTCACTCACTATAGACTTGGGCTCCCTCATGGCCGAAAAAATACAATCGCAGGGACCTCGGCGCGTGTGGGATTTAGGGTACTACACACGTCACGATAGGGATAGTGTTACAGACACGCCTATGCCAACGTCCCCTTTCGGTCCCCGAAAGACAAGATGCAATACTCTGCGGTTACCACTGGATGTCGGACCATATGCACAGCATGTGAATCTAAGCAGATACAATCATCAGAAATGCTATTACGGTAAGTAATGCATGTCATATGCCCATACCATTGTTGCCATGGTCTCGGAGAGCCCCATATGCGTGGCCCATTGTTAGACTGCAGGCCAAACACACATGAAACGGATGGAGCATTTGCATGTGACATGAATCAATAATTAATGCAAATGTGTAACTGCTAGACGAGACGATTAGTGCAATGGCATCACATCAATCGACATGAATCTGCATAACGCTATGGTGCAGCTCAGGACGCAATGTCAATGCGAAAGGCGACTGCTGGCTGGGGCTGGACCAAACCACAGTTCGTGGAGCACATAGCCCAAGACGGAGCAGGCTGAGCACAGTTCAGCCCTCCAATCCCATGGTCAACCGTACACAGATGAGGGCTCTTCAGATCCCACAAACAAATCATAAGTCCAGAAAAGACTTGCAGCCATATGCAGGCCAGGCTGACTTTTTCAATGATGCAATTCATAGCATGTCCCTTTTATTGGCTAAGCCCAGTCATGTCCCACCACAAGAACCATAAACCAAGAAGCAAGTTACATTTCCACAAGGAGCAGCCACTGAACGACAATTTAATCGGAAGGAGACAATCATTGGGTCAGAACTTGAGAACCTTCATGCAGAACGGAAAACCGTGTCACAGGGTTCCAAAACAGTCAATTGTACAAGAAGTTGCAACAAAATGCTGTGTCTTAAATTACCCATTCCATCTAAGCATTCAGCACATTTACTACACGGCAGGTTGCTCATTGTAAACCTTGGACAGAGTCTGCTGGACGGTTGAGAGACAAAGAACCAACTTATTAAGCCACCATTATAAGAGCATCAAGTGAAATAGTCCTACCATGTGGCTCCAAGTCTGTCTCTTTGTGGCAGTCCACAGCTGGACCACTTCAACGGCGGATAAGAGGAAGATGGACGCCGTAAGTGCAGGCCTAGGTTCCCCCAATGTTGGTCTCGTTGCAAACCTAAGGATCAGGTAGTGTCATACTGAGAGGTAATCCCAGTTGGTGCTTTACCATTTCATGGCTGGTGACCTAGGTACATCGTGCAATGTAGAGATTTGAATCCCACATATGTGCTTTACCATTCTGTGGATCTAGGTGCACCTTCCCATGTAGAAGTTGCTATTCAAAATCGTGAATCTTGCAGTAAGTACCTGCCACGATTGAGAGTTGCATTTAAACAAAGTTGTAGGTGTTGAAAAGCCAGTTAATAATCCAGAGAAGAAATGAAAAACTGGTTGCTAGGAAATGTTTAGGTTTCCTTGGGCTAGTGTACCAGGTGAACTTCCAGTACAGTGCTCTATGCACTACCTTCTACTAAAGGTTCAAAGAAACTGTTTAAGATCAAAAATAAAAAAGGGTGTAGTCCAAGAGTGATCTGAGTTTTAAAGGTATATCTTATCCCTGGTCGTGGAGCCATTAGGATTGACAAGTCATGGCAAGGCTTCAACAAGGAGTTTGGCTCTGTCAAGAGACAGAACCTCTACACATGGAGGTACAAAAGTCTGTTCAACTAGGACCAGAGGGAGCTGCAGTATGCAGAACAAATGTGAGTAGTCCGATGAGAAACAGACTGATGGTTGGGTTCGATGGATCATATATAGGACTAGGTAGGTGTGGCTATGGGAAGTGGACAAATGGGCGGGGTGAGGTAGATTATATTTTATTTATTTTATTTGCATTTTTAAAGCGCTCACACAGCCCGTGGGCATTGAGGCGCTGTTACAGGAATTTTTTTATCAGTTGCGTAATTGTTGTATTTTTTTGTTCTTTCTTTTTTTTTCTTTCTTAGTTGTGTATTTATAACGCACTTAAATACCCAGAGGTTTCTAAGCGCGGACCCGGGGCTCGAATCTGTGTTGCTTCATGTCATCTTGCTTACAAGGCGAACACGTTGCCACTGAGCTACCATCCCAGGAGCACCCGATAGATGGCGGGGGGTCGGGGGATTGGCGGTGGTTAGGAAGGAACCAGAATCTGGTTTTGCCAGTGGCTGGACTGGGACAAGCTATGTCTTGAGGGATTTCCTGAAGAGGAGATGGTCCTCCAGCAAGTGGACATAAACAGGAAGAGGGTTCCAGATTTTAGGTGCTTGTACTGAAACTGAGGAACCACCAAACCTAGAGGATTTGGTCACAGTAATTCTGAGTAGGAGTGTGAATGCACACATGAAGGTTCTACTAGGTGTGTAGTGTGAAATCGGCTGCAGGAGTTTAGGCCCTTTATGGTGAAAGGCTTGGTGAGTGATGGACATAGCTTTGAAGGTAGCTAGACATCTTATCTGTGACCAATGAAGGACTTTAAGGGCTCTGGAGAAGTGTTCTCTTGATCCCAGGTCTAAAAGTAGTATTGCTGTAGTTTTCTAGTCTCTTTGGGGTTTTGTCAGTTGAGTGGTGGGAGCTCTGAGGTACCATGCATTGGCTTATTCTAGTCCTGAAAAGAGGGCTGTAGTTATTGTGGTCACTGTGGGGCAAGGTTAGGAAAGTGAAAATGTACTGCAGGACACGGATGTGATGGAATTAACTTTTCACCACAGAGGTGATATGAGGTGTTTGAAACGATTTGGAGTCCACGAGGAAACAGTTTTTTTATAAAGTGTATTAGTTCAATAGGTGGATGGCTAGCAAGGGTGTTGAGGGAAGAGAGCGGGATTGAGGAGGAGATGGATAATTGTTTGTAACCTAGCAGTTTATCCTGGAGAGGCAGGGTTTGAGTTCAGGTGAGATGGAGTAATATTGATTTTGATTGTGTCATCAGCATAGTTGTTGGTGAATCACCCATGGGTCATATTGGGGCTGCAGGGTAGATGTTAGAGCAGAGAGTAAAGCACCTTGAGGCATTGTTAGTTAGAATCCTGGGCAGTGCCCTTAGGGACCACTACACAACATTAAGACTACAGGTGGTAGTACAATTTCACCTTTGGTACAAGCCTGTACTACACATTTAGAGTGGTAGCAGTAGCGGAGCAGCCAGACATACCTCAAGAGCAAATGAGCAGTAGTAGAGATAACTCAAAGGACTACAACTACTGTGACTCAAGCAAACACTGACTCGAGGTTTCTGCTTAAAAAGTAAAAGTACATTTATTTTTAGACCATCTGTTCACAAAACACTTCATTGCTATTAAATTAAAACCACACTTCAAATACACTACACGCAACCAATTCCCCTTGTGCAGAACAATTCAAGATAAGCGCCTTTTGGATTTGACAGTCCGGTGTTGTGAAACAAAGACGTTACCGGGAGTTATTACGTGATCACTTTTTGACAGTAATGACAGTTCAGTCTTGCGAAAGAGAAGCGTACCCGCAAGAAGAAATGTTACCGTAGTCAAACACACTCAGCACACAAATTAACACAAGAGTTGGGGACAAAAATCATAGGCAATACTTTAGTCAAGGCAGATAGAATCAAGAGACACTTTCTAAAACGAAGATAAAAGTCAATAGGCCTGCGCCAGTGTCAATGGGACAGGGGTCCTGTTGTCGAAGATCACAAGGTTAGAACAGTTCACGATTCGAGATTGCCAGGAGTACTTGGATATTGTCAAAAGGGAAGAAAAGGTTAAGAGGGGAAGGAGGATGAGGACAAGCCTTTGGTGAGGAGAAAAGGTTCACCCTAGTTCCTCGAAGTCGGACACAGTACCTTAGTCGTATGAAGAAGAGCTGGTGCCACGGCAGTTGTTCCTGGTAGTTCCTGCAGACTCACGGTTCCTGAAGCTTCAGTCGTGGGGACAAGAAGGATGCTGTCTGGAGCGAACTGCACTACCCAGGGATGAAGCCAGTAGCAGCAAAGCAACGGTGAATAAAAGGTGCGTTCCTTTAAAACAGGAGAGGCTCTTCAGATGGCTATCCGGACCCCCTACAGCTTTGTACAGCGATTTCGACCGAGAAGAGGATCCTCTGCCTGTGGAAGGTGAGCTGGTTGATCTCACCAGGCTCAAGGGAAGAAGACTCTGGACTTTATCTTCTCTTGTCGTTGAAAGGTAGATAGCTCAGGGCTTCACCAAGTCTCGGGAGTTGCGGCAGCTGCAGCAGCCATCTTCTTCTCCGCTTCTCTTGGGTTCTTTGCAGTTCCAGTGACGACTCTGACTTCCAGCCCAAGAGTCCTGCCTTTTATGCCAAAATCCCCCATTCACACAGACTGGCTGTCAATCACTCAGCAGGGGGGTTGTCCGGCCCGGACAACCACCTCAGCCAATCAATCCAAAGTGCGACTTGGGTCTCCAAGGAGACCCTGTGCAGGGGGTGACTAAACCCCTCCCTCACATTCAGCCAACTAGACTATTGGACGCCAAAGGAGGGCTTCTGGATGGAGGCCCGCCAAAGGTCGGCGAACAAAGGAGGCAAACCTGGTTTGCCGTGCAAAGTAAAACACAAGAAGGACTTTAACAAAAAGAAATGGCGATAAAACCCAACCGGAGCCGAAATAAAAAGTATTTGGTCAAGCAGGTTTAAGTTCGAGGCTAATATAATAGCCTGAAACAGTACCACGTTTATATAGTATAATCGCGGTAGAAAAGTTAGGGTAGATGCCACTGCCACCAGCCAAGTCTTAGTGTTAAGAGAGCAAAATAAAGCTCAGAGAGGCACAGGCAAAAAGGGGTAGGAATTAACCCTTTCCAGTACTCTATGTAAGATGGGGTGGACTGGGTCTGCAGTTTAAAGTGACTATATAAAGTTAATGGCAACTTTACATGTTTCTGGGGGACAGTAGTCAGCCCCAGAAAAATGGAGTCAGTGGGAAGTCTCAAAGACAACCCTGTGTCACTGCACTGAAGGTGCTGTGTAACACACAACAAAAAGTGGGGCTCATGGAGTGGTGTAGCTCCAGAGCCCAAGATCACACTAACAGTAGAAATACACATGGCAAAACGCATGTAAGAGTGGGAACAAGGCTCGCACTCTTACCAGGTGGAAAAAATAAACCACAGAAATCCAGCAAAGCTGCTAGGGACTCACTAGGTGAGGGAAATTAGCCATAAATGAGAATTCTCCCCAACAGGCACCCCATGGTAGATGGGGTGAGGAGCAGAAGGAAAGGAGGCTTGTATACAATTTGTGACCTGTTTTCTGATGTTTGTTAATCTGCTTAGAATCACATGCTGTGTATAGTCCGACATCCAGTGGTCACTGCAGAGTATTGCATTTTGTTTTTCGTAGTCGAAAAGAGGACGTCGACAAGGCGTGTCTGTAACACTATCCCTATAGTGACGTGCAGTGTACCCACAACCCCTCACGCGTCGAGGTGCCTTGTTTTTTTCCGCCTTTATGCGGAGCTCCTCGAGCGACATTGCGAAATCATTTCCTCGACCCTTGGTCATTTATTATTATTAACTATAACGCATAGATCCCTCCCTCGACGTAGCTGCCATGCTGTTCTCCGCCGAGCCAGATCTTTGACGGAGGGACGAGCGGAGGAGATCCATCGGCGCTGCCGAACATGTGGCCGGGCCTCGCCGGGGACGATCTAGTGGTGGTCTCGCAGGCCTTGGTTCTCTCGCTACGGTGGTGGTCGAAGGAAAACCTGCTAATAGGGAAACCATTTGCCATCCCCGCAGTGGAAGCCACTCTAAACACAGACGCATCCCTCACAGGATGGGGGGCTCACCTATCCCATCAGACTGCTCGCAGAGTCTGGACTCCGAGCGTAGCTTCCAAGCACATAAACATATTAGAGCTACTTGCAGTGTTCAAGGCACTAAAAGCCTTCCAGACACACCTACAAGGGAAGACAGTGATTGTCCTCACGGACAGCACCACAGCCATGTACTACCTCAACAAGCAAGGGGGCACTCACTCTCCAGGACGGTCCAAGCTGTCCCAGAACATCTGGAAGTGGGCTCTCAGACACATGTTCCTATTGTCACAACATGTACCAGGGGAACTCCATCTGCTAGCAGACGAACTCAGCAGAGACTTCCGTCTGCCCTCAGAGTACGAATGGCGGTTACACAAAGCCATCGTCTTCGACGTCAACCAATGGGGCTTCCCAGAAATAGACCTGTTCGCAACTCAGGAGAACTCACAATGCCTACATTACGCCTCCAGATACCCACAGAACTGCTCCAAGGGGAATGTTCTCTGGATACCATGGTCAGGGAAATTTGTTTACGCTTTTCCCCCCGAATCCTCTGCTGAACAAGATAGTGCACAAGATGCACCAGGAACCAGTCACCATGATACTGATAGCCCCGATGTGGGCCCGCCAACCATGGTTTGCGCACCTGATGGAGATGTCCCTGTCCCCACCAGTGAAACTGCCCTGCCCGTACAACTTGCTGTCACAGGACAAGGGCAAGACACTACACCCATGCCCACAGAACATGAACTTAGCAGCCTGGCTCCTGAGGTCATAGAATTTGGCCATTTACAACTCCCTCAGAGATGCATGGACATTCTTAAAGAAGCTAGAAATCCGAACACTCGCCACTGCTATTCTAGCAAGTGGAAGAGATTTGTCATCTACTGTAGAGATAAAAGCATCAACCCAGTCCACTGCTCTCCCACACAAATTGTCCTTTACCTGACCCATTTACTGGACTCTGGTCTAGTGTTCAATTCTATTAAAGTCCATCTAGCGGCACTTTCTGCATGCACCACCTCTCAACTTAAGGTGTCATGGTGGAAAGTCCCAGTTATCAAAGCCTTCATGGAGGGGGTAAAGAGAATACACCCTCCGATAGCAAACCCAGCTCCCGGCTGGGACCTTTAATGTGGTACTTACCAGGCTCATGGGCTCACCCTTTGAACCCATGCACAAGGCAACTCTTAAGGACCTCACCCTTAAGACTGCTTTCCTAATAGCTATCACCTCCATTAGGCGAGTAAGTGGACTACAGACTCTTTCTATTCTAGACCCCTTTGTAACAGTTCACAAGGATAAAGTGGTTCTACGCACACACCCAAGGTTTGCACCGAAATTCATATCGAAATTCCATGTCAACCAGTCAATAGAACTACCAACGTTCTTTCAAAACCCTTCCAATTTGGGAGAAAAGAGCCTGCATACACTAGATGTGCGCAGAGCTGTCATGTTTTATATGGAAAGAACTAGGCCACTGAGAAAGACTAATCAGTTCTTTGTCTTGGTGGCAGCAGGAAGAGAAGGGGATGCAGTCTCAAAGTCCACTATATCTAGATGGATTGTTCAATGCATCACTCTCTGTTACACTCTTGCTAAGAGAACTACCCTTCAAGCCAAGAGCACACTCTACTCGAGGCACTTGGGCTTCCATAGCATTCATTACAAACGTTCCCCTTGAGTCCATTTGCAAAGCGGCAACCTGGAGTTCTGTACACACCTTTATAAAACACTACTGTCTAGATGCTCACTCTAGATCTGATTACCCAGGTGGGACAGGCAGTATTAAGACATCTTTTCTCTACTGTTCCTTCTCACAACCCACCTCCAACTCCGGGTACTGCTCGCTAGTCTATGCACAGCATGTGATTCTAAGCAGATTAACAAACATCAGAAGACAATGCATTACTTACCGCAAAAGCATTTCTGATGGTTGTATCTGCTTAGATTCACATGCGCCCACCCATCCTCCCCGCTCGGATGGAAGGAACATAGACATCTTTCTACATCGCTCTCTTTTCTGTACTCACTCACGTATAGAAGGCTCCCTCAGGGCAGAAAAAATACAGAGGGACCTCGACGCGTGAGCGGTTGTGGGTACACTGCACGTCACTATAGGGATAGTGTTACAGACACGCCTTGTCGACGTCCCCTTTTCGATTACGAAAAACAAAATGCAATACTCCGCAGTGACCACTGGATGTCGGACTATGCACAGCATGTGAATCTAAGCAGATACAACCATCAGAAATGCTTTTACGGTAAGTAATGCATTGTCATACAGGAAGGATGAGATCAAGTTCAGAGCTAGGTCCCTAATGCCTATACTTTGTAATCTCTTGTTGAAGATGGAATGGTGTATGGCATTGAAAGATGGCAAGAGGTTGAGAAGGGTAAGAGCAGCAGTTCGCTCTGTATGTGTGTCTTTTAAGATCTCCGATGTAAACTAAACATGATTCGGTTTTCCATAGGGGTCTGAAACTTGATTGAGCAGAATCTAGGATGTTGTCCGATTCAGAAAAGACATTTGTAAGTATGCGGTTTGGTCCGCTATTTTGGCTAAGTAGAAGTTATTAGCAGTTGGTCATGGGTAAAGCGGGTCAAGGGAGGACTTGTTGAGATGTATGATGTAAGGAAGATGTATATTCTTTTGGGAAAACGCCAGAGAAGATGGAAGTGTTTTTGATGGAAAGGGCTAAATTTCCCGCACAAGTGGAGGAACACATCTTTTGGTAGGTCAGGTGGTCACCTGGGAAGCTGAATTTCCAGCTGTTAGAGAGAAGTTTGAGAAAGTTGGAAGTGGAGAGCTGAGAGGAGGAGGTAAAAGTGAAGTTGGAGGAGGGTCTGTAAGGGTGATGGAAGCAAGTGGTGTGGGAAGGGTAGAGATTGTTACAGGATATACTTGTGCAACTTGATGGCTTTGTTATGGAAGTGGTCCGTAGAATCTAATGGATTGTGAGTTATGAGATGTATTAGTGAATGTAGCAGGGGGGGGCATAGAATTCAAAGGTTTGACAAGTTCTCTGGTTGGATGTTGAACTTTGGAGATTCTGTCCGTGTTCTGTGTAATAAGAATGTTTGGCTTTGTGGTCTTCAGCCCTGTGGTGCTTGAGCCGATTTGTGTAGGCCAATGTGCTAGATGTTGATCGGTCTGAAAGCCATCCTATGTTCATGAATGTGATTTAGGGTTTTCATTTCTTTAAGTTTGGAGAACCATCTGGCTGTCTCCTGTTTGAGATTAAGGGCAGGCAGGATGTTGAAGTCTTCAGAGGCTAGCCAGCAGTGCTAGAGTCAGCAGAGCAATACCCTGGGACTAAAAAGCAGTTATGCAGCATGTGGTTAGTAGTTTCCTGAAATGGTTGTTGTACATGTTGTTCACCGACCACAGAAGGATCCAATGATGGATGAGCAATACAGACAGGATTTTGGGAAGACTGATTATTTATCCAGTGATCCACTGATCTGAGGTTGGTGCTAGAAGAGAGGAAAGGCAATTGTGCTGTGCTTTGCAAGTGTCTGATGCAGGGTTGGCTCGTCATTTTAGATATAGGATTTGGCTTCTGAAGTTTGGGTCGGCTCGGAGAAACCCCAAGGAAGAATAAATTTTGAGAAAGGGTTGAAGTTCCACTGGAGAGGAGTCTGCTATGGGAAGTCTAGTTTGGTGATATAGTTGCAGGACCGGTGCAGCACAGGCACCCGGAGCTTCCCATTTAAGGAAGAAAGAACAAGGACACGCTTGTCTGAACTTCTGGGATGATGATGATGATTCTCTGGTGGGTTTGGCACAGGGGTATCCAGTGAAAATGTTGCCAGCAGTTGGGGTGAAAATATCTCTGCAATGAGTCATCCAGTGAACAATACAGTTGCGCTAGGGATTAGTGGGCTGCTTGTCTGCGTTTATGGTTTGGATAGGGGATAAGATAACAATAGATTATGGTAGGGTTAGGTCTAATAGAGTAATGGTTGTGGGTAAGTGTTAAAGGGACAGGGAGTTTCGAGAAGGCTGCTAATGTTGGCGCAAGATAGTGTTGAGGGTAAACCTAGTTTAGGGTAGAGTAAACATTAGAATTACTTATATCCAAAGCATCTTGCATACACCATTTTATATGCAATTATCACACAATTGAAATTGGTAATTTTGATTGTCCTTGGAAGGAGGAAAAACGTAATCGACCTTGCCCGGGTTCAAACCTGTGACCTGCAGATCACACACAGATTGCAGCAGTGAGCGCTGAACCCACTGACCTCTCTCACTGGCCCAGGGCAAGTATTAGAGTTGCGGTTAGGGTAAGGCTATGTAATTTTTAGCAAGCTGGTGATGGGGTGGAGTTAGATTCACCTTTAATTTTCTATTTATTTGGTATTTTGTATAGAGTGCATTGTAAATAAAATGATTCAGTATGCTGAAGGGCTAGTGTTAGGTAAGGGTTCAGGGTATTTTTTAATGGTAAATATTAAGCGCGGACCTAGCTTCGAGAAGTAATAGAGTGCTTTACAGAGCTTATACACCAATACAGATACATAACGAAGTGCTTTAGAGGTGTACAACATTACAGGTGCTTAACGGTGCGCTTTTCAGTGGTAACAGAATAGATATACAGCAGGGAGGTAGAATACAGCGGGGGGGACAGAGAACGGGTACAGCTGTACCGGTAGACGGGGAGGAGAGGGGCACGTGGGGTCTAACCAGCCAGGTGTTGCAAGTGCCATGTGATGGCGTAGGTGTTGAGAAGAGACTCTTAGAAGAGGTGGCTCTTGAGTTATTTTCTGACTTGTAGGAGTGTGGGGAGCGATTCTTATGCTGACTGGGAGGAGGTTCCATAGTCTTGAGGCATAGGCAGAGAAGGCTTGTTTTCTGGTCCTTTCCTTTTTGCATTGGCTGATATCAAGTCGGCACGTGTCCTGGCTTCTGGTGGTGCGCTGTCTGCCAGAGATGCAGAGTTTCTCCATGAGGTAGCTGGGTGACGGGAGGGAGACTGCCTTATAGATGATGCAGCAATACCTGAAGGTGATTTGTGTGTGCGGTGGGAGCCAGTGAAGGTCGATGAGGGCTGTGGTGATGTGGTTGTATCTGCATAGACCCTTGCTAAGGCGTGCACTTGAGTGTAGGTCATTTCTCAAGGTGTGCATTGCACCCATCCAGGTGGGCTAGGAACAGTGCTTGTATGGTGGATCTAAAGCTGTCCGTCAGGAAGAAGGGCTTGACTTTTCACAGGAGGGAGAGCCGATACGAGATGTCATATTCATTGACACTTGACAACTCTGAGGTCCGGTTTCAAAAAGTGTCAGGATTGCGGTTCGAAAATGTCTCTGACCCATCCCCACTCAATTTGTGGTGCTTCGAGCAAACCATGACAACTCAGACTGCTCCAAGTGCCAGTGTATGACTGGAAATGCCTTGAAGCAACTTGAGGAGTAGTTGAAGGTAGGCTGAATCCCTAAATCCTCTACCCAGACCGTGAAACCTTCGACTGGTGAGTCGAGAGGTGACTCTCCTCGGAGGAGGATGGCCAAGCGGTCGAGATTGAGGAATGGCTTCCACCACTCTTCTTCGTCCTCAAAGAAATCAAAGAGAAGGCACTGCTGGTCGACTTCGTCATCGGATGTTTACCCCGAGAGTCCAACCAGAAAAGTCCACTCCGGCCCAGTGGGCGCCTTTCCGGGGAGAGATGCTCAAAATATTTGAAAAGCAAAAGCCTCCAAGCCATGCGCCTACTGCACCTTCGAAAGAAGCCGGGAAGGAAAGGACTCGACTTAAATCTTGCGCGCCCTCTAGCCCAGGACGAAGGCCCGATCCGCATCGGGAGCCCTCGAGGCCTTGATCCGGTGACTCACCGAAGGATCAGTCGAGCCACAAACCTAAGTCGAGGTTGTCGACGCCATCGACACCTTCGCCGGCAGCACAGTCGATGCCTGCTCAACACTTGACACCGAAATCGTCGACGCCAAAGGCGGCAACGTCAGCTGCTCCATCTTTGCCAGCTGTGTCATCGACGCCGAGCGCCCCAATTAAACCAGCGGCGCCGATAAAGGTCTCAACGGCTACTCCAGCATCAAAACCCTTACTGTAAAAACCCATGAGTCCCGAGAAAATATATATAACTACTACCCAGGAAAGACTATTTTACATCTTTCTTCAGTCTTTGAGGAAGATGAGCAGTCTGATGAAGAGGCCCCATTTGGCCTACAATATGGTACGCCTAATGTACCAGAGTTTCATTGCTGAGGTGTCCAGGATGAAGGACCTCTGATGACTTGCAGACTGTAAGTGGGGGTAGATACCTCACCTGAACTAGAGTTTGGGAAACCAGACGCTGGGGAGCATGCAGATGCATGCTAGAGGCAGCTTATGTCAAAAGTAGTGGACTACACGGTTTGGGGTAGACCTCTATTACAGTACAAAGAAGATGACCTTACTGACATTCTAGACAAGGGTCCAAAGTCGGATCCCATTTAACATTCCACATTGCCTTGCAAAAAAAGGGTGGTGACGATTTGGCACACCGGAAACCAATCCGGCTGTTAATAAAAACTTGACTAAGAACTACCGCCCTTCCAGTAGTGACCCAGACTATCTGCCAAAACACCCCACTCCAGAGAGTTTGGTGGTGCAGGCAGCTACTGCGACATTAAACGAGCAGCGTACCCTGCCATCCCTCCTGATGGGGACAACAAATGAGTAGATGGATGGTGAGCATGGCACTCAAATCTGCCAACTCCAGTTGCGCCCTCGCAAAGTTTACGTTCACTCTATGGGACTGCATTTCCATGGTGGCAGAGCACATTCCCGAAGGGGATGAAAGAGACCGCTTTTTAGCCATAGTTGGAGACGGTAAAGAGTCCATGTGCGAGTCTCTTCAGTCAGGTTTGGATTCTGCTGATAAGATCAGCAGAGCCATGGCTACCAGCACCGTTATGCGCAGGTTTGCGTGGTTGCGGAGTCGGGTTTTCCACCGGACATGCAATCCAGACTTCTCAACATGCCCTTTGACGAGTCTCACCTTTTTGGCAATAAGGCTGACGAGAGTCTTGAGAAGTTGCAGACCTTGAATGTGGCAGCCAAGTCTTTAGGCACCGCTATTGGGCAACCTCAGCATTTTTGACCTAGTGGATAACCTTGGAGGAGGTAGATCTTTTGTCTGCTTCTCAGTTGGGAGGGCGAGAGGATTGGCCAGTCAACTGGGCCAAAGAAGAGTTCCCCTTGGTGGATGAGGAAGGGGTACAAAGCCAGCTCAAGCAGCGGCTTCCTTTCCATCTCTCGCATCAGCCAACTCAAAACCTCTGAGGTCTCGAGTCACAGCTCACTAGTGGGAGGGGCAGGCTGTTTTAACATCTAGAAGCGTGGGGAGACATTACTTTGGATGCTTGGGCCCTGGAAACTGTAGCCCACGGTTACTGCCTTCCTTTCATAAGGAGACCTCGGGACAATCCACCGGGGAACCACTCTGAGGATTCCGGATCCGCTCCTTGTGCAGGATATTTTAACCCTGCTGGAGAAAGGTGGTTTAGAACCAGTGCCTGTAGCTGATAGGAACAAGGAATGGTATTCCCTTTATTTTCTAATGGCAAAAAAGGACGGAGGACTGAGACCCTTAAACAAGTTCCTCAGGAAGGACAAGTTCAAGATGGTCACACTTTCTCAGATCCTCCAACTCCAGGATTGGTTCATGTCATTGTACCTTCAGGATGCTTATTTTCATGTGCCAATCCATCTAGAGCACAGAAAATACCTCATGTTCACAGTTGGCAGTTCTTATTATCAATTTTGAGTTCTGCCATTCGGGCTAACCTCCGCCCCAAGGGTTTTTACCAAACTGATGGCGCTGGTGGCAGCGAGTCTCAGGAGAGGGGAAATCATGTCTACCCCTACCTGGACTATTAGCTGATCAGGGCACATTCTCCCGAAGAAGCCCGGGATCATCTCCACGTCACCTGTCACTCTCTTCACAGACTAGGCTTCTCCCTCAATTACAAGAAGTCCCATATGACACCACCTCAAAAACTCCAGTTCATTGGAGCTGTACTGGATATATCCTTGGGAAAGAGCTCACCACCCGAGGCGAGGGGTCAAGACATTCTTCAGATGGGTACCAAGTTTCAGAGTGCCCAGAGTCTACCAACCTTTGATTTCTTGATGTTGCTTGGCCTCATGGCATCCTGCATTTTTTCTGGTGCCAGAGCCCCTTCAACGGGCTCTAAGAACTCAATGGTCCCAGTTCTCAGGAAAGATGTCATACCTACTTCAGGATCCAAGCAGGGTCGCCTGTGGTGGGCCTGCGAGGACAACATTCTGAAGGGAGAACACTTTTGGCAAGCATGGCCTGAGAGATGCCTCACTCACGGGGTGGGGAGCCTATACCAACAATCTGACAGTCAGTGGTCGTTGGTCTCCGTTGGAGTCCAAAGTACATTTCAATCCTTTGGAGCTGAGGGCAATCAGACTAGCGCCAAAGGCCTTCCTACCGTCTGTACGGGGAAAGATTGTCATGAAAATGACGGACTACACCCTTAACCTCTCAGTAAATGTCAGAAAAACGAAACAAAATTTTATAGCACCTCCATGTCCTACATGGAATAAACGAAATATCACGGTGGATGCCATCTTGCCACTCGTGCTCCCTACGTTGAACTCATTAGACGATACCACTGACCCAAACAAGTTAGTACAGAGTTATAATTCCTCTATGACAAAAGCTTTGGACATCCTCGCCCCCCTTAAAAAGCGTAAAGGTAAACCAAAAGCTCATTTGAACTCCTGGTTCACTCCAGAATTGAAAATCTTGCGTGCGGAAAAGAAAAAATTGGAATCTACATGGAAACGCATCCCTCCCGTAGAGGAAAAAAAACAACCTAACAAACTTATCTGCAAAATATAAGGATGAAGTACTTCGTACCACACGTGATTCATGTAACAATAGAATAAATCAAGCTATCTCTAGTACAAAAGAGTTATTTGTGATCCTTAAAGAGATGGGGACGCCCATCACCCCCACAGACGTATGCGTCAAAGAAACTTTGATGCACAAACATTCAAAATGCTCTTAGCAACAAACTAGCCACACTGCAAACATAAATTGCTGAAAAGCGCCTAAACCTCCAAAACTCTGGTAACAACCACCACAACACTAAGCCTACCGTTAAACCTCGCCAAGTCTTTAAATTCTCAGCCCTGGAGGTACAAAAAATCATTGCGTCCCTTAAACCATCTAGGTGCCAAGGTGACAGTTGCCCAGCGCAAATAATTAAAGATGCTGCGAGAGACCTGGCACCATTCATTTCAGAACGAATCAATGCGTCATTCACCTCAGGTATAGTACATACTAACTTAAAGGAATCATGGGTGCCAACACTCCTTAAAAAAACAATCACTGGACCCCACCATTTCCACTAACTATAGGCCTATTACCACAGTCCCATTCTTACTGAAGATACTGGGCAGGGTAGCTTACCTATAGATCCAGGAATATTTTAGATTAACCACCTCTTCGAAACTTGCCAATCTGGATTTAGACCTCAACATGGGACTGAAACGGCGCTGATTGATCTAAAAGCACAGATAGACAAACTAAAGGACAATGGAAAAATTGCCTTACTACTTTTGGACTTTTCAGTAGCGTTCGATCTAGTTGACCACAAAATTCTATGCAACCACCTCGAATCAGCAGCCTATTTCTCACAAAATGCCATTACTTGGATACAATCTTTTCTAAATAAAAGGACAATGAGCCTTCTCTCGCTCAGCAGCAGCTGAGCCTATTCTTTCACATGCAGAGTCCCTCGAGGCTCCTGTGTATCACCTACAATGTACAACATTTTCACGCAGCCCCTATTTGATGAGCTGAACTATCTGGGTGTCACCTACACCAACTATGCAGATGACACCCAGATCCTCCTCCGCTAACTGGTACTTATTATAGTGATGTACTACTATTGAACAAAATGTATCTAATCATACAGGCATGGATGGCCACTCGCGACCTCTGCCTGAATGACGGTACAACTGAGTTGCTGATTGTAGGTTTTACAGCTAATCTGAACAAACTGAATACAGACTACGCCTCCTTTAACATTGATGGGAATAAGATCCCAGTAGCCAAAGAAGTAAAAACACTAGTTTTCTACCTCAACGCTACACTGAACCTACATAAACAAGTGAACGCCACAGCCTTGGCTATTGCCTGCACGGGTAAACTGATTAGGGCATGCAAACATCTGCTCTCCAAGGAGAGTTGCATCACACTCGCTAGAGCATTAATATTGTCCAAGTTGGATTATTGCAATGGACTCTACCTGGGAGCAAGTAAATATGTTCTCAACAAATTACAAATCTTGCAAAATAATGCTCTTAGGTCTGCATTAAGTATCTCAAGGAGAGCTCACATATCTGAAACCAGAAGACCGTATAAATGGCTCTCAATTAAGGATAAGATCCAACTCAAAACGATGTCCCTGACACATAAATCCTTGAACCATGCAGCCCTGCTGTACTTAACAGAACAGTTTAACCTCCGTTCATCCACCAGAGTCACTAGGTCTTCCAACACCAAAGGCTTAATAGTCCCCAAATACAAACTTCAAAAGTCAGAAGGGACAAGTTTCCCAGTCATGGCTGCTCAGCTGTGGAACTCGTTCCCTCTCTCCTTGAAAATGACCAAATCATTCTCTAACTTCAGAAGTAACTCTATCAAATGGTTAACTGAGGACTAACTGTAAAAAAAGACAACCATATGTTTTCACACAGTCAAGTTCCTTTCTGCATATGATCCCTGCTGTGTACCACCTATTGTGAACGTGGGACTACACATAGCTTGTATTTTAACCTGTTATTACCATCTGATTGTATACACTGTAATCCTGTATTCTATGACCACTGCATACATGTAACACTTGTAACTTCTCCAATGAGACAATAACCTAAAACAAACAGTGGCCATGTACTACCTCAACAAGAGGAGGTGTAGGGCTCACTACCACTGTGCAGAGAGGCAATGCAGCTCTGGTACTGGGCAATACAAGAAGGAATCTCTCTATCGGCAGCTCACCTAGCCAGAGAGAACACGGCAGTAGACTCTCTGTGCAGGCCGAGCAGTCACCCACGAGTGGAAACTAGCTCAAGAAATCCTTAGAGAGATCTTCACCCTTTGGTGAATCTGTTGGCGACGGGTGTCAACCGGAGGTGCGAGCTGTACTGCTCCAGGGAATTTCCTCCAAGAGAAGCTCTAGGAGACGTGTTCATGGTGAACTGGGAGTTTCCACTCCGGTGCACCTTTCCTCCAGTCCCCGTCCTTCCTCAAGTGATCAGGCGGTTGAGAAAGTTCAGGAAACACATGATCCTAAGATTGGGCCAGGAGAACGTGCTACCCGAACCTTCTCTACATGTCCGTCTGTCCTCGAATACATCTTCCACTAAGCGAGGACCCTCTCTCATGAGAGGAGGGTCGGGTCCTCCATCCAGAGGTCAAGACACTCAACCTTCACACTTGGTTTCTGAAAGGCTGAGATACAAGGATTGGGACCTCGCGGATGACGTAATGGAGATTTTGCTGTCGGCCAGAAGGCCAGCAACAAAATCTTTGTACCGTTGGAATACATTTTGCAACTGGTGCAGATAAAAGAATGTAGATCCTCTTTATGTATAAAACACCGGATGTTTGATCCTTTTTGCTATCTTTGGCTAATCTGGGGCTCCAGTTTAGCTAATCTGGGACTCCAGTTTAGTACTTTAAAGGATATTTGGCGGCGCTATCCATCTTTAAGCGTTTGTCAGAGGAATGTTCCTACTTCAAAATTCCACTGGTGACACAATTTGTAAGGGGACTAGCCAATCCTCTGTCAGGTTGGTACCTTTTTGGTAAAGCAGTACGGCACTCGGTTCAGGACAACATGTAAACTAATATTCTACTCCCTCCTCCAAACCAAATACTGCTTTGGGAGTCTGTCAAAAGATGAGGAATACGTGGGAGGATACATTCCATCCGGAGAACAAGTTACTTACCCCTTGTAATGTTCTTTCGACTGGATGTTCCTCCCTACACCACAGTCTAATTTCCCATGTTATTACAACTTTTGTTCCTTCAAGACTGAGTATGTTCATTCCCGTGGTTATGCTGGTATTTCTGCTGTAAAGGGGAAAAAAACTAACTGAAGCCAACTTTCGCTGCGTGTGCTATATATGCCTTCAATGACATCACCCTCGACTGAGGCCTTCAAGGGACGTTGAGTCGACGCCATCGACGCACAGTGCCCTTTACCGGAAAAAAAATTCTGAAGCTGGACAAAACATGTCAAAAGATGACGAATACGTGGGAGGTACATCCAGTCGAAAGAATGTTACGAGGGGTAAGTAACTTGTTCTTCTGCGGGGAGGGTCTTGAGATTGGATGCTGGAAGGATGTTCTTGGTATACAATGTGGCTTTGAGGGCAGCCAGGATTTCTACCAGGTCCCCTGTCGAGTGTGTCTTTAAAGTTATTCAGGGTGTGGAGATTTTGCCAGAAGGGATTTGAGGTTGGTCTGCCTGAAAAGCTGGCATCTATGTGCTGGCGAATCTTGCTGAAGGTGTAGAATAAGGGCTGTCATTAGTTGGGTAAGGTTTAGAAATGGAGTTGGGGTGATTGTGGAGTTTTTATTAGAGGTTTGGGTCATTGTTAGGGTTACCGCCCTGCACATTTCAGCATTTAAAAATAGCTTTTTGGCGACCTTATTATTGGCAACATTTTCCCACTTTGCATTGCTTGTGTTAAATGACTAAATATTTTTCAAACTACTTTTTGCTGACTACGTTTACTCAGGACTACATTTTCCTGGGGACATTCTCGCATAGAACCGCACAGAGTCTTCAGAGCCATGTGGCGAAGGGGCATCCACTTCCCGGTCTGGCGATGGAGGCACAGACAACAGTTTCAGAGAGATGAGGTCTTAAGGCAGAAGCTGTGATTCAATTGTACCCAACGGATTAAGTGAAAGGAGCAACACTGTGGATTTGTTCTGGTTATCCTGAAGAGGCAGAGCTTTGCCATTGGATTATGAGTGTCAAAGGATATCATGGAGTCCACCCTAGCACACATTGATACCACTGGACGTGCCATCTGCATTGCCATGGACATGAGAAGGATGGCCTGGCTCAGGGCAACCAAGTTCGACCCGGATGTCCAGGAGCGTATTCTAGACCTGCCCTTCGAGGGCAGTGACCTCTTTCACTCCAGCACAGACGAAGGGCTGGACAAGAAGAAGAAGAATAGCGCTCAGACGGCTAAGGCATTATCCATTCTGACAAAGACCACGCCCAAAGTCTACTCACTGTCTCAGCAACGCTTGGATAAGGGTTGCACGTCTGGAGGCTTCCGTGGCTTCCAGCAATGGAGGTCCAGGCAGCCGGAACACTCACCGCCCCCCTAGTCGGCGCAAGCATCAAAAAGGGGGGTTGGGGGATTAAGGGCTTTTTCCAGCCCCCCTTGTACGCCTCTGCCTCCAAGGGTAAAAAGTCATGACAGACCCACTCGGGTCCACGTGTTGCCAGTGGGGGGGCAGGCTTGCTCTTCACGCACACTTTTGGCGACTGAACTTTGCGGACCCCTGGATCCTGTCAGTAGTCTCCTCTACCGTCTACCTATTCCCAGGCCGTGGAGGAAGTCCCAGCCGTGGAGGCAGTCCCAGCCTCCGAGCGAGGATCGGGCTTCTACTCCAGGATCTTCGTCATTAAGAAAAGAACCAGGCTGGCCTGAGAGTTGTACTGTACCTTTCCACCCTCAACCTCTCCTTACCTCTCCAGGGGTTCAAGATGGTTGACGCCAGCTTTTATTATGAAGACATTATGCAGGGGAGACTGGATGTGCATCAAGAGGGCCACGTTCCACTTTCTCAGCCGAAGCGCTACTACAGCTTTGTGGTACCAGCATCTACTGGGCCTTTTTGCAATAGTACTGCTGGCCGTCCCCCCCACACAAGACTCGGGATGAGAAGGATTCAGCTCCACTTTTCAGTGTCGTGGAACCAGGAGAGGGGATCGCAGGCAGAAATCATCAAGATCCCATCCCCACTTCTCTCCACCCGGACCTCACATGGTGGTCTGAGGGCTGCAACATGCGGATGGGCAAACCCTTCAGGCCCCCGTTATGCAGAAGACCATTACCACAGACTCCTCCCTCGAGGGCTGGGGTGGAGATCTCGGTTCACGGCACGTGGCCCGCAGGAACAAGATTACCACTTCAATTGGCTGGAACTGAACGCCGTCTGGTTAGTGCTCAGAGCCTTCCTCCCACGTCTCAAGGGAAGGGTTGTCCTCATCCAGGCAGACAACTCGAGCAGTATTTACTACATCAACAAGCAGGGGGGGGGTGACCAGCTCCCCTGCCCTGTGCAGACTGGCGATCAACATGTGGGAATGGGCCTTGGAGAACGAGATGGTCCTCACGGCAGTCCACCTACCGGGGGAATCCAACCTGGAAGCGGACAGCCTCAGCAGGTTGGGAGCGGACAACTACGAGTGGAAGCTGAACAACCTGGTTGCACAGGAGATCTTCCAGAGATGGGGCCTCCCCCAGGTGGATCTCTTTGCCACCAGGCACAAAAAGAAGTGCCCCCAGTTCACCTCGTGGCAGGGGCAAGGCCTAGGCTCCCTGGGTGACGCCTTATGGATCTAGTGGAACGGCATGTCAGCTTACGCCTTTCCGCCCACTCCACTGATTCACAGAGTGCTTTGCAAGTTCAAGGAGTCTCACCAGCTCAACTTCATTCTGATAGCTCCATGGTGGCCAGCCAGGCCATGGTTCTCGGAACTACTCAGCCTCTCGGAGGTCCCTTCAATCCACCTCCCGACAGGCCCAGCACATCTTCTGACACAACAGGGGGGCAAGGTCGTCCACCCCGCCACTCAGAAGCTGGCCCTCACAGCGTGGTTCCTGAGAAGGTGACGCTCAGCCACTTCACCCTATCCCAGGCCAATCTGGAAATCATACAAGGGGTTGGGAGCAAGGCTACCAGAGCCCAGTATAAAAGTAAATGGACCAGGTTCTGCCACTGGGCCCACTCCAAGGATGTCGACGCGCTGGCTTGTTCGCTGGACGACATACTGTCATTCTCGGCGCACCTCGCCAACTCTGGCATGCAGGTGGACACCTGACGCACATACCTCTCAGCCATTGGGGCCTACAGGAATTCCGAGGAAGGGGTCTTCCCCTCCTCAAACCAGATTGTCAGGAGACACATGGCCGGACTCGCTAGACTCTACCCGCCCATCAGGAAGCCACACACCATGTGGGATTTGAACCTAGTCTTTGGCGCCCTCACGCACAAGCCGTTTGAGCCTATGGCGTCTGCGTACATCATGCTAGTCACCATCAAGATGGCCCTACTAGTCGATCTTACTTTGGCGTGCAGGGTCATCGAGATCCAGGCCTTAGTCGCCTCAGAGCCTGAGGTGTGGTGCCGGATGGCGGAGCCAGGGCAGCGCATGCTCCCAGAGCCGTGCCACTAGATTTAGAGGGGAAGAAGATTTTTCTGGTGAGAAAGGTTGTCTCCCGTCCCTCATGAGGGACGCCCCATGCAGTATGGAGGAAAGGGGACTATGGACTAAGAGTACGTTAGTCACTACAGTGAGTAACTTCTAATTTCTCAAAGACTCCTAAGAACACAACAGAAACAACCTAACCGAATTTGCCAAATCTAACAAAGAAATTATCAAAACCAAGAACACCACCTTTAATGACAGGATCACAAAAGCCAACTCTAACACTAAAGAGCTCTTCACCATCCTCCGCGAACTGGAATCCCCCTATTCAACCAATAGACAATGCCCCTAAAAACAAAGTCTGGTGCACAAACATACAAAATGCCCTTGCTAACAGCATTTCCTCACTTCAATGTAAAATTGCTAAAAACGAAAGGGCCACACTGCCACCACTGGACCTACAAACAACCCAATCTCAGGAGAATACGACTACTGCACCGTTCAGATTCAAGACTATCTCCATAGTTGACACAGAAAAAATAATACTCTCCCTCAAACCTTCAAATTGTAATGGCGACTCCTGCTCAGCACAATTAATAAAGGACGCAGCTAGGGATCTAGCTCCCTTCATCTCCAAGCTCATAAACTCTTCCTTTAAATCCAACACGGTACCTACCAACCTCAAAGAATAATGGGTCCTCTCACTACTGGAAAAACAAACCTTGGACCCCACCATCCCCACCAACTACAGACCATTTACTACTGTGCCTTTTCTACTAAAAATCCTAGACAGAGCCACCTACCTACGAATCCAGGATTACCTGGAAGCCAACCAACTGCTTGGCTCATGGCAATCTGGCTTCCGCCCACTCCATGGCACGGAAACAGCCCTGTTAGACCTCAAGACCCAAATAGAGGAACTTCAGGATAACGGGAAAACAGCCCTGCTCCTCTTATTGGACTTGTCGGCTGCTTTCGACTTGGTAGACCATTCAGTCTTATGCAACCACCTCGAATCTGCCGCCAACTTCACTGGAGATGCCATAGCCTGGGTCCAGTCCTAATTAGCAAATCGCACCATGCGAGTCTTCTCCACATCCGACTCCGCTGACCCTATCAAAATAACCTGTGGTGTCCCCCAAGGATCCTGTGTCTCCCCCACCATGTACAATATCTTCACCAAGCCTTTGCTTGACAAGTTGGACAGACTGGGTGTCGTCTACACGAACTACGCAGATGACACCCAGATCCTCATACCCCTTTCGGGCAACTATGAGACAGACTCAGCCTTGGTGAACAAGATATACACCATCATTCAGGCATGGATGGCCTCACATGGCCTCTGCCTGAATGACGATAAAACAGAGTTACTAATCTTAGGCTCTGAAGCCAACATCCAAAAATGATGCCCTAACTACACATCCTTCAGCATTGATAACAACCCTATCAAGGTGATGTCTGTGGTTAAAACTCTTGGATTCTACCTGGACTCCTCCCTCACTCTCAAGAAGCAGGTCAACTCCCTCGCCTCCTTTACTACCTAGACCTGCAACCTCATCCGCGCATCCAGACCATACCTGTCCAGTGCCAGCTGCATCACCTTAGCCAATGCCCTTATGTCTAGGTTAGACTAGTGCAACGCCCTGTACTCTGGAACCAACAAATACATCACTGACAAACTTCAAAGTCTACAGAATAATGCCTTGAGAGCAGCACTAAACATCCCCCATAGAGAGCACATCACTAATTGTAGGAAAGAGGTCAACTGGCTAAAAATAACGGATAGAATACTACTTAAAACAGCTTCCCTCACATCTAAATGTCTAAACAACCTGCCCCCCCCATATCTAATGGAAGAAATCAACAGGAAAATGTCTTCACGACCCACGAGATCTGCCAACACCTTCAAACTAGAGATTCCAAGGTTTAAACGATCCACCGCGGGCAGAACTAGTTTTCCTGTCAAAGCGGCTCACTGCTGGAACAAATCACCACTTGACCTCAGAACTGAACAACCATATCCGAAATTCAGGCACAAGATAATCAATTGGCTGCGCGCCAACGACACATAAATTGACTTACACTAGCTTACTGCCACCTCAGCCACCACCTACCTTTGCCCGGCCACCCTAAGACATGCCCTGCTCCTTGGGCATATGTCTGTATATATTCCTGTATATATTTGCTTTTCTGCCGCTAGTGTTTTATTTGCATATGCTTGTATATATTCCCTCATATATTTGCTCTGCTTGCCATTGTGTTGTATATACTCATGCCAAATACTGTAACAAGCTTAAGATTTCATGCAATATGTTGCCCCCGGCTACCCATGGGTTTGGCGCGCATTACCAAATAAATAAATAAACAAACGTCTGCAAAGAGTTTTCCATTTACTTACCTGAAGTGTTGCATCCTATACAAAGACTTTGTCCTATTGACTTTGGCTTGGCCTATTGAATTGAATGACTCTTCTCTTACTATCTGAAAGTATTTGCCCTGCTTATGACTTTGTATTTCTTGTGTTCTAATAACTTTTGCCTTTTAGTTACTTTTTAAAGAGTATTCTGTATGCCAACAGTAAGGTATTAATGTCCCCAGCAACCTTGTCATTGAAGTCATCTAAGAGTGTAGGTTGTGTCTGTGGGCCATCCCAAAAAGGCCTTGTCTGATGCGGAAACCCCGAGTGTACAGTATTGAAGTGTATTTGTGTGTTACTAATCTATTTCCCCTTCTGAAGAAGGCTTAATAACTGATTAATTGTTTATGCAAGAAACCTTGGAATCGCTCACGATGGCGGAAAAAAACAATCTGAGGGACCTACACGCGTGAGGGTACAGGGAACGTCACAATAGGGATAGTATTACTGGCACGCCCATTTTCGACATCCATTTTCGAGTTTAAATAAACTGTAATACTCTGCAGCTTCCAATGTCGGCCTATGCATAGCATGTGAATCTAAGCAGATACAAGCACCAGAAATGGGATTACGGTGAGTAATGTATTCCATTTGAATACCTGTAACTGTAAATCTTTGTAACTCCACTACAGCTCACATTTCCCTTCTTGAAATAAGCCTGGCAGCTCAAACCGCTACAAAAACTGTGTACGAAAGGTTGGGTTGCCTATACCTGTATGTCATTATCCCTGCCCCCAAGCCCCTGAGACAACATACTGGAGCCTGGCCTCGATCACCCACATGGACCTTAAAGACCTCTGTGTTATCTAAGACCCACTTGGAGTCAGAACTGGTGCCTGTGGAGCCAGGCTCATACATAACTCTTGAGGACCACTTGGCTTTGGACTCTGTAATGTACTGTGGGCAACATGGATGCCCCCACATAACTTGGTTCTATGAACTGAGCTATGCGGTCTAGCTTTTTGGGTGTGGTTCAACCCAGGGATACCTGGGGAAACTTGGAGACTATTTGAACCACTCCCGGGCAGAGGAACACGCTTTGCGTTACTCTGCACCTGCAGCGTGACACTCACCGTGTTCGACTCGGTCTCCTTTAGGCCTTCGCCTTTTCCTCCGCATCTGCGCACCTACAAGAAGAGCGTTAATGGTATACTTGCCTTGGGGAGTATCCTGCTTCCATCCATCGCTCCTCCAGTCCTGTGGGCAGCATTTACGGCGGTGTCATCTCCATCTCGGCACGCCACATCCTAGAAGACGCGAACGAAAGGAAAAGACATTAATACATATACGCGTATCCCTGCTCACCCGAAAACAGCAAGAAGAGTCAAAAGGCATATCTGGACTCGAGCCGCTCAGGGTAACTTCAGTTCCGGAGCACGCCATCGACCTGCAAAAGGAAAAGACAAGACATGTTAGCACATAAAGGATAAGAAGGTGCTGAATATCGTGCTTACTCACCGCACCTTATTCTCTCATTCGGCAGCCACGCTGGGACATTGCAGCGCCTGTAGGGAACAGAGAGAGACATTGATCAGCCCAGGAAAAAGCAAACAGCGCAGCGCAGTGCATCGCGCTTTCACTCACTGCTTAGTGGTCGGCTTCCTTAAGCCGCTCGACACCATCTCCGGCCTCGCCAACACCTAAAGGAGAAAGATAGTTATACAGGGGGCAAGAGACAAGAAGAGGACAATTCAATAAGAATCAACAAACCTACCTTGTCAGACCCAATTGGGCCTCCACCAGTGAAGCAACTAGGTTGCATAGCGCCCACATCGACCGACGCACCCCTGCACCGAAGGAGCAGGACGGAGAGCACACAACACCAGCAAACAAGGTGATGAGAGGACATAGGGGAAGGTTTGGTCCCCAAGGGAAGAGGGGGGGGGGGGGGGGTTAAGCACCCAGAGACAACAGAGTTTAAATCCGGAAATCCTGTGTTTCAGGCCCAGTCTCCAGCTGAACAGATTCCAGGGAAGGATTCAAGGTCGTGGGAGGTCCAGCCAGGCTGAGTGCCGTCCCCGTGGCTACCAGGTGAGCGTTGCAGAACACAAAGCCCCACACCATAATCCACCTGGACGTCATGGAAACGTCAGAAACCGACCAGTTAGCCCAAATGTTGGGGCAGTTACATGCAAAGTACTTGCAGCCAGGCAGGAGACCAATACCTCGAGGACAGAGTTGACAGTCGCTAAAGAATGCACTGATGACTTGAGCCGGCCCCTTCTCCAGTCACAGGCGAGACACGCACTGTTACCCGTTAACGTGTCTTCAATGCCAGTACCATCAGCCAACCCTGTTCAGATCACCCTTCCTGGGGCAGTTCCTTTGGCCCCGCCTGAACGATTCACAGGAGATCCCAAGAAGTATGCAACATTTATGAACCAATGCCGTCTGCATTTCCTTTGTGGGCCAGGGGCCTTTCCGAATGACCAATCACGGGTGGCTTTCGTGCTATCCTATCTAAGCGGCAGTGGTGCAGACTGGTCTGTACCCTTTGTCAATCAAGATGATCCTTTGCTACGTGACTTCAGGGGTTTCCAGCAGGAGATGAAAAAACTCTTCGCTCATCAAACTCTTTGACAAGCATTGGACAACAAACTTTTGTCCCTTCGTCAAGGAAACCAAGACTTATTAACATACATAGCCGCCTTCAATAGGCTTGTGGTTGAAGCAGGATGGCCAGAGGAGAAGAGAACCACGTTATTTCATCGGGGCCTAAGAGGGGAGCTAAAAGATGTTGTCGCACAAGTGGTGGACCCCCCAAAAGACTGCAGAATTTATTAACCTTGTTGTTCAATTAAATCATAGGTTGCAAGACCGAAGAGCAGATTGAATCAGACTGGACCCTCGCCCTATGTGTGTAGGTTCAAAGGACAATGTCTCTCAAACTGAGTTCAGGGGATCCAATGCAGATCGGAGGGGTCAGGTTTCCCCTTGACTAAGGCTGAAAGGGACAAGAGAAGACAGCAGCAGTTATGTTTGTACTGTGGAAAGTCAGGCCATTTCCTTAGAGTGTCCAGTGAAACCACCAAAGAGAATCGTAGGGGCCACGGACAAAGACTATACCAACCAAGAACCGGAAAACTACCAAGCCCGGCAAGTGTAGGGGTCCACTTGTCGAGCAAAGGTGAACTTCAGACCTCCCATTTTGCATTGTCTGTGATCTTTATCAACCACCAACAAACATCTCGGATGCACGCAGTAAAAGGGTACGTAGACAGTGGAGCCGTTGGGAACTACATGGATCAAGATCACGCAGCAAAGATGGGGCTTCCATTATGCCCAAAGTCAACCACTGACACCGTCACCACTGTGTGCTTTTGATAAAATATTTTGTTTTATAAGTACAGACAAAACAAAACAAATACATTAACTCTTAGTCAATACTTTCAAACATACAGGTATACATTTCTACTTGGCTTTGGCTCTTCTCCGTATAGTCTATGAATATTGTTGTAGTGCGCAGGTTTCTACTCATCACGATCGTCTGAGTGAGTCATTTTCAGCAGTGCAGCAGGCTTTCGGTTCTTTTGCGCCATGCCCTCAGATATCCTCCCATCTTTGCCAGATCTTGGTCGCTTTCCCCGGGCACCCCCTTGTGGTGTACACTCTCCTCTCCATTGGTATGCACATGTCTACATCCGTTACCCATTTTTCGTATTGTGGGGGATGAGGCCGAACCCCATAGTTGGGCTATATTCCTTTTTGCAAGGCCTGTGGATGTTGCAAACATAAGTTTTGGAATCTGGATAACTCTATTTCTGAGGCTTGTGGAAACTGCTTAGATCACATGTTGTGCATAGGCTGACATCTAGTGGAAGCTGCGGAGTATTACAGTTTGTTTTTCGAAACTCGAAAATGGGCTTCGACACAGGGCGTGCCAGTAATACTATCCCTAGTGTGACGTCCACTGTACCCATGATCCCTCACGCGTGTAGGACCCTCAGATTGTTTTTTCCCGCCATACTGGTCGGAAGCATTTCGTGGAGTTCCCTGGCCTTAGCCATACTTTTGAAAAATATCGTTATATTTTCCCCATTCTCCACCCCAACGTCGAGTCACCGAACTTCCACACTCGACGCCGGCCCGGAGAAGAAATCGACCGTCGACAGCTGCACGACGGATTTGGGCCTCAGAAGGCCTCTGGCCTTGGCCCTGCAAGTAGGGAGAGTGGGGGATGGACATACTCTACACTCTTTTGGTATATAGGTACATTCTTATATATTCCTACACTTAACAGCCCTCTGCCACAAGGTGCGTATGGAGGGTACCCCTTTCCAATTCTTCCCCAAGTGCAACCGCAAGTACCCTTGGGTTGACGGACACACCACATGCAATCTCTGCTTGCCGAGGGACCACCCCGAAGCGAACTGCAGAGCGTGTAGTAGGTTTAAACCGAAAACACTTGGGGACTGCTCGATCAAGCGTTGGGCCCACCACGCCAGGCGTCAGGAGGCCATGGCAGCGGAGGGCGCCTTCAGCGATGGCAGCGACGCCGTGCTTTGACGGCGAGGGCAACGTGGCGTCAAGAGACATCCGAGCGCAAGTCCCCGACCTCGGAAGGTCGTCAAGCCGGGTGGCTATGGGGAAGACCCCTGGCGACACAAGCGCTAGCCACAGCACTTCCACAAAGCACATGAAGTCCAACCGAGACTTGACGCACACGTCGAGTTCTCGGAAAGAGGCACATAGAGAGCGGTCTGAATCGGTGTCCTCTGGGCGTTCTCGATCTAGATCGCTGCATGATTCCAGGCAATCATCCACTGTTGCCAAGAGTGCCTCGCTCCCCAAGGGAACGGAAGTTCGATCGTCGGAAGACGAAGCCGACTTCCATCCCCAGGCCGCACTCCAGGAGTCGGCGCCCGCAGACCGCGTAACGGTGGCTCCCGAGTCCCTACCTCCACGTTCTAAAGATAGGGACACTTCCCCCCGAACCTCGACGCCAGGCGTCGGAAGGCTCAGAAGGGCGAAAAGGCAGGGAAAACACTCTTCCGCCCACGGGGAGGGGGGAAAACAACAAAGGAAGCAGTCTCGGCCTCCTTACACACCTCTAAAACTTTCCACTCCACATAAACAGACAGACCAGTCCCAGTCTTCTGTTATCCCAAGGACCCCTGCTAAAACCAGTAAGTCTAGTCAGGATAAGGCAGAGAAAGTCCCAGTGTCAGATCCTCACTCCTCTTGACAGGCGCAGAGGCAGCACAAACTCCTCCCTCCCCATTGGGTCTTGGCACCTGGGAAATGAACACCGCAGGGGAAAGAGGGTTAGGGTTCGTTGATGGATGGGTAGAGGGAGTTCGGGATCACCGGAAAGAGGTTTAGGGAATCACAATGGATGGGAAAGGGGGTTTTAGGAAAACATGCTCCTCGGCTCCAATGCTCCTCTTGCTGATGGTTGTTGGCATTGACCTTGCTCACACACACTTTCACACTACCATCACACTCACAGAAATTCTCCTTGGAGGCCTTTGTATTGGAGCCTCTAACCAACTTACACCTAGATCAGTGTTCTCTAGTGCTGGCTTGGTTTCACACTGCCTTCTCAAACATAAATATGCAGATTACATGTTCCCCACCTCACCCTGTGCAACAGTAACAACAAACATATACATGCACACGAGGTGCTAAAGCACTTAGCTCAGTGTTCTGTGGGATCCTAGGTCCTTCGGCCTTTTCGTGTTGATGGGCGTGATGTCTCACCAATCCGATCGAACAATGAGCTGAAAATAGCAAAACAAATTCAGTGCACGTGCGTGCGAAATTGCCGTTCCAAAGGAACGTTCCCTTAAGGGTTAAAGATTCGTTAAAGGTGCGGTTGCTTCACCGCCAAGCTAACTCCAACTAGGGGTTAGTATCATGCTCTGCATGCAAACATGTGTAACTCGTCTTTTCGTGCTTCCGAAAATGTCAACAGAATAATTTCCTCAGCGCGTAATGCGTTTCCCTCCCACGGGATAAATCAGCTGTTTATGAAAGAGTCGTGTACTTAGCTTTTTGTGTACGCGGGGCCGGGGGTTGAGCTGGCGGGCGGTGCCCCGCATAGGCGTGCCTGCAGGAGCTCGAGGCGAACATGTCCTCTCTCGCCGATGGCCAGGATTGCGAGCGTTGCTTTCAGGGCGCGGCTCGCGCATGAGCAATAGCGCGCGTGTGTTCCTTTTCCTTCCAGCAGGCCCCTGATGCGCACGGCCTGCTGGGTAATGTAGTCTCTTGGCGGTTCTCCTTCCTTGGGCCTTTACTCTGCAAAAGGGAAGGAGAACATGCCTGTGCAAGGTGGCTGGACTTCCCAGGGCCCTCCCAACACCCCCAACAAGCCCCAAAACACTGCCAATCGTCCCAGCCCTGACAGTACTCCCCCTCCCTCCAGCAGGTCCTGGTTTAGTGGGGTTTAATGCATGAAATTGGCGGAGGAGCCGAGGAGCATGAATATTACATGCGGGCTCCCACGATCGGTCTTCTGGGCCATATCCCTTCCAGTCCACCAAATACCAAAGGGAACCTCGTCTACGGCGTGAATCTAGGATGTTGTGGACTTCATATTCAGGGACGCCATCTCTCAAGACCGGTGGGGGTTTCTTGGTTCTTATGGAAGCTGGGGCTGGTTTTAGTAATGAGATGTGAAACACGGGGTGTATTTTCATGGATGGGGGTAGGATTAACTTTACTGCCAGAGGGCCGACCAGAGCTTTAATCTGAAATGGACCAATGAAGCGGGGGCTAAATTTGCGGGAGCCCTGTAAGTGTAGATTGCGTGTCGTAAGCCACACTTGATCCCCCACCTGGTATTGAGGACTTGGTCTCCTCTTCTTGTCCGCATGATGTTTATAAGTAGCTTTAGCAAGATTTAAATTGCACTGCGCAGCTTGCCAGATGCTCTCCAGATGTTTCTTTCTTTGACTGCCGGAACTTCGGGCACTGGGTCATGTGGCACCGGCTGAAATCGTGGGTGATAGCCGTAGGCACAATAAAATGGGGTGACCTTGGTTGATGCATGTAGGGCGTTGTTGTAAGCCAGTTAGGCTAACCAGATTACTTCTGCCCATTCGTGTTCTTTTCCTTGAGTCAGACAACGCAAATATTGTTCTAAAGTCTGATTTAGTCTCTCGGTTTGACCATCTGTTTCCGGATGGTAACCGGTGGACAAGCGAATGTCAATCCCTGCTGTCTTGCAAAAGGCCTGCCAGAAACGTGAAGTAAATTGAGGCCCTCGATCTGAAACTATTCCATACGGTATACCGTGAAGCCGTACCACGTTTTGTAAAAACAGATTTGCTAGCATGCTGGCTGTTGGTGTGCCCTTGCAAGGTATGAAATGAGCCATCTTAGTTAAGTAGTCCACAACAACCAGTATGGCTGAAAATCCCTGACTTGGTGGTAGTTCGACAATTAAATCCAACGATACTGTGTGCCAAGGTGTCGGAGGAGTTGGAAGGGGTTGCAGCTGACCTGCAGGTTTTCTGTGTTCAGTTTTGTTCCTTAAACAGGTTTCACATCTTGATACATATTGTTTCACATCTTTTTGTACACTAGGCCACCAGAAATGACGCAAGATTAGCTCCTTGGTTTTCAGTGTTCCAGGGTGGCCCACGAAAGGGGAGTCGTGGCACCATCTGATGGCTTATTGTCGAAGCGGTATAGTAGGTACGTAAAGTGCTGATTTGTAGAATGGCAACCCCTCCTTGATTGTTTGTTCTTGACCCCTGCTAGCCCATAGCACCAGATCTTGTGCTGACATGGCCTTCAGGATTTTTTCAAATATGGCGTCTACTACCACACTACCAATTATTCGTGCTGAATCCACAATGGGCTTGGGTTCGTCTATGGGTTTTGACAGGGCTGAAGGTGTCTCTGGGTACCTAGAGAGTATGTCTGCCTTTCGGTTTTCCACTCCAGGTCGATATGTGACGATAAAGTCATATTCTGAGAACTGCATGGTCCACCTGAGTTGTCTCGGACTAAGCGCCCTAGCAGACTTCAAGAACTGTAAATTACGATGGTCGGTATAGATTGTGATAGTATGATGGGCTCCCATGAGGTGATGACGCCACTCGTCGAAGGCCACCTTAATAGCTAACAGTTCCTTGTCTGCAATTACATAATTTTGTTCTGCCGGTAACAATGTTCGTGAGTAATAGGCGACTGGATGTAGTTGTCCATTGTCATCACGCTGTGACAGGATAGCACCCACCGCATAACTTGATGCATCGGTTTCTACAATGTAAGGCTTAGAAGGGTCTGGATGTTGCAACACTGGTGCTGTTACAAATGCTTCCTTCAAAGTTTGAAAGCTAGTTTCAGCCTTCTCATTCCACTGAAAAGGAACTCCTTTTCGTAGTAGGTGAGTAATGGGTTGGACCTTCTTGGCAAAACCGTCAATAAACCGGCGGTAGAAATTGGCGAATCCCAACACTGTTTGAACATCCTTCACAGAACTCGGAGAGGGCCAGTTGGCTATGGCCTGCACTTTTTTTTGATCCATTGTGATGCCTTGAGGTGACAAGATGAATCCTAAGAACTCAACTGTGGTTTGGTGAAATTGACACTTCTCTAGTTTGGCATACAACTTATGTTCCCGCAATCTTTGTAAAACAGCTTTCACATGGCTCTGATGTTCTGCAGCATTGCGAGAATAGATTAAGATATCATCGATGTATACGATGGCAAAAACATCTAGATAACCACGTAACACCTCATCTTAAAAGTGCTGGAATGCTGCGGGGGCGTTACACAGCCCAAAAGCCATGACCTGATATTCGTACAGGCCAAACTTGGTCCGAAAGGCCGTTTTCCACTCGTCGCCTTCTCTGACGCGTACCAAATGATACGCGCCTCGTAGGTCTAACTTCGTGTAAACAGTGGATCCTTGTACTTGGTCCAACAACACTGGGATTAAGGGCAACGGGTAACGATTCTTGATGGTAATGCGATTAATCGCCCTATAATCAATACAAGTTCTCAAGTCTCCCGTTTTTTTCGGTATGAAGAATAAAGGGGAGGACACTGGAGACGTAGAATGCCGTATGAAGCCGTTTGCCAAATTGGTTTCGATGTATTCCCTCAAGTGTTCATTCTCGGCTTCAGTGAGTGCGTATATCCTGCTACAAGGTAGCACAGCGCCCGCTTCCAGGTCTATGCAACAGTCAAAAGGCCTGTGTTGGGGTAGAGTCTCGGCGGCCACCTTACTGAAGACATCCCGATATTCCTCATACTCTTCAGGTAAAACCACATCTGTACTGCCTCCGATGAAGTGGGGACAACACTTCCCCGTACTACAATTAGTCTGGCAATTCTTTGATGAAAACTGTAGTGTACCGGCGGCCCAATCCACCGCTGGATTGTGGAGTCTTAGCCAAGTTAAGCCCAGAATAAATCCAAATTGTGGTGCAGAAATCACATCGAACTCAATAACTTCTTGATGTCCCTTCCCACACTCTAGCTGTATGGGCTGCGTATGCTGAGTGATCGGGCCTGAAACTAACGGTGATCCGTCCACCGATTTCACTTGTTCTGGCTGTTCTTTAGTCACCAAGGAAAGACCTAGTCTTTTAGCTACTTGATCATCTACGAAATTACCTGTGGCCCCTGAGTCGACCATAAGCGACACTGGTATACGCCTTCCTTGAACATCCAGATGACCAGCCAGCATGACATGAGCGGACAGAGTGTGATGTATATTTGCTAGCATCTTTGGGGTGTCTTCAGATTCGCTCGCCCTCACCCCCTTCACGGACGAGCTGGGGCGTTTCCCAAGGGGGTTCCTTTGGCGGATGGTTTATTGGTGCATTCTCGGACAAAGTGGCTCGACTTTCCGCAATATAGACACAACTTCTCTCTCCTTCTTCTCTCTTTTTCCTCTTTCGTCAAGGGGCCTCGTATGGTCCCAATCTGCATTGGTTCCTCGGTTCCCTTCTCTGTTTACTTGGTGTTTCTCTGTTGATCCAGCCGGACCATAGGCTTATTGTCCCATTTTCTGCGGTCTTGGCGACGTTCACTTTGTCTCTGATCGAGACGTAGTGCCAGATCAATCATGGTGGAGCAGTTCTCTGGCTGGGGGTCTACTTGCGCTACTAAATCTTTCAACTCCTCCCTTAGACCCTGGTAGAATAGGGCCATTCTCTTTTCCTGGGGCCAATCAGTTTCTACTACCAACCGGTTAAAAGCTGTGACATACGAAACCAAATCTCTGCTTCCTTGCCGCAGCGTTAGCAGTTCTCGATCTTAAATCAAAGTTGCTGCCCTACGGTTAAATATTTTACCGAATTCGTCCAAGAAGGTATCCCAGTCGTACAATACGGCATCATCCTTGCGAACCAGTGGTGTTGCCCAAGAAGCTGCATCCCCCGTGAGATAGGATATTACGAATGCAGTGCGCGCTTGTGCGGTCCTAAAAACTCCTGGCTTGGTCAAGAAGTGCAACTGACACTGCATAATGAATTGGTTAAAATTCTGTGGGTCCCCATGGTACCTTTCTGGGGCAGCTAAAGGCAGGGATGGTTCAGTGGCTACCTGCACTTGTACTGGTGCTAGCGGGGGTTGTCTGGGCAAGGGCGTTGCTTTGGCCTGAGTCTGGATAGTCAGGGTATGGACTTGACCTGCTAAGTTCTGTTAATCCTGCCTGGTTGCTGCCAATTCAGCCTTGAGGTCCTGGAGAAGGGCTACTACGTCTGCCATGATTGTGCTGCCTAGGCGCCGAAAGAATACGTGGGCTCGCAATTCTGTCAGATCCTCACTCCTCTGGACAGGCGCAGAGGCAGCACAAACTCCTCCCTCCCCATTGGGTTTTGGCACCTGGGAAATGAACACCGCAGGCCACCACAACACTCTGGGGAAAGAGGGTTAGGGTTTGTTGATGGATGGGTAGAGGGAGTTCGGGGTCACCGGAAAGAGGTTTAGGGAATCACAATGGATGGGAAAGGGGGTTTTAGGAAAACATGCTCCTCGGCTCCAATGCTCCTCTTGCTGATGGTTGTTGGCATTGACCTTGCTCACACACACTTTCACACTACCATCACACTCACAGAAATTCTCCTTGGAGGCCTTTGTATTGGAGCCTCTAACCAATTTACACCTAGATCAGTGTTCTCTAGTGCTGGCTTGGTTTCACACTGCCTTCTCAAACATAAATATGCAGATTACATGTTCCCCACCTCACCCTGTGCAACAGTAACAACAAACATATACATGCACACGAGGTGCTAAAGCACTTAGCTCAGTGTTCTGTGGGATCCTAGGTCCTTCGGCCTTTTTGTGTTGATGGGCGTGATATGTCTCACCAATCCGATCGAACAATGAGCTGAAAATAGCAAAACAAAGTCAGTGCACGTGCGTGCGAAATTGCCGTTCCAAAGGAACGTTCCCTTAAGGGTTAAAGATTTGTTAAAGGTGCGGTTGCTTCACCGCCAAGCTAACTCCAACTCGGGGTTAGTATCATGCTCTGCATGCAAACATGTGTAACTCGTCTCTTCGTGCTTCCGAAAATGTCAACAGAATAATTTCCTCAGCGCGTAATGCGTTTCCCTCCCACGGGATAAATCAGCTGTTTTATCCCGTGATGCGCACGGCCTGCTGGGTAATGTAGTCTCTTGGCGGTTCTCCTTCCTTGGGCCTTTATTCTGCAAAAGGGAAGGAGAACATGCCTGTGCAAGGTGGCTGGACTTCCCAGGGCCCTCCCAACACCCCCAACAAGCCCCAAAACACTGCCAATCGTCCCAGCCCTGACACCCAGAAAGGGTTATTCCCAGTTTGAGAGAATGGTCTAGTGATGACATAGACAGGGTTATGTCAAGGATGTCATCTTTGGCAGATTTTTACGCAAAAAACCCTGAGCACTTTCTCTCCTATACTCCCGACGGGTCAGCACCCTCAGGCTCTAAGGATCCAATACCTCCAAGTAAGAAGTCCCGGTTTGAAGCCCCAACAGTCTTCGGACCCCTTCTATATGCAGCCCTTCTCTCAATATCGAGGGGATACATCCTTTTGTGAGGATCCAGATTTGGGCATGTTGGAAGAGCAAACGGGTACGGGCTACTATGGGGATGATGAGGACCAAGAAGAGGAAGACCCTGAGACCTACAGAGTAGATTCCCCGGTAGAGAAAGAACCCCCGATTACCGACTCCCCTGTCGACAATCAAGCTCTCCTGAATGAAGTTCTGTCCCGAGCGGCAGAACACTTCCACATTGACACCCAGGGTGCTCAGAAAGAGAGAGACTTCGCGGAGGAGTTAGTAGGAGAAAGGAGACCTGTTGCGCAGGCCATCCCTATCCTTAAGTCTATTCAGAGAAGAATAGACCCTTCACTCGTAAATCCCAACCTCACCAGGGCAGTGAACCCAAGGATTGAGAAACTTTTCAGGGCAGCTCAATCAGACCCACTATACATAAGGGGGCATCTGATGCCGGACTCCCTGGTAGTTACAAACACCCGTAAGAGGGCGGGTACACCCTTGTCATCGTCCGAAGCTCCTCCCGACAAGGAGAGCAAGAAACTATATGGGTTGGGCAGGAAGGTAGCCTCCTCTTCCGCCTACCAGGCAAGGATTGCCAACTCCACCACCCTGTTGGCCAGTTACAACTGCCACCAGTGGGAAGTAGTCGTGGCACTCTTAGACTCCGCCCCAGAACCCTTAAAGAGCCAATTGGCATGAGTTTCCGCGGAGGGAAGAGCTGTGTCCGGTTGCATTTTCAAAGCAACCTTTGATGCCGCGGATAATGCCGGCAGATTGATAGCAGAAGGGACTGTTATCAAGAGACCTGCTTGGTTACGGCAGTCTGGATTCAAGGCTGAAACCCAAGCATCATTGTTAGATAAACCGGTGGAGCTGGATCTGTTTGGTAAGGCGGTCGAGGACGTGCTGAAAAATGCCAAGGATGAGTATGAGACACTCAAATCCCTAGGCCAACTAACCAATGAACCCCCTAATCAAAGAGGGAATGGCAATTTTCGTCGCCCACGCGGACAAAATTCCCAGAGAGGATCGAACTATTCCCAGGGGCAGAGTACACCATGGAACAATAACAACCAGCAGTCTACCCAGGGTTATGGCAGGGGTAATAAAAGAGGACGTGGTAAAGGTTAAAGGTAGAGGCAGCCCCATTAGAGGCTGCGGCACGCCTCCACCAAAAAAGTGACGCTCAGTTCAGGGTCCCTTCTCAGGCAACCCCAGTAAGGGGACGCATTTCCAACTTGACCCAAGCTTGGGAAGGGATCACATCAGACAGATGGGTGCTGTCCACAGTATCCGCAGGGTACTGCATAGAACTGTTAGAGCGTCCCCGGAACCATCCTCAACGACAAAAAATACATTCTTTGGACCACCAGAAGATCCTCCTCGAGGAGATTGTCAATCTGCTAGCAAAGGACGTGATATAACTCGTCCCGGGACACCAGGTAAACAAGGGTATTTATTCAACTTACTTCCTTGTGCCAAAAAAAGATTTGACAATGCACCCAGTATTGGACTTACGGCCTGCAAACAAGTATGTCAACCCTGAAAAATTTCGCATTACTACTCGCCAAGAGGTAATCCCCCCTCCCACAAAAGGGGGAATACATGGCAACATTGGACATGAAAGATGCCTATGTTCATATTTCCATGTTCCCAGCGCACAGAGTACTTGCGCTTCAAGGTGGACAGTCGGCACTACCAGTTCAAGGTACTGCCCTTTGGGATAGCTTTGACTCCAAGGGTATTCACCAAGGTACTGGCGGTGGCGGCAGCACACCTACGCAGGGAGGCAATCCCGGTGTACCCTTACCTGGGCGACTGGCTCATCACGGGGGAGACCCCAGTAATTTGCAGGACAAACATTCAAAGGACGATGGTTTTCTAAAATAAACGAGAAGAAGTCAAGTCTGATGCCAAGCACCTCCAAACAATTCCTAGGAGCTATCCTAGACACCCAAGAGGGATTGACCTTTCCATCCGAGGAAAGAATTTGGAATATACTACTGCAAATTCCGCATTCTCCAGTATGGGGTCTGGCATGGATTCACATGCTCATGAATATTCCCTGTCAGGCCGGGAATCCTCGGTATAGAAAAAAATCAGTATCAGTTTCGTTTCTGATCTGTCTTTCTTAGTAGTAACCAATCACTGGTCTCTGGGTCATACTGCCCCCAGCCAATGACTGCCCTCTCCCTAAGCCCCGCCTCCGGCAGCCATCCTTAGATTTTTAGTGCATGTTCAAGTGTTGGGAGTCCTCTTGCTGTAGCTCTCGAGCTTTTGCAGCGTTTTTGCGCTTTTTCAGGAGATTGTTCTCATTTTTCGGTTTATTTATTTTTAAGTGTTTTTATTGGCATTTATAAACATACAAAGCAATCATTTTGGACTACATCGTACAACGCGTGTATTGTGTGCCAAGTAAGTTTCAAAGAACAAGAAAGGGAGAGGGTAAACAACAATAACAACATTGACTGTCCTACTGTATAACGACTTGTAGTAACTCATGCTTCTTGCGTAGACCCCATGTTCGGGGATATGGCTCTGCTTCGGGACTCTTGAAAGTGTGTCTTAGCGACATGGAAGGAGAGATTGTCTGGTCCTTGTAGCACATTCGTATTTGGTGACCGGGGGGGGGGGGTTAATTCATGGAGGTTTATAACTTGTTGAGAAGATCATGTCTCTCAGGAGGGCCTTCCAGGACTCAAGCGTGGAGCTCACGTCACCGCCTCTCTGGCTGTTCCCCTCCTCCCAAGCTCTGGTTTCAGCCATAGTCCACCTCTCCATCTCCCTAATCCAGGGTTCATATCTGGGGCCTGCTGACGATTTCCAGGCCATGGCGATCACTCTCTTGATTAATACGCAAGCTATGTCCATGAGTTTCACCAGGTGCTTGACTTTACTTAGCCTCGGGTACGTGCCCAATAGGCACTCCTTGGGAGTCCATTCATACATCTTCAGTCCAGCTTTCCTGCAGGTCTGTTCGGCGGCCAGCCAGAGTCTCTGAGATTTGGGACAAGTCCAAAACATGTGGATCATGTCAGCCTGTTCGGAGGAGCACCACGGACCCGCTTGGTCGGCTTTGTTATTAAACGTGGATATTCTGTGTGGAGTTATGTAGGTCCTGTTGAGGACATTTAGTTGGATTAGTCTAAACCTGGCGTTCCGAGACACCTCCTTCGGGGATGCCAGGGCTCTCGACCATTCACCCTCTGTAATTTCTGTTCCCAAGTCGGTCTCCCATTTCTCTTTCAGACGTGCACTTCTTGGGTTGGGCCTGGCATTTATTTGAGTATATAGTCTTGATGTCGGCTTCCAGCCATCGCCAAGGTCGTACATTTCCTGCACAAGGGGGTTCGTCATCGGTTCTTCTAGCCACCCGTTCCATTTCGCCTTAGCCACATGTTTTACCTTTTGATACCAAAGAAATTGGCCTGATGGTAATCCATCCCTCTCCTGCAGTGATTCAAAGCTTCTGAACAGCCCCTCGTCAAACATGTCCCCCCATGTGTAGAGGCCATATTTCTCCCAGCATCTTAGTGTTAGTAAGTCGCCAGGGTTTTTGCACAAGTCTGCCAGCAGGGGAATTTCAGGTGCATATGAGTGCTGTAGTCCAAGTAAAGAGCTGACCTTATTCCATACTTGTCTCCCCACTTTTACTACTATGGGTGGATCATATGGCCCAGCACGTGTGTTCCAAATTAGTTCTTTGGGGTGCACAGGTGAGGTTAGTTGGCTGAGAAGGTTCAACTCAGCGGTAGGTTCATCAGATAGCCATTTTGCGAGATGTGTCAATTAGTACCTCTGAAAATCAGGGAGTTGGATGCCACCCTCCGAGCAGGTCAGTGTGAGGACATTCAGTGTGAGTCTGTGCCTGGCCCGTCCCCAGAGAAAGTCTCTAATCAGGGATTCTAGTTTCCTGAAGAAGGATAGGGGAATATAGTATGTTACATTGGTGAAGTAATAGAGGAGTCTGGGAAGTACTATCATTTTGGATATTGCTGCTCTACCCATCAGATTACCCATCATTATAGATCTGCGAATTCCACCTATTGCCGCTTCTGTGTTGTACTCATGTGTGGATAATGGCGTGTGTGAGATAGTAAGGCCTAGGTAACTGAATGACTCCACCCGCCACTGGATTCCAATGTCAGGAAGCTCTTCAGCAGGTTTTCCTCTTAGTCTAGCCAGTGGGAATGAGCATGACTTATGCCGGCTAAATTTTATCCCTGAATATTTCGCGAAATTATCCAGGACATCCAGTGCCGCTGGAGCGCTCCTCAGGGGGTCTCGCAGATACAAGAGAACATCATCTGCATATAAGGAAATAATGTTGTCTGTTCCACCAATATTAATGCCGACATCAAAGAACTGCTTCCTAAAATAGATTGCCACTGGTTCCAAACCCAGGATGTATATCATTGGCGATAGCGGGCATCCTTGTCTGGTTCCTCTCTGGATAGCCCAGGCTCCCGACACTATGGCTCCTGTCTTGACTCTTGCCATCGGGTTGCTGTATAGCACCCTGACCCATCTGATGAATTGTTCTCCATTCCCGAACTCCCTTAGGGTCGCGATCAGCCATTCCCAATAGATCGAGTCAAAAGCCTTTATGGCATCCAGTGAGAGTACTGCTAGGTTTTCATTGCACTCGGTTGTTTGTGCCATTATGTGTTGGAGCCTTCTTAGATTGGCTGTGGTATTCCGTCCTGGGACAAAGCCATTCTGATCTTCATGTATCAGGGAACCAATTACCCTCGAGAGCCTTTTAGCTAGTATGGTTGTTAAAAATTTACTGTCATAGTTTAGGAGCGCCAAGGGACGATAAGAGTCGCACTCATCAGATGGTTTGCCGGGTTTGAGCATTGAGACTATAAGGGTCTCTCTCATGGTGCTAGGAAGTGTCCCAGTATGATATACCTCCTCGTATACTCCATGCAGTATGGGGGACAGTCTCTCCTCGTAGGCCTTGTAAAATTCCGGGGTGAGACCATCCGTCCCGGGGGACTTGCATGTGGGGAGGGATCTAATCGCATCAGTAATGTCCTCAATCGTGATGGGCTCTCCCAACATATCTTGTTGATCCCGAGCCATTCTGGGCAATCCAACCTCGGCCAAGGTATCTCTTATGTCTGCCTCGGGGATCTGGACCCCGTGTGCATATAACTCAGTATAGAAATCAGAGAAAACATTGTTTATTGCCTGCTGTGTCCTATGAGTTACTCCCTCCCTGTCTTTGATTTCCTTGAGGAGTGGCCTCGGTTGCTCCTTTCTGCATAGCCATGCAAGTATCCTACCCGGCTTGTCTGCTTCCTTGTGCGCCTTCAGGTACGTGCAGAAAAGTCGAACTTTAAGAGCCTGTCCCACGCAGTTCTGCAGACTTCTCTGATCTCTCTGTTCGGGCTCCTTATCGGCGGCCAGTGGGAAGTCATTTTCAAGGTGCCTGATTTCCTCCTCAGCAGTCTCTAGCTCCTTTTTCAGCTGCCTCCGAATCCCACCTGCTTTGGCGATTATCTCTCCTCTCACTACTACCTTCAGTGCCTCCCAGAGTGAGCTCCATCTCTCGACTGAACCCATATTAATACTTATGTATTCCTCCAGTTTCTCACAAAGGGTTTCCCTAAATGCTGGGTCAGTGAGGGTCTCTACTGGCATGCGCTACATCGGGATAGGGGGCCTGGGGCCCCTTAAGGAGAGCTGTGATAGTAGCGGGGAGTGGTCCGAAATCGATCTGCCCAGGTAATCTGCCGATTCAACTTGTGGGGCTAGCTCATTGCCTATGAAAAAATAGTCTATCCTAGTGCCTAGGTTATGGGGAGCCGAGTAGAATGAGTAGACCTATCGGAGGGGTGGAGGTCCCGCCAAATGTCTGTTAAATGCAAGTCTTCAACCATCCTGGAGAGGGACCCAGAGGAAACATTGTTAGGAATACGCGGTGTAGTGGATCTGTCTAGTTCAGTGTTCATGACACAATTGAAGTCTCCTCCCCATAATAGTGTATTCCCTATACTGCATGATTCTGGCACAAACCTCCTTAATGTGAGAGGGTATGCAATGTTGAGGGAAATATGAGTTCACTATACACAAACGGGAGTTCTCGAGCATGCCCCACATTATCACGTATCTGCCTTCCTTGTCCGATTCCATCCCCATCTGGTGAAATGGTGTTTCTGAGCTCACCCATGTATATACTCCTCGCGCATACCTGGAGTAGGATGCACCACTGTCCTGGACACCCCAGTAGCTCGCCAGCTTGTCAGTGGCGTCTGTGGTAAGGTGTGTTTCTTGGAGGAGGGCAAAAGACACCTTTTTCCTCTTCAGGTAGGAGTGTATTCGGTTCCTGCGCATGTAGGTTCCCATCCTTCTAACATTCCATGTGATTAACCTAAGCCTTGACGCCATTGTATGGTTGTGGTCCTTATCCTGGGGAGACCCATATCTCCCGTTAGGGTCAGGCGTGCCATGTCGTGGGCCGCACGTTGTTCTACTTGTGTAATTTGGGTAGCCCCCGCCTCTGGTCTAGGGTCCGATTTATCCTGGTTGATGGTCATCTGCAGCAGGACAGTCATAACAATAACAACTAGAAGAAAGTAACTGTAACTAATTCGCCCAGCTCCTGTCACAAGGGTGCAGTGCTCGGGTGCTCTCGCGCTGCCTGTACCCATCTGGGTCTCTTGCGCGAGTGGGTGTGTGCTAGCAACAGGCCTGCACTGATCGTCTATGGGTCCGTGGTTTGAGTCCATGTACAGGAGGTCAGGCAAGCCCTGCAGTCATTTGGCATTCTCACATTATAGTTTTACTTCAGTGGTGATAGAGCTTCTTTGTGCTTAAAGGTGTACTACAAGTACCATGGGTGTCTGAGCTGGAGTAGCAAACGGTCACCCTTGGCTGGCTTCCTTGTGCTTCACGAGCGTGGATTCCGCGGGGACTTCGCCAGGTTGTTATGCTCCATCCACATGTTGGCTGCATCCGGCGACTCTAGAAATATCGCCCGCCCCTTGTAAATTACCTTCAATCTGGAAGGGTATAGTAACATGTATTTCAAGTTGAGTTTCCTCAATCTGGCCTTGGTCGGGACAAATGAGTTCCTCGCTCTCTGCACCGATTGAGTATAATCAGGGTAGATGGTAATTTTTGAGTTGCCCGCTCAATTTCGCCCCCTTCTCTCGAATTTTAATATTACTTCACGGTCCCGGAAGTTGAGAACTTTCGATATGATTGGGCGAGGGTAGGAGCCTGGGGGGGTTACTTCTGGAGCGATCTATGGGCCCTTTCTATGGCAAATCCCTGTGAGAGGTTTGCTGCCCCAATTTCTTGCTGTATTAAAGATTCAATATAGGTTGTCGGGTCCGTGGTCTCTGTCCCCTCTGGTATGCCCAGGATCCTGATGTTACTTCGCCTAGCGCGGCCCTCTGCCTCCTCAGACCTTGCTCTAGGAAGCTCACCTTGCTCTTAAGATCCTCGACCTCCGTCCTCAGGGCCGTTGTTTCCTCAGACATGTCCTTCTGGGAGGATTCGATGATGGTGACACGTTCCGTCAAGTTACGGGCATCTTGCCGTATGAGCTGGATATCTGCCTTAACCTCACCTATTTTCGCGTCAATGAATGATCTCAGGGCTGCGATCGCTTCTAGGACCTGGGTGTGCCTGGCGTCATCCTCTGCGCTATCTCTTGTTGCTGAGCCATTCGGGGTAGTCTGGGTAGTAGGGTGGGGCTTGGCTCTTATGAACTGGTCCAATCTGGCATGTTTAGCTTTATTCCGTCCAGCGGCCATCACTGATACTCTTGGTCTCGTTGGGTGACACAGAAGGTCTACTGCTCCCCCTCGGAATGATAGTTTGCTTAGTGCTTATTGCTGTGCAATTCGTTTCAGTCCCATGCACAGTGAGGTAGCGCTGCCAGTCTGAATGTAGGACCAGTCTTAAGTTGAGAGGGCGCCCCGTTACGGTGGGACAAGTGGCGCTTAGATCTGTGCCTTTCCCCAACCTTTAATGGTGTATTGTGCTGGGGAGTCTCACTGGTGGCATGCAGAGTAGTGGTGCCTGGGCCGGTACCGTATGACATATACACTGGAGGGGGTGCCCTGATGTGAGTCCTTAATGTGTAGTTGAATTACCCCCTCTGAGAGTCTCTTGATGCGCAGGGAGCGCCAATATCATCCCCAGTGCGTGAATCAAGGAAGGGTCCCCACGCACCAGATTAGATATATGTGGGGAGAGCGTAATAGCTGTGATCTGGATGCACCCTTTATCTGAGCACAGCGTCCCGTTTTCATGGAGATGGGCAGGCGGCAGTAGAGCAGCGGTGTCCTGGGAGGGTGCCGCTAGATATGCACATTGGAGTGGGCTCCACGGTGTGAGTCCCTGGTGTACAGTTGAGTTGCCCCTTCAGAGAGACTCCTGATGCGTAGGGTGCACCAATGCCAGCTCCAGCGCGTGCCTCAGGGAAGGCTCCCCCCCCCCCACACCAGCGTAATTATACACGGGGAGGGCGTAGTTATTGAAATCGGGATGCGCCCGTTACCTGAGCATCAGTGTCTTGCTTCCGTGTCAATGGGCAGGCAGCTATCGGCCGCAGCCTCAACAATGGAGAAGACCCTGCCACGGGGGGCTGCCCTGACAATGCTCTCTGTTATGCGCCGATCGCGCACCGATTCCTCTCTGCGTGGCGGCACCACCCCCAGCGGGCACAACGAGCCCTTAGGCCTTGAGTTAGGAGCCTACACGGGGGCGATTCTCAGGAGCTGCCGGGTCCGTGGTCCGTAGTGTGCGCCGGTCGCGCACTGTTTCCTCGCTGCGTAGTGGAGCCCCTCCCCGGCGGTCGCACAGGGCGGTCTAATCGCTGGATGGCAACTCCTGCAGGGTCGGTCCCCAAAGGGCTGCGGGATCAATGGTCCCCTCCGTGTGCCGATCGGACACCGCCTCCACGCCACCCAGCAGCGCCGTCCCCCATCGGGTGCTCGGGGCGCTCTGACCATGCGGCAGGGGCCTCCACGACAGTGTCCTCCGGATCTTGCCCGATGCCACAGCGGGCCCCACTGGCCAGCCCACGGGGATGACCGTGCCCCCAGGGAGGGGCCGTCCAAGGGGGGAGCCCGCGTTCGACTCGGCTCAGATGTCTCCGGCCTCCTCCGCTAATGAGCGCCTCGGGTCCTTCGGGATGCCATGGCCGCCATCTTGCGGGAAACAGGGGAGCTGGGCCAGACCTTCGCAGCGTGTTCCTGGACTCCGATTTACGTCGGAGTTGAATGCGTAGCGTAGATCCCTGCCTCGATCACAGGCAGGTCCCGATGTGGGTGGTGTATACAGGCCCTGAGCACCCAAAAACAGGATCAGACTGCTGTGGCCTGGCTGGAGCTTAGAGAGCCTGCGTCCTCACTCCATGGACATCAGGCCACGCCCCCCCTCATTTTTCGGTTAAATAGAGCCTCAAGCTCCACCGTTTCTACATCCGATCAACGGGGATCCGTTTCGGAGTTTTCTACGCCCCTCAAGGGTGAAGATTTCGTCGAGTTACGCTTTTGGAAGATTCCAGAAGTTCTGAGGCCTACCCCGGACATGGCCCAGGAGAAAGGCAGCTCGACGCCCGGGAAGCTGTTCAGGACCTGCCCTGGATGCCAGCTTCAGAATATTTTCAAGGAGGACGAGCATTCGTTATGCCTCTACTGTCTCCATGAGGACAAGACGCACACGGAGAAGGACTGTGCGTTTTGTGGGAACATGTCGGAGCGGAATCGCCACCTCCGTCTCGCCAACTGGCTGGAAGGGAAGAGCCTGTTCCGGCGAGAAGAAGAAAAAGAAGTCAGAGCAGTCTTCTAAGTCCTGTGAGGGCGCCCCGGCGAAGGGGGCCCAACAAAAGGCTAAGCACCGCGAGTGCCGAACGGTCGGGCTCCTTGGCTGCCAGGCAGGGCGCATCCTCCTGCCAACGCTCTGGCTCGAGTAAGAGGAAGTCCGAGAACCGGTGAAGCTTCTTTAGAGGCCCCGGTCGATCTCGAAGATTCCGGCAGAGGGGGAGCGAGGCTCGGACCCTCCCCCGAAGGTGAAGGCCCCAGGCGTCCAGAAGGTGACGATGGCCTTAATTCACCCTGCTAAGATCTCGATTGAGGATGTCGCCGCGGCCCTGGCTCAGCCTGTGGAGGCTACACCAGTGGAGGCGCCCTCAGGACCCAGAGTCTCCCTGCCACCACGGAGGGAGTCGTCTTTCAGGCCCATTGAGAAGACCCCCACGAAGTCCTCGTTGGAAAAGGTGGGGGAGGGGCTGGTGGCCATCGTGGATACGGACACGACCTCTGAAGAAGAGCTCATCGAAGTCGTGGAAGAGGCCCAGCCCATCGGGAGGGATCCCGACGAGGGCGACGACGAGAGCGACAATGTCGCCGACAAGGCTCCTCAAGAGTCCTCGCGCCCGTCGTTTCCGGCACCACAGGACACCTCAGCGGCCATTTTGTCAGCGATTCAGTCCTTATTCTCGGAGATGAGGACTAGGTTGCCCCTTCTCCCGACGGAGGTACCTGAGCCAGACCCGACGGGGGAACCGGAGCCAGGACCTTCGGAGAGTCCACCGCATAAGAGGAGGAGGATGCATCCTACGCCACCTCTCCCACCTGCTCTGCCTTTCCCCCCGGTCTACTACCCACGGGAATGATACAGGCACGGACACGTCTACGACAGGTACAGATGACAACGAAGGCGACGACGGGACGTTTCCCCCGTCGCCCCCTGCTCGGGCGTCCCCACCTGACGAGATTGTATCCTTTCATGTCATGATTTCCAGGGCATCCGAGCTTTTTCAGCTCTGCCCAGAAGAAAAGAAGAAAGAACGGTTCCTTTACCAACGGCGCGAGGCTAAAAGGAAGTTGGTCCTCGCTGTACCGCTTCTTGATGACATCTGGGATGAGGGGCTCGCCCTCCTCAAGAACCCTGCCACGGCGCCGGCACAGAGGGACCGGTATGAGAAGAAGTACTTGGTCCCCGATGCTTCCCCCTTGTGCCTTCGGGCACAACCTACCCCGGATTCGGTCGTTTCGGCGGCGGCAAAGAAGAAAGCTGGGGGGGCATCGGCCTCGACATCAACTTCCCTGCCGGACGGCGAGGGCAGGAAGCTGGACACGATGGGACGACGGATCATCTCATCCGCAGCGACGACTATCAAGGCGGCCAACGCCCTGGCTATCGTAGCCCGCTACGACAGGGAGTTGTGGTTCAAAATCGCCCCTCTGTTAGACTTCCTTCCGGACGCCAAAAGGGCTTAGGCCCTTGAAATCCTACAGGAGGGGGAGATTACTTCGGACCACGCCATCACGGTGGTAACTGACATCGCCGACACCGGTTTCTGTCAGTTGGGCAACGCCGTTTGCTTGAGATGACGAGGATGGCTCAAGGCCACGGATTTCCGCCAGGACGTACAAACCAAGGTTTTGGACATGCCCTTCGACGGGAACAACCTGTTTGGGAAGGCAGTTGATGAGTTCCATCAAGACGGACACAGAGACTGCCCGGGCACTGGGAGTGCTCCAATGACGACGGCCGTCCTTTCGGAGCTCCGGAGGCAGACAAGGTGCCTCCAAGGGATCCGGCAGTGGCTCCTCCACTTACCGCCAAGCGGCAAGATCTTCGTCCCAGGAAGCCTACAGGGGACGCGGCAAGTCAGGGGGTGCCCGTCGTCATCGACAAGGTCAAGGAGGCAAGGCGGCCTCCAAACAAGATTGAACCGCCGTGGGGTCGGGCCCCCGCCGAAGCACCCCGGTGGGAGGCCGGCTGGCGAGGTTCGTCAGCGTGTGGGAGTCCATCTCCACCGATCATTGGGTGCTGGACGCCATGGCCCAAGGGCACGCCCTCGAGTTTCAGAAGTGCCCTCGCGTTCCACCCATGGCCAGGAAGGTAAATCCCGTCCCTCAACTACTGTTGGAAGTAAGGGCGATGCTCAAGAAGGGTGCCATAGAGCTCGTCCCAAAGAGGCTTCGGGGCTCGAGTTTACTCAAGGTACTTCCTCGTAAAAAAGAAGACAGGAGGATGGCGCCCCATCCTGGACCTACGACGACTGAACAAGTACATCCAGGCACAGAAGTTCCGTATGGTCACCCTCCAGCATGTGCTGGGACAGCTGGAGGAGGGCGATTTCCTGTTGGACTTGGAGGATGCGTACTTCCAGATCCCCATTCTAAAAAGACACCGAAAGTTCCTCAGGTTCGTGGTCCAAGGGCGGCACTACCAGTTCAAGGCCCTCCCGTTCGGATTGAAGTCGGCACCCAGGGTGTTCACCAAGTGCCTCGCACCGGTGGCGGCGCGGCTGCGCCTACAGGAGATCCATGTCTACCCCTACCTGGACGACTGGCTCATCCGGGCAAGGACAAGGGAGCTCGCCGTGGAGCATACTGCGAAGACCGTCCAGCTGCTCACGGACCTGGGATTCTCCATCAACTTTCCAAAATCCCACCTGGTTCCGTCGCAAGTCGCCCTGTTTCTGGGAGCCAAGCTCGACACAGTGGCGCGGCTGGCCTCGCCGTCAGAGGAAAGGACCAGGACCATTCTGGGCAAGGTGCAGCGTCTGCTGGCCACAGACATGGCCAGGGTAAGATCTATCAAGTCCCTCCTCGGGATGATGTCCTCCTGCATTTATCTGGTGCGCCTTTGCAGGCTTTGGATGAGACCCTTACAGGAGTTCCTCGACGCCCGCTGGATCCAGTCGACGGGCAGCTTCAAGGACAGGATCCCTCAACGAGACGTTCCGTCAGGCGATCCGGTGGTGGGGTACCCGTTCCCAGTTGGCGGGCACAGACTTTCAGACCCCAGCTCACCAGGTGACGGTGTCGACGGACGCCTCCCTGGAAGGTTGGGGAGCACACTCCGGAGATCTTCACGCGAGAGGCCTTTGGCTCCCGGAGGAGAAGTCTCTCCACATCAACACCGCGCGGTGTTCTGGGCCCTCAGGTCCTTTCTTCTTGCCCTCAAGGGCAAGGTGGTGAGGATCTTCACCGACAACACCACCACGATGTTCTACATCCGGAAGCAGGGCGGAACCAGGTCCCCGGCCCTATCCAAGGAAGCCCAGGATCTGTGGCATTGGGCCGTCGCCCAAGGGATGTTTCTGGTGCCTCTTCATCTGGCAGGAATAAAAAACACGATTGCCGACTCACTCAGCAGGGAGCGGCGCTCGTGCCACGAATGGGAACTACGCCAGGATCAAGTGGATCGACTCTTCTGACGATGGGGCGAACCCCAAATCGATCTCTTCGCGACGGCGACGAATTCCAAGTGCCGGAGGTTCGCCAGCAGGTTCCCCCAGCCGAGGAGCATGGGCGATGCTTCCTCGTTCCCCTGGGACGGCCTATTTCTTTATGCGTTCCCTCCGCTGCCGTTGCTGCTCCGGCTCATCAACCAGCTAAAGAGGTCCCGGTGCAGGATGATCCTCGTCGCACCGGCGTGGCCGAGACAGATCTGGTTCCCGGACCTTCTGGACTTGTCAACGTCCCCACCAGTCAAGCTGCCGACGGACACAGACCTTCTCTCCAGAGAAGGAGGCGCCACTCTTCACCACAACCCGGAGTCGCTGAACTTGCAGGCCTGGCTCCTGCAGCACTAGAGTTCGGAGGGTACGACATCCCGGCCGACTGCAGAGAGGTTCTTGCAAAGGCCAGGCCGTCCTCAATTCAAGTGCTACGGACATAAATGGAAGAGGTTCTCTGTCTGGTGCCGTGCACAGAAGATTAACCCTCTGCGGATTACGGCCCCTCAAGTACTGCCGTACCTACTGTCGCTTTCCAAAGCTGGACTGGCTCACGCCTCCATCAAAATACATCTGGCTGCAATCTCCCGATATACCAGGACGACGGGACGGGCATCCTTGTGGTCTCATCGCCTGGTGAAAGAATTCATGAAGGGACTATTCGATCATTCCCGCCGGTGAAGGCTCCTGCCCCGGCGTGGGAGCTTAATGTGGTGCTGACCAAGCTCATGTGGGCCCCATTCGAGCCTATGCATTCGGCGCCTTTGAAGTTCCTGTCATGGAAGACAGCTTTCTTCGTGGCCATCACCTCCGCACGACGAGTGGGAGAGATCCAGGCCCTATCTTGCAAGCCTCCATTCTTGATTTTTCACGACACGAGGGTGGTGCTGAGGACACATCCATCCTTTATGCCCAAGGTGCCGTCAGCCTTCCACCTCAACGAGCCCTTGGTGTTGCCAGTTTTTTTCCCGTCGCCTTCGTCGCCGGCCGAGAGGACTTTGCACTCGCTGGATGTAGCTAAGTTCTATGTGGACCGCACGAAGAGTTTTCGGAAGACGTCACAGCTGTTTGTGAACTTTGGGACTGTGAATCAAGGGAAGGCTCTCTCGAAGACTTCCATTTCCAGATGGCTCTCCGGCTGCATCAAGCACTGTCACCGGTGTGCAAACCGACAGCTGCCCGGCCGTCCGAGAGCCCATTCGACCAGAGCGATCGCTGCTACCACGACGTTCCTGTCTGGTGTGCCCCTGCTGGATATCTGCAGGGCTGCGACGTGGAGGTCGACGCACACCTTTACAAGATTCTACTGCGTCGATCGGGACTCCAGGGAGGAGTCCAGGGTCGGCCAAGCAGTGCTGCGCAACCTGTTCGCCTAAGGTGAGCCTGGTGAGGAGGTAAGAGTTGCTTAATGTTGAGTTGTCTTACTTAATGTTGAGCCTGTTGCCACCTCCCGTGGTTGTGCATGTGTGTACTGCTATGTATTATCTTATTCATGAGCATGTGAATCCATGCCAGACCTATGCTGGAGAACAACAGTTACAGGTAAGTAACTTGTTCCTTTCAGGCCGGTCACCAGATAACGGTACGCAAAGCAATGCGTTTGCTGGGCATGATGGCGTCATGTATTTACCTGGTCCCCCACGCGCGCCTGCGCATGCGTCCCATGCAGGAAGGGTTGGCGAAACAGTGGTCTCAGGCAAGTGGTCAGTGGGACGATCTAGTGGTCGTTTCGCCAACACTTGTACAAAGCCTTCACTGGTGGACAAGAGAAAATCTGTCCAAGGGGAAACCCTTTTACGATCCCGAGATACAGGCGGTAGTTACAACCGATGCATGCCTGACACCACACAGCTCAGGGTCTCTGGTCTCACCCGGTGGCCAGGAATCATATCAACCTACTAGAGCTTCTGGCGGTATTCAAAACGCTTCAAGCGTTTGAGCCCTACCTGCAGAATCTGTCAGTGCAGATCTGGACGGACAGCACTACAGCCATGTTTTACCTGAACAAGCAAGGGGGGACTCGTTCGCCAAATCTGTCCAAGCTTGCCCAGAAAATTTTGATATGGGCACTCAGACGGAACATCTTCCTGTCATCTCAACATGTTCCAGTGGACCTCAATTCTCTGACGGATGCTTTGAGCAGAGACTCCCTGGAACACGAATGGTGTCTACACAGAGAAATCGTAGCAGATATCTTCTCTCAGTAGGGCTCCCCCACTATAGACCTATTCGCCACAAGCGAAAAAAAAACACAGTGCCAAGGATTTGCATCCAGGTTCCCTCAACCAGACTCCCAGGGGAACGCCCAGTGGATGAACTGGTCAGGGATGTTTGCGTACGCTTTTCCACCAACTCCGCTCATCAGGAAGGTGGTCAACAAGATGAACAGAGAATCGATGATGCTCGTCCTAGTTGCTCCCATGTGGGCCAGACAACTGTGGTTCCCACACCTACCGCAGACTAGCAGTGTGCGAACCCATCAGGCTCCCCGGCTGGTACAACCTACTGTCCCAGCACCAAGGGCACAAGGTGCATCCTCAACCCAACTCATTGAACCTGGCAGCATGGCTCCTGAGGTCATAGAGTTTGGACATCTCAATTTACCACAGAGATGTATGGACATCCTAAAAGAATCTAGGAAGCCAAACACGAGGCACTGCTACTTTGACAAATGGAAAATATTTATCTGGTGCCAAAATAAGCAAATCAACCCGGTTGATTGCACTCCTTCAACTATTGTCACATACATGCTCCACCTGCTGGATGCAGGACTGGTTTTTAACTCACTAAAGGTAGACTTGGCAGCTCTGTCAGCATACACCACCTCCCATAACAAGATGTTGTGGTGGAAAGAACTAGTAGTTAAAGCCTTCATGGAAGGAGTAAAGAGACTTCATCCTCATATTTCAAACCCACCACCAGGATGGGACCTTAATGTGGTGCTATCTAAGCTCATGGTCTCCCCTTTCAAGCCCATGCATAAAAGCAGTCTCAAACACCTGACTTATAAAACGGCCTTCTTAGTAGCTATTACATCTATAAGAAGGGTCAGTGAAATTCAGGCTGTCCGTGCAAGATCCTTTACAGTTCATAAAGATAAACTGGTTTTACGCATACACCCTATGTTCTCACCTAAGTTTATTTCTAAATTCCACGTGAACCAGTCCATCGAGCTTCCGGCTTTCTTCCAAGACCCACTGAGCTCGGCTGAGGTGAAACTACACACCCTAGATGTGCGTAGGGCGGTCCTCTACTATGTAAACAAGACCAGACAGCTAAGGAAAACAGACCAACTGTCTCCGTATCTACAGGCAGAGAGGCGGATCGCGTCTCTAAAGGTGCCATCTCTAAGTGGATTATTAACTGTATCCAGCTGTGTTACTCCCTTTCTGAAAAGATTCTGCCTTTCACGCCAAGAGCCCCCTCTATAAGAGGCATTGGGGCCACTCTGGCGTTCATTGCAAATGTACCCCTTGATACAATTTGCAAAGCAGCTACTTGGAGCTCTATTCACACTTTTACTCAGCACTACTGCATTGACACCCATTCCAAGACAGATACCCAAGTGGGACAAGCGGTTCTAAGACATTTATTTGCTCATGACCCTTCTCACATCCCACCTTCTTCTTCAGGTACTGCTCGCTAATCTATGCACAGCATGTGATCTAAGCAGATTCCACAAGCCTCAGAAGGGATACACATTACTCACCGTAATTGTATTTCTGATGCTTGTATCTGCTTAGATTCAAATGCGACCCACCCTTCCTCCCTTCTGAGAGAAGGCGCATGGATGCTTGTAGTCTTACCTTTCTTTCTATCTGCTTGGATTATCTGTGCTCGCGCTTCTCATCATGATACCTCATGTCAGAGAAAATACAATCTGAGGGTCCTACACGCGTGAGGGATCATGGGTACAGTCGACTCACACTAGGGATTGTATTACTGGCACGCCCTGTGTCGACGCCGATTTTCGAGTTTCGAAAAACAAACTGTAATACTCCGCAGCTTCCACTAGATGTCGGCCTATGCACAGCATGTGAATCTAAGCAGATACAAGCTTCAGAAATACGATTACAGTGAGTAATGTATCCCATCTTCAAATAGCCCTAGTATTGGCAGTTTGGGGTCCATTGATAACTCCCGACCAATCACTGTTGCTAGTCTGTCGCAGCATTTCTGCCAGAATATTTGGATTTGTGGGCATTCCCAGAGGATGTGGAAGAAGGTCCCTCTCGTTTGGCGACATTGTAAACAGTTGGGGCCCGTTGCTCTTCCCCAATGATGCAGTGCCTCTCTGGGATAATATAACCTGTGCAGGATTTTCAGTAGGATCAGTCTAATTCTGGCTGAGATCGCGGTTTCCCTGGGATACATGAGAGCAGTGGTCCATTCCTCTGGTTGGATTGGGCCCATGTCACTTTCCCATTTATCTTTCAGCCCTGTGAGTTCTGTTGTGGCAAACGAGTTAATTGCGTTGTACATTATAGAGGTTATTTTGTGATTAATTCTCTCCATCGCTGTTTCTTTCAACCGGGGTACACACTCTGGGATGTTGGGGAGGTCCAACTCACTTGTGGCGAGTGCATGTCAAATTTGCCTGTAATGAATGGCTTCTGTGCGGGGAAGATCAAATTCGTCCCTTAGGGCTTGGAAATTCTTTATTTCTCCGTTCTTTATCATGTCTTCTAGTCTTCCTATCCCGGCTTCTTCCCAGGCCGCCCATTTGGGGAGTTCCCCAAGTTCTGGCAGATTCTTGTTGCGCCATAGGGGTTGTTTCAGTGTAACCTTGCCTTCCCAACCTAAGTGTTTATGTACATCCATCCAGATCCATATTCTCTGTGCAGATAATGTAGGCGGGAATGGGCGGTTTTGTTTTTGCTAAAGCCCTTCTATCGGCGTGGTCCCCTGCATCACTTGAGTGTCTGCTCTGTTGTGCGGTAGCGTTGGGTCATTATGTAGGACGTCATTTATCACTGACATTTGGGCTGCCCAGTAGTATGTCTGTAGGTGTGGGAGACTGATCCCTCCCTCCCTCCGTCCCTCCCTCCCATACGGAGCGCTGTAGAGTTTTGAGTGCGATTCGTGGGAGTCCTCCACTCCACAAGTGTTTCCTCAGTGTTTCATCTAATTTACGAAATTCTAGTTTTGGTATATACACGGGTGCATTCTGCAGGATATATAGGAACCTGGGTAGGGCCAGCATTTTGAACAGGGCAGCCCTTCCTAGCAGGGTGAGTGGGAGGGACCTCCAGTGTTTCACATCATTAATGAATCGATCTCTTATCGGGTGTTGGTTTTTCTCTACGTCTGTGTTAGGTCTGTCGTGATCTGTATGCCAAGATATCTAAACTGTTCTTGCGCCGTTTTGTATGGACAGTTATGTAGATCCCCTGTTTCTAGCCCTTTTATCGGGAACAGTAAGGATTTAGTGCAATTGACTCTTAACCCGCTAAAGGACCCGTAAGTATTTAATATGTTTGTGACAATGGGGCATGAAGCTACTGGGTCGCTTAGATAGATCAGGAGGTCGTCCGCATATAGGGAGACTTTGTCCTCCCAATTCTGTGCCCAATGAAATCCCCTCCAAGCTCGTGACTCTCTCAGCATAATCGCTAATGGTTCAATTGCCAATGCGATTAGCATCGCGGAAAGGGGGCATCCCTGTCTGGTTCCCTTCCCAAGCTTTATACTGCGTGAGGACCAGCCATTCACCCTGATTTCTGCGTTGGGGCATTGTAGAGTAGTTTGACCCAATCTATTAAGTGGTTCCCAAATCCCATCCTGCCCATTATGTGCCACAAAGCCTCCCAGTGGACCGAGTCGCCTGTGAATGTTCATCCGCGTGGATCTCTGTGGCATGAAGCCGCATTGGTCTAGATGGACCAGGGAGGGTATCACTGTCTAAATCCGATTGGCCAGTATTTTGGCTTCTGTGTTTGAGCGAGATTGCGTCCGGTGGTTTGCCTTCTTTTTGTATCACCACTATGGCAGCTTTCCTTAAGTCTGGCGCAAGGTTTCCCTTTTCCTTGGCGCTCAAACATTTGTAGCATGTGGGATGCGACCTCTCCAGCGCCAATTTTCTTCCATACCTCCACTGGGAAGCAGTGCCAGGGCCAGGGGTCTTCCCATTTTGGAGCTGCGAGATGGCTGTGGTCAGTTCCTCTTCAGTCAATTCGGCTTCGAGCTGCATTTTCTGTGTTTCGTTTAACGTTGGGATGGTTAGTAAGTCCAGTACGCTGGGATCTGTTGGTGTCGTAGGCGGGGCGTATAGCGTTTCGTAGTAGGTTGCGAATGCCTCCGCGATGTCTGGGTCAGTTGAGGCCCATTCAGTGTTTGTGGTGCTTATGCGACGCACTTGGTGGTGTGCCTCCTCTCTCCTCTCCAACCATGCCAGGATTTTGATGGCCTTATCTCCTGTCTCGTAGAGCCTGGCACGCATGGTTCTATGCGCTTGTTTTGCACATGTTAGGGCCACATTGTGCAGTTTCTTTTGTGCTATTTGCAGGGATGTGCCATCTGTCTCCGCTCCCGTACTTGTGAATTTCATCTAGGCGCGTTTCACCTCTTGTTCTGCCTCGTCTACATCTTTCTTATGTACCTTCCTGTGTGCAGTTGTCCAGCTCAGTATTTCACCTCTTAGAGTCGCTTTGTACGCTTCCCACACTATCTCCTTGTCGGCCACTGAATCTTGGTTCAGCTCGAAATAGTTTGCCGTCGCTTCCCGAATCTTCTCCGTTAGCTCTGGAAATCCTAGATAGTATGCATTCAATCGCCATCTCGGCAGAGGCTGGGGTCTCTCTGTTTCCAGCATCATCGTGAGTGGGGAATGATCTGATATTCCGCGGGGATGTAGGGTTGCATCCGCTACCATGTGAATGTTTTCGCCAGGGAGGAAAAAGTAGTCCAATCTAGACATCGACGCGTGTGCGCCCGAATGAAAGGAGAATTGTCTCTCCGTTGGGTGTAGGTCTCTCCACGCATCTTTTAGGCCCAGTGCTGATGTAAAAGTAGCAAGTTTGGTTGGTGTCGACGGGTTCCTGCCTCTTATGTGTGTAGGGTCATCTGATATTCATTACTTCATTGAAGTCTCCGCCCACCACTAGTGTATCTGCCGGACTGTCACCACTGTTGATGGCACAGCAATAGCTTCTGGTCCAGTATCCCAGTGCACTGCAGTGTTAACCCTTCTGTGCAAGGTTGGACACCGGGAATATATCGCTTTCAACCTCATCAAGGTGCCCAGGTTTAGGTTGATTTTAGGAATACCGTGGTTGGTAGCTCACAATCCTCGAATAGATTGGTGTGCAAAAGAGTTGGCCTTTCCCGAAAGTTGTGTTCACACTAGTTATCGCCTAGGGGAAAAGTCAAGCGATACTACTCGAACTCCTACTCGTGGGACAGTTGCAACAACTCTGGAGGGAACCGGTACCTTACCAAATGAATACCAGGACTTTCAAGATGTATTTCAGAAAGAGCAAGCTAATACCTTACCACCGCACAGACCATACGATTGCCAGATCGACCCGATACCCGGCACACAGATCCCTTGTGGGCGAATCTACGCAATCACCGAACCAGAAAACCAGCATCTAAAGTCCTACTTAGACCAATACCTGGCAAACGGATTCATCTGCCCCTCGAAGTCGCCAGCAGCCTCTCCAAGGCGACCTGAGGACGTGCATCCACTATCTCGCACTAAACCATATCACCGTGAAAAATCTCTACCCTCTACCACTCATCCCCAAACTGCTTGATCAAGTCAAAGACACCCAAATGTACACAAAATTAGACCTTAGAGGAGCGTACCACCTTGTTCGACTGAAAAAAGGTGACGAATGGAAAACCGCCTTTCGTACCAAATATGGCCTGTACGACTATCAAGTAATGCCCTCTGGCATTTGCAACACTCCCGCTGCATTTCAATACTTCATGAACAATGTTTTAAGGGAGTTAATCGACATCTGTTCCCTAGTGTACATTGATGATATCCTGCTTATATTCCACATCAAAACAGGATCACATCAAGCATGTTTGATCTGTATTGGCAAAACTCTGCCAACACCAGCTCTATGCCAAACTCGAAAAATGCTCATTTTGTGTCTGAGGTGGAATTTCTAGGTTTCGTCCTTACCCCAAAAGGAATTCAAATGGATGTGCACAAGGTAGATGCTATCCTAAATTGGCCATCGCCAAATTCATTCAAAGGAGTCCAGAGCATGTTGGGTTTCGCAAACTTCTACCGCCGATACATCCCAGGGTTTTCGCAAATAGTGCATCCAATCACATCATTCCTAAGGAAATGCAGTAAGAAGTTTCTCTGGACAGAAGAAGCAGAAAATGCTTTCCGGGAACTCAAGGGGAGGTTCACTTCTGCCCCGATTCTACGTCATCCTCGCCCAGACCTCCCCTACCTGGTGGAGACGGACGCATCAAGTATGGCAATGGGAACTGGTGTCTCACAAAAGGACCCAGAAATGGGTCAATTACACCCTGTCGCCTCCTGGTCGCGTAAATTCACACCACCCGAGCTTAATTATGCTATCACAGACAAAGCACTTCTAGCCATCAAGTCAGCCTTTAAGCCCAGCAAGATTATCTCCTAGGTGCCAGACACACGATCACTGTAATAACTGACCATCGAAATCTCCAATACCTCAAAACAGCAAAAGCTCAATCTTTGTGGCAACTACGCTGGGCCCTTTTCTTAGCTGAATATGATTGCGTGATCACGTTTTGACCGGGAGTGAAAAATGGAAAAGCCGACACACTTTTCCGTGTGGGTATTGATGAACAAGGATACAAGGTTGCTGACCCAATAGCCATTATCCCAAGTGACAAACTCCTAAGAATGACAGCAACCACGACTCAGAGCGAGTTACACGAAGAAATCCGAAGCTTTGAGTCCCGAGCCATTGCGAGAATAGAATACACAAGGTGAACATCATACAATTAAGGACCAGCTACCCTATTTCAGGAACAGTTTATTTCTGCCGAACAAAGAACTACGAGAACAAGTCATGTCCGGTTATCACGATTCCTTAATCGAGGGCCATCCTGCAATTGCAAAAACCCTAGCCAAGGTAAAATGAAGTTACTGGTGGCCCACGTGGCTCAAGGACATTATCCAATTCATCCTATCTTGTGGAGTGTGTGCACAAAATAAATCTTCAAAACAGAAACCAGCTGGACTCCTTCAACCATTGGATATTCCACCAGCGCCCTGGCATACGCTGTCTCTCGACTTTATTACCGATTTACCACCCAGTCAAGGGTTTAACACCATTCTAGTGGTTGTGGACCTGTTTTCCAAAATGGCACACTTCATTCATTTTAAGGGTCTCCCAAACGCACCCACTTTGGCCTAAGTGTTTCTTGAACGCATCGTACAGCTCCACAGGTTCCCTTTGGTACTGGTCTCGGATCGAGGTACTCAATTCATGTCCAACTTCGGGAGGAAGTGCTGTTCTATTGCCCAAATCGACATCCAGTTATCCACCCGTCACCATCCCCAAAGGGATGGTCAAACGGAGAGAACGAATCAAACGCTTGAGCAGTACCTCCGCTGTATGCTACATCAAGCAGAAGGTAGTTGGACAGACCGGTTGTGGATAGCTGAATTTGTCTACAATAATTCTCTACACACCAGCACTGTGCAGACTCCCTTTTATACCATATATGGCTGGCATCCACGCACTTCGAAATTAGATGCCCCTACGAACCTGGAAATGCCAGCAATTAAAACCTTGCACACGACCATTTCTCAAACCTTTAAAAGGGCAGTCGAACATTTTACTCCAAGCTAAGAATAGTCAAAAGAAATTTGCTGACCAGCACTGAGCAAAGGCCCCCAATTACCAGGTTGGAGACAAAGTATGGTTGGCATCGAAACATGTGCCCACATTAAAGGAACCTGGACATTCTGCCCAAGGTACCTAGGTCCATTTGCCATCACTTCTGTGATATATCCAGTAGCAGTCAAACTAGCCTTTCCATCCAACATGCAAATTCATCCTGTGTTCCACATATCTCTCCTGAAACCTGTTCAACCTGGAACCCACGTTACAACACCACCAAAGCCAGTAGTAATCAATGGGTAACCAGAATTTGAGGTCAAAGACATTCTAGACTCAAAATATGTCAGATCTAATCTACACATAGACTACACTACTATCTAGTGGACTGGAAGGGGTATGGCCCACAAGACAGAACATGGGAACCTTGCAAGTACATCCATGCACCTAGTTTACTCAAAAGATTCCATCTAAACCATCCAACCAAACCAGGGCCAGACAGAAGAACCACCATGAGAGGGGCCTTAGGGGGGAATGCTGTTATGATCCCTGCCCCCAATCCCCTGAGACAACATACTGGAGCCAGATGGACCTTAAAGACCTCTGTGTTATCTAAGACCCACTTGGAGTCAGACCTGGTGCCTGTGGAGCCAGGCTCATACATAACTCTGAGGACAACTTGGCATTGGACTCTGTAATGTACTGTGGGCAACATGGATGCCCCCGCATAACTCAGTTCTATGAACTGAGCTATGTGGTCTAGCTTTTTGGGTGTGGTTCAACCCAGGGATACCTGGGATACTTGGAGGCTATTTGAACCACTCCCGGGCAGACGAATACGCTTTGCTTTACTCTGCACCTGCAGCGTGACTCACTGTGTTCGACTCGGTCTCCTGTAGGCCTTCGCCTTTTCCTCCGCATCCGCGCACTTGCAAGAACAGGAACAGCGTTAAAAGTATACTTACCTTGGGGAGTATCCTGATTCCATCCATCGCTCCTCCAGTCTTGTGGGCAGCATTTACGGCGGTGTCATCTCCATCTCGGCACGCCGCATCCTAGAAGAAGCGAACGAAAGGAAAAGACATTAATACGCATACACATATCCCTGCTCACCCGAAAACAGCAAGAAGAGTCAAACGCTTACCTGGACTCCAGCCGCTCAGGGTAACTTCAGTTCCGGAGCACGCCATCAACCTGCAAAGGGAAAAGACAAGACAAGACATGTTAGCATAGAAAGGACAAGACGGTGCTGCATATCGCGCTTAATCACGGCACCTTATTCTCTCAGCCGGCAGCTACGCTGGGACATTGCAGCGCCTGTAGGGAACAGAGAGCGACTTTGATCAGCACAAGAAAAAGTGAACAGCGCATCGCGCTTTCAATCGTCGCTTAGTGGTCGGCTTCCTTAAGCCGCTCAACACCATCTCCGGCCTTGCCAACACCTAAAGGAGAAAGGAAAAGTTATAAAGGGGGCAAGAGACAAGAAGAGGACATTTCAATAAGAATCCACAAACCTACCTTGTCGGACACAATTGGGCCCGCACCATTGAAGCAACTAGGTTGTGTAGCGCCCACATCGACCGACGCACCCCTGCACCGAAGGAGCAGGATGGAGAGCACACAAAACCAGAAAACAAGGTGAGGAGAGGACATAGGGGAAGGTTTGGTCCCCAAAGGAAGACTGGGTTACGCACCCAGAGACAACAGAGTTTAAATCCAGAAATCCTGTGTTTCAGGCCCAGTCTCCAGCCGAACAGCTTCCAGGGAAGGGTTTGAGGTCGTCGGAGGTCCAGACAGGCTGAGTTGCATCCCTGTGGATACCAGGTGAGCGCTAGACTGTAGTCGTAGCTGTTTGTAGTGTTCCAAGAGGGTACTGCATACAAACTTTGCCTAACAAGGATGGACTCCAAGAGGTCCCTGAAACCGTACGATCACGCTGCTGGCGGTCATCTCTATACCCAATACCAACAGAAGGGATAACACAGAAGCAAAGGTAGGGGCAGAAACTGAACAAGAGGCTGACCGGCCTCCACATCGAAATGACTCGACAGTCATGGTACCCTCCCATGCCTCCCTGGTCGGGAAACGATTCACATCAGACCAGTGGGTGCTCAAGACCGTCACCCACAGTTATTGTATCGAGTTCCACCAGCCACATCGATACCATCCACCAAAGAGCAGACGCCTGTCAGCAGCACAACTGCAAATCCTGCTGGAAGAGGTCGAGGTACTTCAGGAAAAGGGCACCATCGAAGTCGTCCCTATTCATCAAGTAAACCAGGGTATTTACTCAGTGTACTTCCTTGCATCCAAAAAGGATCTCACTATGCGCCCTGTTTTAAACTTGCGAACAAATGTGTCAAACCGCAGAAGTTCAAAATGTCAACATTGCAGGAAGTAATCCCTCAGCTGGTGCAGTGGGATTACATGGCAACATTGGACATGAAAGATGCATACTTTCATATTTCAAAGTTGCCAGCGCACAGAAAGTACCTAAGGTTCATGATAAAGGACAAGCACTATCAGTTCACGGTCCTTCCCTTCAGCATTTTCCTCAGCCCCACGGGTTTTAATGAATGTACTGGCAGTAGTAGCTGCTCACCTGCGCAGGCAGTCCATCCCGATCTACCCTTACCTCGACGACTGGCTAACCAGGGATATCCGGGGATTCGTATGGAACATGCCTAACAAACACCCAAAAGATGGTAGATCTCCTCTTCTGTCTAGGGCTCTTGATCAACGAGAAACGGTCCAGTCTGGACCCCAGCCAGATCGAGCAGTTCTAGGGGCTCTAATTCGGACCAAAGACAGTCTGGTCTTACCCTCCAACGAGAGGGTTCAAAACATGCTGTTCCAGATCCCTCACTATGTAGCCAATCGCAAGATGACAGTGCGCAAGGCCATGCGACTTTTGGGGATGATGGCCTCCTGCATCTACATAGTTACTCATGCACATCTTGCCATGCGCCACATTCAAGAGTGGCTCTCGAGCCAATGCTGTCAGGCCAGCCGACAATGGGAGAACTGGGGCTTCCCAGAGATCGACCTGTTTGCAACTCTGGAGAATGCCCAGATAACGCCTCCAGGTGCTCTCAGAACCGCTCCAAGGGGAACGGTATCTGGATAACATGGTCAGGGAAATGTGTCTACGCCCCCCCAACTCCCACATTCCCTCCCCCCCACTCACCTGCTCAACAAGATAGGATACACCAGGAAACCGTGACGATGATTCTGGTGGCCCCGATGTGGGCCCGCCAACCTTGGTTCTCCCATCTCATGGCAATGTCAGTCTACCCTCCCAGGAAGCTGCTATGCCCGTGCAACATGCGTTCACAAGACGTGGGGGGGGGCAGGGGGAGATAACACATCATGCCCGCAAACTCTCAACGTAGCAGCCTGGCTCCTGAGTTCAAAGAATTTGGGCACCTCCAACTCCCTCAAAGATGCATTGACATACTTGGGGAAGCACGAAAACCTAAAGCCAGACATTGCTACTCCAGCAAATGGAAACTTTGCCATCTGGTGCAATGACAAGGGCATCAATCCTATTGAATGCACACCAACACATATTGTCCTCTACCTAACTCACCTACTAGATTCAGGCCTGGTTTTCAATTCCTTAAAACTCCACTTGGCAGCACTTTCAGCATACACCATGTGCCAGAAGAAGGTTTTGTGGTGGAAAGTTCCAGTAATCAAGGCATTCATGGAGGGGGTAAAAAGACGTCATCCCTGCCCATTTCCAACCCAGCTCCTGGATGGGACCTGAACGTTTTACTTACTAGACTAATGGGGCCTCCCTTTGAACCTATGCATAAGGCTAGCCTTAAAGCAAGCACTCATAAGACTGCCTTCTTGGCAATCACATCAATAAGGAGAGTTCGTGAACTGCAGGCCCTTTCGGTTCATGACCCATTTGTCACGATTCACAAGAATAAGGTGGTCCTGCGCACTTACCCACGATTTGCACCTACGTTTATTTCAAAGTTCCATGTGAACCAATCAATATAACTACCCATCTTTTTCCAGAACCCCACTAACGTGGCAGAAAGAAGCCTCAATACACTAGATATGAGGAGAGTGGTGATCTAGTATCTCAAAAGACAAAACCACTGAGGAAAACAAACCAGTTTTATCTTTTCAGTGGCAGCTGGCAGAGAAGGGGACCCTGTCCCTAAATCAGCTATTTCAAAGTGGATCATAAACTGCATCAGACAGTGCTACACTCTTGCCAAGAGAGATCAGCCCTTCAAGTCTAGAGCACACTCTACCTGGGGCACGAGGGCTTCCATAGCATTCATTGCAAATGTTCCTCTTGAGTCCATTTGTAAAGCAGCAACCTGGAGTTCTGTACACACCTTTATACAACACTACTGCCTAGATAAACACTCTAGGTCTGATTCTCAGGTGGGACAGGCGGTGCTAAGACATCTCTTTGCTACTGTTCCTTCTCGCATCCCACCATCTCTGGGTAGTGCTTGCTGGTTTATGCACAGCGTGCATAAACAGATTCTAAGCAGATTAACAAGCAGCAGAAGACATGCATTACTTACGTGATAGCATTTCTGATGATTGTATCTGCTTAGATTTGCATGCGCCCATCCTTCCTCCCCTCATGGAGTAGAAGGAACATGGACATCTTGCACCTTCTCTCTCTACTAATTCACGTTGGTCAGAAGGCTTCCTCCCAGCAGAAAATACACCATCAGAGGGACCTCAACCTGTGAGAGATTTTGGGTACCCTACATGTCACGTTAGGGATAGTGTTAGTCACGCCCATGTTGACATCCCTTTTGCTCCCCGAATGAAGGATGCAATACTTTGCGATTACCACTAGATGTCGGACTATATACACAGCATGTGAATCTAAGCAGATACTGTTATGACCTTTAGTCAGGGTACTTATAAAGGGTAGTCCACTGTGATCTTCTGGTTACTTTAATCTGGTTACATCTCAAGGAGATAGGAACTATAGTCTTAGGGAAGCCCACTGGCTCCCACCACCCAGGCTACATCAACTGCCCTGGGTGGAATCTCATACACTCAGCATTCCAGTCAGTCGCACCACGCATTCAGAGGGAAGGCTTAAGCAAGAGGATAAACCTATATTAGGAATACCATTCCTAACACCTCCCTCCCTTCCAACCAAGCAACCAGTCACACACACATATCACAACACACCCCCTTTTCTTCCTCACCATCAGACACATAACTCCAATAACACGCACTCAACCCGATTCCGAAAACAAGGGATGGTTATCCATTAGGCGTAACTAACCCACTGGCAGCAGGACCACACCAACAAAACTACCACCCAAACAAACAAACCATACCGAACACCTTCAGCCCACCGCTGCAGCCGGAGAGCCTCAAACCTGCCACGTTTGAGCACTGCCTGTACCACCTTGGGCCACCAAACATACAACCAGAAACCCTTGAAAAACACTGAACACCATCTATCCACCACTGCCACTAATGGATCTTGGAGCTACCACCTCAAAGCACAAACAGTCCCTATATGGACTGGCATGTAGTCCCACTGCACCAAAACAAGTAATCTAGCTAACTTCCGAATACAATCTTTCAAGCCGATTGAGCCAGGGACAACTGGGACACACAACCCACATACACTCAGCACACATGCACAGACCCAAATGCACTACAAACGCACCTGGGCAACAAACACGCATGGTAGGATTCCAATAAAAAGAAAGCCCTCACGAACACCAGTTTGCTGGCCCCACAAACTGAGCCATAAAACACCTTAGATCTCTACAGAATCCTACACTACTACACCAAAATGGACTGCCGGTGACCTGATGGAAAGAAAAAAATTGTTGCCAGGTTCTCACAAGAGATACACAAGTTAATCTGCATCCTCTTTGTGAACAAACTGACAAATAAAAATTCAGAAAAACCTACATTGAGATGGCGGGGTCCACCACCTGGGACAACAAACTCTAACCACCTCTACTCTGGGAACTCCACCCAGGTCACCAAAGAGTGCAGCTGGATACTAATTCCACACTAGGGAAACGCTCCCGCCCAGCAACACTGCATGGGTCTCTCCCTACTGAACATAGTAAAACGCCAACCAAAAACCTGATGTGAAGGTGTCCCAACCAGACCAGTACGAAACCGCATGCGGGCAGGGCCCTGCCCCACAACTGTTAAATAAAACATCAATGGGTTACTCTACTTAACCATAGTCACAACAATGGGTCACCATTCTCACCCATACTAAAATGACAAGAGCATTCAACTCACCTAGAGGATAAACATATATTGGGAATACCATTCCTAATATAGATGCAATACTCCGCGATTACCACTAGATGTCAGACTATAGCCACAGCATGTGAATCTAAGCACTTACAATCATCAGAAATGCTCTTACGGTAAGTAATGCATGTCATATATACACAGATAAATTATTTAATATAACTGTAAGTGTTTACTTGGTGCCTTGTGTGTTCTGATTTCATTGCACTACTCTACAGCTCACATTCTGCAGCATGGCATCTGGCATGGATTCACATGCTCATGAACATTCCCTGGGAATCCTCGGTAAAAGACAAAACAGTTTCACTTTATGATCTAGCATTTGTAACGCGCCTATACACAAGTGTTTCAAGGCGCACTTACAAACTGTATTTCTCCTTTAAACCAATCGCTGTCCTCTGGGTCATACTGCCCCATCCAATGACAGCCCTCTCCCTAAACCCCTCCTCTGGCAGCCATCTTCAGATTGGTACTGCACGCTTCAGTGTTGGGAGTCCTCGATTTTGCTATGCAAGTTACTTCTATGTTTTTTTTGTGTTTTTGACTGAAAAAGGTTCTATTTTTGTTCCAAAAGAGCCTGTGTGCTCTTTTCGATCTGCCAACAATGGGGATCCGTTGGCAGTGAATTTCAGCGACCTTCAATGGCGAGTATTGTTGAAGATTCCAGAAGTCCATCCGGCCTACTTCGCCACCTCCAACCATGACAGAGGAGAAGGCAAGAAGGTCCCCCTTCAAGCCCTGCTCCAAGTGCTGGCTGCGGAATGTGTTTGTAGAAGACAAACGCCTTCAATGCCTCTACTGCCTGCACCCGGACCATAAGGAGATGGAGTGCGAGTCCAAGATGATGACGGAGAGGTACAGTAGACTGGCAGCGTCGGTTAACGTTGAGGCCTCTGCCCCATGCCCCGAGCAGGGTGATGCCTCACCCAGGACTGATCGGTGCGAGGAGTGGTCTTCTAAATCCTTTGAGGGCACCTCATCCATGTGGGCCCACAGCAAGGCCAAGAACCGCAAGTTCGAGTTCACTGGGTTTGCCATGGAAGCAGGTCCCAAGGTGGATGGGGCGTGATCACCATCGACCTCCACCTCCATTGCGAGCCAGCAATTGAGCTCCTCCTCAAAGAGGAAATCTACCCAGGCTAAACTGCGGCAGAAGTCCGAGATGCCAGGGACGGAGAAGGCCAAACTGCCCAAGCAGGCACAATTGGCTGAGGCTAAGACTTTGCCAAAGATAGAGTTGGTAGCAGCTACCTTGACGGCTAAGGGAGCTGACCCTGTGAAGGTGGCCCCCACAGCACAGAAGGTATCCCTACCCTCCAGGGACGACACTCGCGCAATGAATGTGGCAAAGTCTGCTGGCACGCCAGAAGGGGGGAAACCGGCTTAGGCCCCGGTTCAAGTCCCGCAGGTGTGGGATAAGGGAGGGGGCGAGGAGGCCACAAAACAGCGCTCCCAGACCATGGCACAAGCCATGGAGGTCTCGTTAACAGATGACAGACCAGGAGTCCTTGCACATGGGCCACAAGGGCGTGGAAGAGGACGGCTACGATGGCACATGGCCTAGTTTTTATGATCCCGCCAGCTCAGCCGAGGGATGTTCTCTGGACCATCCGTCGACCCTTGACACCTTGGTGTCAGATCCAGGAGGGAATGCCACCAGGCCCGGTTCCAGTGATTCCCGCAGGCCCTCATTCCACCTCCAACGAAGAAGACGAAGCATCATCAGACACCCCCAATTTAGCCTCCATATCGGGCCCCTTCTCCCCCAGCAGAACCAGACACTAGTACAGGGATGGATATGGCCTTGACTGCGGACGACGTGGATATCGTTGCAGCGGACGTCTAGTCTCTGCATCTGGAAGCGCCACCACCAGGTGGGGTTATGTACTCCATGATCGCTAGGGCCTCTGAGCTTTTTCAGCTTGTGGCCGAATGAACCAGGAAGGAGGGTTTCTTGTACCAGAGGCTAAGAGGAAGACACCCAAGTGCCTGAGGTTGAAAGCATCGCTGGATTTGGTGGTATCTGCAACTGTGAGGAAACTGTCGGCTAACCAGTCCTCATCTACGGTCCCTCCGGACAGCGAGGGGAAGAAGTTGGTCACCATGGGAACGAAGGTGAATTACATTGCGGTGTCCACTATCAAGTCGGCCAACGCACTACCGATCCTAGCCAGGTACGACAGGCAGCTGTGGTACAAACTGGGGTTTATTCTGGAGTTCCTCCCAGACGATAAGAGGATGGAGGCAATTGCGCTTTTCCAGGAGGAAGTTGCGTCTGATTAATCCATTACAGTGGTGTTGGACGTCGCTGACACAGGGTTCTGACAGATGGGGAACAGTGTCTGTCTTTGTCGAAACAAGGATGGATGAAGGCTACAAATTTCTGGCAGGAGGTCTAGGCGAAGGTGTTGGACATGCCCTTCAACGGAGAGAACTTCTTCGGGATGGTCGTCGATGAGTTACGATACGGAGACGTCCCATTCCCTGGGCACACTAAAGCAGCAGCGTTTTTATTTTTGCTCCTCCAAGGGAAAGTCGAGCAGGTCTTCCAAAGTTTTCTCCTCTACGTACTGTCAGCCTTCCAGATCTTCAACCCAGGAAGCCTACAGAGGCCATTCCCAGGCCTACTTTAGTAGAGGACAGTGTTGCTGTCGTCCACAGGGCAGGACACTGGCTCTGAAACAGGCCTGTACCAGCCGGGACGTGTACCTCGGTGACTGGCTCATCTGGGCCCGCTCGCAGGAGTTGGCCGTCAGACTCGCGGAGGCGACTGTCCCGATACTGACGGATCTGAGATTGTCCTTCAACTATCCAAATTCCTGCTAGACACCATCGCTGAATGTGCTGTTGCTAGGAGCCTAGAGTCCATACGGTGACCTGCCTTGCGTCACACCTGAGGAGAAGGTAGCGGCCATTGAATAGAAGTTGCACACTGTAGTTGAAGACCGCCATGGTGCGCACCATCAAGTCGTCGCTTTGCATGATGTAGTCCTGCATCTACCTCATCCGGCTCTGCAGGTTACAGATGTGACCTCTTCAGGAGTTCCTGGATGCTTGCTGGACGCAGGTTTCCGGAATGCTCTGCGGACAAGATTATGCTCGACGAGGAGTTCCGTTGGGTGATAGGGTTTTGGGGCGCCCACTCAAACATCGCCCAGGCCATGGGGTTTGAAAATCCATCATACCAGGAGACTGTCACCACGGACGCTTCCCTGGAGGGCTGGGGAGCCCACACCGGTCATCTGTTTGCCAGATGCCTGTGTCTGCCGGAGAAGAATCTCAATATCAACAAACTGGAGCTACGGTCAGTGGTCTGGGCCCTCAAGTTGTTCCTTCCGTATCTGAAGGGCAAGGTGGTGAGGATTTTCACTGACAACACTCCCGCCATGTTCTAAATCAGGAAACATGGGGGGCACTCAATCCCCGGTGCCTTCCAAGGAAGCTCCGGACTTATGCCTCTGGAACGTCAGACAAGAGATGTTCCTTGTCCCTCTTCACCTAGCGGGAGTTAAAAATACCATTGCAGACTCCCTCAGCAGGGAATTGCGCGCCTGCCACGAGTGAGAGCTTTGGCAGGACCAGGTGGACTGCATCTTTGCCAGGTGGGACAGGCCCTAGATCGATCTGTTGCGACTGTGGCAAACTCCAAATGCCAGAAGTTTGTCGACAGATTCTACCAACGGAGGAGCCTGGGGGACGCATTCTCCTTCCTGTGGGAAGGGATGTTTCTGTACGCGTTTCCTCAGGTGCCTCTCCTGCTACGAGTCATCAACACACTCGGACCGTGCCAATGCAGGATGGTAATCTCCCTGGCGTGGCCAAGGCAGATTTGGTACCCAGACCTTCTGAGCCTGTCAGCGTTGCCTCCGATCAAGCTGCCAATGGTTCTAGATCTTCTCACCAGAGGAGGAGGAGCAGCAGCAATCCTGCATCACGACCCAGGATTGCTGAATCTGAGGGCTTGGCTCCTGCAGTTTCAGAGTTCGGAGGATATGAGTTGCCTGTGGACTGCTGGGAGATGCTCACCAAGGCCGTAGAGTAGTCGACTTTAAGTGCGATGGTCACAAGTGGAAGCATTTCGCTACATGTCGTGGTCTCAGAACATTACCCTCTGAGGGTCATAGCCCCCCAGATTCTTCCATACTTGCTATCGTTGGCCAAAGCCCGACTGGTGCATGCCTCTATCAAGGTACATGTGGTGGCTATCTCCCGCTAGACCAGGTCTCCAGGAAGGTCTTCACTTTGTTCTCATCGACTCGTCCAGGAGTTCCTCAAAGGACTTTTATGATCTTTCCAGCCGGCGAAGGCTCCTGCTCTGGCGTGGGTACTCAACATGGTTCTGGCGAGGCGTATGGGGGGGTCCATTCGAGCCTATGCATCAGGCCCCACTTAAGTTCCCCTTGTGAAAAACGGCTTTCCTTGTGGCCATCGCCACCACCAAGAGGGTGGGTGAGATCAGGTCCCTATCCTTCAAACAGCCATAACTGACTTTCCACAAATCGAGGGTGGTACTGCAGACGCATCCCTCTTTCATGCCGAAGGTTCAGTCAGAGTTCCACCTCAACGAGCGTTTGATGTTACCTGTTTTATTTCCCGAAACCTTTGTCGCTTGCTGAAAGGCCCTTGCACTCGCTGGACGTTGCTCGTGCCCTGAAGTTCTACGTGGCGCACAGGATGAGTTTTCGTAAGAGTTCACAGCTGTTAGTGTGCTTTGGTCCTGTGAACCACGGGAAGGCCTTGTTCAAGGCTTCCATCTCAAGGTGGCTCTCTGGCTGCATCATGCACTGTCATCGGTTGGCAAACTGACCGCTGCGCAGCTGTCTGAGAGCCCACCCCACCAGAGCGATGGATGCATCTACAGCGCTCCTGGCTGGTGTGCCCCTGCTAGACATCTGCAGGGCTGCTACGTGGAGGTCCACGCACACCTTCTGCTGCATCAACAGGGATTCCAGGGAGGAGTCCAGAGTCGGCCAGGCAGTGCTACGCAACCTGTTCGCTTGAGGGGTGTCTGTTTCGAAGGTAAGAGTTTATTGCTTCTATTGAGTCTTACCACTGCCTGTGGTTGTGTAATGTTGTACTGCTATGTATTCGTTATTGATGCTGGAGAAGGAACAAGTTACTTACCTGTAACTATTGTTGTCTGGCATGGATTCACATGCAAACCCTCTCTTCTACCCCTCTGCGGCTCTTCTTGGTCATATTGCCACTTTACATGCTTACCAAATCCGAAGATGGCTGCCAGAGCAGGGGCTTAGGGAGAGGACTGTCATTGGATGGGGACAGTATGACCCAGAGCACAGTGATTGGTTTAAAGGAGAAATACAATTGTAAGTGAAAGGGAAACTGTGTTTTTCTTTTACCGAGGATTCCCAGCCTGACGATGGAGAATATTCATGAGAATGCATGCCAGACGCATGCTGGAGAACAATAGATAGAGATAAGTAATTTGTTCCTTACCCTTCCTAAAATAAGCCTGGCTGCTCAGCTTCTCTAGCGACTTTTGCAGTACAGGCCTATATTAAGAGTTGGGTCCCTGATACCAAGAGATGAGGCTTGTTAAGTGCCACATCAGTTGGACTTTACCAAATCTTACCTAACACTCTTTTTGGTGACTATTTGTTTTCCTGAAGTTAATTGCAATGCTGTCTAAAATATTTTTTGCAAGCCTGGGGCTGTACTTATTTCTTGTCCTCCCCCTAGCACTAACTTTCATTGTGATGTGTGCATATGTATTCTCCAAATACAATGCCTTAGAGGGCCAGATTTAATGTGGATTGTTGGTGTTGGCCTTTTATAACTATTTTTGTAAAATGTTTGGTCTCCTTTTGTTCCCACCCCTGCCTGTGTTTTGTGCTTACACCAGATATAGGGCTTATAACCTATAACGTGAGTGGATTTAGTCTTTTGAACATTGTACTGTTCAGGCGCAAAGGATTTTTAAGTTTTGTCAGAATGTTTGGTTCCTTTTTTCCACCACCTATGTCCCTGTTTTATGCACATCTTTGGCAGTGGATTAGCATTGAAGACTAGGGATGAGGAGCATTCAGAGACATTATGGTTTTTATACATATACAGTATATTCTGTTCTGATTTACCTATTTGAACTGACAGTTGTATTGTGTAGCATAATACATGTATATTTTAGCTTAGCAGTGTGGTGTATGTTTCTTTGGATAACTGGGTGGATGACTTGTGCCATCCTGCAACCCAAACATTCCTGAGAGTTGACGCTCTGCCATGCTACTTGCCTATAAACGAGGTTTGGCTTCAATTATTGTTTGGGTGTTTCAGACCCTTCTTAGTTAGTAGTTGTACAACCCTCAACAGTTGGTTGTATGAAAAATTCCTTAATTCAAGTTTTCCACTAGACGTCACTTGAGGGGTGACAACCTACCATGAAAACAATGGCAAAGAGAAATGTTAAGAACAGTTTGGAGACTACAATTAGAAGAACAGTTTGTGATTTTTCCCCCCTGAGGGAACTCTCTACTAATGGCTGTTTAATACCTCTACTTTCATCCCCTTCGAAGCCAGAGGAAACAGGCACGAGAGCTACTTGCTGCTCTCCAGAAGGTGGTGGTCCCGATATATTGTACCAGTTTCTTGGCTGTGGAGGAGGATAAGCAACAGAAAATTGCACGGGTAAATGCTTCCTTATTATTCAAGTAAAACATGTTATGGTCTCTAAGAGCTTACTATCTTGTCTGTGTTTTAGCTCTGTAATATACTGCAAAGCTAATTTGATGTGTTTTTGCTTGGGAACAGCTGCTTCAGCTTTGGGAGAAAAATGGCTACTTTGAAGAGTCGATTATTCAGCAATTGCAGAGTCCTGCTTTGGGCTTGGGACAATACCAGGTAAGATGAATTGATGATTCTTCTTTTTGTCTTTGGTGGACTAAATGGTTGCTTCTGCAATGCTAAACTTTGTTCATAGTATGGCTCATAAGCACTCCCTGTCCTAGGGACTCCCCTGCTAAGAGCTGATATAGAGGTTTGCTTGGTGACTGATTGGATGAAGACTACAGCACTTTGCCAGTAACCCCACTCTGCCAGTAACCCCACTCTAGCCCCATCCCCCAGCAATTAAGATTTGTATATAGATTATACTGGCAAAAAGCATACTTTATTAGGACGTATATATGTACTTCCCAAAGAACAGCAGCTAACCATGCCTCCAGTGTGACAAAGGAAGGTTTAGTGATATAGGCTATTTGCTAAATGCAGTCCTTTGGTTTCAGTTTGCTCACGTGACCCGAATCCTTCGAGCCTGGGAAAATTATTTGGTCTGTGTGCTTCACCTTAAATATCTGCTCTAAGGAGTCAGAAGCAGGACGCAGACACATTGGTGGCATTGTAATGGCTGATAGACTTTTTATTAAATAGAAAATGAAAATCCCTCCTTTCCCTAAATCGAAGAGGGGGTTGTCTGCCTCAAATACTAAGTAAACTGTCAGAACATCCGTCAAAAATCTACTGTCCTGTGTCCAAAACGCCTATTTCCGACTCTTACACTTAAGCTACTATACAAATGGGATACTGGGACTCCTAACTTCAGAGGAATGACTCCCTTCATCTGAATAATGTCCAATGTTCGTTCCACTGCTCCAGATACAGCAAAAAAAGGTACAAGTAAAGTTCACAGTTTCAACCAAAAGTTTCTTCAACCAGTAGCAGAAGAAAGGGCTTCTTCCCTTTTTGTCACAATGTTCACCAAAAGAAATAGCTTCAGTTCTCCTTCTCTTGGTTTTTCCAACTCCCAGTCAACACAATATCTCCATTCCCCTGGTTACCATAGGCACAAATATTCGCAAAGTCAAGAGGTGTCTTGTCACTTTTAATGTTTCAAAACTCGGTCAATACAAGGGTACTGCCTCCCTTCCCCTGGATACCAGATGCGCAAATGTTTACAAGGCCAAGAGGCAGTACCTCTTCTCCTGGCCTTTCCACGTTCTCCAAAGGACCAGGGGGGATGTCTCCCTTCCCCTGGTTTTAATATGAATAAGGGGATGACTCCCTTCTCTTGATATCACCAGGAGTGTCAGTCCCAGACTCTCAATATTCTTGCCTGGTATTCTCTCCTGCCAGGACTTTGGTTACTATTTCATACATTTGGGAGCGGGTCCCCAATTCGCAATATTCCTGCCTGGGATACTCCCCTGCCAGGACTTCACCAAGATTCACAGTCTCATAAAATATCAATATCTTGCCTTTGTGGCTTTCGGTACTTTGCTTTTCGTAACAGTTGACTTTCTCCTGCAAGTACTGCCACAAGGAAGATCACATTTTCTGGTTGAGGGATTTGGTTTCCAACTCAGCTTCTCAACCCCTGCAGTTTCTGATGTAGCGCCCTGGTGCCTCAACTCTCTTCTATAGGCTCACTGGCTTCTCCTGGCGGCTTTTGGGTCTCTTGCAGTCTCCGATTGGCTTTGTGGCTTCACTCTGCACTCTAGTAGTGTTTCTCCTGCTTACCAGTCTGCTCGGTCTGCAGGAAAGCTCTGTCCGTCCTTCGGGTGCGTCCTCCTAACAGAACCCTTTCAGAAGTGCTTATCGGGATGCTGTCTCCTTGAGCCTTTGTTTTGCGGTTAAGCCGCCAGCCCTCCGGTTCCTCTTGACCTGCGTTGAGATGTAGAAGACACCATGTTTCTCTACGCTCAGTGGTTTTCAATGTCCTGGCACCAGTAGGATTGGCACAACTGGAGTGCATAGCTTGGTTCCTCCCAGGTGGTATTCCTCGTTCTGGCCCACTTGTACTTTGAGTCAGAGTCAATGGTTTTTTCCTCTCGCAACGTTCTGATTTGTCATACAAGGATGGTCTTTTTCAGCATGACGGTATGATTTGGAGGATTGGGTAGTTGGGTCCTGGTTGTCAACTTCAGATAGGTAGGGGGATGCCATCTCCTCTCTGGAATATTGTACATTGGGGAACTCCCTCCCCATATGATCCTCCCTCATATTGTCACCTCGAGGGGGTGTTCTGGACTGTGGCCACACCACCCATGCCACATGAGAAGGGGGTATCCCCATGTGAAACGGGGACAACATCCCGAGATTTATCACACCGCCAAAAGTATGAGTTCATGTAAATTGGGTAACTACTGGTATGAAGCACTGGGCACTTGCATTTGCTGAAATTAAACCCATCATTAAGAGACTGCCCTCTGAACCTCATACCAATTTGTTGTAACTGTGGTTTCTAGGCATGCATACATTTACTCTGTAGTACACTGATGTGATTTTTTTTTAATAGCGTATAACTTTTATGGGTTGCATGTGTTCATTTATTTAAACATGTTCAAACCTCGTGGTTCTTCCTGTTGGTTATTAATGTGGTGGATGGTTGGAGTGCTGAAATGGAACCCTCCACCACTCAAAAATGCCTTTGGAGTGCCCTACCCGTTTGTGGAAGGTAGGTATTAAGAATTTGGATTAGAATCACAATAGTATTTTAAAAAGCTGTCTTTCTCTTTAACCCCTTAACTGTTAAGGGTTTTCCCCTCCGATTGCTGAGCCCTTTTTTGGCTGTTTCTTTATGTTGGCACACAATCGTTTGTGACTTTTGTTACAAATGATGTCCTAGCCAAATGTCTACCCTTTTCTTTCCACATGTAGTCAGTCAAAACACCACCAAGGATTTGTGGTTTGCTGCAGTGGGGTGTGAGAAACCAACAAAGTGATAACATTTGTTTCTTTCTGAAAATGCCAATACAATGATGTAAAAAGAAGCTTGTGTTTTTTTTCTTTTAAGAGCTATGAACAAAAGGTTTGCTGTTCTGAATTCACAATCTTTCAAGCTTTCACAAACGGGTTTCAGTGGAAACAAAAGAAAATATTTTTCATAAGTGTACCTAGGCAATTTTCCTTTTTTACAACATGCTTATATGGAATGGATGAGAGGGTAGGAGAGCTGAATAGGAACACAGAAAGGCATATATTTCTCAAAAGTAGATAACATTCCAAGTTCAGGAAGGGTTCATTTTCGCAGATCAGGCAAGAGCTATTTACCCATAATTCATCAAGAAATTGGGTAAATGACTTAACAAAAGTATGTGCTGGGAATGTTTGCACTTGTGATGCAATGCCTTCCCTGAATTACCAGAAAAGCAATGCAATGCTACATTCCCCTGACTCTTATAGTTAGGAAAGCACTACCCCGAGCCAAAACTAAAAACTAAAGCATGGTACATAATATTTGTATGACGGCATAAAGTGACCTACCTGACATTTTGAAAAGAACAAAATCCAAAATGGTGAAAAATGGCGAGCAAAAAGGTTTTCAAACAACTTGGGTTGACCTTTTCAACGATAGGCGACTTGTGCAGGTCGCAAAAACAGTCAAGGGACTGAATGTAGGGTGCATTTGGGAAATGAAAGGCTGTGTAACAAATTGCAGTAGCAAATGTATGAAAAGGTTACCACAAGAATGTGGGGGAGGAGTTATCCTCCCCCTCCCCCTCCCCCCCTGTCCTTTGTCTGCCAGAATGCCTGAATAGGACGAGCTCTCAAAGGGGGGGGTCCGTCTGTTTTGATTGGACAGCCAAACGCCCCTTTCTGTAAAATGCTGAGATTGCAGAGGAGTGTGTGCTGGAACTATATGAAAGGTGAGGCTTCTGGATTAAAAAGCAAATCGACCACTGCAAGCTGAAGCAACCGAAGATGACCAGACACACATCTGCAGACACTTTGCAACACGGTAAAACGACCACTGCGGTCCTGATCCCTTTTTCTGTGTGACAGAGGAACTCCGAAGAGGACTACTTTTTTTTTTTTTGGACTGGTGGGCACGACCAGTCCAAAGACTAACTCTGAATTGAACCATCTCCCGAGGCCATAGGAGATTCAAGAGCTGGGGAACCCCAATACCAGGAGACCCGCTGCCCCTTTCGAGTGCATCGGTACACTCCAGCGATCTGATCCACTTGACCAGGACCCCCTCCGACCGTGCGGCTGCAGGAGGCGAAAAAGAGTGATGGGTGATCTGCATCCTTTGTTGGTTCTGCAGAAAAGGTGCCCATATGACAGAGTAAACTGAGGAGTTGCTGAAAGTCGTGCCCCATGTCCTCCCTCGTGGCTGCTGCTGAGAGTCCCCGTCCCTTGTCCTCCCTTCAGTCATCAAACCAAGGAATCCGGAGGTTGGACCCAGAGATGCAACATCGCAAAGCATCCAGCACTAACAATTTCTTCTATCTTAAGGTACTGTGTGGAAAAAGGTATTCCTTACCTGATTCCAGAAAGTCGCTTCAGAGCCTTGGAGTGTGCCTATAGGTGTCCAGGGCAACCCCCTCTTACCTCTGACACAAGCTGCTGCTTGTGTCCCTTCAAGTCATGTTTAGGGTCTCCATAGTTAGTTAATTTGCTGCTCTAAAGACTAGAGACTTGAAGAAATTCACAGGAACTCTTCACATTCTGCTGCTTTTCAAAACTTTGAGCACTCTGAACTGCCTTTAGCTAAGCTTGCGCTTTGGATTTAAGACTTGCTGTGCAAAGAAACCTTCTCTAGTACCTCGAACCGTTTTCCTTCCTTTAAGTTACTTTCTTGTATGTGCTAACAGAGTAAATGTCTTACTGTCAATCTGCTAAGAACCGCATGGGCGCTTAATTAAAGATAATACGATAGCATTGTCTTTTTCCTTTCTAAAGGTAACTGCGAACAAACACAAGTGAAAGTGTCCTTTGAAGTATTTCCTAAAGTATTGTGAAGTGTTCCATTGTAAATATATGAGGTATTTCAGGTGATTCTTTTGTAAATATAATATATAATTTTATATAAATTATAAGTGTAAGTGCTTCTTTGATGTACATGTCTAACTGGATTCAGTGTACTTACCTACAGCTCACATCTTCCTCTTAAGATAAAACTGACTGCTATGCCACTCTACCAAGGTCCTGAGTTAGTACAGACTGATACTAATAGGTGGGGATCTACAAATCATTGGGATAGATTACTAAAGTCTTAGGACTTTAGGAAAGCTCCCCTAACATAGAGCCACGTGCATATGAGGGGCAATCCCAAAAAGAGAATGATGAGCAGATGGTAACAGCACGAACCATAAATTTCAGGAGTCAACAGAGGCGGCTTCCACTCTTCGCTGGTGTACTGACACCTCAGGTGGATTCATTGTCACTGAGGGGACAAAAGCGATTGACCTGGCTTGGAGCCACTCCGTTCAGAGATACTGGTTCTCAGGAGCTCTGTACTGCAAAGCCTACCTTTCTGAGTCTGCATTGTGTGATCCAGAGGAGTCCGGCACTGAAGGTGGTACTCAAGGAGTGATGCCTGAATACGGGTGTATAACTCTGGGCCTTCAACTGACTGACGAAGGAGCATTTGCTTTTGCTCGTGCAGAGACTTCACTGAGAGGAAGATGTTCAGAAACTGTGGGTCCTGGTTCAGCACGTGAGCAGATTGTATGATTAAGGGCTGCGCGCTCGTCCTCTGGTACTTTCCTTTCCAGCAGCGCTGGAAGGGTCTTGCATCGTCAGACGACCAGTGAAGTCCCTGGTGGAGGAGTCTGTGATCGTTCTGGGACTGGAGCCAAGCCGAGGAAGATTGGTCGACGTGGAAGTGGTGTCATTTATTCTTGGAGTTCCAGCACATTTAACCGCAGTGTGCATAGTTTGGAGGACCTGTTACAGGGTTGCACCAACTGTGCTGGAGTGTAGATTTCCACTGATGGACCTTCACCAGGACCCTGTCTCCTGTCTGTAAATGGTGCCAGGGCTCGGCTGGTTCAGGCAGGGCTTCACAGACTAGAGTGGGGAGAGATTGAACAGTTGTAATCAACATGCAACAGTATTGGAGTAAAGTATCCTCTAAAGGCAAACTTTGTATGTGGGTGAATCGCTGGGGTGTAGTTCATATTCTCATTGGGCGACATGTGAGGATGTCCTGGACAGTTAATTTACGCTGGGGATTATTTCACATGGCATACGGAGCCAGTGGCAAGGCATGCAGCCGTTGCAACCCAGTCTTTTCATACACTTCAGACAGTTTTAACTGGCGATCCCCCTTTGCACTGTTCTATATGATATGATATGAAGTTTATTTATGTGGCGCTTATACAAAATGTGTTTCAAAGCGCTTCAAGACAAGGGAGGGAACAAGGGAAAATGCAATGACAGTCTTGCAGACCATGAAAAGTATGTGAAATGAACTGTCCTACTCGGCCTGACGACATTTCAGATAGTGCAAGAGCTAGATAAGGAAGGGAGGGGAGGAGTGGGAAGGAAATGGAAACAAACGTGCAACTACCGTACTAGGCCTGACAACATTTCAGATAGTGCTGGAGTGGTGCGGGGGGAAACCAGTAAGGGGATGGGGTGGGAGACAGATGAGGTTGCTATCATACTAGGTCTTGGGACAATTAAGGCGTAAAGAATAAAGTAAGGAGAGGAGATAGGAAAAGAGAGGAGAGAACAGAGTAAGCAGTCAAAAAGAGTGGAGAAGCAAGAGGGGAGAGGGAATACAATTGCAGAAGTCAGTAGTAACACAATGTTGCAAGCCAGGATACAAGATATAGATGGGGACAGCATGATTCAGGACCACCATGAGCACAAGGAAGTCCAGCATGAGAGTTGAGAAAGGGTGACTCAAGGTGAATCAATGAAGTGAAATCCAGCATTGGCCACAAGACGGTGATGTTGAAAACAGAATGTATCAGGACAGACTCCTGCAGTAGTAGGTTGGAGGGGGGGGAAAGGGGAGCCGGGTAGAAGAATCGCATTGGAACTGTTGAGCTATTCCTGCAACTTTGCACACTTATTTAATGACCTGACCAGTGAAATTGGTGCATGGTTGCAGTCTATACTGAGGGCAATCGAAATCGGGCTATGAACTCGGCCAACAACTTTTTTTGCGACAGTAACAGGATCTGCTTTTCTTCTTGGGTAGGTCTCTACTCATCTGGAGGGAATAAATCTACCATCACTAAACTGTAAGCAAAGTTGAATCGTGCATGAGGTTTTGAAGGAGCTTTACTATGGTTGCATAACCCTGGACTCACTGACACCATCCCAACAAACCCTCTTATATGCCTTCAGGGGAATGGGGACTTTCTGAATCACTGTAATGCGATCTTGGGATAAATGTCTTTTCCCCAGCTGAAATCTCATGACCCAAGTATCGCACACGGGGCAGACATAACTGTAATGTGTCTTTAGAAGCTTTTCAGCGAGCGCTGTCAACAGAATGCAAGCGTCTTCCTCATAGGCTTTACCTGGGAGTGGGAGGCTAGGAGTAGATTGTCTGCGTACTGCACCAGCATCGACGCTGCTGGAACAAAACTGAGTCGAGGTCTCTTTAAAATCTGTGAGAATAGGGTAGGACTTGTTACCTATCCCATTGGAACGAGATAATGGATACTGCATTGATTTATGGTTACGTTTTGAAAATATACTGCTGTCAGGATGTATATGTATGGAGAAAAATGCTGAACACAGATCTTCAATAGTGAAGTACTTGGCTGAATAGGAAATGCATGACTGGATGGTAGCCTGATTAAGTACAATTGCAAAATACAGTAGCACAGCTGCATTAACTGCATGCAGGTCCCGTATGAAACGATAAACCCCTTTACCTGTCATCTTTGTGGGCAAAACCAGAGTATTGCAGGGACTACGAGTTGGCATAATAATAGCCTGTTGGAGAAGGGATTCTATTGCAGGGTGAATGCCGTCTTCAGCCTGTTGGGAAATAGGATACTGAGGTGCACATGTCAGGGGTTTGGCAGGATTTACAGTAATTTCACTGACTCAGCATGGACCACATAATCAGTCATTGGCATGGGTTGACCATAATTTGGCTGGGACTCGGTCAAAGAGTCCCTGTCATGAACGGGGACTGTGATCCCGGTCTTCAGGGTTTGATCGGGTCAATTCCTGTAATACTGCCAGTAACTCATTCTCTGTGAGCTGAGATGTCAAGGTATACACCATCAGTGGAACAGTAAATGGAAAAACCCAGCTAACACAATAAATCTAAATCTAATCCAAACAAATTCATGGGAGAACAGGGATTCGGCAAGAATGCATGTTTGTCACAAATTGGACCTACTGTGACCATAGGCAGGGCTGACAACGGATGGGGTATTAGTGTACCCCCTATACCTACAACTTTCAATTTCATCCGAATGGAAGAGTCTTTCAGTCTGGAGTATGATGCTCCTTTCTCAACCAAACATTGAATCGTTTGACCATCAATAACACAATCAACATACAGGGAAGTAGAGTGGATCGGTATGAGGGATGCAACAAGTTTGGAGACCCGTAGGCAATCCTAGCCATCAGTCTGGAGTGGTGTTGGTGAAGTGTGGGGCCCAGTCATACTGCTTGGCGCGCTGCCTGCCTCGACCGTCGTACTGAGGCGATGTGGATATTCGGCTTCCAGTGTCCAAACTCTTTGCAGTAATTACACTGATCACTGTATTTGTTTGAGTAATACCTCTCAGCAATTTGCCCTGTAATTGGGGTGCTCCTCTCCCTCTTCCTTGCCCTCCTGGTTTGGGGTGAAACCCTCCCCTTCCCAGAGAAGGTTGTAAACTCTGTATCTGCAATGCCATAGGTTTAGCTAATAAAACTTCTACCACATCCTTTCCTTCCCACCCTATTAGCACTGTCTAATTCCCTCCAATACCTTAAGCTGCAAACCCATAACACGCTGAGTCACCTCATTTTGAGGCGCTATAATGGCTGCATTAACGATTTCAGTGTATTGTTCAAAACATTGTTTTCAGACACTCAAGATATTCCGATTTCAGTGATAGTTTGTGCCAGACTATCAGTGTAGGTTTTCAGGTTCCTGGAGGTGGCAGGTTCTTAAACTGGCCAGTTGGCATGCACTTTCAGCAGGGTAAATGAATCCTTTGGCAGCACTTACAATAATTGATTCCAATCAACGGGGTGATAGCCATGTATTATAACCTGAGCTCCTCTTGGAACTTAACTGGATCCTCTCTTGGGCCGGTACCTGCAGATTGGTGTACTGTTTTCAGGGATTGAATTTGCTTCTAGACCTTTTATGGGGTATCTTTCAGTGCTTGGGTTTTGGACTCAGTCTGTTAGTAGCTTCCGTATACCGATCTAAATACCTGCCCCATTGCCGTTGGTGTACACGTGTACCTTAATTTTCGAACGCCTTAAGTAGGTTCATTATCTTATCGAAGTCAAATGTGCCTTCCTGGGAAAGTGTGTAGGTGACTCGCTCTGTCAGTGTTCGTTCCATTTATCAAGGTACTTTCATGCTTTCAACGAGCAGTTGGTAGACGTGAAGCAGCACTTATTTTATTTATTTGCATTTATAAACTGCACAGAGCTGCCCTGAGGCATCGTGGCGCTGTTACAGAAGACTTGAGATCATAGCATAGGCTGTAACATTCACTAGCAGTGGTACGATGACAGTGCTAATCAATAAAGTTATACTATGCTAAGGTTACAGTGCAGGCATAACTGTGCAAGTTAGTTCCTATTCCACTAAAGTTAGATTTTTTTCGAAAGGTGGTGTATGATTTTTCATTCCTTAGTGAAGTTGGCAGGGCATTCCAATTTTTGGGTGCGAGGTATTGGAAGCTGGACCCTCCAGCTCTAGTTCTTTTGAACGTGGGAACATACAACTGGTTGGCGCGATGTGCTCTGGTAGGTCTGTTTGATGTGTTGAGGGACAATCTTTCTGAGAGATAGGGTGGGGTGTCTGATGTGATGCACCTGTGTGTGATGGCCATGGCTTTGAAGAGTATGCGTTCCTTTACCGGAAGCCAATGGGCGTTTTTCCTTGCTTCCGAGATGTTCCCTTTTGGGAATGGTCAGCGCTGCCCGGAGCGCGTTATTTTGCGTGATTTGAAGTTTTTTAAGTTGTTGATAAAGGTGCCTAGAAAAAGGGCATTACAGTAGCCCAGTTTGGTACCTATTGTGGTCCTGGCAATGGATAATCAGTTTTTAGTGGAGAGGAAAGGCTTGACTGCGTTGATCACCTTGATGGTGAGTGCTGAGGCGGAGGCTATAGCGTTGACTTGGCGGGCCATGGATAGTGAGGCATCTAGGTGAACACCTTGGGTTTTGACAGTCTTGGAGACTGTGATGATGGAGTTATCGATGTTGAAGGATTTATATTGAGGGGGGAGTTTGTGGAGAGTTTCGCTAGTCCCTACTATGAGGATCTCGGTTTTATCCCCATTTAAGCAGAGGCCATTTGCAGCCTCCGTGTTTGGATGGCTGTGTAGATTTTGGTTAGGGCTATCACATCATCTTCATAGGTCCCAGTTAGTGGGAGTAGTACCTGCGTGTCGTCCGCGCAATTAGTATACGCTATGTTGCGATGGTCGAGATTGAAGAGTGGAAGGGTAAATATGTTGTAGAGAGTCGGGCGGTGCAGGAGCCCTGAGGGACGCCGCAGTGGATGATGGTGGGGGTAGCTGAGGCAGTGTCTGAGAAGACTTTCATGAGTCTGCCATTTAGAAATGAGGCCACCCAGGAGATGGCTTCTGGTGAGAAATGTGCTTCATTTTTTAGGTGCATGTCTAAAATATCATGGTTGACAAGGTCGAAGGCGGCGGACAGATCCAGTAGGAGAAGGAGTGCCGGTTTGCCTTTGTCCATGATGTCCCCAAGTTGTATTTTTAGGTCGAGTAGGTCCGACTCGGTCCCGTGACCTGGTCGGAAGCCTAACTGTCTTTTACCTAGGATATTGTTAGTTTCAAGATATTTCTGGATTTGCGTGTAGGCCACTTTATCCAGAATCTTGAGCAAGAAGGGCACGGTGGTAATGGGCCTGTAGTTATTAACAATTTCTGGGTCAAGCGTAGTTTTTTTTTTTTTAGAAGGGGGCATACCCAGGCTTCTTTTAGACTGTCTGGAACTGTGTTAGCGCTAAAGGAGGCGTTGCAGAAGGATTTGGGAAAGGGGGCGAGTGTTTCGGTGCAGTCTTTGATGAGACTAGCTGGACAGGGGTCTCTTTGCAGTTGGAAGGTTTAATCTTGTTCATTATCTCAATGACTTCCTGTTCTGTTACTTCCCTGAATTTGAAGGGGGTTATGGGGGCTTTGGCTGGAGGACGCATTGAACTGGGGTTGTGCTTGTCTATACTGAACTGAATCCATTTTCACAGGGGTAAGACAAGGTATGACTTATTATTGATCAAGGTCCGTTCCTAACCCCGACTACATCGGGACACTATCTTGTGCCGTGGCTGGTGGAATTGGTACAGCTCATGACAGGACCTCTGTCCTTCCCCCCCCCCCCCCCCCCCGCCTCCTCCATGCAGAAATTTCAGATGTTTGTCCGATTCAGATGACTGCTGGTTCCCAACCTGTATCCCCTGTTACCCTACCTGCAATGCAGAGTGGTATTTCAGCTTGTTTCATAGACTTGGGTGGGTGAGAATCAACAAGGCACATAATCCCTATAAACAAAGCCTGTTACAGCTCTGGTACTAGGATAGCGGAGAGTGTGACATACAAAGCAGGGTCGCAACTGATTTGCATTTTTATGGTTTCAAGTATCAAGGTATGGATTTAGACTGGACATCTACTTACACAGAACACCACATGCTTCCTAGTCCCTGATCCATACTACACTACTGACCGGTGCAGCCGTCTTATGTTCTCTTAAGTTAGTTGGGAAAATGGATGTGCTGCTTTAACTTTTTATTCTAAGCTGCGGTGGCCACCCTCTTTTCTGTTTTTCAGATAAACTGTTCTGTAGGCAGTGTGCCCTCCTCCTGTATCTTTGGATATTCACAGCAGTTTTCAGGTTTCAGAAGTCTTTAACCAGAGACACATATGTACCCCAACCTGTTTCAAACAATACTATATCAGACGTGACAATACACTGATGTGTGTTCACCAACCCACGGTTTTCAGTCGGCTTGTCTTCCGCATCTGCACTGTCCACTTTCACTGAGTCTCTGGGGTGCTCAGTGAGCTCTCCCCTCTGATGAAATGATCTCCAGGGCCCATAGGGTTCACTGGGATGTGCGCCTGGTGACCCTTGGACCTGGCCGCAGAGCAACTGGAATCCGGCATTGCTGGCACCAATTATCTTGTGGAAAAAGACCACTTCCTAATATGGTGGATTGGTGAACACTTTAATTGTAAAATTAAACCGCAGGAAAAAAGAAACCAATGACAGTACATGACTTCGACGCAAGTGATACCCCCACTCACTTCACCCACGGTTCTTATACCCAAAGGAGCTCATGCATTTCAATATGAAGGGGAGGTCCAGACAGGGAAAGGAATCGATGAAACAAAGTTACAAGCAGGGTACCATGCCCCACTCTTTGATATCAGCTGCGTTCTCACTTGTTGAGACAGTGTTATAAGGAATGACAGCATAATGTTATACATTTAGTGAAGCTACATTTCTGATGCTTGTTAATCTGCTTAGAATCACATGCTGTGCATATAGTCTGACATCCAGTGGTAACCGCGGAGTATTGCCTCTTGTCTTTCGGGGACGAAAGGGAACGTCGGCATAGGCGTGTCTAACACTATCTCTATCGTGATGTATAGTGTACCCAAAATCCCTCACGTGCCGAGGTCCCTCAGATTGTTTTTTTCCGCCCAGATAACTGGTCGCCCTATAGCAGAGCTCTTACAGAAGAGACATTGTTTCTTATACCGACTTGTCGGTTATTCCCTGTTAAGTCACTTCGGTCACAAGAACACCTTCGATGAAGACTGCAGGGGATTCATGTACGGCTGTGGATTTCGGTGGCTAAGATCCGGCAGCTGAATTTTCCACATGGTGGGGCCCTCTGGCCGACCTGTACAGTGGGGAGAGTGGGTCGGGGTGGCCATATTTTCGGTATGTCTTTCCTCCTTTCCCCTGTTTACCCCCTTGGTCTGGTCATCTTTCCCTTTGGCTATGGAAAGGACTCCTTTTAGATTCTGCCCTAAGTGTAGGGTCAGATATCCTTGGAAGGACGAACACAGGACGTACAACGCCTGTCTCCCCCTAGAGCATGACAAAAAGCGGTGTGCGGCCTACGACCGTCAAAGAGCGCCGTGTAAACCGGTGGGCCGCATACGGTATGTCACGGGTGGAATCCCCCACCGCCATACCCGCTGAGAGTAACGGGGGGGGGGGGGACCTCGGATGACCAAACATCCATTGCAGATGTTATAGAACTCGAGGCGGACACTTCTAGGTCTGCCACGCCCGTCCCCGACCCTTTAAGGCCTAACTGTGGTCTCGCTTCAGGGACAACACCCGGCGACCTGGGCATACAAACGTATCACACTAAGAAGACAACCCCTTTGTCGAAAAAGGTTAAAGCGCCAATAGGGCCGCCAGAAATTTTGACGGTTTCCTCGGATCGCTCAGATCCAAAGCCTCCCCCCATCCGCAGCAGCGTCTTGCGACTGGGCAACCAAAATTAAGTAAGGGCGCTACTCCTAAAACTTCACACGTCGAAGGACGGAAATCCGAAGGCCGCGGTAGGCCCAAAAACTGCAACTAGGTCTGTAGTTGAGAAACCAACCGCTAGGCCCTCTAGCACCACTGAAGGTAATACACCTACCAATAGACCATCGGAGCAACTATCTCACGCCGATAAGGCTATTATCGAAGACGGCATCGAAAGAATTACGGCGCCGGTGGGTCTTACCCCGGTTCCGCCTAAAATCATAGGACATGCCGCGGAAAAATCTTCGGATGCGGTTTGGGATCACGATTTTTACGATACATATGAAGATAGTCAAGAGCCTCTTTCCGACACCCTAAGAGACTCTTTTCGGCGCCGTAGGGCGGAAAATGTTTTTCCGCCTGGGTCCTCTAAACGGACTAGAGAGAAATTCGAAGGGTGTATGGATCAGCTGGAGAAGATCATCAGTTTTTCTGATCATCAATCCCCGAAAAGGTCTCGGGTAGAGCCTAACCTCCATGTTTCTTCTCATTTTCAAGAAGATTAGTCTTCTGTCCCCGTCCTGCAGGAAGACATTGTCCACATGGACACATATAGGGACATTTATAATGAAGAGGAAGAAGTTTCATTTTTGCAGAATTATGAGGAGGAACAGCAGGGTACCACAGACAACTGGGAAGAAACCCAGCAGAAAGGAACAGACCCATGGACACATCAAGATCAGGACACTGATGTTTTGTGCCTAGATTCTCCTCTGTCCACTCCGGCTCACCAGGCCTCACCTGTAGATGACCAAATGGCCTTCAACTCCATGTTGAAAAAAGCAGCTGAACACTTTCAAATCTCCACTCAAGAGGCTGTGCCTGAGGAGGATTTTGTAGAGGATATCCTTAAGGAGAAGCCTCCATCTAGCCAAGCCATCCCCCTCCTTAATTCTATCAAAAGAAGGTTGGCCCCCTCATTGTTATCACCAGCTCAAACTCGGCCAGTGAACCCAAGAGTGGAAAAAACTATTTTGCCCTTCTCTTTCCGACCCTCTATACATTAGAGGGCACGCCATCCCAGATTCGTTGGTAGTGACTACCACCCGGAAAAGGGCAGGGGTACCCCTTGCCACGGGAGAAGCACCCCCAGACAAGGAATCCATGCTCTAGGCAAACGAGTCCCTACGTGGATTGCTAATAATACCACACTATTGGCAAGCTATGCTGACGCTCAGTGGAACCTGCTCCAGGAAGGCCTCCATGAGGTTCCTGAACCTGCCAAATCCAAGCTTATCTCCATTGTAATCGAGTGAAGATAAGTTAACCAGAATGTGATCAAAAACACCCTGGACACGGCTGAAACAGCAGGCAGGTCTCTGGCCCAAGGGACCCTACTTAAAAGACACGATTGGCTGCGTACTTCAGGTTTTAAACCGGAGACACAAGCCTCCCTCATCAATAAGCCTATTGAGGAATCTAACCTCTTCGGGAAAGCGGTGGATGAGGCCTTGGAAACAGCTCAAAAAGAGCATGAGACTCTTAAGTCTCTGCAACAGATCACACAGAAACCTTCCCCCAGAGAGGTAATAACTCTCGGATGTCCTTTCGAGGGCAAGCCTGTGCTGGTCAAAACAACTATGGCACGGGGAATTTCAACACAGGACAAACTTCGGGAAGCCCTGCATATTACCTATCAAGGGGTTAGAGACGCGGCAAAGTCAGAGGTAGAGGCCCCAATCCCAGAGGAGCCGCAGACTCTGGTAAAAAATGACCACCAGATCCAGGTCCCCTCCCATGTCATCCTGGTCGGGGGTCGATTACCATCTTTCCTCATGACCACACAGACCAGTGGGTCAAAAAGACGGTCGCCCACGGGTATTGCGTGGAATTCGCCCGACCTCCACAATTCAGACCACTGCGCTCACGGCGCCTTTCACCACACCATCTGGAGATCCTGAATCAAGAGGTGGAAGCACTGCTGGGAAAGGACGCCATAGAAGCCGTCCCTATTCTTCAGGTAAACGAGGGTATTTATTCAGTGTACTTCCTTGTACCCAAAAAGGACCTCACCATGCGCCCTGTTCTAGACCTGCGCCCAGCAAACAAGTTAATAAAACCCCAGAAGTTTTGCATGGTAACACTACAGGAGGTGATCCCATTGCTGAAACAGGGGGACTACATGGCAACATTGGACATGAAAGATGCATACTTTCATATTTCAATGTTGCCAGCGCACAGGAAATAATCTAAGGTTCATGATGGAAGACTGGCATTACCAATTCAAGGTACTCCCCTTCGGCATCGCCTTGGCACCAAGGGTGTTTACCAAAGTCCTGGCAATGGCTGCAGCACACCTGCCCAGACTGTCCGTCCCAGTTTACCATTACCTCGACGACTGGCTCATCACGGGGGACTCATTCGACACATGTTTTTCGAACACCCAAAAAACAGTAGATCTTCTCTTTAGTCTGGGTTTCTCAATCAACGAAAAGAAATCCAGTCTAGTCCCCAGTCAAACAAAACTATTTCTGGGAACTCTAATTCGGACGGAAGACTGTCTCATCTTCCCCTCCGAGAGGGTTCAGAACATGCTTTTTCAGATTCCTCAATAGGTGGCCAGTCGGGAGGTGACGGTGCGCAAAGCCATGCGCTTGCTAGGAATGATGGCGTTGTGCATATAATTGGTTCCCCACACGCGGCTGCGCATACATCCCATGCAAGAGTGGCTCAACAGTCAGTGGTGTCAGGCCAGCGAACAATGGGAAGATCTGGTAGTTGTCTCGCCAGCCCTCGTTCTCTCTCTGCAGTGGTGGTCAAGAGAAAAACTCTTGAAGGGGAAGACCTTCACCACCCCTGCAGTGAAAGCCACTCTCACGACAGACACATCTGACGGGGTGGGGGCTCACCTTCTTCAGCAGACAGTGCACGGAGTGTGGTCCCCTCAAGTAGCGTCGAACCATATAAACTTACTGGAGCTATTAGCGGTGTTCAAGGCATTGAAGGCCTTTCAGGTGCAACTACAAGGGAAGACTGTGCTGATTCTAACAGACATCACTACAGCCATGTATTACCTGAACAAACAGGGGGGCACTCACTCTCCAAGGCTATCCAAGCTGTCCCAAAACATTTGGATATGGCCTCTCAAGCACAAGATGTTTCTGTTGTCCCAACATGTTCCAGAGGAACTCCCATCTTCTGGCAGACGTGCTCGGCAGAGATTTTCCTCTGCTCGAAGAATACGAATGGCGCCTGCACGAAGACATTGTGTCCAACTTCTTTGCAGAATGGGGCTTCCCAGAGATCGACCTGTTCGCTACTCAGGAGAACGTCAAATGCCAAGGCTATGCCTCCAGGTACCCCCAGAACCGATCCAATGGGAATGGTCTCTGGATAACATGCTCATGGAAATTTGTCTACGCTTTTCCCCCCAAATCCCCTTCTCAACAAGATGGTGCACAAGATGCACCAGGACCCAGTTACCATGATATTGGTGGCCCCCATGTGGGTCTGCCAACCCTGGTTCGCTCACCTGATGGACATGTCCCTCTCCCCACCAGTGAGAGTACCCGGCCCGTACAACATGTTGTCTCAGGACAGGGGGGGAGACCCTACACCCATGCCCACAAACTCTGAATTTAGCAGCCTGGCTCCTGAGGTCATAGTTTGGACACCTACAGCTCCCCCAGAGGTGCATGGACATACTGAGGGAAGCTAGGAAACCGAACACATGTTACTGCTATGCCAGCAAATGGAAACGTTTTGTCATCTGGTTCAATTCCAAGGGCTTCACTCCCATCGATTGCTCACCCACACACATTGTGCTGTGCCTAACCCAGCTGTTGGACACTGGGTTATTCTTCAATTCCCTAAAGGTTCATCTGGCTGCTCTGTCAGCCTACACCACATCACAACAAAAGGTGTCGTGGTGGAAGATACCGGTGATCAAGGCCTTTATGGAAGGGGTTAAGAGGATTTATACTCCCATTTCTCACCCAGCTCCTAGATGAGAACTAAATGTGGTTTTGACCAGGCTCATGGGAGCTCCCTTTGAGCCTATGCATAAAGCAAGTCTGAAAGACCTGACTTATAAGACGGCCTTCCTTGTAGCTATCACTTCTATCAGAAGAGTTGGCGAACTACAGGCACTTTCTGTTCTAGACCCCTTTGTTACAGTCCACAAGGATAAGGTAGTTCTGCGCACGCACCTCAGATTTGCGCCTAAATTCATATCGAAGTTCCATGTGAACCAGTCCATTGAACTACTTACCTTTTTCAAGAATCCCACTAGCATGGCCGAAAGAACCCTGCACACATTGGATGTGCGCAGGGCAGTCATTTTCTACCTGGGAAAAAACTAAACCACTGAGGAAAACAAACCAATTTTTTGTTTCAGTGGCAGCTGGTAGAGAAGGTGATCCTGTCTCTAAATCGGCTATCTCAAGGTGGATTGTCAAATGCTTCACACTGTTTCTCTCATGCTATGAGAGAACTGCCCTTCAAGCCTAGAGCACATTCTACACGATGCACTGGGGCATCCATAGCATTCATTGCAAATGTTCCCCTCAAGTCCATTTGCAAAGCGGCAACCTGGAGTTCTGTACACACCTTTACAAAACACTATTGCCTAGACACTCATTCTAGGTCTGATTCTCAGGTTTGACAAGCAGTACTAAGACATCTTTTCTCTACTGTTACTTCTCACAACCCACCTCCAACTCCGGGTACCGGTCGCTAGTCTATGCACGGCATGTGATTCTAAGCAGATTAACAAGCATCAGAAGACATGCATTACTTACCGTAATAGCATTTCTGATGAATGCCTCTGCTTAGATTCACATGCGCCCTCCCTACCTTCCCGCTCGGGGTGGAAGGAACATAGACGTCTTACTACTTTCTCTGTTTATGCACTCCCTCACCAGAGAAGGTTGTAAACTCTGTATCTACAATGCCATAGGTTTAGCTAATAAAACTTCTACCACACCCTTTCCTTCCCACCCTATTAGCACTGTCTAATTCCCTCCAATACCTTAAGCTGCAAACCCATAACACGCTGAGTCACCTCAGTTTGAGGCGCTATAATGGCTGCATTAACGATTTCAGTGTATTGTTCAAAACATTGTTTTCAGGCACTCAAGATATTCTGATTTCAGTGATAGTTTGTGCCAGACTAGCAGTGTAGGTTTTCAGGTTCCTGGAGGTGGCAGGTTCTTAAGATGGTCAATTGGCATGCACTTTCAGCAGGGTAAATGAATCCTTTGGCAGCACTGCTTACAATAATTGATTCCAATCAACGGGGTGATAGCCATGTATTATAACCTGAGCTCCTCTTGGAACTTAACTGGATCCTCTCTTGGGCCGGTACCTGCAGATTGGTGTACTGTTTTCAGGGATTGAATTTGCTTCTAGACCTTTTATGGGGTATCTTTCAGTGCTTGGGTTTTGGACTCAGTCTGTTAGTAGCTTCCGTATACCGATCTAAATACCTGCCCCATTGCCGTTGGTGTACACGTGTACCTTAATTTTCGAACGCCTTAAGTAGGTTCATTATCTTATCGAAGTCAAATGTGCCTTCCTGGGAAAGTGTGTAGGTGACTCGCTCTGTCAGTGTTCGTTCCATTTATCAAGGTACTTGCATGCTTTGAACGAGCAGTTGGTAGACGTGAAGCAGCACTTATTTTATTTATTTGCATTTATAAACTGCACAGAGCTGCCCTGAGGCATCGTGGCGCTGTTACAGAAGACTTCAGATCATAGCATAGGCTGTAACATTCACTAGCAGTGGTACGTTGACAGTGGTAATCAATAAAGTTATACTATGCTAAGGTTACAGTGCATGCATAACTGTGCAAGTTAGTTCCTATTCCACTAAAGTTAGATTTTTTTCGAAAGGTGGTGTATGATTTTTCATTCCTTAGTGAAGTTGGCAGGGCATTCCAATTTTTGGGTGCGAGGTATTGGAAGCTGGACCCTCCAGCTCTAGTTCTTTTGAACGTGGGAACATACAACTGGTTGGCGCGATGTGCTCTGGTCGGTCTGTTTGATGTGTTGAGGGACAATCTTTCTGAGAGATAGGGTGGGGTGTCTGATGTGATGCACCTGTGTGTGATGGCCATGGCTTTGAAGAGTATGCGTTCCTTTACCGGAAGCCAATGGGCGTTTTTCCTTGCTTCAGAGATGTTCCCTTTTGGGAATGGTCAGCGCTGCCCGGAGCGCGTTATTTTGCGTGATTTGAAGTTTTTTAAGTTGTTGATGGAGGTGCCTAGAAAAAGGGCATTACAGTAGCCCAGTTTGGTACCTATTGTGGTCCTGGCAATGGTAATGGAGATCATAGCATAGGATGTAACATTCACTAGCAGTGGTACGATGACAGTGGTAATCAATAAAGTTATACTATGCTAAGGTTACAGTGGTTACAGGCCTCACTATAGCCTTGGGCTACCTCACGGCTGTCATGATCCCTGCTTCCAAGGGGTCAGGACTTGCCTCACATCCTTGGAAGCAGGCCCATAACCTTGATCCTGGGTACCAGCCAGTCCCTATCGGGACCTTTTGGACCTTGTCCTGGCGCCAGTGGCACCAGCAGCGCCGGGCTCATAATGCTTAAGAGTGCTTGGGTGGACCTACCTGCAGCAGACCATGCTGCTTACTTACCAGCTCGATGGTCTTCTGATCCTTCTCTGCCTGCAACTACTTTTCCTGTCTGGGTGGGGCAGGAGCCACTCCCTGGAATCAGAACATAGGAACTCTTTTCTTACCTGGTCGAGGCTGTGGAAGAAGACGCCTAAGCACTACAGAAGGCTATTTAAACCACACCCGATTGATGAAACGTGCTTCGATTTATTCTGCATCTGCAGCAGGACGCTCACCGTGTCAGCTCCAGTCTTCCTGAAATTCTTCAGCTCCAGTTCCTGTGAAAACGAATTCCTTACCTGCTAGAGATCCGATCCTCAGCTGCACCTGCCAAGACAAAACAGGTTAGCAGAATTCAATTCGAGAGCAGCGCTCTTACTTACCAAATACGGCGGCATCTTCCAAAGCCTTCCGCCGCTTTCTTCGGCTCCCCATCGACATCTGCAAAGAAAAGGACTTGATTAAGCATTGCATTCTTGAATTGCTTACCTGCGCTCCGCACGTTCTGAACTTCAAGAAGCGCTGCATGCCGGCATCTGCAAAACAAAGGGAGACATTTTAAGGCGCATTCTAAACCAGCCATAAACTTTCTACTTACGCGCTCGCACGTTCGCCGGCATCCATCTAGCAACGCTCTCTGCATCCACGATCTGCAAGGACAAAAGAGACATTAAGGTGTGCTTTTGAAACAAACAGCAGTCATTTTACTTACGTGCACCGCGCTTCATCTTCTTCGTACATACACGCTTGCACGATCCTGGGCACTTATTCATCAGCGTCCCTTGCACCTAAACCTGCAGGACAAAGAGACATTAGAAAGGGTGACGGCAACCGGTCATCTTTCCTACTCGCCTGCTCGCCGCATCATTCCTCTACAATTTCAATCTTGACACCCTGAGACTGAGCAAGGGACTAAATTAAGGGTGCTCCAATGACTATCAAGAAACCGCTCGTGCGGTAAACGGCGGTATCTTCCAGCATCAACCTCTGCAATCAAGAGGATTGTCAGTGAACCAGTGAAGTAACTGGTACTTGCGCCCCTGCAAAGACGCAGGATGGAGAGCCCGGCCTTAATATATCTAAGGTGAGCAAGCCACGCCCTTGGTTCGAATAAGAGGACTGAGGAAGGAGAAGTTCAGTCAATCCAGTTCCTAAATCCTTGTTCTTCCGTCTGCAGACACCTCACTCTACACGTCCGGTACATCGTGAGAAGGGGACCAGCCCTAGGAGAAGGCCGAGATCTACGAGTCACACTAGAAGACACGGCGACAGCTCAGTCCAGCCCAGCGCCTCCGTGGAAATCAGGTGAGCGTTACAAAGGCAGAAAAAATACAATCGGAGGGTCCTAGGCTTGTGAGGGATTTTGGGTACACTACATGTCACGATAGGGATAGTGTTACAGTCACGCCTATGCCGACGTCCCCTTTCGGTCCCCAAAAGACAAGATGCAATACTCTGCGGTTACCACTGGATGTTGGACTATATGCACAGCATGTGAATGTAAGCAGATACAATCATCAGAAATGCTATTAAGGTAAGTAATGTATGTCATACTGCTCGGAGGTTTCCACATGGTCTGAGGCAGGCGAGCATGCTTAGTTTGATGACTTCCGATTGCTAATGCCACTTTTCCTAAGAAAGCAAGAGCCTAAAACAAGCTTGCATGTCCCCAAAGGGAAACTCGTCAGAAGCAAGAGAAGTGGCGGCGAACATAGTTGCACACTAGGCATAGAGCTTTCCTCACTAAGATGTGCGCTCAAAGCCTCATCTAGCCGTTGCAGTTTGCAGTACTTAATCTTATGATGCTGCAGTATGCTAGCGGAGTATGTACAATTTTCAATTCCAGACTTTCCCCAACAGTGCTAATAAAAACATAAATAAATAAAGCATTCAGATGAATTCCTACCACTGTTCATGGTCTTAATATATAAAGGCATAATCTACATCCAGCACAAACGACCCCTGGATCTTCTGGCCCGACGAACAATGGATTTCGTGATCGTAGGCGTATAACCCATTTGTAGATCATCTAAAGTTCAAACTGGTGGTCTTTAAGGTAAACCAATATGAGTTCCTTTTTTCCCTTCCGTGATGTGTAGAGTCAGATCCTCCAGTGTGTGTGATGTGTTCTTATAATTCAGTCCAATTTCAGTACATTGGAAGCAGATTGTGGTTCAAATATAGACCGATTCAGCAATATCTCAGGCTTTGAACTCGGACTACCTGCCAATCTTAGCTTGAGGTTTGCAATAAAACAGTGGCGAGGCAAACATAATTGGAGTTCCAGATTTCTGGAAGCTAATGGTATAGCTGCCTCCTCTTCCTCTTCGATGGGGAGCCGTAGTGGGTCACCCCCATAAATTCCTGGAACCAGGCAAATCCATTGTTCACAGCAAACTGCAGTGTTTCTAGATGAGCCTCCTCCCTGCTACACACTCTACTCTGATTGGCCCAGTGGTGAGCCTCACCACATAGCATGTGTGATTGACAGCTAGGCTGATGAATAGGGGTTTTTCTGCCTAAAAGCAGGGCCTTTGGGACTGGAACTTCGGAAGTCGCCACAGGACCGAAGAATCCGAAGAGGGACGAAGCTGAGCCATCTGCAACGACTACACCACCGGTGAAGCCCTGCTGCAGCTACCTCACCACTTTCCCGACGACAAGAGAAGACCTTCTGCTGGACGAGTCTTCTTGCTCTGAGCTGGTGGGACCAACCAGTTCACCCTTTTTCGCCTTCCAAAGACGGCCCTTGGTCGAATCGCCCGTGCCAAGCACCCCGGCGGCCGGATAGCCAAGCTCACCACTTTTGACACCGAATAAAAGGACCGCACCTTTTAATCAGGAACTCCACGGCTGGTTTCATCCCTGTGCATTGCAACGACTCCAAGTTTCCTCCTCGACGAGATCCTCTCTTCCCCTGGTCGGAACAACGAATTGCAACCACTGCCGGAACTACTGCCCCACTGGAGCTTCCTTTCTCTTTAAGGTACTGTCCTGCCTGGCCTTCCTTTCTACAGATTGCTAAAGGTGACCCTTAAATCCTTGGCTTCTATACTGGGTTGGCTCCAGACCTCTAAATATATCTTTTGAATCACCCCAACCTCTTTTGAACACTCTGCAAAGACTTTCAGTGCACTTTAAACAGTGTGATCCTGGGCACATTTCGCTTTGCTCCATTTAAAGTGGGCCTGGCCTATGAACTTTGGCTCTACCGTATAACCTGCCTTTCTCCCCTTGCTCTGAACTCTTAAGTGTTGGGAACTGTTTTTTTTTATGCTCTGCCTTTTCTCTCTCTTTTTAACCTAAACTATTGGAGTGCCATCTAGGTTAAGCACTCACTTCTGTCTTAACAAATAGTTTTGCTTTAACCCTGACTTGTCTGATAGTTATCAAGGGAGGTGTGCATACTTACCCGACTGTGTTTTAGATTACTTTTCATTGAGAGTGCTAGTGTATTATCTAAAGTGTTTTAAATAAATAACTATATACATTTTATACAAAGCTCTGGTCAGTGTTTGTTTGCTCTACTGTATTTTGGCCCTATTGTGTATACTCTGCATAGCATACTGCCCTACTCTTCTTGAGAGAGGTCGGACTGCTCAGCCACAGCTACCAGGTAAATCTGGGTGGTGCAGACTGCTACCAATTGGGTTTACTGCTGCTCCTGTAGTCTTAATCTTTTTGCAGTGTTCCCCAAGGGAACTGCACAGGATTCTGCCTTACAGATTTGCGCCCTGCAAACAAATAAGTCAAGCCACAAACGTTCTGCATGACTACACTACAAGAGGTAATCCTTCTACTAAAAAAGGAGATTACATGGCAACACTGGATATGAAAGATGCCCATTTTCATATTTCAATGTTCCCAGCGCACAGAAGATTCTTGCGTTTCAAGATAGCGAACCAGCACTACCAATTTAGAGTGCTACCCTTCGGAATAGCATCTGCTCCAAGGGTATTCGCGAAGGTACTGGCAGTGGTGGCAGCACACCTATGCAGGGAGGCAATCCTAGTGTACCCTTACCTGGACGACTGGCTGATTACAGGGGAGTCCCCCTAATTTGCAGACTAAACATTCAGAGAGCTATCAACCTACTCTTCCAATTGGGCTTTTCAATCAGCGAGAAAAAAATCAAGCCTAGGGCTATGCACAACCAAACAGATCCTAGGAGATGTCATAAACGCACAAGAAGGGTTGGTCTTTCCATCAGAGGAAAGAGTCCAAAATATGTTACTGCAAATACTACATTATTAGGCCAGCCGCCATATAAAGTTACTCAAAGCGATGCGTTTGCTAGGCATGATGGCATCTTGCATATACCTGGTTCCTCACGCGCGACTGCAACCCATGCAGGAGTGGTTGGCGAAACAGTGGTCTCAGGCGAGTGGTCAGTGGGACGATCTAGTGGTCGTTTCACCATCACTAGTACAAATTCTTCGCTGGTGGACAAGAGAAAATCTGCTGAAGGGGAAACCCTTATATGATCCGGAAGTACAAGCGATTGTCACAACGGACTCCTCGCTCGTGGGGTGGGCGGCTCACTACCTTCACCACACAGCTATGGGTTTGTGGTATCACGTGGCAACACAGAACCACATCAATCTGCTAGAACTACTGGCGGTGTTCAAAGCCCTTCAGTCGTTCGAATCTCACCTAATGAACAATCTGTGCAAATCCTGACAGACAACACTACAGCAATGTTTTGCATCAACAAACAGGGGGCATATGTTCTCCAAATCTGTCTAGGCTTGCTCAACAAATTTGGAAATGGGCACTCAAACAGAAAATATTCTATTGTCACACACGTTCCAGGGGAACTCAACTCTCTCGCAGACTCATTGAGCAAAGATCCCCTACCAGATGAACACCAGTAGCAACTACACGCAGGGGTAGTAGGAAACCCCTTCTCTCAATGGGGTTTCCCCACAATAGACTTGTTCGCTACAAGTGAAAATGAACAATGCCCAGACTTCGCGTCCAGTACCCCCTGCCAGACTCCAAGGGGAACGCCCTTTGGATGAACTGGTCAGGGAAATTTGCTACCGACCCCCCCCCCCCCACCCGCCCCCCAGCTTCCTCTCTCCCAACGCCTCTAATCAGGAAGGTGGTGAATAAGATCGACAAGGAACAGGTGACGCTCATCCTAGTTGCTCCTATGTGGGCAAGACAACCCTGGTATCCACATCCGCGCAAACTGCTGATGTGCGATCCCATCAAACTCCTGTGCCCATACAATCTGCTCACTCAGCACATGGGATTAACAGTGCACCCTCAGCCTCACTCAATGAACTTGGCAGCATGGCTCCTGAGGTCATAGAGTTTGGACAACTTCATCTACCACAAAGATTTATGGATATCTTAAGAGAATCAAGAAAGCCAAACACTAGGCACTGTTATTTTGACAAGTTGAGGAGATTTGTAATTTGGTGCCAGTCTAAACAAATTAACCCCATAGAATGTACTCCTTCCCACATTCTAATTTATATGCTCCACTTACTAGATGCAGGGCTAATATTCAACTCCTTAAAGATCCACTGTTGGGCAGAAACCTGTGCAGTTCCCTTAGGGACCACTGCAAAAGGCTTAAGACTACAGGTGTTGGCAGTAAACCCAATTGGTAGCAGTCTGTACCACCCAGATTTACCTGGTAGCTGTGGCTGAGCAGCCAGACTTCTCTCAAGAAGAGTTAGACAGTATATAGAGTATACAAGATAGGTACCAAAATACAGTAGCACAAGCAAACACTGACCAGAACTTGGATATAAAAGTATATAATCATTTATTTAAAAACACACTTTGTAAAATACACTAATATGGCAAGCAAGTTCCAACACAGTCACTATTAATATATATACATCCCTGATTACTTATTGAACAAGTCTTAGTTAAAACACCACTTATTTTCAGACAGAGGTGAGCGCTTAACATAAGATGGCACTCCAATACGTTAATTAAAAAGGGAGGGAAAAGGGCAGAATTGGGAAAATACACAATACCAACACTTTAGGAGAACCAGAGCAAGTCAGAAAAGGCAGAATCTACTGAGGAGCAAGAAAGTCATAGGCCAGGCCCACTCTTGAAGAGAGCAAGGCGGAATGTGTCCAAAATCACACAGTTGAATAGTACTTTTAAAGAGTTGTTGCAAAGAGTTCAAAAAGGGTTGGCTCAAGTCAGGAAAAGTTAGTTAGTAGGTCCCAAGTCACCCCAGGATAGAAAGTAAGGATTTACGGGACACCTTGAACAGTCTGTTGCAAGGGAGACCAGACGGGACTCGGTACCTGAAATGGTGAGAAAGCTCCAGCGGGGGCAGTTGTTCCTGGCAGTGGGTGCAAGTCGGTGCATCATCCAGGGGAAGAGGAGATCTCGACGTGGAGGAAAGCTGGAGGTCGTTGCACTGCCAGGGAAGAAACCAGCCGTGGAGTTTCACGGTAAAAAGGTACTACCCTTTTATTCGCGGTAGTGGTGAAGCGTGGCTATCCGGCCGCCAGGGTGCTTGGCACGGGCGATTCGACCACGAGACAATCCAGGAAGGCGAAAAAGAGGGCGAACTGGTTATCCCCACCAGCTCAGAGGAAGAAGACCCTCCGGGATGAAGATCTTCTCGGTCGTTGGGAAGTGGTGAGACGGTTCAGCAGGGCTCCACCAGTGGTGTCGTCGTTGCAGGTCGGATCAGCTTCTCCCTCTTCGGATTCTTTGGTCCTGTGGTGACTTCTGAAGTTCCAGTCCCCAAAGCCCTGCTTTTATGCAGAAAACCCCCATTCATCAGTCCTAGCTGTCACTCAAACATGCTAAGTGGCCAATCACACGAGTGCGACTTGAGTTGCCGAGGCAACTCAGTCCAGGGTGCTTAAACCCCCCTTCCCCCACGTCCTGTAGACCCAGACAGTGGCACCACTTTTGGAGGCTTCTGTGGAGAAGCTCGGCAAAAAGTGGAACAAAGGGCTCGACTTGGGTTGGAGTTAAAGAGGCGAACACAAACGCCATTTTAAAACCGAGTCCTGGCAAAAAGATCCAACCAGGGAATAAATATTAAATAAATAACCCAGCGGTATCTTTAACATTGTACCAAAAAGTGGTGCGTTTAAAATGAATGGGAAAATCCCGTACGAAATATTCCAGCGGAATATTTCGCGTGGTAACCACTGCCACCAGCCAGAAACTCGACGAGGGGGGACTGCACAGTGCCCCCTTGAAAAACAGACCCAGGGGCAATCTAATTACCCCTACCAGTACTTCAACAATATGATGGTTTGTACTGGTTCTGGTCCCAATTTAAGACTAGTAAAGTCAATGGTGACTTTACATGCCCTGGGAGACAGTCAGTCCCATGCTATGGAGTCTGTTTGGGGGTCATTATGACACCCCTGTGTTACTGCACTGAGAGTGCTGTGTAACACACTTAACAAAAATACATGAAACCCTATGGAGTAAAAGACCCCATAGCCCATTAAACACATTACAAAGTCAAAGGATATCTCAAGTCATGTCTAAGAGTGGGAGAAAAAGAGTCTCACTCTTAGCAGGAGAAAAAAATAAACCCCAAAAATCAAGCAAAGCTGCTGGGGGACTCACAAGGTTTGGGAAATTAGCCTTAACAGAAAATTCTCCCCAACATCCACCTGGCTGCTTTGTCCGCCTATACCACTTCCCACAATAAGGTCCGCTCATGGGACCCCCTTTCGAGCCGATGCATAAGCCTAGACTCAAACACCTAATTTATAAAACTGCCTTCTTAGTGGCCATCACTTCCATAAGAAGAGTTAGTGAAATAAAAGCATTGTCAGTGCAGGATCCTTTCTTTGTTGTAAACAAAGACAAGCTGGTTTTAAGTACTCGCCCTAGGTTCTCCCCTAGGTTAATCTCTAAATTTCACGTAAACCAGTCTATTGAGCTACCGGCTTTCTTCCAGGAACCCACCAGCTCAGCTGAGGTAAAACTCCACACACTAGATGTGAGGAGAGCGGTCCTACTATGTAGAGAAGACCAGACCGCTAAGAAAAACAGATCAACTGTTCGTCTCCATAGCGCCAGGCAGAGAAGGTGACTGCATTTCAAAGAATGCCATCTCTAGGTGGATAGTCGGATGCATACAATTGTACTATTACCTATCAAACAAGACACTGCCTTTTACGCCCAGAGCTCACTCCACATGGAGCACAGGAGCCACTCTGGCTTTCATTGTCCCTCTAAACAGCATTTGCAAAGCAGCTACATGGAGTTCAATACACACGTTCACTCAGCACTACTGCATTAACACTCATTCCAAGACAGATACACAAGAGGTTCTAAGACATCTGATTGCCCATGAACCTTCTCACATCACACCACCTTCTTCTAACACTGCTCGCTAATCTATGCACAGCATGTGATCTAAGTCGATTCCACAAGCCTCAGAAGGGGGATAGATTACTCACTGTAATCTTATTTCTGATGCTTAACTGCTTAGATTCACATGCGCCCACCCTTTCTCCGCTCAGAGAGAAGGCGCATGAATGCTTATGAACTTATCTGATAGTTATCTGCTTGGATACATCTGTACTTGCTCTACACCTCATGCTACCTCATATCAGAAAAATAACATTCGAGGGGATTGGGTCCTCCGACGTATTCCATATCTATGACAGTAATCACCACAGCTGTGCTGATTACTTTCATAGATATGGAATACGTCGTCGGATCATCCCATCGAAAGAACGTTACCATGTAAGAGAGCAACTCCTTCATCTGAAGGACCTCGACGCATGAGGGATCATGGGTGCAGTGGACGTCACACTAAGGATAGTATTACTGGCACGCCCTGTCAACGTCCCTTTTCGAGTTTTGGAAACAACAACAACTGTAATACTCAAACAGCTTCCTCTAGATGTTGGCCTACGCACAGCATGTGATTCTAAGCAGATACAAGCATCAGAAATAAGATTACGGTGAGTAATGTATCCTATATATATATTTCAGAGGCTTGTGGAATCTGCTTCGGAATACATTTCTTCTCGGCATAGGGCGCTGTGCGTCAAGACGGTTGACCGGATGTCCCTCTAGTGCCTCTCTCTGCTGATGTCATAGTTGAGTACATCTACCATGGGCAGTGCCCGTTGGCTTCAGTTCCGTTTTTCTGCGAATGTGATTGCTTCAAGATTACCGGCGCTTCAGTTTTCCACAATAACATTTTACTATGGCCTCGTCTTCGACTCCTACTACTCCGACGTCGGGCTTCAAAAAGTTCCTAGATTGTGGCGCCAAAATGTCCATCATGGATTTGCATAAAGTTTGCATCTGGTGCCTGGGTGTCGAGCACAAGACCGCCAACTGTCCATCCTGTCAGTCAATGACGGGTCAGGCCATAAAAGAACGAAAAGCTAAACTGTCAGAGGGTAGGTAGGATTGTCCCCAAATCGCTGTCCTATCCTTCCAAATGTGGGTCATCCCATGAGTCGAGAGAGTAATCTCCTCAAAAAGGTCAAAAAAACAATCCCATTCGAGAAGCACACACTCCTCTTCATCAAAAAAAGAGAAGGCATAGATCACCCTCTCCTTTTTTCTTCCTAAGAGGAAAGGAGCGACTAAATACATCTGCAAAGATGAGTGGGAACTCTTTAGAAAGAAAATGTGCAAAATCTTCGAGGAACAGGCCCTTGTCCTCCTCAAAGCATAAGAAAAGTGGCCATGCTACGGTCGATGACCAGCATGAAGCCAAGGCAAAATCCAGAGGGCCCTCGAGCCCGGGGTCATAAACCCAAGACTTCCCAAGGGTCCTTGAGTACGAGACGAGAAATCGTCGAAGAAACGGTCGAGTCGAGGGTTGATTCCCTCGAAGCACAAGTCAAAGGACCAAGTGTTGACATCATTGACGGTGATTGAAAAAAACATCGACACAGACTGTGCATTCATCAATGCCTTTGCTTCATAAATCAGGAAAAGGTTTTTGAACCTTTATCTAAAAGGGATTTTTTCAGATCCTTAACCTCAATATATGAGGGCTATGGAACATCAGATGAAACCCCTCCAAGTGGTCTTCAATTGGATACCCCCTTTTATTCATAAAAATACTAATGTCCCTGAATGCTTCATTTCAGAAAAGACAAGGGTTAGGGAGCTACATGACACCCTACAGTCAGCTAGTGGTATAGAAACCTCCCCAGAGCTAGATTTTGGGGAAACTGGGCCCGGATGCATCATACAGAGTTGTAGAGTTCCTAGGATGGAGAAGACAAGCTCCTTCATTTGAGCAGGACGGCCTTACAGACATTAGACAAAGGTCCTCAAATGACCTTATACATGTGGCACTCCAAAAAAGGATTGCAGCAAACTGGGAGGCTCCAGAGTCCAGCCCTGCAATAAATGCAAATCTCGCAAAATACAGGCTATCCAGTATCGACACTGTCTACCTGTCAACACCTGAAAGTCTAGTAGTTCAAGCAGTTACATATGTCTCTAAGCAAGCTGTGTATCCAACCGCCCACCCCCCTGATAGGGATGACAAATGCGCTGATCCCTGGGCAAAGAAAGTATTTTCTGCCAGCAGCATGGTCTTAGTCTGCTAACTACATGTGCTCTTGCAGAATTCACATTCACCCTATCATTCACATTCACCCTTATGGGACTGCATAGCAATGGCAGCTGATCATATTCCTGAAAGTGAGGAAAGCAGCAGCTTCTTTAACCTGAGGAGGCCTGGCAAGCAGGCCATGTGTGAGTCTCTGTAGTCGGCTCTAGATACTGCTGACATCATCAGCAGGGCCATGGTGACAAGCACTGTCATACGCAGATTTGCGTGGTGTAGGAAGTTGGGGTTTGCACCTGATGTGCAATCTAGACTACTTAACATGGCCTTTAATGGCTTGCATTTATTTGGTTATAAGATTGACAAACCTTGAAGCTGCAGACCTCAAAGGCGGCAGCCAAGTCTGAAGGGCCGCCATTAGACAGCCACAGCCTTTTCACCGCAGCAGATCATCTTGGAGGGGTGTAGGTCCTTTCATTACTATTTCTCTGTTGGACGAGCGAGAGGACTGGCTGGTCAAAGAGGACAAAGATTCTCTCGTGGTGGACGAGGAAGAGGTGCAAATCCCGCCCAAACAGCAGCGTCTTTACCATCAGTCGCTGCTTCAAAACCTCTGAGGTCTTGACTCCCCGACACCCCGGTGGTAGGCAGACTGTTACAGCATCTGAAAGAATGGCAAGGTATTACTTAGGGTGCATGGGCACTGGAAACAGTATCCCATGGTTACTGCCTCCCCTTCATACAGAGACTTCATCCATTGGGAAGCCACTCGCAAAATGTTCCAGATCCATTCCTGTTGCAGGAAATTTTAACCCTGCTGGAGAAAGGTGCTATAGAACCAGTACCCGTGATGGAGAGGAACAAAGGATGGTATTCTCCCTATTTCCTAATCCCCAAGAAGGATGTAGGACTGAGACCCATCTTGGACTTGAGATACTTGAACAAGTTCAAGATGGTCACACTTTCTCAGATCCTTCAGGCCCTCCAGCTCTGGGATTGGATGGTATCATTGGACCTTCAGGAGGCTTACTCTCATGTGCCAATCCATCACAAGCAAAGGAAGTACCCGAGGTTCGCCATTGGCACTTCTCATCTGTTTTGAGTTCTGCATTCGGGCTGACCTCCTTACAAGGGTTTTCAACAAACTGATGGCGGTGGTGGCAGTGAGTCTCAGGAGAGGGGGCAAACCAAGTCTACCACTACCTAGACAATTGGCTGATCAGGGCACTTTCACCCGAACAGGCCCAGGAACATCTCATTATCACCCCTCCGCCCCCACTCCCTCCACATACTGGGCGTCTTCCTCAATTGCAAGAAGTCCCACATGATACCATCTCAAACTCAAGTTCATTGGAGCAGTCCTGGATGCAACCTTGGAGGGGTGACGGGGGGGGGGGGGGGAGAGAAAGCCTTGCTACCCGGGTTGAGGGCTCAACACATTTTGCAGAAGCAAGTTTCTGAGTGCCAAGCGTCGCCCAAGACCTTCTGTGGTGGGCCTGTGAGCACAACATTCTGAAAAGAGAACCCTTTTGGCAATCGTGGCCAGAGATGACAGTATTGACGGACACCTCACTCACGGGGGTGGGGAGCACACAGCAATGATCTGACAATCTACTGTTGTTGGTCTCCACCTGAGTCCAAACTACATATTGTCACGACTCAGCCCTGATCCCCACTGGCAAGCCCATTGGCCAGGTGGAATCGGGGCTCAGATCACTAATAAGGCCTGGCATCCACTTCTCAGTCCCTCACAAGCCTGGTGAATTCCGGACCTGCAGAAAACCCGAGAACATCGTTAGCAGCAGAATCTTACCTGCATTCATCATCCTTCACTGCTCGCAGCTCTGTTGGTGGAGTTCACCGCCCGGATCGAAGGACCTGAGAAAAGGAGGAAGACATCATTAAAGGAGGTAGTGGAGACATTACAACCACAAAGCGCTTAAAGACTTACCTGGTTGATTGCTTTTCGGCCGGCATAGCTCCGGAACTCCATCTGCGCTGGGAACTCATCGCGACCTACGAAAAGAGAAAAGGACAGGTCAGTGAGGACAAGATATCGCTGCGCTACGCAAAGCGCCTCCTTACCGCATCATAGCGCTATAGCGCGCCATCATCTCCCGGTGAGGACCAGCATATCCAGTTCTCCAAGCGGACACTCCGCGCTCCTAGGGAGATAAAAAAGAGACATTTAGAACAGAGAAAAGGCATGCAAGAATTACGACGCCATCAATCGCAATAAGACCTACCTGAAAGACACTACAAGGGCAGCAGTCAGTGAAGTAACTGGACCGCCCGCGCCCACAAAAGACAACGCGCCCCTGCCCAGAGAGCAGGATGGAGAGCCCACCGATTCCGACAACTAGTTGAGAAGAGAACCTGGAGGGGCTGGAAACACAAGGGAGGTGGGGGAAAACTTGGTCGCCTAGTCCTAATATAGTCTTCATTTCCAGGTGCAATCCCATCGACACCGAGACCACACCATGGAATCATTGGGAAGGGCACCAACGACCAACTGGCTGGGTGGCGTCCCCGTGGATACCAGGTGAGCGTAACAATATCAATCTTTTGGAGCTGAAGGCCTTTCTGCCTAGGCAAGGAATGCCCCGATAATGATTAACAACACAATGGCCATGTACTACTTCAAAAAGAGAGGAGAAGTAGGGTTGCTACCACTGTGCAGAGATGCAATGCAGCTCTAGTTCTGGGCAATTTACGGAGGAGTCTCCCCATCCTCGGTTTTCCTAGAGGAGAACACAGCGGCCGACGCTCTGAGCTTGCAGAGCACAGTCTCTCACGAGTGGGAACTAGCTCAAGAAGTCCTTCAAGAGATCTTAACCCTTTGGAGAACTCTCGTGGATCTGTTCGTGACCAGTGTCAACTGAAATTGTGAACTGTACTGCTCCAGGGAATTTCCCCCAAGAGGAGCTCTAGGAGACGCGTCCCTAGTGTACTGGGAGTTTCTACTCCTGTAAGTTTCCTCCAGTCCCCATCATTCCTCATTTGATCAGGAGGTTGATTAAGTTTGGGAAATCCATAATGCTAATTGTCCCGGATTGGGCCAGGAGGATGTGATACCCGGTCCATCTCCCCTCCAATACATGTTCCCCAAAGAGAGCACCTTCTCTTGTGAGAGGAGGGTCAGGTTCTCCATCCAGAGGTCAAGACACACTGCCTTCAGGCATGGTTTCTGCGAGACTGATGTACAAGGATAGTGACCTCCCAGATAACGTATTGGAGATTTTACTTTCGGCCAGAAGGCCAGCAACAAAATCCTTATACCGCTGCTGTTGGAACAAGTTCTGCAGCTGGTGTAGGGATAAAGATAAAGATGTGGACCCTTTTCAATGTGATACACCTACAGTGTTTATTGTTTCTGCTGCATTTGGCAAATCTGGGGCACCAGATTGGAACAGTCAAGGGTTATCTAGCGGCGCTTTCGATATTCAAGCGCACCTCAAAAGAGGCATCGTTCTTAAAGATACCTTTTTAATAATTCAATTTCTTAAAGCACTCCCAAATGTGTTTCCGTCTACACCTTGGGACCTTAATTTGGTTTGAAAGTTTTTGATGTGTGCTCCTTTCGAGCCACTACATTCCTGCCCTTTAACAGTTTTGTGAGTAGCGATAACATAAGCATGCTGGGTGAGTGAGTTGCAGGTCTTATCCTGTAAACCTCAGTTTACTACATTTTACAAGGATAAGGTTGTCCTTAAGGTAAGTCCTTCGACGCCTGGAGCTGGAGCTCCACCGTTCCGTGCACTGCAGGAGCAGGACATGCCCACCACAATACTTGCTGCACACCTATTGTCTGGAGCACCCTGCTTGGCAGTATTATTGTAGGTGTATCTAATGCAGTAATTGTTTCAGTGCAAGCATTTGTTTCTGAGCTGTACCGAGATGGTTTTCAAATTTAACAAGTTTAAACCTATCTAAGATTATACTGTTGCTCTTGCTGCCCTGCAGCCTGAGCAAGCTGCCATCCACTGCTCACTGTTGGCCGTATTTTTTATCCCGCCAATCAGGACTAACCAGGAGGTGAAGCCGGCCGCAGTCCAAGGCTCCTGCCCTGAGCCTGTCTGAGGCGGGTGGTACGTGAGGAACGTTCCATTCCACTTAGCTGTTTGTATCCGCTCCCCTACAGTGACGCCTCTCATACTGCATTATTCTTTCACTGCCGCCCGTACTTTCTCGGCCACAGTTCCAGGATTCACCATATGGTGTGCCGCCACATCTCATAGACACTGAGGTCTTAGTGAGCCAGACGCCTGACTGTATACTTGCAGTTTTCCTGCCATCGCTCGAGCACTAAGGTACTCTATCCGGTACTCGTCACTGCCCTTAATGGCCTATGAGCGCATTGTGTGCATGTTACTGCAAGCACCCTCTCGCTTCCACTCACCGACTCTGCGTCTGTCCTACACTAGCGGATGTTAACCCCTCCCTCCACAATATAGCAGTATGACCGCGGCCGACCTCAGTCTGTATTACTAGACATATTATTGTGTGCTTGGTGTGCTTTGTGATAACGGTGCATTGCCTCTTTCTGTTTCACTGTTTAAATGCCCATAATAACATCTGTGCCTGCCTTCTAACGTTTTTGAGGAGTCTGATTATTTTTTTTGTTGCTTTATTGCCATTGCATATAATGCATCTTTTCCATTGCTTAACACATTTGCCTGACTCATACCTTTTCTGTGCAGCCTGTTCACTCTTGCATTATTACCAGCTCTCCTAGCGGTCGCTGCATTAGCACATCTGCTTTTCTTCTGCTTTTTCTGTGCAGCTTTTCAGCTATTGTATCATTGCTACGTCACAAAATCACAGCCTAGGTTTGTGCAATTTACCAATGCTCCTGCAAACTTTGCTTGTGCTGCCATATTTCACTATATCCTTGCCATTGTCCAAATGTATACTGCCATTGCCTGACACTGCTCTCGTACCAAGGATCCCTCCCCTCTAACCTACTCACGGTCCTAGTCCAGCAGCCTGTGCCCTTTTGAAAGCTACTCCTTCACTTATCCCAAACTGTTAGCCTGATGAATGTTAACAAATTTCAATTTTCACATTGTTCCACTAGGCTGATGTTATCGCAATTTGTTAGCACGGTGAATGTTATGTAATGTCGCATTTCCTAGCACTACCCATGTCAAATTGATACGCTTACTGCCCACAACCTGCCAGCCAGCTCGGACTTGTCTTGCCCCATAGTGCCCGATATCTTCTATTTGCAACATGTTAAACTTATATTAACACATTTGTCACTATTGAATTCCTAACTGTTAGGCCTCACCACCTCACCTGACATTACGAACCTACCTCCAATCCTTGGGTTCCTAGCCTCCTGCTGCCTTCCACCCGGGGCCTCAGTGGCCCTTCTCTGGGCTGTGACAAATCACCATGGCCATTCTCCTACCTCTTTTTACTACTATAGCTCCCAACAGATTCCTCCCTCTCCTCTCGCCCAGTCCAGACTATCCCGAACCTTGAGTCGCCATTGGGAAGTATCCGCCATATCTCGCCTACTCTTGGGCTATGACGCGACACTACTCAGTCCACTCATAACAAACCTTGCCCCATTAGCTCAAGAAATGCCAGGATAGGCTCTCACTTTAGAAACTCTCGGCCTGCCAGCACACACCGTAAAACCAGCCCATACGATAAGGCACCCCTCACTAGACGTAAACCATTTAACAAGTTCCACCACACATCCAACACATCACCCACACAAGCACCCTCCTACATGCCGAAATCCCTTGCGTAAAAGGAGCTCTTATCAATGCCAGGTCCTTGGTCGCTCACGTGTTAGACAACTATACAATTATCAGATCTGATAGAATAACCAGCAGATGTGGTGGAGTGGCATTTATTGCCAAAATCAGCTTGGCCTCTGAGAAGTCCAACACAAATTATTTGCATCCGTAGCATTACTCTGTCAAACTTCCGCTCTCAGCAGCAGCACACACTCCTCTTGCACCTGGTGTACAGACCACCAAGTCCCATCTCCTTCTTTGAAGAAGATATTGCACACCTTCTAACCCAGAACACCAAACCTGGCTCCCAAATCATGCTTTTGGGTGAACTCAACCTAGGCCTACATGACACCCAAGATACCAACGCCATAGCCTTGGAGAATAATCTCACTGAGCTTGGTGTCTCAAAACGCATTTCTGAACCAACGCATAACAAAGGTAGAACCCTAGATTGGTTAGCAGATTTAAACTGCAATACCAAGATAATCTCCAAATCTCCCTGCGCATGGTCGGACTACTGTGTCATAACCTGCGATATCCAGGATACTATCCCCCTTACTTTGAATGACTCCGAAGTACTCCCTGCCTTATCCCGCAATAATCGATTGATCACCTTGGAGAACTTACTCCCTGTACTTCAGCCCATTACCAACTTCCAAGAGAATTTAGACAAAGATCCGACCAGCCTGGTGGACCTTTACAACCTAAACTTACTCCAAGCCCTAGACAAAATGGCACCAGCCTTCCATGCATTTAAACAAATGGTTCTCCACAGAACTAAAAGCCTTAGGCTAGGTTAAAAAAGAACTTAGTCCAGAGCAAGGAAAAATTTACCATGGCTTCTAACGCCTACAAAGCTCCCATTCGGAAAACCAAAAGTGACAAGTTCAATGACAGAATTCTCAACGCCAAATCTAGATCCAAAGAGCTTTTGTATTATCCTCAGATTTGGAATCACCAGTCTCTCCCCTGAATCATGCATCAAAGATGCCTCCTGGTGTTTCAACACCCGAAAAGCCCTTCTAGATAAAATCCCCCTCTTACAAGCAAAAATAGAAGCCAAACTCAGTTTCATGCCCAACACCAAAACCAGTGAGACACACATCTTCCCCCTAAAACCTGTGCCTATTTGAATTCACCCCAGTCCTCACAACAGAGGTTGAAGCTGTCCTAGCTAGCCTAAAGCCTTCAAGGTGTCTTGGGGACATCAGCCCAGCAAAAATCATAAAAGAAGGAAAAAAGGACTTTTCTCCTTGCATTACCTCTTTCGTCAATGCCTTATGCAAATCTTGCACTGTCGCAAAATATCGCAAAGATGCCTGGGTCATGCCTCTTAAAAAACCTAATCTCGACTCTAGTATTCCCACCAATTTCAGACTGATAACAACGGTGCTGTTCCTTCTGAAAATACTGGACAAAGCGGCATATATCCAAGTTAATCTTGAAATAAACAACCTTCGAATGGATTGTCCTCCCACTTATTCCTTATCTTTGATATTTCCAAGATCCAACTTGTTGCTTTGGAAAAAAAAAAGATCAGTAGAAGGTGCTGTGCGTCGATGACTATCGAGTCGATGTTGCTTGGAGGCTTTCGTCCTGACGTCTTCATCAGTGGTATAAGTAGCTTGCGCAGCGCCTGTTGCTCAGTTCTGTTTTTCCACGCTTCACTGCTTCGGTAACGGAACGCTTGGTTCCTTGTGAATCTTCGAAATTCTTAGTTTTTCCTGTGAGAATATCTTTGAGTTCCGATGAGATGGCTTCATCTGCTCCATCTTCTCCCTGGGCCGGTTTAAAAAAAATGCTGCGACTGCGGGGCTAAAATGTCCATGATGGACCCACACAGGATCTGCCTCTGGCGTCTAGGGGCAGAGCACCCGTGTTCGGAGTGTGGCGAATTTGTGTCCATGACATCGAAGGACTTGAGGGTGCGCAGAGGAAAGTTGGAGAGAGGCAGGACTCCAAAATCTGTTACCGCGTCTAAACGCAAGTTATCAGACAAGTCGAGGCCTTCATCTCCCTGTCATAAAAAACCTAGACACTCCCGTTCACAAAGTGGATCACACCATTCCACTTCTACTTCACCCCGAAAGGGTTGTCTGTCCCACGAAACATAGTACCGTGGCTCAATGGGAGGAATTCAGATTGAGTATGTTAAAGATCTTCAAGAATGCAGCCTTGCCCCACTCAAAAGCACCTAGATGCGATACCCCAGACAAAACGTCTGGGAAGCACAGAAGCTGCGAGTCCTTGACCTCGGCCGTGGAAACTCCTCAAGAGCAAGTTAATCTCTCGAGTAGAGAGAGCCTCTGTGACACACACAAAATTTACATTATTGATGCCGAATGAAACCCACATAGCAAAGTCAAAGGGTGTGTCATCGACGCCATCAGTGCCAAAATCGAAGGAGGGGTCATCGATACCTCGACCTCCTCGACGGCATACACAGCAATTCCTTCTGTTTTGTCGAAATACTCGACATTCGTGTCAAAGACATTGATGTATTCGGAAAACTCAAAGCTGTCGACAATTTTGTCGAAGCCATCAACGTCCTCATCAACGGTTTAAACACTGTTGGCTCCTATCGTGACATCTATAGTCTCTTCTTCCTCTTCTCTTTTATGGATGATTTACTCACCACAACCACCGTTTCAGACCATTTTAAAACTTTCCTCGATCTATGAGGAGGCAGAAGAATCCTCCGATGAGGAGAGACCATTTGGGCTGGAATATGGGACACCTTCTCTCCAAAAAGAACTTCTTTCTGAACAATCAAGGATAAAAAATCTGCAAGACTCGCTGCATGAGGCAAGTGTCATTGACACCCCCCACCCCCCAAAGCTTAGTTTGGTAAAGCAGATCCAGGGAATCATGCTGAAAGCAACTACAGACGGCTCTCTAGAGTAACAGAATACATGGGATGAACGAACAAGATGATTTGACGGACATTCTAGATGAGTGACCACAGGAAGACCCTGTTGTTCCCTTTCAGAAGGCTCTTCAAAAGAGGGTAACTTCGAACTTGGAGACACCCGAGGTTATCCCAGCGGTGAATAAAAGACTAACAGCTAACTACAGAGCTGTAGCCTCTGACCCTCCATACCTGTCGAAGCATGCAACACCTGAAAGCCTCGTCGTTCAGGCTGCTACCGCTTCTGGCAAACAAAATGCCTGGCCTACAATCCCACAAGATGGGGATGACAAAAAATACAACACCATGGCCAAGAAGGTTTTCTCGGCCAGTAGTTTGGCGTTAAAATATGCTAATGGTACATACATGCTGGCGAGGTTTACCCACACCCTTTTGGGACTTAGTTCAATGGCGGCTGATCACATCCCTGAAGGGGAGTAACGAGACTGTTTCATGAACATTATCAAGAATGGAAAGGACGCTATGTGCGAATCCCTCTGACAGTATCAGCAGAGCCATGGCGGCTAGTATGATAATACACAGATTTGCGTGGTTGCGGAAGTCAGGATTTGACCCAGACATTCATTCCAGACTTCCCAACTTGCCCTTTGATGGCGCACATCTATTTGGGAACAAAACTGATGAAAGTTTGAAGAAGCTGCAAACTTCCAGGGCGGCAGCCAAATCCCTTGGAGCTGCAATACGGCAAACTACAAACTGCCCCACACGTGCGCCCTGGAGGGGTAGGTCCTTTCGCTGCTAATCCGCATTCGGAAAAGGCAAAGGACAGCCAGCTCAAAGAGGCCAAAGACGATTCCCTGTGGTGGGCGGGGTAGAGGTACTAAAAACGCGACAGCAGGGGCTACCTTACCTTCAGCCACTGCGTCAACCGCTTCAAAACCTCTCTGGTGGCATCACAAAGCTGTAGTAGGAGGCAGGTTGTCACAGAATCTGCCAGAATGGCAGGCTATTACAAGGTTACTGCCTACCTTTCCTGCAAAAATCTCAGTCATCCACCGGGGAACAACTCTTTGATGGTTCTGGAGCCGCTATTTATGCATGAGATTTTAACCCTGCTGGAGAAAGGTGCTATAGAACCAGTACATGTAGCAGAGAGGAACAAGGGTTGGTACTCCCCTTATTTTCTAATTCCAAAAGACGGAGGATTGCGACTCATCTTGGACTTGAGACTTGAACAAGTACCTCAGGAAGGGAAGTTCAAGATGGTAACCCTTTCTCAGATCCTTCAGGCCCTCCAGCTTCAGGATTGGATTGCATCATTGGACCTCCTGGATGCTTGCTTTCATGTGCCGATCCATCACAAGCACAGACAGTACTTAAGGTTTGCAGTTGGCAACTCTCACTATCTGTTTCGGGTTCTGCCATTTGGGCTAACCTCCGCCCGAGGGTTTTCACCAATCTAATGGTGGTGGTAGCGAGTTTCTGGAGAGGGGGATTCACGTCTACCCATAACTGGACGCTTGGCTGATGAGTGCCAGTTCCCCAGACCAACCCCTAGATCATCTCAGCTATACTTGCCACTCCCTCCACAAGCTGGGCTTCTCCGTCAACTTCAAGAAGTCCCGCTTGATACCGTCTCAAAGACTCCAATTCATCAGAGCAGTCCTGGGTGCATCCCTGGGAAAAGACTCGACACCAGAGGTGAGGGCTCAAGACATTCTGCAGATGGTGACAAAATTCCAAAATGCTTAGCATCTTCCGGCCTTTGACTTTCTATGGTTGCTCGGCTGCATGGCATTCTGCATTTTTCTGGTGCCAGTGGCTCGCCTGAGAATGAGATCTCTCCAGTGGGCTCTCAGGACTCGGTCACAAATCTCAGAAAGGATGTCGGATCTCGTACAAATTCCAAACAGAGGATCGGATCTTCAGTGGTGGGCCCGTCGGGAGAACGTCTTGAAAGGAGAACCGTTTTGGCAACAATGGCTGGAGATAACAGTAGTGACGGACGCCTCACGGGGAGGGGAGCCCATACCAACAATTTGACCATCAGCGGTCATTGATCTCCGTCGGAGTCCAAACTACACATCAACCTTTTAAAGCTAAGGGCAATCGGACTAGCGCTAAAGGCCTTTCTGCCCACTGTACGGGGAAAGAATGTCCTGATAATGACGGACAACGGTGGCCATGTACTACCTCAACAAGAGAGGTGGTGTAGGGTCACTACCACTGTGCAGAGAGGCAATGCACCTCTGGTTCTGGGCAATACAAGAGGAAAGTGCTCTATCCGCAGTTCACCTAGCCGGAGAGAACACAACGGCGGACGCTCTGAGCAGGCAGGGCATAGTCTCCCATGAGTGGGAGCTAGCTCAAGGAGTCCTTCGAGAGAACTTCACCCTTTGGGGAACCCCTCAAGTGGATCTGTTCGCGACCAGTGCCAACTGCAGGTGCGAACAATACTGTTCAAGGGAATTTCCCTAGAGAGGAGCTCTAGGAGACGCATTCGTAGTGGACTGGGAATTTCCACTTTATGCGTTTCCTCCAGTCCCCGTCATTCCTCATGTAATCTGGGTGTTCAGGAGGTTCAGGAAAACCGTGATCCTAATTGCCCCAAACTGGACTTCTGGACATGTCCATCTGCCCTCCAATTAGTCTTCCACAAAGGGAGGACTGATCTTAGAGAGAGGGATCGAGAGGGATCGAGAGGGATTGAGAGGGAGGGATTGTTAAGAAGTATTTCTGAACTCTGTCCTGGAGGGGCAGCGGTTCAGAAGGCCAGCCTAGTTTCTTGGAACAGGGTAACCTCTGGACAAGCCAGACCAATCAGGGTAGCGATCGCGGCGGTCAAGACTAGGTGTCAAGAGGGGTGAAGGTGACTGAAAGCCCGCAGTGAGCACACAAAGCAAGGACACTTACAAGTTACTCCAAACAGGTGTTCTATTAAAAATATACGCACATTTATTACAAGGCCTTTGTAACATTGACCGTAGCGAGTAATCACAATAAAACTCTAGTAAACCAACACATACCAAACCAATACAATATATATACAAATACAAACAAGTCTAACGAGTTAGACGCACAAAATGTGTAGACCACCTAGATGGGGAGGAAAACAGGCATTGCGAATAATAATTAGACCCAGTTCGCCTTCAGAGGCACCTAACTAAAAGTAAGTCCAAGCCCTACGAAGAGTGGAGCCTTGTGCTCAAAAGTTCCTGCACACGCTGGTGCCAACGGGCAAAAAGGGGAGTCTCTTCGAGGGAATCAGGCAGTTTAGTTCGGTGAACAAATGAAGATGAACAGAGCTCCGCGACTCAAGCGCAGCCTCCACTGTGGGCAGAAGCAGAGCGCGAGTACAGAAAGGCGTGCTGTTAGACACTGGGGAAATGTTATAGGCTCCTGCAGGAGGGCGACCAGTTCCTAGCGATGCTACTCACCGGTCCCCGATGCAAGCAGACCCAGGCTTCTCCGCGTCAGTTTCAGTGCTGGCAGGTTCAGATAGGAGCAGGGGACGTCTCAGCGTCGTGTAGATTCCGCAGCAGCAGAAGTTGAGTTGAGGATGTCCCAAACGCAGTGAACCCGCACAGTTTGTTACCACAGCAGGGCAACGGAGCGGCCGTGTGTATTTCAGCCAAATGTACACTACTCACTTCAGACCTGGGAATGCCAAGTGTACGAATCGTGTGAGAGTGACAAGGGCTCGTAATACAACAAAACCTGACGGCGGTTACAGAGCAAGACTCCTGGGTAGGCTGGTCAGTCTGCTGGATGGCCCAGAGACACTTCCGAAGGCTTACGTGCAGGAGATGGTGAAGATGCCGAGAATAGTTGTTCCCACTATTCCAAGGGTCGAAGTACCAGTACAAGCCTTCTCGTTCGATCCGAGGTACTTTCTCCACCAGGTGTATTATGAACCTCAGGTTGTCATGAGATTGCCTGCCTGGGATAAACCCCAATTGGTCTTCATTTATAATTTAGGGGGAAGAGCGGGGACAGCCTTGTGGCAAGAATTTTCGAGTACATTTTTGAGTCCAAATTAATCAGGGCTATTGGGCGATTACACCCAGGTAGAGACCGGTCCTTCCCAGCCTTGTGGAACACGAGAACCTTTGCCTCATCCATAGTCTGGGTCACATTTCCCTCTTCACGGAATGAATTGAACAACTTTGCTAGAAAAGGGATCAAAGCCTCAGTGCACTTTTTTATAAAATGCTGCACTGAACCCATCCGGCCCCGGCACCTTGTTCATCTGGAGCCCTGCAATTACTTTCCTTACTTCCTCCTCCCTGATGTCCCCTTCCAGATTCTCCCCTTCTTCTTCCGATATTTGCTGTATGGGGAGAGCACCCAGGTAAGAATCTTGGTTAGTCCCACTAGGGCTCCCAGAGGCATATAAATCTTGATAATAGACTCTATACACCTCACCGATGTCTATGGTGCGGCTAAGCTTCTCTCCCTGTGCATTCCGTATTTCCCTGTTTTTGTTGTTTGGCAAGCAATTGTCTAGCTAGGAGTTTGTCAGCCTTATTGGCCTTTATGTAATACCAATGCCTGAGATGGAGCAAACTCGTCTCTGCTTTTTTTGTGCAAAGAGCGTCCAGCTGCCCCTGCACGTGTCTTAGAGCCTGCTTCGGAGTCCGAGTGGGGCTCTTTAAGAGTTACCTTTTGTATATCCATTGGCTTCCTTTTCAACTTCCTTTCCCATTGGTAACTCTGCTTATCCTTCAACGCTTTCATGGCTATAAAGTGCTCTCTGATGACAGCCTTAAAGGCCTCCCATACCGTTCCCGGCCTTACTTCACCCGTGTCGTTGAGGGAAAAGTATTCTTGGATCTTTTCCCCAATAGCGTCCCCCATGATGGGATCCTGAAGTACATCCTGAGGGAGCCTCTACCTCCGCATTCCCTTATTTCTGCTAGGCGTCTTTATCTCCAACCATAAGGGAGCGTGATCTGATGGCGAGATTGGCCCTATTTCCATTCCCTGTACCTCCCGCAACAGGCCCACCGAAACCCAGAAATAATCAATTCTCGACATAGAATTATAAACTTGAGAGTAATGCGGATATCCCCTTTGCTGAGCCTTAGGCTCTCGCCATACATCTCTAAGCGCCAAGTGGGCCATCATCTGGCGGAGGGACTGTGAGGGAGCCCCCTGTTTCTGATTGCCTCCTGAACTTCTATCTGTTGCTGGGTGCCAGGCTAAGTTCGGATCCCGCGCAGAACTACCTCCCCACTGGCAAACTCCTCCAGCTTCCCCAGGGTCTCCCGCAAAAAACGTCTTGACCTGACAAATGCGTACCGGCATGCCCTGTCCACCAAGGTACCGTGAAGCTGCACGTTCCTGCTTTCATGGACCGCTATCATGACCCCCTCCTTTTTGTCAGTTGCATGCGATTGCCCTACCAGGTTGTACCCCTTTAAACGCAACTTAGACTTGTCCCGGAGTCTGATGTGGGTCTCCTGCAGCATTAAAATGTCCCCCCTTTCCCTTCTAAGGATGTGCTCCACTTTCATCCATTTTACGGGGGTATTCAGCCCCCTGACATTAAATGTGAGAATACTCAACTTCCCCATGATCCAAGCCATCCCATAGATCATAGCCCCTGCCACCCCCTGCCAACAGAACCCGATCTTCCTACCGTCCCCCAAACCCCTCCCCCCAACTGAGAACTCCCCCCAACTTTTTAACAATCCTGAGAAGGGCCCAGGGACCGAAAGTTGATAGGGCGCTCGTCCCATCGCTCCCGGCCCTCTGCTGACTCGGGGGGGGGGGGGGGGGGGGGGGGAGAGATTGGGGGAGGAAGGGTCCAAACACTGCATTAACTCTGTGGGTCTGCAATTCATGGGTACGCCCCCCACCGAGGCGCGTTGCTGTCATTCCATTGGGTCTGCTTCACATGCCTTCTACCCCTGTCCAGCAGCACCCCCACCCCGGCAAGACCGTTTGTTCCGCTCATGCCGGACGAGCACCCCCTGTTGTCAGAGCTTCCCTCCACCCGGCTGTTTCCTCTTCTGATGCACTGTTTTCCACTCCCAAGGCTTCCTTTGGTTCTCCTCCAACTCCTTTTCAAGTCCCACTATGGAATCTCAATTTGGTTTTACACTATCTAATGGGTGTTCCTTTTGAGCCTTTTCATTCTTGCACATTAAGACTGCTCACCTCAAACAGTTTTCTTAGTGGGTTTAACATCTGCACGAAGGGTGAGTGAGCTACAGGCTTTATCCTGGAAGCCTCCTCATACTGTTTTTCATAAAGACAATGGTATTGAACGTGAAGGCTAATTTTCTCCCTAAGGTGGTTTCTGAATTTCACATCACTCAGAAAATAACCGTACCATCCTTTTATCCTCCACCATACCCGGGCAAAGAGGAAGAAAGACTTCAGACTCGACCCAAAGCGTGCATTGAGCTTCTATATTACCAGACTAGCAAAACTGAGACAGAATGATCAGTTGTTTGTGAGCTACACAGGCCATAAATTGGGCCTGGCCATCACCAGATGGATTATTTTAACAATTTCAGAATGTTACAAACTAGCCGGTAAGGAACCCCTAGAACATTTAAGGGCTCACTCCACCAGGGGTATCGCAACTTCGTCTGCTTTGCAGAGGGGAGTTCTCATAAAAGACATTTGTGCAGCTGCCACATGGTCTTCTGCATACACCTTTACAAAATACTACTGTCTGGATTCCTCTACTACCCAAGAGTCTGTTTTTGGAAAGGCAGTTCTGCACTCAGTGCATTCTTGATGACTTAAATTTTACTCCCTCTTCTAAATAATATAACTGCTTTGGCAGTGTATCAAAGATGAGGAATACATGGGAGGACACAATCAATTCGAAGAACATTTTACTTACCCATGATAACGTTATTTCGACTGGATCACCCTCCGATCCAACCCCGCGGTGAAACTTCCCTTGTGGTTAGTCTGTGCTCTCTCAAGGGTAGTAACTGTCCACTCAAGGCAATGCTTCACGCTTCAAAACAGAACTGAGCAACAGGCACTGCGTGAGCTATTTACACCACGGATGATTTCGACGTCGGGACGGAAGCCTCCGACCGACTCGACCAGTCATTGACGCACAGCCCCCTCTACTGAACTTTTTTTCAGAAGCAGCAAGCTGGATATTGGAAATATCAAAGATAAGGAATACATGGGAGGAACATCCAGTCAAAAGAATGTTACCATGGGTAATTTACTTGTTGTTCGAGGGGATTGTGTCCTCCAACATATTCCACATCTATGAGAGGTAATGTCCACAGCTGTGCTGCTTTGGACATTTTTTGTCAGAGGGCGTCATGCGTCGATCCGTTGTCCCTCGAGGGTCGACGTCACTGGATGTTATATATAGGACCCACAGCACCCGTAGCCGCAGTTCAAGTTTTTCCGCAAACGTGTTTGCTTCGGAATCTCGGCAGGCTCGATTCCTTCTTCGTGTACGATGTTTTCATCTTCTACTACCCCAAAGTCGGGCTTTAAAAAATGTCGGGACTGCGGTTCGAAGATGTCCATCACGGACCAGCACGACATCTGCCTCTGGTACCTCGGCAAATGGCACGCCACTGATGACTGCGAGGATTGCCAGTCCCTGACGTCTAAGGCCTTGCAGGAACGTAAGGGAAAATTGAAGGTAGGTAGGGTGTCAAAGCCTGTAAATCGAGGTCCTCTGGGCTTTCGACCTATGACTCGAGGGGTGACTCTCCGCATTAGCGAAAATTCAGGGGGTCTCGGTCTAGGAGTGGTTCTCGCCATATCTCTGCCTCGTCGAGGCATTCTAGGAAGCGCCGTCATCGGTCGCCTTCCCTGTCCTCGTCGGAGGAGGACTCCGCCCGACGGTTGACTTGTCCCACCAAGTCTTCATCGCCGGCCGAATGGGATGCTTTCCACCAGCAGATGATGGTGATTTTCGAGTCGCAAGGCACAGTTCCAGCCACGCCTTTGAAGGGAGCCAGCGGGGAACGGGCTCGGTCCACCACTCGCACGCCTTCGGGCTCGGGCAGTCGGCGCGATCATCGGGAGCCGTCGAGGTTCTGCTCGGACAAGGGAGATCGCCATAGCCGTGCCAGATCCAGGTCCCGGTCCTCAACGCGATCGAGACCGTCGGAACCTGTGACTCCTTCCAAGAAGGAGTCTGTGCCGTGTCTGTCGAGGGGCTATCTCTCGAGGCTCCGTCCTCGAAGAAGTCTTCGGCGCCTCGGTCGACACTGATTCCTTTAGCACCCTCAACGCCGTTTGTGGAGGATTTGACGGAGGTGCCCCTGAGGGCTTTGGAACCACCGAGGAAAGTTACCAATAAGTCTGAGGCCTGTTATTGAGCCCTTTTCTGTTCCCCCCTCCTAGATTGGAGTTTTCCCAACCTTTATAGGATATTTCAGAGGTTAAGGAACTGTCTGATGAGATGGCCTTGCCTGTTCCTCCTGATGTCCTTGATGACCTTTTTGTCTGGGCATAGTCAGATGGAGGAAGTCGCTCATTGCATGATGCTAGTGGCCTTGACACCTCTCCGGAGGTGGAGTTTGGCCGACCTGAGCCTGGGACGCATGTGGATTCCTCCTATCGGCGTCTCATGTCAAGGGTTACAGAATACTTGGGGTGGTCTGCTCCACCTGTTTTTGCTCAGGATGATTTGATGGACATCCTGGCACAAGGTCCGCACATGGCTTTGCAAAGGAGGGTGGCGGCTGCTTGGACTGCTCTGGAGAGTCTACCGGCAGTTAGTAAGTCTCTTCCGAAGAAATACCGTCCATCCAGTAGTGACCCATGCTACTTATCGACGCACCCTACTCCGGAGAGTTTGGTGGTGCAGGCGGCTACGGCCTCCTTGAAGCAGGCTGCGTACCCTACCCTCCCTCCTGATAGGGACGGTAAGCGCTTTGATGGTTGGGAAAGAAGGTATTTTCGGCTGGGGGTATAGCATTGAAGTCTGTCAACTCCACTTGTGCCTTAGCGAGATTCACACACAATCTGTGGAACTGTGTGTCTTTGGCAGCTGAGGATATTCTCGAAGGGGAAGAAAGGGATGGTTTTCTAGTCCTCGTGCAAGACGGTAAGGACGCCATGTGCGAATCCCTTCACTCGGGTTTGGACACGGCAGACTGTCAGCCGGTCCATGGCTACGAGCACCGTGATACACAGGTTTGCGTGGTTGCGGAAGTCGGGGCTTGCTCATGATGTGCAGTCCCGGCTTCTCAACATGCCCTTTGATGGTGTCCATCTTTTTGGCAGCAGAGCTGATGAGAGCCTTGAGAGGTTGCAGACCTCAAATGCTGCACCGAAGTCTTTGAGCGCTGCAGTACGTCAACCTCCGCCTTTTCGTCCTAGGGGACAGCAATGGAGGGGAGGTTCCTTTCAGTACTATTCTTCCTTTGGTAGATCGAGAGGAGCTGCCAGTCACAGGGGCCACCGTAGGAGTACCAGGGGTGGAAAGCAAGATCCTCGGGGTGCCAAAGCCGCTCGGGCAGTTGCCTCTTTCCCCTCAGACACTGCCGCAGCCGCGTCCGCTCAGTCATGAGGCTATGTCCCATGGTTCGCCCGTTGGGGTCAGACTTGCGCAGCATGTTGGAGAATGCCGGGCCATTACTTCAGATGTGTGGGTTCTGGAGATCATAGCCCACGGCTACTCTCATCCCTTCTGGCAGAGGCCTCGCGACAATCCACCGGGGAAGCTCTTTGAAGTGTCCAGATCCGCTCCTTGCGCAGGAAATCCTATCCCTGCTGGAGAAAGGCGCCATAGAACTGGTGCCTGTAGCGGAGAGGAACAAGGGATGGTATTCCCCTTATTTTTTAATCACGAAAAAAGACAGGGGATTGAAACCCATCATGGAATTGCGTTGGTTGAACAAGCTCCTCAGGGAGGACAAGTTCAAGATAACACTTTCTCAAGTCCTCCAGGCCCTTCAACTCCAGGGTTGGTTGGTGTCTCTAGACCTCAAGGATGCTTACTTTCATGTGCTGATTCATCCAAAGCACAGGCAGTACCTGAGGTTCGCGGTTGGCAACTCGCATTTTCAGTTTTGGGTCCTGCCGTTTGGATTGACCTCCGCCTGAGGGTCTTCACCAAACTGATGGTGGTGATGGCAGCATATCTCAGGAAAGGGGGGATTCACGTCTACCCCTACCTGGACAAATTGGTTGATCAGAGCGCTCTTCCGAGCAAGCCCTGCATAATCTGTCCGTCACCTGCCACTTCCTTCACAAGCTGGGCTTCTCCCTCAAGTTAAAGAAGTCACTTTTGACACCTACCCAGCTGCTCCAATACATCAGAGCAGTGCGCGACACATCCCTGGGGCAGTGTTCGCCTCCCCAGGTGAGGGCTCATCACATTCTGCAGATGGTGGACAGGTTTCAATGTGCCCAGAGTCTCCCGGCGTTCGAATTCTTGAGGTTGCTCGTCCTCATGGCATCCTGAATTTTCCTGGTGCCAGAGGCCAGGCTGCGGATGAGGTCCCTGCAGTGGGCTCTCAAGATGCAGTTGTCGCATTTCCCCGGCAGGATGTCGGATCCCTTTCAGATTCAGACCTCGGTTGCCCAGGATCTTCTATGGTGGGCCGACGAAGGAACTCTGATGAAGGAGCACCATTGTGGCAACCATGGTCTGAGGTGACGATCGTGACGGACACTTCCCTCACAGGTTGGGGCACTCATGCCAATGAGTTGATAGCAAGCGGTCGTTGGTCTCCGTCGGAGTCCAGACTCGATATGTTGGAGTTGAGGGCCGTCAAGCTAGCCCTTAAGGCTTTTCTGCTGTCTGTGTGGGGGAAGAATGTCCTGATTGTGACGGACGATACAGTGGGCATGCACTACCTCAACAAAAAAGGCGGGGCACGGGTCACTCCCGTTGTGCAGCTCTGGTTCTGGGCCATCCAGCAGGAAATTTCGATCTCGGCAGTTTATCGGGCTGGAGACGAAAACACGGCGGTGGACACTCTGAGCAGGCAGAGCACGGTCTCTCACGAGTGGGAGCTGGCTCAGGAAGTTCTTTTGGAGATCTTTGCCCTTTGGGCAATCCCACAAGTGGATCTCTTCGCCACCAGTGTCAACCAGAAGTACGAGAGATTCTGCTCGCAGGAATTTCCCCTATGAGGAGTCTTGGGGGGCGCATTCGTAGTGGAGTGGTCCTTCCCACTGCTGTATGCGTTTCCTCCAGTCTCTGTCATTCTGCAAATGTTGCGGAGGTTACGGAGTTTCGGTTCCCGAATGATCCACATTGCTCTGGTATGGGCCAGGAGAGCTTGGTACCTGGACCTTCTAGACATGTCCATTTGCCCTCCACGCCGTCTTCCCTACCGAGACAATCTGCTTTCATGGGAGGGGGGGGTCGGGATTTCCATCCAGAGGTCGTCTCTCAGCCTTCATGCTTGGTATCTGAAAGGTTGAGGTATAAGGATTGGGACCTCCCCGAGAAACGTGATGGAGGTGTTGCTTTCGGCCAGAAGGCCTGCAACGAAATCCCTGTACTGTTGCCGTTGGAGAAAGTTCTGTGACTGGTGCAGGGTACAGAATGTGGATCCTTTCCGAAGTTCTGTTACTTTGGTTTTGTCTTTTTTCTTTCTTTAGCCCACAAGGGCCTGCAAGTGGGTACCATTAAGGGTTACCTGGCGGTGCTGTCCATATTTAAGCGCTCGTCCGAGCAATGTTGTTTTTTTTAATTTTTTTTTACTTGTTTATTTTTCAAGCAGCGCACAGGAAAACCTTACATTACAATTATTCAATATTTGGCACATTTCAAGTTATCTGGATCATCCCACGAGTCTCTGTCCCAATGGCCCCCCACCCCGCCCCGACTGTCCTCCAGAACTCAGTCCTCCGCTGACTGAGCCAGGTTCCTGTCCTCCGCCCTTTGTGCATTTAACACCAAGCGAGGTTTTTATGTTTGGGCTGGGAAGCGCTGGTCATAGTCTATCACTGCCGACCAAATGTTTGTGAATCGGTGGAGATGGCCTCTATTCGCGGCCATTATTTTCTCAGCTATGAAGAGGTCCCAAAGCTTCAGCCACCGCAGGATAAGTAGGGGGCCCTCCGGGGATTTCCATGTTCGGGCGATCGGGATTTTCGCAGATAGGAGCATTTGCGTTATGAGAGTTGCCCGCCTGCCAGATCTGGGGTAAATGTCTGGGATTCGGGTCCCCAGTAGGATTGGTTCGAGTTCCAGAGGTAATGTGATCTGAACAATGTCTGCTATGGCGGCTGTACACTGGGACCAGAAGTTCGCCACCACTGGGCATGTCCACCACATATGCAGGTAGGTGCCCTCCATGCCGCAGCGGCGCCAGCATTGCGGGTTCAAGGACTGGTTAAAGCGATGTAGTCGCAGGTGTGGGTAATACCATCTGAGCAGTAGTTTATGCGCACATTCTCGATTGGTCACGCAGAAAGAGGACTATTGCGTGCGGGCCCAGATGTCAGACCACGACTGGTCTGGAATTGGATGTCCCAGTTCCTCTTCCAACTGCGACATATAAGTTGCTTTGGCTGCAAGCGGATTCGTCTGCAATAATCTGTACAGCGTGGAAATTCGATCTCGGCTCGGTGGATCAGCGAGCGTTAGTTCGAGGGCATCCAGATCTCGCGTGGCTGCCGAGCGGGTCTGGGGTTGCGAACACCAGTGTTTGATTTGGATATAAGAGAATCGATCAGACTCCGTCAGGCCGAAAGTGCTCTTACATTGGGCAAACGTCAGAGGCTGGGAGCTTTCGAATAGCTGACTTAAGGAGCTGAGGCCCCCTGCGATCCAGTTTTTAAAGTTCGAGGGAGTGGATCCCGGCGAGAAGGCTGGGTTGTGAAACACTGGGGCCGCTGGGCTTGGGTCTCTTGGGATGCCTCTGGATCTACGTGCCCAATCCCATACCTTTAGAGTTTGCTTGGTCGACGATAGGAGAGATGGCCATGTCCGTCGCAATGAGGCTGGCAGGTGCAGCAGGAAACGGAGAGGAAGAGGTGTTCGGGATTGTTCCACTTCCATCCACTTGGGTCGCCCTGACGAGATGGTCCAGGCTCTAGTGTGAGCTACCTGCGCCGCCATCTGGCATCTCTGCAGATCAGGGACCCCCAGGCCTCCCTGGATTGGGGTGCGCATCATAGTGCTCCGCGGAATGCGTGGCTTTGTCCTCTTCCAGATGAAGCTAGAGATCTTCCTCTGTAGCCATTGCAATGGGGTGCTGGGGTTGATGGTGGGGAGGGCAGAGCAGGCGTATAGGAAGCGCGGTAGGAGATTCATCTTACAGGCCGCGATGCGACCTATTAACGAAATTTTCTCTGCAAGCCAACGATCCAGGTCGTTCCCCAGGGTCTTAAACCGGCTCGGGAAATTTACCCGGTAGGTGTCTTCGGGGCGGGCAGGGATCTGGACTCCCAAGTAGGGGATAGATTTATCGCTTAATGGGATCGGGCAGTGGGCTTTGAAGGACTCCTTGTCCGCTTGTTCCAGGCCTATTCCCAAGGCTGCTGATTTCGTAAGGTTTATGGAGAATCCCGAGACCCTGCCAAGCCTATGGACTTCTGCCAGGGCGGCCCTCAACGATTGGGAGGTGTCTGTTATGGTCAACATCACATCGTCCGCGTATAGCGCAATTTTATGTTGGGTGGGGCCTACTTGGAGGCATTTAATTCTGAGGTTATGACGAATCCACCGGGCCAGAGTTTCCATCACCAGAGCGAAGAGCAGCGGGGAGAGAGGACATCCCTGCCTCGTACCGCATGTTAGGGCGATCGAGCCGGACAACAGGCCGTTCACTCGGAAGAGAGTATTCGGAGCTTGGTAATTCGCCAGGATGTGCTTCAAGAAGAGCGGTCCCAGATGGAAGGATTCCAAGGCCAGGCGGAGGAATGACCAATCCACTTTATCAAAAGCCTTGGTTGTGTCCAAGGCTAGCAGGGCCAGCTTCCGTGAGTCTCGCTTAGCCACTTCCATCAGATTCAGGACCCTACGGGTATTATCCATTGTCGCTCTATTCACCACAAAGCCTGTCTGATCCGAGTCGATGATTCCGGGAGAACCTTCGCCAGGCGGTTCGCCAGGACTTTCGAGTAAATGTTTGCATCCAGGTTCAGTAGCGAAATAGGCCTGTATGGTGTGATGTCTCTAGGGTCCTTTCCTGGCTTGAGAGCTAGCACCGTAATTGATTCTTGCATTGATGCCGTAATGGTGCCTGAAGTCGCGAAGGAATTAGTGTCCTCATGGAGGCCAACAGCTGGAGCTGGAAAAGTTTGAAAAAGCGTGTGGAGAATCCATGCGGGCCTGGGGCCATTGATTTCAGGCTTTTAATAGCCTCCTCCACTTCCTCGCTGGTGATCGGGGCCTCTAGTTCTTCTCTTTTTTCAGGGGTGATGTGTGGTACAGCCGCTTCCTGCAAGTAGGCCTGCTGTTCCTCCTTGGATCTCGGGGTCGCCGACATTGTCTCTGCGAGGTGGGCTTCCGCCACCCGCAGTTTCTCCCGGTCAGCAAACTGCACAATGTTCTGGGAGTCCCGCAAGCTTACAATTGTGTTCCTTCTCTTGACACTCGCTAGCTTATCCACCAGGAATTTGTTGGCTTTATTACCGTTGGCATAATAGCGTTGCTTTGTTTTAGCCAGACGCTGGGCGGTTATCTTCCGCATAGTGGGCCTCCAACTTCTTCCGAGCTGCTTGCAAGATCCAATAGGTTCGTGGGAACCAATTCTTAGCCTTACATGCCGTCTCCGCCTCTTGCACCTTGGCTTCTAAGTCCTGACGGAGCTGCTGCTTTTGTTTATGGTAGGCTGCCCCACAGGAGATCAGGATCCTCCTCACCACCGCCTTCATTGCATCCCACGTATTAGCTGGAGAGGTATCTTCGTTCCTGTTCACTTCAAAGAACTCCTTTATGGCTTTGGCCACCACGTCTCTAGTTGCCATATCGCCTAAGATGGGGTCATCGAGGGACCAGCTGCGTTGCGGAGCCGGATCAGGATCGTGGGCTCTGAGCGCAAGGATTATTGGGCTATGGTCTGTGAGGATGCTCGGCCCGATGGAAACTTTGTCTGTGAATGCCAAGACCTGGGGGGAAGCCAGGAGGAGCTTGATACGTGAGTACGTTCTATGTACGTAAGAGTAAAATGAGTAGTCCCGCTCCTCAGGATGGAGGACTCTCCAGGAGTGAACTACCTCCAAAGTTCTGAATAGCTTGAGAATCGCTGTAGCCAGGGCAAAGTCTCTACGAGCCGGAGGGTGTGACCTGTCTGTTAATGGATCAGGGACTCTGTTAAAATCACCCCCGATGATAGTTTGGCCCTCTGCAAATGGCGAGAGGGTAGTCCCTAAGCTTGAGTAGGATTCCTCTTGCCCCTCATTAGGAGCATACACTGAGATCAGCGTATAGAGTTGGCTGAAGATTCGGCATTTGATCACCACAAAGCGGCCATCTGGGCAGAGCAGAGAGTCTAGAATTTGTGGTCTGAGGCCCTTGGCAAACAGGATCGCCGTACTGCCCTTCTTTGTTCCATTTGAGGCAAAGAATTGCAGCGGGAATTGCCGGTCACGTAGCCGCGTGGAGTCCGTTGGGATCAGATGGGTCTCTTGGAGGAAGACTACGGAGGCTCTGTCATTCTGTAGGCGCCTCAGGATCGCTTTTCTCTTCCTCCGGGGCGTTGAGGCCTCTGACATTCATTGTCAGGAATTTCAGTTTTTGGTGCGGTGGCGGGGCCTCCCGAGCCTCCCCTGGTAGAGGGAGCTGGCCCGAGTGATGGGGACGGCACTGCTCAGTCGCCATCCAGTGACTTGAACTCAGCTTGGGATTCCTGTTGCTGCATTTTATATATCCTCCAACGGGAGGGTAAACTTTTAGTCGGGTGGGGGGGCTGCAATTTCCATCGCCAGCCCATCCACAGCCAACGGGGCCAAAACTGTACTCCCAGCCAACAGGGCTAGGACCAAACCACGTAGTTGGGTTCGACTCCAAGGGTGGAGCGATGACATACTCCTTGGAGTGGGGCATGGGCCGCTTGGGGCCCGCGGCATCACTGACGTTTTTCTTGAGCTTATCGGATCGGGACTTTCGTGATCGCGATGGGTGGTAGGATTACTTTACTTTCCGGCGTCTCTGTGCTTTAGACCAGGGTTGCTGTTGCTGTCTCTGGGGCAGTTGCTCCGCTTTTCCTGAGGGGAGCAGGGGGCTATGGGGCTCAGAGGACTCCGGGGAGTTTGCGTGTAAAATGGATTCCGTGTCTTCCAGGCGACTTATCTTACGTACGTGAATTGAAGCGTAGACGGGTACAGCCATCGATGGCGTATTTGCTGGGACTGCAGGAAGCCCGTCGAGGGCTACAGGGCTCTTCTTTTCTGTAGGGTCATCAGCGAGAGGTCTTGGAAAATCTGAAGCTGAGTGTTCATGAACGAGAGCTCATCTTTAGTACGGCTTATTGCTGAGAGGGCTTCTTTAGTGGTGTAGAAGTGGACTCTGGTGATTACATCCGGAGGACCGGATGAGTCCACTCCACGTCTCGGGCGCAATCTATGAGTGCGGTCTAAGATAAGCTGGGATTTGTCCATGTGTGGGAGGAGGGCTTGGAAGAAGTTGCCTATGTACTCAGGTAGTTCTTTGTCTGAGACCGATGTTGGGACCCCCTGGATGCGCAGATTATTTCTTCGAGCTCTATTTTCCAGATCCTCCTGTTTAAACTAGAGTACCTCATTCCTACTCTGTAACCTGGAGGTCGCGTCTCAGCTCGATTAATGTGGCGTCATGACTCTGGGTTAGGTCCTCCACCTCTCCCAGTCTCTGCTCCACTTCTGTAAGTCGGTGGTCTGTTTGATCCATCCGTGTAGACCGTGCAGCCATGCAAGTCCGGAACTCGTCTTTGATGTCTTGCATGAAGGCCTGGATGTCGTCCCTCGTAGCTAGCTTTCCCTGTTCCTCTGGGGCATTCTGTGGGGTTGGCTTCGGGGAAGGGTTTGACCTCTTAGTTTTGTCTGCAGCCAGCAGAATGGCGGAGATGTCCGAGGATTTGGTTGCTTTAGGCAATCTCGACATCCTGCGTGGTTTATGGGTCCGAATCACCTGCGGCAGTGGTGTTAGGGTTAGCCCAGGTCAGTTGCGCTAGCGGGGCAACCCAGAGTGGCAGAGGCTTCGAGGCCGACCGTCGGCAGTAGGCTGGGGTCCCAAGGGCGAATCCGAGGTGCGGATTACTGGCCAGAGGGGCTCTATTGTCGTAGTGATGGAAGACCAGAACACTCAGGGGGCAATGCGGACTAGTGGGCCGGGGCGCCCCAGGAGGCCACCGGGTGGCGGAGTGCTGCGAGGATCGTGATTGAAGGGGCTTATGACGGTCAGGTCCCAGTGGTGCTGGAATCCCCAATTTCGCGCCTCGGTGCAGTGAAGCCACGGGATTTTGTTGGATCCAAGAAAAAAAGGGGGGGTGCCGTTGCTGATGAAAGGCCCCAGGCCGTGCACGGATCAGGGGTCGGTGGGCAGGGGCGCCCCAGGAAGTTGCGAAGAGGGGGGCTGAAAGTGCACAGCCCGGGAGGCCAAGCGGCCGCGACCGCTTCAGGTGGGCTCAAGCAGCCAGCACCCTCGTGATCCCCGCTGCTGCACCCTCACCTTATTTGGGGCCGGGGGACCCTGACCGCCGACCACTGCTCACAGGGATCCTCGAGGTGAGGGCGGGCTGTAGCAGGCCGTCATGGACTCCTCGCCTGCCCCCCGAGTATCACCGCCTCCGAGCGTGGGAGCTCCTGTCTCTCCTCTGCCGGAGACATCTCCGAGGGCCGGAGTGGGGGGATGGGGGTGGGGGCACCAGGATGGGAAGAAGGCAGTACACCGCTCGCTGCCTCCTCTCCTCCACGGATCAGCGGGTCAGACTCCCACGTCGCAGCCGCTGTCTCTGGCTGCTGCGAGCCTCCGCTTTGGCGACCGGGACGGGGCAGGGAAACTTTCCCGCTCGCTCCTTGTCACCGCGAGAAGCCCGTCCCGTCCGCCATCTTGGATGCGCCGGCCACGTCCCGGGGTGAAAGTGAAACCAGGCTGATTCGGGGCGAATAAGGGGAAACAAGGCCCCATCGGAGCACATCAGGAGCCCTAGTGCTTCAGGATGCCATTGATCCGCCGGGAAACGCGATCCGACCCAAAACTATCGGATGGTAGCTGCTGGCTTCGGGCGGAGGCCATCAAGGAAGCAGCCGCATTGCTGGCGCTCCTGGCCGCGCTCCTGGCCACGCCCCCCAATGTTCCTATTTTAAGATTCCTTTGATTTCCCAGTTCCTAAAAGGGCTAACTAATGTGTTTCCACCGTCGCCTTTCCAGGTGCCGGGATGGGATTTGAATTTGGTTTTCAAGTTTCTAATGGGAGCTCCGTTTGAGCCCTTGCATTTTTGTCTGTTGCAACTGTTGTCCTTTAACTGTGTTTTTAGTTGCAGTTACTTCCGCTCGCAGAGTGAGCGAGTTGCAGGCACTTTCCGACCAGCCACCCTTTACTGTTTTCCATAAGATATGATATTTTATTTCTATTGTGCTCGTACACAAGTGTTTCAGAGCGCGACAAGGGAAGGGAGGGGAACAGGGGAGAACAAAACAGCGATCTTACTAGGCCCAGTGACATTGAGAATGCGCAAGTGCATGGGAGAGGGGGAGGGGAAAAGTGCATGGAAGGGTGAAGAAGTGGAAAGTGTGAAGCAGAGGAGAAACAGATAAATAACAAATAAATAATAAAGGCAACAAACAGTTTTAGTGCAGCCAGCAATTTGCAAGTGCAAGGTTTAAGGCAGCAGACAGGGTAGGTCTGATAAATGCAGGAAGAAAAGAGGGGGCTTTATGGGTACAGATACAGACCCCAGTGCAAGGGGTGGCCCGCAGGCTGTGCGGGAGGGTGGCAGGGTGCGCAGATACCTGGGCCCAGAGGGTGGCCAGGTGCACGATGCCAAGAGAACAGATCAGCAGGGAAGAAGGGGAGTGAAGGCAGAAGAGAAGAGGAGTGTCTTGAGGTGCTTCTAGAATCTGAGAAGATGGTTCTCCTCAAGTTTTAGAGTGGCAGGGAGGCTGTTCCAGAGGGAGGCCCCAGCCGAAGACAGAGATCTAACCCCCGCTCGTTTCTTTGAAAAACGACTGACCGTGGGGGAGTTGGAGGTAGAGGAGCGAAGAGCTCGAGAGGGGAGGTATTTGCGGAGGGATAGCTGAAGGCATTTTTGACCCAGAACCCAGAAAGCCTTGTGGACAATGCAGAGGGTTTTGAACTTAATCCTTGCATCCACTGGGAGCCAATGGAGAGATTTCAGAGCTTGAGAGATATGATCCCAGGGCTTGAGGCCAAGGACAAGTCTTGCAGTCCTGTTCTGGATTAGTTGCAGAGGGCGGAGAGTAGAGGCAGGTAGATTTAGAAAGAGGCTGTTACAATAGTCCAAGCTAGAGAGAACAGAGCTTGGGATACCATGAGCTTCTGGGGGAAGGAGAGGAACGGCAGAGTACCTCTGAGGAGGTGCATAAGGACAGGGTTGTCCTGCGGGTGCGGCCTTCTTTTCTTCCGAAGGTTGTGTCGGAATTCCATTTGAGCCAGGTCATTCTTCCGACGTTTTATCCTCCTCCACATCCTGGTAAGGAAGAAGAGAGGCTCCATAGGTTGGATCCTCGGAGAGATTTGAGTTTCTATCTCTCACTGATGTCCCGGGTCAGAGTGGACGATCAGCTCTTTGTTGGTTATGCTGGAAGGTGCTTGGGTCAGGCTGTTTCCAAGCAGACCTTGTCCAGATCGATCATTTTGACGATCTCTTGAGTGTTACCGTTTGGCGGGAAAGGACCCTCCAGTAGGCTTACGGGCTCACTCTACTAGGGGTGTGGCTGCCTTCACTGCTCTACAGAGGGGTGTTCCTATGCGCAATATTTGCGAAGCAGCCACATGGGCCTCTGCCCATACTTTGTGAGACACTATTCCTTGGACTCCATCCATGGGCAGGATTAGGCCTTTGGTAAGGCAGTCCTTTATTCAGCCATTTGATTGGGCATTCTACAATTCTGAATTGTAAATTCTTTTCCCACCTCCATAAGTTGGTACTGGTTTGGGAGTCTGTCATAGATGTGAAATACGTTGGAGGACACAATCCCCTCGAAGAACAAGTTACTTACCATATCTGGTAATGTTCTTTCGATGGGATGTTCCTCCGACGTATTCCACATCGCCGATGTTCCTCCGACGTATTCCACATTACCCTCCCAGCCTGCCCCTCTACTGAATTTCCTATGCGATTGCAGCTTACGTTTCTACAAGGCTATCTGCAGTCATACTGGCAGGAGATTGGTGCCACACGTTCTGGGAAAAAACTACAACTCTGGCTACGGGCACTGTGCGTCCTATATATAACATCCGGTGACGTCGACCCTCGACGGAGGCCCTCGAGGGACAACGGATCGATGCAGGATCGATGCAGGACGCCCTCTGCCGAAAATTTTCCGAAGCAGCACAGCTGTGGACATTACCCATCATAGATGTGGAATAAGTCAGAGGAACATCCCATCGAAAGAAGGTTTCCAGATATGGTAAATAACTTGTTCTTCTGGGACTATGCCTAGTTTAGACAGAGTCTGCCTTATTGGATCTAAAAATCCAGATGGATGAGTCGAAAGACGATGGGACTTCTGCATTTCTCCTCCTGCTCGACTTATTGGCAGCGTTCGAATTAGTTGACCACAATATCCTAACCAAACACCTGACTACAGCATCCTCATTCTCCCCTAAAGCTGCCACTTTGATTCAGCCCTTCCTTGTAGACAGAACTACGAGGTTCTTCGCATCTGCAGCCTCAGCCGAACCCGCTCCAATCACTTGCAGAGTCCCCCAGGGTTCCTGTGTCTCGCTGACCCTCGACAATATATTTACGAAGCTACTGTTCAACCACTTAGATGACAAAGACTCCAAGTTATTAAACAAGACTTCCCTCAGAATTCAGGCATGTATGGCCAATCATAGCCTTTCCCTCAATGACGAGAAGACCGAGCTATTACTCATCGGTTCTAGGTCAAGACTTAACCTAGACTCTCAATACAATTTGTTCAACATTGATGGGAACAGCATCAAAGTATCCAATGACGTCAAAACGTTAAGGGTATACAAGTGTAGGCCCTTCTTGTCCATTAACTCTGGCAAGGGCTCTCATACTCTTAAAACTGGGCTATTGTAATACCCAATACCTAGGCACCAGTAAGGGTAACCTGAATAAGCTACACCTTCTACAGAACAACGCTCTCAGAACTGCCCTCAACATCCCCCTTTCCAACCACATCTCTCAATTCAGGTGTAACGCCAATTGGCTCCCATTCCAAGACAGGATCACTTTCAGATCTTTAATGATCACACACACGTCTCTCAAACTCGGCCCCCAAATATCTGGTCGACAAATTCTCAACCAGCAGACCCACTAGATCAAACTACTCTCACTTCCTCAATATCCCAAAATTCAAACTACAAAGAGCGGGTGGGCCCAGCTTCTCTGTACTAGCTGCCAAAACATGGAATTATCTTCGTTCTGTTCATACTGAAATATGGTAAAAACATTCCTCTTCCAGATTAATTAGACTACAAACTACTATAACACACATATCCTGCGTACTGGAGTACCTGTGCCTAGACATGTAACACTAGGCACCTACCACTCTCTTCTCTGCAAATTCCCTACTTCTACACTTGACTCTCATGCTAGATACGACCAGCTATCTTGATCTTTAACACAAGATAACCACCTACCTTCTGTGTTGAACTACCTATATGTTTGTAATTTTAGTATTGTACAACATGCATGTAACTTCTGTTTTCCTCTTAAGCAAAAAGCACTCAGATACCCATGGGTTAGGCGTGCTATATAAGCAAATAAACTAAACTAATAAAACCCTCTTTTCTACCCAAGATTGTATCGGATTACCATTTAGCGCAGAAAACTGTGCTTCCGTCCTGCTATCCTCCACCTCATCCTGGCAAGGAAGAGGAAAGATTTCAGACTCGATCCAAGGAAGGCTCCACGTTTTTATGTTTCAAGAATGGCAAAGTTAAGACCGCACAACCAACTTTTCATTGGATAGAGAGGACACAAACTAGGTCAGTCAGTTCCCAAACAAACTCTATCCAGATGGATCATTCCAGCTATTTCAGAGTTCTATAGACTAGCTGTGAAAGATCCCCCAGAAGGCTTAAGGGCTCATTCCACTAGGGGCATGGCAACTTCCTCTGCCCTTCAAAGGGGAGTTCCGATAAATGACACATGCGATTAAGCTATCTAGTCCACCATCCACACGCTCACAAAACATTGTTTAGACACCTCAAACAATGAGGGAAGATTTGGGAAGGTAGTTCTATGCTCCATTCTTAACAAACATTAACTCTCAAATTTCTACTCCCTTCTACAAAAGAACCTCATACTGCTTTGGGAGTCTATCATAAGATTAGTAATACATTCGAATAAGAAGTTACTTACTCCTGGTAACATTCTTTCGACTGGATGTTTTACACAATGGCATCAACACATGACCCATGGTTGGAGGAAACCTATCCATCAAAGCTGGAGTTCCTGGTTCCTGAAACACTCTTTTAACGTATGCGAAGACCTTAAAGGCTTTAGAGCAACTTCTTTGCTTAAGGTGGAGTGGGCACGGAACAGGTTATTTGGCTGCGTTTGTTCTCAGTAGAGGGGCTCAACATGCCGGTGAAACCAAAAGTCGTCTTTGGGGGGGCTGTTGAAGATGCCCTCAAAAGCGCAAAGGAAGAGTATGATACTCTTAAATCCCTCGGCCAACTAACCAATAAACCCTACGTCAAACAGGGTTCCTCAAACTCCAGGAGGTTTCGAGGACAGGGCACGCAACACTCTTCCAGATACAATCCGAGCGGACCGTCTTCAACAGGGGCACCTCACAAAAACAGTCTTCCTCTTCTAATTTTCAAAGAGGAAATAAAATATCCAGAGGAAGAGGCAGAACCTTACCTGGGAGTGGCTATACCCCTCCCAAGCAATGACGCACCGCTACAGGTTCCGTCCCATGCCACTCACGTACGAGTTTGCATCTCACACTTCACCAACACATAGGAGGGGATAACATTAGACAAGTGGTGTTGTCCACAGCAGCAGACAGGTATTGCATAGAACTTTTGCAAAAACCATGTAACCACCTGGCAAGACACAGAAAGAGGACTCCAGAAGAACGGCGCATTCTATTGGAGGAAGCAAATACCCTGCTTGAAAAAGACGCCATAGATATTGTGCCAGCAAGGTTATTTATTCAACTACTTTCTTGTGCCAAAGAAAGACATGTGCATGCGCCCAGTGCTAGATCTGCGCCCTGCAATCAAATATGTCCAACCTCAAAGGATTTGCATGACCACGCTTCAAGAGTTAATCCCGCTCTTGAAACGGGGGGATTACATGGCAACATTGGATATGAAAGATGCATGCTTACATATTTCAATGCTCCCAGTGCACAGAAAATACCGGCGATTCAAAATAGCGGGAGTTCACTACCAGTTAAAGGTGCTCCTCTTCGGCATCACCTCAGCCCCAAGAGTATTCACAAAGGTGCTTGCTGTAGTAGCAGCACACCTCTGCAGAGAGTCAATCCCTCTGTACCCTTATCTGGATGACTGGTTAATTGTTAGGAAAGAGTTCTCTTTACTGCACCTTTCTTTCCGTTTTTATGGACACCCTAAACTTTTTTACAGTGCAGTGAAACCTTAAGCTTCACTACACTGCCTTTTGCTCATCTGTTATAGAGAAACTGACATGTCCTTCAGGCAGTCAGTAGTGGGAAACATGGTTTCCCTTAGTCTGGGGACTTTGTTACTACTTTTAGTAATTTATCACTTGTGGTAAATGTTATCGTTGTACACTGCATTGGTACACTTTTGTTTTTGACCTAGACTAACACTCAAAGGACTGTTGGTTGCTTTAGGTGTGCTAAATGGACAAGCTGGTGGCAGCAGTGACATTTTACAATAGATTTTTTTGGGTGCTTTTTGTTTTAGCTTTACCGCGTTTGGCTACTAACTGTGGCTAGTGTCCAAACATGGCCGTGCTACATGGTTTTTCGCTTGTCGTTTGGCCATCTTGTTCCTTAGCCTTCTTCCTGGCCTGTGAGGCCAGGAAAATCCTTATATGGACTTCTAATGCCCGGGAAAGCGGAGCCTTTTGGTGGGCTACTGGAGTCGCTTTGTGTTTGCTGGCAGGATGTGGGCTGGGACGGTCTGCTCCCAATTCACAAACTGGTTTCAATTTGTTGTGAGTGGTATGCATGAATCATCTTTTGCTAGGCAATGACTTATGTTGGATTCTAGGAAAGTTTAGATAGTAGCATTCTCACATCATCTTTTGCTAGGCAATGACTTATGTTGGAATCTAGTGACATTTAGAGAGTAGCTTTCTCACATAATAATCCTTTGCTAGGTAATGACTTATGTTGGCAGCTTGTTACATTGAGACAGTAGCATTCTTGCATAATCATCTTTTGCTAGGCAATGCATTATGTTGGCAGCTATTGACATTGTGACAGTAGCATTCTCTCATCTTTTGCTAGGCAATGACTTATGTTGGCAGCTTGTTGCATTGAGACAGTAGCATTCTCACATCTTTTGCTAGGCAATGACTTCTGTTGGCAGCTTGTTACATTGAGACATTACCATTCTCGCATCATCTGGTTCTCTCGAAGCTGGACTACTGTAACAAACTATCTAAATCTTCCTGCCTCTACTCTCCGCCCTTTGCAACTCATCCAGAACAGGACTGCGAGACTTGTCCTTGGCCTCAAGCGCAGGGACCGTATCTCTCCAGGACTGAAATTACTACACTGGCTCCCAGTGGCTGCGAGGATTAAGTTCAAAACCCTCTGCATTGTCCACAAGGCCTTCTGTGGCCTTGGGCCAAAATACCTTCAACTCTCTTCCTAAATCTCTTCCTTCTCGAGCTCTTCGCTCATCCACCTCCAACTACCTCAGGGTCAGCCGCTTCTCCGAGCAACGAGCTGGGGGTAGATCTCTCTCCGCAGCAGGGGCCTCCCTCTAGAACAGCCTTCCTGCCTCCCTGAAACTTGAGGAGAACCATCTCCGGTTCTAGAAGCACCTCAAAACCTTCCTCTTTGCCTCCGCTTTCTCTCCCTCTCTCCCCTGCTAAAATCACTGAACCTGCACTGAATCTGCAACTGGGCCACTCACCGATCTCGGTCCTTGGCCCAGCCACTCTTCCCTGCACTGCCTACCTGCACTACGGGACTGTCTCTGTATCCTACAGCCCCTTCTCCCGGCACTTACCTTGCACTTGCCACCAGCTGGCTCTATTATTTATCTGTATTCTACTAACCATGTACTGTACTTTAGTAGGATCGTTGTCTGTCCTCCCTTTGTCCCCCCCCCGCCTCGCGTCTTGAAACACTTGTGTATAGGCGCGTTATAAATGCCATATCATATCATATCATATACAAGCTTTGTCCGTATAAGACCCTTTCTTTGTAATCGACAAAGACAAAGTTGTCAGAACACACCCTATGTTTTCACCTGTTCATTTCAAAGTTCCATGTTAATCCATAGAATGTTCTACTTTCTTTCAAAATCCATCTTACTCAACTGAAAGAAGCCTTCATACAGTTGATGTACGGAGGGCGGTATTGTACTATGCAAACAAAAATAAACCCCTAAGTAAAACAGACCAACTCTTTGTTAACATAGCACCTGGGAGAGAAGGCGATCATAAATCAAGACGCCATCTCCAGATGGATAGTCCAATGCTTACAGCTCTGCTATTCCCTATCGAAAAGAGTTTTAACTTTCACTCCTAGGGCTACCTCTACCAGAGGTACCGGAGCTACCTTAGCCTTCATTGCAAATGTCACTTTAGATGCCATTTGCAAAGCTGCTACATGAAGTTCCATTCATACTTTCACGTAGCATCATTGCATTGACACTCACTCTAAAGCAAATAAAAGGTGGGACAAGCGGTTCCAAAACATCTTTGCTGTTGTACCTTCTTACATCCCAACTCCTTTTCCAGATACTGCTCGCTAATCTATGCAGAGCATGTGATCTAAGCAGATCCACAAGCCTCAGAAGGGATACATTTCTCACTGTAATTGTATTTCTGATGCTCGTTTCTGCTTAGATTCACATGCACCCACCCTTCCTCCCCTTCTGGAGTCAAAGGCGAATAGATGTTTTCTGGTATATCACTGTTCTGCTTTATCACATCTGTACTTGCGCTGCACTTCCTGTAACGCCATGTCAGAAACAGTCTGAGGCACCTCAATGCGTGAAGGACCATGGGTACAGTACACATCGCAGTAGGGATAGAATTAATAAACCCTCCCTGTCGATGTCCGTTTTCGAGTTTCGAAAACAAATGTTGTAATACTCGGCGACTATCACTAGATGTCAGACTATGCAGAGCATGTCAATCTAAGCAGAAACGAGCATCAGAAATATGATTATGGTGAGTAATGTATCCCATTTATAGCAGACTTGAAGATACTGATATCGTTATAGGATGTTTCAGCTGGCGAAGACGAGTATGTATGAGACTAATTGGTGCTGTGTAATTCAGACCAGCCTATACAAGAAAAGCTATGGAAAGCCAAAGATCGTACGCTAGCTGAAGCTTTGGAGATTGCAAAAAGTATAGAATTGAGTAAGAAGTGTGCCCAATATGTGGAAATGAAGGAAACATAGAAGAGAGGTGCAGAGGTCAAGGTGGTACAACAAGTAGAGGAGTGGGTAGTAGTGGCGTGGATAGTAGTGGTGCGATACAAAAGAAGGAAAACCTGCATACATGTGGAAGTGCATGGGGAGCAAGGAGTGTTAGAGGTGCTTGTTTTTGCTGTGTTGTGACTGACACGTGGCATCAGATCCAGAGTTTCCAGCGATCAAGAGGGGGTGCTGCAAGTGCAACAGGAGGGGACACTTTGTGATAACATGTCGTGAGAGTGAGTGAGGGAGGAAGGAAAGACGCTGGATTGGCAATACATGCGTTAATATTGTGAACTCTGAGTAGAGAAGAGACTTGAAGAATTGTCGTACAGATCCAGGCAGTAACTCAATGGAAGGGGAAGACTACAATGGTGAAGATGGACCAAACAGGCCACCGTTGACCTGTGTCAAAGTAGATGGGAATGGCGTGCAAATATTGGTTGACTCAGGATAACCTTACGCTTTGATATCCCAAGATGTGTATTAATCCGTATTGCCAAGGAGGGTGGAGGATTTGAAAACAAAGCACATTGATCCTCCTGCCTGTGGGGTGAGGGGAGTACCTATTCACATACTGGGATATGCGTGGTGTGGTATAAGAGTGGAAGACCGGTGCTTAAGAGGCAACGTTTTATGTTGCTGAAAAGGGGTAGAGTTCATTTGGGTGGAGGCACCAAGGGCATCTAAATTTGGAACACAAACCTGGGCAAGAGAAACCATTACTTTTTTTGTTGTTTTTTAACAATTTTATTAATTTATGTTTCAACAAACAATACAAACCAAACTTACAGTGCATATGACAATATTGAATGTACATCACTTCGTCCAAGTCCACTGGTTCACCCATTCATACCCCCGCCCTCCCGAGCCTACTCTCCCTCATGTTCCGCTGCTCCGTCTTGCAGTAAGGGATTCCCTTCCAACAGTTCCTGTTGAATCCCGGTCACTTGACCCGTCATACAAGGGCCCAAATAATTCAGCTATTAGTTGCCTCCAAGCTATCAGGGTTCCAGCCTCTTCCTCTCCCCCACCATTACATGCTTCATGCCATACTGTGGTTTCTACCTCTGCCCATTTCTGTATATCTGCCCACCATATTTCCGTTCTTGGTCTATGACATGCCTTCCACCCCATGGCGATTCTACTCTTTGCTAGGACGTACGCCAGATCTTTCAATTTGCTCACATGCTTGAGTTTATGTGGTCTAGAAAACCCTCCTATCAAACAAGCCCATTTGAGTGGATTGTGTCCTCCAACGTATTCCTCCTCTTAGATGTATTCCATCCAGCTTTGCTGCTCTTCGGAAATTTTTTCGGCGGAGGGCGCCGTGCGTCGATGTCGTCGAGTTGATGGTCCCTCGAAGGCCTCCGTCGAGGCTGACGTCATCGGGTGTATAAGTAGCACGCTTGGCGCCCGTTGGCCTCAGTTCTGTTTTTCCGCAGTATACGTTGCTTCGGACATTCGACACGCCTTGAGTTCTGTGAAGTATAATATACAAAGAAGAAATATGTCCTCGTCATCGACACCGACCACGACCCCGAGATCAGGATTCAAAAAGTGCAAGTCGTGCGGTTCAAAAATGGCGATCACGGACCCACACCATGAGTGTTTGTGGTGCCTCGGAGAAGGCCACGACATGGAGGCCTGTTCGAAGTGTCAGGCGATGACAGGGAAGGCCTTGCGAGAAAGGAGAGGAAAGCTAGAGATAGGTCGAAAAACCGATCGAAAAGCCTCTAGTGTCGAGACCCCATGAGGAGAAATCTCCTCGACGCGAAAGGCATCGATCTAGGTCCCGAAGCGATTCTCATTGCTCGTCGTCTTCGTCAAAAAAATCGAAGAAACAACGCCACAGGTCTCCCTTCACCTCGTCGTCAGACGAGTCTCCGAAAAGGATGAAATGCCCCACAAAACATTAGTCTTCCGAAGAGTGGGAAGCATTCAGGATCAAAATGATGGAGGTGTTTGAGAAGGCGAAGCCTCGGTCCGCGCCTTCTTCGGAAGCCGGCCAGGAGCGTCATCGCTCCGACACTCGCGCGCCATCGTGCCCGGGTGATCGAAAAAGGAAGGATAGGGAACCTTCCAGGACGCCGAGTGAAAAACGCTCGAGTCGAGTCAACCGTTCGAGGTCACCGACGCCGTCCGAGACCTATCACACCTCGAAGGGAAAATCGTCGAAGACAGCCTCGACGCCCTCGAAGCAGACCCTGTCGATGACCACTATGTCGTCGATGCCTTTATCGACGTTGACGCCGAAACCCTCGGCACCAAAGGCTCCAGCCAAGCCAGGAAAGCCAGAAAAATAGGAGAAGGTTACAAAACATGTAATTTCCTCAGAGCCTGTTACTACACCTCTTCCTCCTCCTCTCCCAGAGAAGGTTGTCAAGCCTCTCCCTAGGAAGGAGTTTTTTAAATCCCTGACCTCAATTTTTGGGGAACAGGAGAGATCTGATTAGGAAAATGTACCTTTTGGGTTGGAATATGGCACCCCAAATGTCCCAGAATGATTGATCTCAGAGGAAAGCAGAATGAGGGATTTGGTGGAGTCTTTACACAATGCAAGTGGCATTGACACATCTCCTGAGAATTACTTTGGTAGACCAGATCCAGGAGAGCATGCCAGTCCATCATACCGTCAGTTAATGACCAAGGTGGTAGATTACTTGGGATGGGATAAACCACCAGCCCAATTCGTCCAAGATGATTTAACAGACATATTGGACCATGGTCCCTCTGAAGACCCAGTACTACCCTTTCATGTAGCCTTGCAAAACAGGGTGGCCAAGAATTGAGAAACTCCGGATTCTATTCCTCCGGTAAATAAGTCCCTCGCATCAAAATACCGCTAGGCCAGTAGCAACCCCGGCTATCTGTCAAAACATCCAACCCCCGAGAGTCTGGTCATACAGGCAGCAACAGCTTCCAACAAACTTGCGTACCCTTCTATCCCTCCAGACAGGGACGATAAGCATGTGGATGGTTGGGCACGGAAGGTATTTTCAGCTGGGAACATGGCATTACAATCTGCCAACTCCACATGTGCCTTGGCAAAATATTCTTACACTCTGTGGGAGTGCATCGCAATGGCGGCGGAGCACATACCAGAAGGGGAAGAAAGGGAAGGTTTCCTAGCCATCGTTAGAGATGGAAAGGAAGCCATGCAAGAATCCCTTCAATCTGGATTGGACACTGCGGATAGTGTAAGCAGGTCATTGGGCACTAGCACAGTAATGCGCAGATTTGCGTGGTTACGGAAGTCGGGTTTTGCACCGGACGTACAAAACCGCCTTCTGAACATGCCTTTTGACGGGTCTCACCTTTTTGGCAACAAGGCTGACGAGAGCCTTGAGAGGTTGCAGACTTCAAAAGCAACTGCCAAATCTTTAGGAGCTGCTATTAGGCAACCTCAGCCTTTTCGTGCGCAAGGATAGTTATGGAGGGGACGATCCTATCGTTATTACACCTCATATCGAAAGGCGAGAGGAATGGCCAGTCAAAGGGGCCAGAAAAAGGCCACTCGCGGTGGACGAGGAAAACATGCTAAGCCGACTCCAGCTGCAGCCTCTCTGCCATCCGCGGCTGCAACATCCGCCACAAAACCACTTTGAGTACTTGCATCACAAAACACCTGTAGGAGGCAGGCTGTCACAGCATCTGCAAGAATGGCGAGCCATTACTTTAGATGTTTGGGCTCTAGAAATAATAGCCCAAGGCTACTGCCTTCCCTTTCTAAAGCAACCTCAAAGCAATCCACCAGTGAGACACCCGTTGAAGTCTTCAAACCCGCTCCTACAGCAGGAAGTTTCAACCCTGCTGGAGAAAGGTGCTATAGAACCAGTACATGTAGCAGAGAGGAACAAGGGTTGGTACTCCCCTTATTTTCTAATTCCAAAGGACGGAGGATTGCGACTCATCTTGGACTTGAGACTTGAACAAGTACCTCAGGAAGTTCAAGATGGTTACCCTTTCTCAGATCCTTCAGGCCCTTCAACTTCAGGACTGGCTGGTGTCATTGGACCTCCGGGATGCTTATTTTCATGTCCCGCTTCATCTCAAACACAGAAAATACCTGAGGTTCGTAGTTGGCGATTCACACTATCAGTTTCGAGTCCTGCCATTCGGTTTGAGCTCCGCCCCGAGGGTCTTCCCCAAGTTAATGGTAGTGGTGGCAGCGCACATCAGGAGAGGGGGGGGGGGGGATTCATTTCTACCCCTACCTGGACGATTGGTTGATCAGAGCGCGTTCTGCCGAGCAAGCACTGGATCATCTGAAAGTCACCTGCCACTTCCTCCACAAACTGGGCTTCTCCCTCAATTTCAAGAAGTCACAGATGACACCTTCCCAACAGCTTCAGTATATAGGAGCTGTACTAGACACATCCTTGGGAAAGAGCTCGCCTCCCAAAGCGAGGGCTCAAGACATTCTTCAGATGGTTTCCAAATTCCAAAATGCCCAAAATCTCCAGGCTTACGACTTTTTAAGGTTGCTCGGCCTCATGGCATCCTGCATCTTCCTGGTGCCAGAGGCACGTTTGAGGATAAGATCCCTTCAATGGGCTTTAAAGACTCAGTGGTCCCAGTTCTCGGTTCAAATGAAGGATCTTCTTCAGATTCCAAACAAGGTCAGACAAGATCTTCTATGGTGGACCTGTACAGAGAACATCCTAAAAGGAGAAATTTTTTGGCAACCATGGCCGAAGATCACAGTAGTGACGGACGCCTCACTCCTGGGGTGGGGAGCTCATGCCAACGATTTGGCAATCAACGGTCGTTGGTCTCCATCGGAGTCCAAACTACTCATCAACCTTTTAGAGCTGAGGGCAATCAGACTAGCGCTGAAGGCCTTCCTGCCATCTGTCAGGGGAAAGAATGTCCTGATAATGACGGACAACACAGTGGCCATGCATTACCTAAACAAAAGAGGTGTGGCGTCACTACCTCTGTGCAGAGAGGCAATGCAGCTCTGGTATTGGGCAATTCAGGAGGGAATCTCTTTAACAGCAATTCATCTAACCGGGGAAGAGAATATGACGGCAGATGCTCTGAGCAGGCAGAGCACGGTGTCCCACGAATGGGAACTGGCTCAAAGTCATTCAAGAGATCTTCGCCCTTTGAGGAACCCCGCAGGTAGACCTGTTTGCAACCAGTACCAACCGAAAATGCGAAAGGTATTGCTCAAGGGAATTTCCCCGAGAGGAGCCCTGGGGGACGCGTTCGTGGTGGAGTAGAATTTCCCACTATTGTACGCGTTCCCTCCGATTCCTGTAATTCCTCAGGTCATCCGGAGGTTGAGACGCTTCGGGAGCAGCATGATCCTAATTGCCCTGGATTGGGCCAGGAGAACGTGGTACCCGGACCTTCTAGATATGTCTTCCTCAGAGAGAGAACCTTCTCTCACAAATGGAGGGTCAGGTTCTCCATCCAGAGGTCAAAACACTCAACCTTCATGCTTGGTATCTGAAAGGCTGAGATACAGGGATTGGAACCTTCCTGATGATGATATGGAGGTGTTGCTTTCGGCAAGAAGGCCAGCAACAATGTCTCTATGCCGTTGCCAAAAGTTTTGCAACTGGTGCAGAGAAAAGAATGTCGATCCTTTTCTATGTTCTATTCTGGAAGTACTATCTTTCCATCTGACCCTAGCACATAGTGGTCTAAATATCGGAACAATAAAAGGTTACCTTGCGGCGCTTTCCATTTTCAAGCGCTCATCGGAAGAATGCTCCTACTTCAAGATTCCTTTGATAACACAATTCTTAAAAGGTCTCACTAATGTGTTTCCTCCTCACCCATATCAAGTACCGATTTGGGATCTCAATTTAGTCCTAAAATTCTTAATGTGTGCTCCTTTTGAGCCTATGCACACGTGTACATTAAGATTACTAATGTGGAAAACGGCCTTCTTAGTTGTTCTAACATCAGCAAGAAGAGTGAGCGAATTGCAGGCACTGTCTTCTGGGCCACCCTATACTGTGTTCTATAAGGACAGTGTTGTATTGAGGGTTAAACCATCATTTTTACCAAAAGTAATATCTGATTTTCATTTAAGTCAGAAAATTGTTTTACCCACGTTCTATCCTCCACCCCATCCTTCTAAGGAGGAGGAAAGATTACACAGACTAGATCCAAAAGAGCTTAAAGCTTTTACATCTCTAGACTTTCCAGACTTGGTGGACAACCAGTTGTTTATAGGCTACACAGGAAGGAAACTGGGTCAATCAGTGACAAAACAGACAATTTCACGCTGGATCGTACTTTGCATTTCAGAATGCTACAGACTAGCACAAAAAGACACACCAGAAGGGTTAAGGGCTCATTCCACCAGAGGCATCGCCTCTTCGACGGCCCTTCAAAGAGGTGTTCCAATAAGGTCCATTTGCGAAGCAGCAAATTGGTCTTCAATACACACCTTCTCAAATCCCAGTCTAGAGAGCTGACTTTTGGAAAAGCAGTGCTTTATTCCGCCATCTAAAGGCTTTTGGAAAAAATCTGACCCCTCCTCCAGAGAAAGTATGCAAAATACTGCTTTGGGAGTCTATCTAAGATGAGGAATACTTTGGAGGACACAATCCACTCGAAGAAGTTACTTACCAACCGGTAACGTTCTTTCGATTGGATGTTCCTCCAACGTATTCCTCATCGCCCTCTCAATCTACCCCTCTGTAGATTTTTCCGGGTTATTGCCATCTTAAATCTCGCAAGGCTGATACCTGTCTGCCGGCACAATCTACACAGTACAAGATCACAGGCAAAAAAGAGGGAAAAACAGAACTGAGGCCAACGGGCGCCACGAGTGCTACTTATACACCCGATGACGTCACCCTCGACGGAGGTCTTCGAGGGAACCATCGACTCGACGACATCGGCGCACGGCGCCGTGTGCCGAAAAAATTTCCGAAGAGCAGCAAAGCTGGATGGGATGCATCTAAGATGAGGAATACGTTGGAGGAACATCCAATCGAAAGACCGTTACCAGTTGGTAAGTAACTTGTTCTTCTGTATCCACCTCCATTTTGATCCCTTTTTCTTCCATCCTATGTGCTATTTCGCTCCAAAAACTCTATTATTGGGCATGACCAGAACATGTGTGCCATTCCTGCGTTTTCTTCGTTACATTTAGGCCATGATTGTCTTCCTGCATTTTTGAATTTAGCTATGCTTTGAGGTGTCAGATACGCCCTGTGTGTAATATATAATTGTATCTTGTAATCTAGCATTCCGTGACACTTTTTTGTGATAGCCTTGGGCCCGCTCCCACATCTCATCACTCATTGGGACGCCCACTTCCCCTTCCCCTTCCCAGTCCTGTCAGAGTTGTACCACTTCCTTCCCCACTTTGGCCATCATCTCATATATTCTAGATATTTCGTGTCCCCCCTCTGCTATGTCATATATTGTGTCTATGATAGTGTCCGGTTCATCTGCAAATACCTCTTCGGACCAGGTCTCTTTAATTCGCTGCACCACCCTATGGTATGCGATATACTGCCCCACGTGTAACCCCATTTCCCCTACCAGCCCCTCAAAATCCCATATACTCCCCTCTTGCCATATGTCACCCATTGTTGCTATCCCCACCGGTTCCCAGTGCTGCCTAATCATTAGTCTTAGTTGCTTTTCTTTATCTGCCAGAGCGACTAATGGAACCTGCAGGGAACACGGGGAAGGATTCTCCATTAACTGACAGGCTCTCCGCCATATCTCCCACCCAAGTATCATCATCCTTGGGCGTCCTTCCATATCCGACTTGGGAAGCCACATCATTTCTTTTAAGAAGAATGGGGCACAGTGCAATCGGAACAGCCTGGATTCCAAGGTCGGCTCCTCAGAGAGCCATTTAGCTACATGTTGTAGCTGACATGCTATGTAATACATTTCGTAGTTCGGTATTTTAATGCCCTCTTTCTCGTATGAGTTCTGTAGCTTCCATAGGGCCACTCTGTTCCTTGTCCCATGCCAGAGAAATTCCCGGCATATGCTGTCCAACATGGCAAAGAGTCGTCTAGGTATCAAGTACGGGATGTTCGCAAAATAGTGCAACAGTCTTGGCAGTACCACCATTTTAAGCATTGCCCCCTGTCCCATCATTGCCAAGGGGAGCTTCACCCAGAACTTCATACTGTTTTCAATATTCTTAATGGCTTTTTCTGGATTGTGTTGATGCTCTGCTTCCACCGTGTGATACAAGTCTACCCCAAGATATTGGAACGTGTTGACCTCCCATGGAATCTGCAGGATCGGTAGCTGCTTTAACGGGGATCCCCCTATACCTGCCCAATGGAAATAAACAAGACTTTTTGGCGTTCACAGCTATGCCTGAAAGCTTTGCAAATCGCTCCATCACTTCTACCACATACTGGAGGTTCTCTTCCGGGTAGCATAGATATAACAACATATCAGCATACAAGGAAATTAGGTGCAGCACCCCCTTTATGGGGATACCCATCACCTCATACTGCTGCCTCAGGTATATTGCCAGAGGCTCTAAGGCCAAAATATACAGCATGGGGGACCACGGGCATCCCTGCCTAGTGCCTCTACTGAGTTGCCATCTCTCCGATATTATCGCTCCTGTCTTAACACTGGCCAGCGGCACGCTGTATAATAGCTTAGCCCATTTGAGATACCCCGGTCCTATACCATAATTGGTAAGGGTCGCGATCAGCCATGGCCATTTGATCGAGTCAAAGGCCTTTATTGCATCGAGCGACACTATCGCCATCTCACCCTAGTCTTCATTTGCATGTTCTATGACTCAGTGGAGTCACCTGAGGTTGTTGGTTATGTTCCTATTGGGGATGTAGCCGGTCTGATCTTGGTGTATTCATTTATTGATGACCCTCCTCATTCCGTTTGCCAAGACTGCCGTTAGTAATTTACTGTCCTGGTTCAACCTTGACAGGGGGGCCTGTAAGAGCCACAGTCACAGCCAGGCTTATTGGGTTTGGGAAGTGGTATAATAATCGCCTCACTCAGGGACTCTGGTAGTTTCCTGACTTTATATGCCTCCTTTAGCATATCTAAGAGCGGGGGGAAGCATCTAGTTTTAATACATTTTATAGAATTCGCTAGGGAGTCCGTCGGTCCCTGGGGTCTTATTAGTGGGTAGCTGCCTCACTACCTCCTCCAATTCCTCTAGGGTAATGGGTGCGTCCAGCTCCTCTCTCTCTCTCCCACGCTAATCTGTGGCAATCCAATGTCCTCTAGTGTTTCTCCTATTTACTTGCTGTCGCTTCCCTCCTTGTCTCCATATAGGAGCCGGTAATAATCTGCAAATTCCTGATTAACTCCCTCTTGGGTGTCTACTATGCACCCATCTTCCTTCACTATCGTTCTAATTGTAGGTCTGGGAGTCTCGCTTTTATATAGCCATGCCAGAACTTTCCCTGGTTTGCCACCCCCCCCCCTTGCATGCTGTCTCTCTCTGTACTTTTTGTAATTCAGGTTGCATAACCGTTCCCAGTATCCCGTGCATTTCTGTTGCAGCCTAAGTACTTCTTCATTGTCCTCTTTGGTATTACCTCCCCTTTGCAACACTATTTCTAGCTCTGTTTACACTTCCTGTAGTTCGACCATGATCCTTCCTTGTAGTCCCTTTGACTTTGCTATGGCTATCCCCCTCATTACCACTTTAAAGGCTTCCCAGAGCGTGCCCGCTGTCTCAACGCTACCAGTGTTGATCTCGAAATAACTTATTTCCTCTCTCATGTCCTTCCTGAAAATATTGTCTTTGAAGGTCTCTGCTCGTAGGCGCCATGTTGGTATCTTTGCTCTCGGGGTCGGTATTGCCATACTAGTATCAACGGCGAATGGTCGGACAGGACCCTCGCCTTATTTTCTACTTGCGCTATTTGTGTCATTAGTCCATGTGTAACGAACACCTAGTCCGGTCTAGTATGTAGGTTCTGGGGGCTGAATAATGCGAATATTGTCTATCCTGCGGGTGGTGTGACCTCCATGCATCATCTGACCCAAAGTCCGCTAACAATGACTGCAATGTCCTGGCAGCTGGGGTGGGTCTGTCTATTTTGGTATCCAAGCTATCTATTTTCGGGTTTAGTACACAATTAGTCTCCTCCCCAGATCACCGCCCCCCCCTAAGCTCAGCCCGAGTTTATTATATAAAGTTCTAAAGTATGTCGTCGTGTCCTGATTTGGGGCATATGTGTTTGACACATTTCCTTGTTTTCCACCATCCCCTTTATTATTACCATCCTCCCATCTGGCTCCACTGTAGATTGTAGTAGCTGATACGGGACATGAAGTGCCACCAAAGTAATTACCCCTCTGGCATAGGCCGAATATGTTGCACCTACTACTGTCCCCTTCCACTTCTTTCGGATCACCTCCAGCTTTTCTTGCGTTAAGTGTGTCTCTTGTAGCAAGGCTATGTCAATTTTCTGCCTGCGCAGATGCATCATAACCTTATTCCTTTTTAAATAGCTATTGAGCCCCCTAACATTACTATTTTAAGGTCTCCCATAACATTGGATTCCCGCTCTTCACTCCACAAGCACAATCCCTTGCTCATTACATGTAGGCTTGTTCCCTAACTCCTCTTACCCCAACTCCTGTCCCTCCCCCAGCCCCTCCCGCCCCCAACTCCCCACTCCCCACTCCACAGCCCCCTCGCCCCCTCAACTGTTGCCCAGCTCCATCCCTGGATATCAGGATTCCCCACATCTAGTCCCTTTCTTGGCGCTGCCTGTACTTGGGTCTCAGTGGGGAGATGCTGCCCTATCGGCGCACCTACTATTTCCACTAATGGGTATAAAGCACGTATATCCTGTAGCTCCGATATATCTGTAAGGCACAGCGCCATGCTTCACATATTCGGATTGATTGTCTATATTCCAGTCCGCAGTGCTCATTAGCACACATATATATATGGCAAGTGGCCTCTGCCCCGCTACCATTCAGCTCCAGCTATCCATGTCCCTTTACGCTATGCAATGTCGCCCCCCCCCCCTCTTTAGCCCCCAAGTTGTCGGATCACTTAGCCTCTCCATCTCGATCCTGGTCTCCCTCCGACTATGGGCATCCGTGCGTGTCCAGCCAGCATGTCGCTTCCTCCAGAGTCTCGAAGAAGTGGGCTTTGCTCTTATACAGAACTTTTAGTTTCGCTGGGTAGAGCAGCATGTATTTTATCCCTGCCGTGCGTAATCTTCTCTTGACAGCCACATAGCTATATTGTTGCTTCTGCACCAGCATAGTATAATCCGGGTAGGCTGTGATCGTCGCTGACGCTCGAGTTACAGTACCACCTTTCCGGAAGAATTCCAGGATCTTCTCTCGATCTTTGTAGATTTTTGCAATTAGAGCTCTGGGCGGCGCTCCTGGCTGTGGTCTTCTAATTTGGGCCTGATGCGCCTGCTCCACTGCAAATCCTTGGGAGAGTTTGCCAGCTCCTACTGCCTGGAGTAGCATATTCTCTACATAGTCCGTGGGGTCTGTGCCTTCCTCCCCTTCCGGCCGGCCCACCACGCGTATGTTGCTCTGTCTAGCTCGTCCTTCAGCTTCTTCTGCACGCTTTTCCAAAGTCGCCACTTACTGTTTCAGTACGTGGACCTCTTTTGCGTTAGTGGTGCTTAGTTTCTCATTCCTCTTCGAGGCGCTTTCCAAGCTGCTGGTTCTGTCCGCCAGTGCCCTCACGTCTTGCTGTAATAAGTTAACATCTATCCCCACCGTGTCCATCTTCTTTTCTAGCGCTTCTTCCAGCTCGGCCATTGCTAGGTCCCACGAGGATTTCAATTCCGTGATAGCCCCGAGTATCCGTTGGTCATCTCTCGGCATGCTCTCAGCCTCTTGCACCTTCGTCCCGGACTGTGTTGGGGAAGTTGTAGGCTGTTGCGCTTTAGCGAATATGTCCATGGTCGGCTGCTTCACTTTGACTTTGATTCCCTTCTGGGCCATTTTGTGGGCTCTTTTCTGTACCCTAGCAGCTTACTTCTCATGGCGACACACCGTGCCACCGCTTTGCTTGCTTTCCACCCTTTGGGTCCCCGGCAGTGGTGCCCTCCGCCTCGCTTCTTGTTCCCAACTTAAGTCAGTTTCTTTCAGGCGAGAGCCCAGCGCCTTTGTATGCTTGGCGTATGTTATACAAGAGGGCCTTACTGTGCAGCCGTGCAGCAAGTCACTGCGCCTGCCTGTCGTCCACGTGTGGCTCTCCTTCTCTCAGGGCCGCCTAATTCACCTCTCCTCTGTCCACTGCAAACTCCACCCTGCCGCCCTGTTGTTCCCAGGGGCTCATTCCCCTGGCCTCCTCACTCCTGCAATGTGATGCCAGCCCCCAGCCCATGCTGCGGCGCATGCTGTGTTGCACGCTCTTCTGGTACTCCTTGTTTCGTGGTTTGGGTGCCTCAGGGTGTGCAGGCTGTGCATGTCCCTTGCTTCCACTGTATTGCGTTGTGCTTGCAGCTTATACTTGTGCATTCCGTGTGTTGCACTATGTGAGTTCTGCTGCTTAGGGTGCCCGGCTTCCCGGGGCTGCCTACTTGTGGGGGTTGCCAGTATCTGTTGTATATTAATAATATTGTCCGCCCTCCCACGGCTCTATGCGTGGGGTTATCTCCCCTTTGTTTGTGTGATAGGGTGGTGACTGGCAGCTGCTTTCCCATCCACTTTCTCCTTTATTTCCGCCTCTCCCATGCGTTACTCGTGTGGGTCGTCTGTATGTTGCGCCGTCCCGCGGGGCCACAGAATGTCTAATATCTTCCAGTCTACTTGTTCCCTGTTGTTGCCACGCGATCCCTGTATGTGCGATCAGCTGGTTATGGAGCGTTCATCACCACGGCCGGACTTCGGGGTTCTGTCTGCGAGCACGACCGCCCTTCTGAGATCCGTCCGCGCTAGGCGTTCGGATGCCTGCAGCTGCGGTCCTTTGTGCTAGCTCCTAGCCGCCCCGCTGCAGCGCCACCCACTCCTTATAGTGGGGGAAAGGGTCTTTCGTTGCGGATTGCTTCGGCAGAGTACCTGATTCGCGTGTCACTGGGCTTCTGACTTTCTCAGGTCCCTGGTGCTGCGCGCTCCATGTTGGGCTCAACCGCCGCAGCCCCCGCTGCTCACCGTGATACTCTCCAGGGGGAGGGGATTCCCAGTCTTCGTGCGCCAGTAGAGCTGCACCCTCCTCTTCCCCTGTTGGGGCACGGCTACCAGCGGTCCTCAAGCCGCCTCTGGGCAGTCAGCCGTTCTCAGCTCACTCAGTGGCTGCAGGCCAGCAACCCGCTCGCCACTTGTATCTGATGCTGCTGAGGATTCCTTTGTTCTAGCCCGCCGCCATTTTGGCGTCAATTGCACTGTGCCGGTCCGGGATACAAAGTCACACAACTCTTGCTACTTTGTCTCTTGCCTTCCATCGACCTGCTCACTCTGTGCATGGATTGCTCACACACTTTTCCATGTATTTTGGTGTTTGAATCGGCCGTTTAAACGCATGCATTACTCCGGATCAATTTGTCGGATCACAGAGCTCTTAAGCATTGCAGCCTATTCCATGGCTGCTTAGCCATACCCCCCGAAACCTATACAGTTAGTGATTGCAGGCTGCAACCTATGGTAAGCAAATAGTTGACGTTTTTCTGAGGTTTTTAAGAGATGTCATTACATTGGCATGTGACTGGCTTTAGTCACAGGGTCAAGCTCAATTGGAGAACTAACCCAGTGGTGCATAAGGTGAGGCAGTTGCCTGTTATATATGAGGGGTGAGGTGGAGCAAGAGTTCAGAGGTTGTGTGGGGGGGAAGGCATCATTGAAACGAGTGTCTGTCGCCCATCGTGGTAACCCCAAAGACAGATGGCAAGATGTGTAAGTCGTGTATGTGCTGACATAACGTGATGTGAATAAGGTGATATGGGTGGACCGGTATCACCTTCTGAAACATTTCTAATATGTTGGCAACTATGGGTAAAATAAGGTGTTTACGATAGATCTTTCGTCCACGTACCTTTTAGGTGGATCTACATCCACAGTCAAGACATGTCACATCTATAACACTGATGGGGTGCGTATCAATATAGGCGCATGCCGTTTGGCCTGGAATCCGTGAGTGCCTTATTCCAGAGTATTATGGAAAATGTGTTCAAGGGGGATCAATGGCATGCATTTCTTTGAGTGTGACATATTGGTGGGTGTGCGTGGGACTAGGAGGAACAGTACAGGTTGTTGGTGCTGGCTTATTGCAGGAGGCAGTGTAATACAGTGAAAAAAGATTGCAGGTTCAAAGTGAAGGTCACGTTTCTAGGGCATGTGGTGACTGGAGAATGGTCAAAGCCTAAACCAGAGTTGTTTAAAGCGATAAGGGAGGTGTGTAGGCCAGAAAACAAGGAACATCAGAGATTGTTTTGGGGACTCGTGGAGCTTTATGGCCAGTTTGTTCCAAATTTCTCTGAGAAGATGGCAGATTTGAGTGAAGTGTTAAGGAAAGGAAGGAGTTGGAGTTGTCCAACGTGATGGAAGAAGCATTCAAAGGTATAAAGAAATGGATAATAAAAGCCCCCTCCTTGCATAGATTTGAGATGGGGGCTAAGACTACATTGACTGTAAACGCATGTTTGAGAGGTGTAGGTATTGTTCTTAGCCAACACCAAGGAAAAGAGGAGGTGACCAATGCATTTGGTACGAAAGCGCTAAATGAAAAGGAAAGCAGGTTCTTTGTAATTGAGAAGGAGACATGGGCGTGTTGTTGGGCAGCTGGGTACTTAAGGTCATATCTATGGTGTTTTCCATGCGTGGTAAGGACCGACCATAAACCACTGATGCAGTTATTTTCTTTCCAGGGTTTGAATCTGGTATGGGGGCAAACTCCCAGTATTTTAATTTCAGTGCTGAACATGTGAAAGGAAATGATAATTTGGCGCACTGTTTGTCAAGGTTCTGGTCATTGATAGTTGTCGAAGTGGCGATAGTGGAAGAGACTAATAAGGGGGTAGTGGGTATTCAGGAGTTAGCGGGTGGTGGTGGTGGAGGAGTGGAACAGTTAGATGGAGGAAGATGAGGATCTGAAACATGTGATAGAATAAACTCAGCGGGGTTGGTCTGAGAAAACCTGATTGTGACGTGCTGTGCAGTGTGAGCATGGATGTGCTCTTGCAATGCGATTCGGGTTTGGCCAGGAAGGAGAAGCCTATACCTCATCTAGCAATGAGGTAAAGAATCGTTTTGAATGCACATGTGGGGCCTTTGGGACGCAGTTTAACCAAAAGGATACCAAGAGGGAAGTACTGGTGGCCGGGAATGGATGAAATGGTGGAGAAGGCAGTGAAGGATTGTCATGCATCTGGGAAGAGCACCAAAATCGGGAGGGTGGAGCATGTACCACTTAAGCCAGTTGAGGTACCTATGGAGGAAAGTCAGCATTGATGTGATGGGTAAGAATCCGGAAACTGTGTTCAGTGAGGAAAGTATAATCTGAGTATTTCGAACCAAAGATGGTGTTGCGGAGTGGTACACATCATGTGGTGTTGGATGATGGTCAAAAATCGAACAAGCAAACAGTGGCCAGACGTTGCGGGCACACAGTGAAGTGGGAAAGATGAAGTTGCTGAGGAGAGTGTGAGGAGCGAGCAGATTATCAGTGATGGACAGGTTGGAGAAGGTTTGGGTATTTGTGCTCATGTCGTGGTAGTCTATGCAGTGTGCGGACCAGAAGTTGGAAAGGTTACGAAATGGATCAGGACGTAGAAGGAACATATGATTACTTTTACAAATAGTTGAAGGATTAAAGTTATTACACGTACAGGCTGTTGAAGTGATCAAAATAAAGACCTCTTTTAGGCTAAACCTGATGGTGTCATTAAGTAGAGTAAGGCTATACAGTGCAAAGAAATTAAGAGCGCATTTCAACAAACTAGTTAAGGTTTTGTTGCATGTATCTATTAAGTATGCTTCCTACATTTGTCAGTCAATCAAATGTGTAAAGGGCATATGTTGTAATATGGCTCACACCAAGTTCCACATAGCATGTGCATTCCAGGGAGAGTGACCATTGACTGCAAAGAGCCTGGTATGCCGGTGCAGGGCTCTTGCCTGTAGCCTGCATAAATAGCACTGTTCACCATCCACATCGTGTCCCTGGATCATTACAGCCATGTACGAATTACAGAGCTTTTCTAACTCGCATGAGCCATGTTCATTCTAATGCGTTATGCTGTTAATTTATATACACCATATCACATGCGTATGATTTATGAACATTTTGCAATCTGTTACATCTGTCTTAAACCCATTGATTTGAGTTAATGACATCATTATGGATGAGGTCCTAATCAGGCAGGTATCCTATTAATGTTAGCACAATTCATTTCTAAAAGGCCTTTTCAAGAATAGTGCAGTAATGCATTTAGGCATCTATGGGAGTTAAATCCAGTAATACCAAATACTCTGCATAGATGGGATATCAGTCATGTGATGGATGCCCAGCTTTGGCAGAACGTTTCATACTGGGTGCAATGCTGTTTTCAATATCTCCTATATATAAATGAAACGGGTATTTATTTGGTAGTTTTTGGAGAGCTAATGGTCGCCATCTGGCTAAAGTGCTTGTTGGTCTTGTGTAGAGCAATATAACTTTCTTGTGAAATTGGACAGATCTAGTTGGTCCTAATAAAAACAGCTTTATATCCAGAAAACAAAACTAAAGGGGAGAATAAGTAAGCCAAATAAAAAAAAAAGTCAGAACTCCATTAAAATCATGAACAAGTCAAAAATCTGTTAAAAGCAAAAAACCCAATTTAGTTAGGAGCTTGCAATTCAGAATTGATAATGGAGGTTTGGAGCAGGGCTGAGTACAGATGAAGTGAGTGCAGGAAGTTGATATTTAAACAGCGATGTGGGGGGAACCCCCATAAAAGCAAAAGAAAAGGTGCTCATCACAATACAGTTTCATGTTAATATTTCCATAAGCGATGCACATGGAAAAAAATACGTAGATAGTCACAGAATTGTTTGCACATTTGACACATATTTAACTGTGACATGATGTGACATATCATACCAAATCAAAAAAATTCTATAATTTCAAAGCAAGGCAGATCATAGCACATTGGCTCCCAGTGAAGGATCGGATCACATTCAAGACCCTTACACACAGGTGCCTCACACTCGATGCTCTGCCCTACCTATCCGAAACCATTGTAAGAGATACATCCTCACGCCCAAAAAGAACTTGGCATGCCAACCCTTCTATCAAAAGGGCCAAAGTAAGGGGGTATTGGCTTCCCTCATATAGCACCAAATCTATGCAATGCCCTACCCAACTCACTTAGAGCGAAGCCCTCCCTCACAGCGTTCAGGAAAGCCCTAAAAAACACTCATTCATGTATCTCCCCTCCCCATATCCCCTCTCTCACCCAGAGTCATTCCTTTACCCTGCATATTGTAACTAAGAATGTACTTCTTGTGTGTTATTAAGACTGTGCTATGTAACTAAGCTCATTGTCTGGAAACAGCGCCACGATGCCTACGGGCTACTGTGCGCTTTACAAATATTAATTATAAATAGCAAAAAGGGTATAGATGAGCAGCCACATAAAACAAAATGACGTAGTATGCCAGCCAAAAAGTAATTTCACCAAGCCTAGCAACGTTCCAATGATGGCATATCCCATATAAGAGTAGAGTGAAGGCCATTCAACACGCACACAGATCGAGATGGGGTTGGGGTGGGAGGTTACACCCCTTGTGCTCCCATGTCACCCCCTACTCTTGATTTCCCTTCCCACTAAAAGGATGTCAAATGTGTGGCCAGTGTGATGCATGAATGGAAACAATTTACCGTGTTTTACTTTAATCCTCTTTTAAATATCCATTTTCTAGGCTGCTTTGGTTGCAGAGCATTCAGATGTAGTACAGCCTGTCAAGCTGGCATTCCAACAGCAGATAGAGAGCTTGAAAACCCAACATGAAGAGTATGTCAATAGTCTGGAACAACAGCAGATTCAGCAGCAGCAGCTTCAGCAGCAGCTTCAGCAGCAGCTTCAGCAGCAGCAACTTGAACAGCAGCAGCAGCAGCAACAACTCTTGCAACAGCAGCAACTAGAGCAGCAGGCCCAGCTCCAGCAGCAACAGCAGGCCCAGCTCCAGCAGCAACAGCAGGCCCAGCTCCAGCAGCAACAGCAGGCCCAGCTCCAGCAGCAACAGCATGCCCAGCTCCAGCAGCAACAGCAGGCCCAGCTCCAGCAGCAACAGCAGGCCCAGCTCCAGCAGCAACAGCAGGCCCAGCTCCAGCAGCAGCTTCAGATTCAGCAGCAGCTGCAGCTACAACAGCAGCAGCACCTTCAACAACATGTTTCAATGGCAGCCCATGACCATGAATCCCCACCTCCGTTGTCTCTTCCTATTCCACCCCCTGCACCTGCTCCAGCAGCACAACCAGGTATGGTTACTGGTCCTCTTTCTTAGCTGTCATTTTGAACAATTGAGGTCTATCTAGCAACCAGAATTGTGGAAACTGTTTGTGGAAACATATGATATATTTTATTTGTATTGCGCTCATACACAAGTGTTTCAGAAGGCGACGAGGCAAGGGAGGGGAACAAGGGAGAACAAAACAGCGATCTTACTAGGCCCAGTGACACTGAGAACGTGCAAGTGCAGGGAAGAGGGACGGGGGGGATATGCAGGGGGAGAAGGGAGCAGTGGAAAGTGCTGAGCAATGGATAAAAAAAAGTGGTAGTGCACCCAGCTAGTGGCAAACGCTAGGTGTACGGCACAGACACATGGTGTCTGATTAGTGCAGAAAAGGGGGCGACTGTAGAGTTCCAGATATAGACCCAAGTGCAAGGGTTGCCAGGAGGCAGTGCGGGTGCGTGGCAGGGTGGGCAAGTACCTGGCCCCGAAATCGGAGGGTAACCAGGTGCATGATGGCAAGCAGAACAGATGAACGGGGGAGAGGAGGAGAGAAGGAAGAAGCAAAGAGGACGATCTTGAGCTGCTTCCGGAACCTGAGATGGTTCTCCTCAAGTTTCAGAGTGGCAGGGAGGCTGTTCCAGAGGGAGGCCCCAGCCGAGGACAGATCTACCCCCAGCTCGTTTCTTTGAGAAACAACTGACCCTGAGGGAGTTGGAGGTGGAGGAGCGAAGAGCTTGAGGGGGAGTTGAAGGTATTTTGGACCCAGGCCCCAGAAAGCCTTGTGGACAATGCAGAGTCTTAACTTTAATACTTGCAGCCACTGGGAGCCAATGGAGAGATTTCAGGGCTTTAGAGATACGATCCCAGGGCTTGAGGCTAAACGAAAGACTCGCAGTGACTTGTCTTTATCCTCAAGCCCTGGGATCGTATCTCTGCAGCCCTGAAATCTCTTAATGAGTTACAAAGGGCAGAGAGTAGAAGCAGGTAGATTTATAAAGAGGCTGTTGCAGTAGTCCAGCCTAGAGAGAACCAGGGCCCGAGAGAGAGTGAGCTTCAGGGGGAAGGAGAGGAAAGGTAGAATACCTCTGAGGAGGTGCAGTTGGAAGTTTGACTTTTTACAGACAACAGATGTGGACAGAAAAGGAAAGCGTGGAGTTGAAGACTACCCCGAGGTTCTTAGCCTCGCAGGTGGGGGTAAGAGTAGGGCCAAGGGATGCTGCCAGAGAGTGAAAAGGAAAGGAGGGTGAAGGTGTGCCGTGGGGGGGAGAATCTCTATCTTGCTGGTATTAAGGCAGAGATCGTTGGTGGCACACCACTCCTGAATAGCAGACAGACAATCTGAGATGAGAGAAGAGGTGGCGGCCGACGGAAGCCTGAAAATGAGTTGGCATCTGCATAGCACTGAAAATATGAGCCGAGAGTGGCAATGTGATGGGTAAGAGTTGCCAGGTATTGATTGAAAAGCCCTGGTGAGAGGTTAGACCCCTGGGGACACCGCAGGTAGAGAGAGAGAGATAGAGGAAAGGAAGAATATGTTGATATGTTGATATATTGATATAATTCTAAACTGTGTGCACATTAAAGTAATTACTGCAAAGTGTAAGTAAAAGCACTGAGGGCTAGAAAAGATGTTCTACTTGCTGCTTTCCTACCATAGACTTCTATAGCACATGCTTTCTTAAGGCTTTGTTTTTGACTCCTGCCGTTTGGAGGCAAGTAAAGCTGCCTGCTATACTTCACTTGCTTTGTGCTCATTTTTATGGGAAGATTGATCACTCCATAAAAACAATCAGTGCTGAGAGACTTGGTCTCTCCTTATGGATTTCTTATATTTTTACAACAAGGCATCACCGTAAACTACTTTCAGGATCCTTTATTTCCTTATAACTTTCTTTTTTTAACTTTTAGGTGTCAAATGCAATGTGTCCAGGTTGGGCTTGTGGCAGCAGATTTTTCTACTGTGTTTTAAACTTTTTACTCATGCACATTTGCAATTACTGCAAATGACTCCTAAGACGGACATGCCGTGAGGTTTTCACCTGTCCTGGCTATTTTCTTCTTAATGCCCTCTCAGGTCCTGAATTTCTTTATATGGAATGCCCTTTTCGGGGAACGCTGCTACTTTTGCCAGCTAAGGAGTGGGCCTGTGTGTGTGGCTGGAGGTGGGGGCTGGAACTGTCTGGTCCCAGACCACATCATGTGTTGTCTGTTGCTGAGCAGATTGTGTGGCCAATGGCTATCTACAATAAAACATTTTAAAGCATATTTTTACTAAATTTCACATAATAGGAAAGGAACATAAACATACACACCCCTCCAACCCCCCCCCCCCACGGGCAGGGCTTTATTGGCTTGAACTTTCTATTCAGAAGTTGGTCCCGTAATGTCCATGATTCGTATTTTGTGAGGGCACCATTGGAGCATATAGTCACTTTGAAGATATCCAAGCACGTCCTCCCACTTTAGTTTAAAAGCGGCTTGCTTTCTTTGTGCCACGTGGATAGCCCATTCCAGTGCTATGACGTGCCAATCTAAATGCGTGAGGCCTTGTTTTTGCTTCCATTTGTGGGCGATCACTAGCCCCGCAGCTATGAGAGCAAGCATGAAACTGCATCGTTTTTTGGAATGTTTTTTCTGTTTTGGATCCGATAAGGCACATAACCAAACCCCCAAGCCTTTGGTTCCAATATTTGGAACATCTTATCTGTGCTCCTGGATCTCTTCCCAGAACGGTCTTATTATGGGGCAGTCCCACCATATGTCTCCATTCTCCTTTACCCCCACACTCCCTCCAGCAAACATTTGAAGCCGTTGGTTACATTCGATTTAATGGCTCCGGAGTGTAATGCCATTGGAACATTATCTTGCACCACATCTCCCTTGTTTGAAAGGAGCAGGTGAGTTTAGGTAGTGCCCTCCAAATATGTTCCCAGTGTTCCCTCTGTGCGATTTATTTAGTGTATTATCCCATAACTTGACATACTTCCATTGAACTACTGTTGTATCGTCCTGTATCAATCTATATAGATTTGAAATAAATGAATTTCTTGGAGCCTCTTTGGGTGGTAATGGATTTCCCAAATTAGGTAATTTCTCGCATCTCTGCCGCGTTGATCTATGGGCTATTCAACCACTGTCTCATATGGTGGTAGTGATATCTGTCTCTTTCTCACTCCCAGGTCCCTTTTACATTTATCAAATGTTTTCCAAGTGTGGCCCTGAAACATGTCCCTCATTTTCAAACACCTCGGCTCCCTCCAGGTTTTCGAAGGCTCCAGTCCCAGAGGAAATTCCAGATTCTCAAATATCAGGAGAAACCGGGATGGGATATAGATAAAATGTCTCTTTTGATAACTGTGTCCCACACCTCCATCACTAGTCCAAGTACTTTACTGATCTTTACATTGGGAGGTCTAGGATCCCGACCTAGCAACTATAATCTTGAGAGCTGTGTCCCAGCTGTTGCTCTATCTTGTCGGAACCATATTTTCTGACCGCCGCTTCATAATATTTGTGAAAATCAGGGATGCCTATAACACCCCTTTCTCTTGGCGCCGTGAGGGTGGTCATAGCGATTCTAGCTGGTTTGTTTTGTGAGTGTTTTAAAAAATTATTTAGGGACTCGAATCGCGAGGGCTTGGAAATGGTATAGTATTCTTGGAAGAAGCACTATCTAAATAAGTCATTCTTCCCAGCCATGATATTGCAAGAGGGTTCTAAGCAAGTCCCTTTTTACCTTTGCTAGTAAGTGTGGGTGCAGTTTGCCCATATAGTTCTGGCGGTTTTTTGAGAACTCCCAGATTTTGTATGCCGTTTGAGGGGATTGTGTCCTCCGACGTAGTCCACATCTATGACGGGTAATATCCACAGCTGTGCTGCTTCGGAATATTTTTGGCAGAGGGCGTCCTGCATCAATCCGTTGTCCCTCGAGGGCTTCTGTCAAGGGTCTACGTCACCGGATGTTATATATAGGGCGCACAGCGCCCGTAGCCTCAGTTCCCTTTTTTTCCGCAACCGTGTTTGCTTCGGAATCTCAGCGCGCTCGATTCTTCTCTTCGGAAGCGATGTCGTCTTCTACTACCCCGAAGTAGGGCTGTAAAAAATGTCGGGACTGCGATTCGAAGATGTCCATCACGGACCCGCACGACATCTGCCTCTGGTGCCTCGGCGAAAGCCACGCCACCGATGACTGCAAGGATTGCCAGTCCCTGACGTCTAAGGCCTTGCGGGAACGTAAGAAGAAATTGAAGGTAGGTAGGGTGTCTAAGCCCCATAAATCGATATCCGCTGGGCTTTCGACCGAAGACTCGAGGGGCGACTCTGCGTCAGTGAAAATCCAGGGGGTCTCGGTCTAGGAGTGGTTCCCGCCGTATCTCTGCCTCATCGAGGCACACTAGGAAGCACCGTCATCGGTCGCCTTCCCCGTCGGAGGACTCCGCCAGATGGTTGACTTGTCCCACCAAGTCTTCGTCGTCGGACGAATGGGAATCATTCCGCCGTCAGATGTTAGCGATTTTCGAGTCGCTAGGCACAGTTCTGTCCGCGCCTTCGAAAGAAGCCGGCAAGGAACGGGTTCGTCCACCACTCGCACGCCTTCGGGCTCGGGCGGTCAGCGCAATCATCGGGAGCCGTCGAGGTCCTATTTGGACAAGCGAGATCGCCGTAGCCGAGCCAGATCCAGATCCAGGTCCCGGTCTTCAACGCCATTGAGACTGTCGAAACCTGTGAAGCCTTGGAAGAAGGCATCAACGCCATCTGCGCCCTGTCCGTCGAGGGACTCTCTCGATGCTCTGCCCTCGAAGAAGTTGTCGATGCCGTTGGCGCCTCGGTCGATGCCGATTCCCTCTGCGCCCTCGACGCAGTTTGTGGAGGATTTGCCGGAGGTGCCCTGGAGGGCTGTGGAACCTCTGAGGAAGGCTCTCAGTAAGTCTGTGAGGCCTGTTTTTGAGCCCTATTCTGTTCCTACTCCTAGATTGGAGTTTTTCCAGTCTTTGCAAGACATTTCAGAGGTTGAACTGTCTGAGGAGATGGTTGTGCCTCCTGATGTCCCTGATGATCTTTTGTCCGGGCATAGTCAGATGGAGGAACTCGGTCAGTCATTGCATGACGTAGTGGCCTTGACACCTCTCGGGAGGTGGAGTTTGGCCGACCTGAGCCTGGGCCGCATGCAGATTCCTCCTATCAGCGTCTCATGTTCAGGGTGACAGAATACTTGAGGTGGTCTGCTCCACCTGTTGATTTTGCTCAGGATGATTTGACGGACATCCTGGATCAAGGTCCACCAACTGACCTGGTGTTACTGTTTTACATGTTTTACAAATGAGGGCGGCGGCTTGGACTGCTCCGGAGAGTCCACCGGCAGTTAATAAGTCGCTTCCGAAAAAATACCACCCATCCAGTGGTGACCGCTGCTACTTATTGGCACACCGTACTCCGGAGAGTTTGGTGGTGCAGGCGACTACGGCCTCCTCGAAGCAGTTTGCTTACCCTACCCTCTCTCCTGATATGGACGATAAGCGCTTTGATGGTTGGGTGAGGAAGGTATTTTCAGCTGGGGGTATGGCATTAAAGCGGCCAACTCCACTTGTGCCTTAGCGAGATTCACACACACACTCACTCTGTGGAACTGTGCGTCTTTGGCAGCTGAGCATATTCCTGAAGGGGAGGAACGGGATGGTTTTATAGCCCTCGTGCAAGACGCCAAGGATGCCATGTGCGTCCTTTCAGTCAGGTTTGGACATGGCAGACTGTGTCAGCCGGTCCATGGCTAGGAGAACCGTGATATGCAGGTTTGCGTGGTTGCGGAAGTCGGGGTTTGCTCCTGATGTGCAATCCCGTCTTCTGAACATGCCCTTTGATGGTGTTCATCTGTTTGGCAGCAAGGCTGACGAGAGCCTTGAGAGGTTGCAGACCTCCAAGCTGCAGCAAAGTCTTTGAGAGCTGCAGTACATCAACCTCTGTCTTTTCATCCAAGGGGACAGCAATGGAGGGGAGGTTCCTTTTGGTACTACTCCTCCTTTGGTAGATCGAGAGGCGCTGCCAGTCAAAGGGGCCACCGTAGGAGTACCCGGGGTGGAAAGCAAGGTACTCGGGTGCCAAAGGTGCTCGGGCAGTTGCCTCTTTGCCCTCAGGCACTGCTGCATCTGCTCAGTCATGAGGCCCATGATTTGCCGGTTGGGGGCAGACTTGTGCAGCATCTTGGAGAATGACGGACCATTACTTCAGATGTGTGTTCTGGAGATCGTAGCCCACGGCTACTGTCTTCCCTTCCGGCAGAGGCCTCACGACAATCCACTGGGGAAGCTCTTTGAAGTGTCCAAATCCGCTCCTTGCACAGGAAATCCTATCCCTGCTGGAGAAAGGCGCCATAGAACTGGTGCCTGTAGCGGAGAGGAACAAGGGATGGTATTCCCCTTATTTTTTTATCCCGAAAAAAGACTGGGGATTGATACCCATCATGGACTTCCATTGGTTGAACAAGCTCCTCGAGAAAGAGTTGCCACCTTGAACTTGTCCTTCCTAAGTCCTCCAGGCCCTTAAACTTCAGGGTTGGTTGGTGTCTCTAGACCTCAAGGATGCTTACTTTCATGTGCCGATTCATCCAAAGCACAGGAAGTACCTGAGGTTCACGGTTGACGACTCGTATTTTCAGTTTCGGGTCCTGGTGGCAGCGTATCTCAGGAAAGGGGGGATTCAATTCTACCCCTACCTGGATGATTGGTTGATCAGGTGGCGCTCTCCCGAGCAAGTCCTGGATCATCTGTACGTCACCTGCCACTCCCTTCACAAGCTGGGCTTCTCCCTCATATTTAAAGATGTCACATTTGACACCTACCCAGTGGCTCCAGTCAGTACATCGGGCAGTGCTCGACACATCCCTGGGGCAGTGTTCGCCTCCTCAGGTGAGGGCTCATCACATTCTGCAGATGTTGGACAAGTTTCAACGTGCCCAGAGTCTCCCGGCGTTCGAATTCTTGAGGTTGCTCGGCTTCATGGCATCCTGCATTTTCCTGGTGCCAGAGGCCAGGCTGCGGATGAGATTGCTGCAGTGGGCTCTCAAGATGCAGTGGTCGCAGTTCTCGGGCAGGATGTCAGATCTCATTCAGATTCCGACCTCGGTCGCCCAGGATCTTCTATGGTGGGCCGACAAAGGCAATCCGATGAAGGGAGCACCATTTTGGCAGCCATGGCCGCATGCGACGATCCTGACTGACGCATCCCTCACAGGTTGGGGAGCTCATGCCAACGAGTTGACAGCCAGCGGACGTTGGTCTCCGTCAGAGTCCAGACTCCACATCAATCTGTTAGAGCTGAGGGCCGTCGGGCTAGCCCTGAAGGCATTTCTGCTGTCTGTGCGGGGGAAGAATGTCCTGATTATGACACAGTACAGTGGCCATGCACTACCTCAACAAAAAAGGGGGGGGGCAGGGTCACTCCCGTTGTGCAGGGAGGAAATGCAGCTCTGGTTCTGGGCCATGAAGCAGGAAAATTCGATTTCAGCAGTTCATCTGGCCAGAGACGAAAATGCAGCAGCGGACGCTCTGAGCAGGCAGAGCACGGTCTTTCACGAGTGGGAGCTGGCTCAGGAAGTTCTTTTGGAGATCTTTGCCCTTTGGGGAACCCCACAAGTGGATCTCTTCGCCACCAGTGTCAACCGGAAGTGCGAAAGATTCTGCTCATGGGAATTTCCTCCAAGAGGAGCCTTGGGGGAGGCGTTCGTGGTGGAGTGGTCCTTCCCACTGCTGTACGAGTTTCCTCCAGTCCCCATCATTCCGCAAGTGTTGCAGAGGTTCGGTTTCCGAATGATCCTCATTGCTCCAGCATGTGCCAGGTGAGCGTGGTACCTGGACCTTCTAGACATGTCCATCTGCCCTCCACGCCGTCTTCCCCACCAAAACAATCTGCTCTCACAGGAGGGAGGTCGGGTTCTCCATCCAGAGGTTAAGTCTCTCCGCCTTCATGCTTTGTATCTGAAAGGTTGCGGTATAAGGATTGGGACCTCCCCGAAGACGTGATAGAGGTGTTGCTTTCGGCCAGAAGGCCTGCAACGAAATCCCTGTACCGTTGCCGTTGGAGAAAGTTCTGTGACTGGTGCAGGGTTCAGAATGTGGATCCTTTCCAATGTTCCATTACTTTGGTTTGTCTTTTTTGCTTTCTTTAGCCCACAAGGGCCTGCAAGTGGGTACCATTAAGGGTTACCTAGCGCCGCTGTCCATATTTAAGCGCTCGTCTGATTAATGTTCTTATTTTAAGATTGCTTTGACTTCTCAGTTTCTAAAAGGGCTAACTAATGTGTTTCCACCGTCGCCTTTACAGGTGCCGGGATGGGATTTGAATTTGGTTTTAAAGTTCTTAATAGGAGCTCTGTTTGAGCCCTTACATACTTGTCCATTGAGTCTCTTGTCCTTTAAAACTGTGTTTTTAGTTGCGGTTACTTCTGCACGCAGTGAGTTGCAGGCACTTTCCGCCAATCCACCCTTTACTGTGTTACATAAGGACAGGGTTGTCCTGCGGGTGCGGCCTCCTTTTCTTCCGAAGGTTGTGTCGGAATTCCATTTGAGCCAGAAGGTGATTCTTCCAGCGTTTTATCCTTCTCCACATCCTGGTAAAGAAGAGGAGAGGCTCCATAGGTTGGATCCTAGAAGAGCTTTGAGTTTCTATCTCTCACGGATGTCCCGGGTCAGAGTGGACGATCAGCTGTCTGCTGGTTATGCTGGAAGGCGCTTTGGCCAGACTGTTAAGAAACAGACCTTGTCCAGATGGATCATTTTGACGATCTCTGAGTGTTATCGTTTGGAGGGAAAGGACCCTCCAGTAGGCTTACGGGCTCACTCTACTAGGGGTGTGGCTCCCTCCACTGCTCTACAGAGGGGCGTTCCTATTCGCAATATTTGCGAAGCAGCCTCATGGGCCTCTGTCCATACGTTTGTGAGACACTATTCCTTGGACTCCATGCATGGGCAGGATTTGGCGTTTGGTAAGGCAGTCCTCTATTCGTCTATTTGATTGGGCATTCTAAAATTCTAAATTGTAAATTCTTTTCCCACCTCCATAAGTTGGTACTGCTTTGGGAGTCTGTCATAGATGTGGAATACGTCGGAGGACACAATCCCCTTGAAGAACAAGTTACTTAACATATCTGGTAACGTTCTTTCGATCGGATGTTCCTCCGACGTATTCCACATCGCCCTCCCAGCCTGCCCCTCTACTGATTTTCCTATGCGATTGCAGCTTACATTTCCACAAGGCTTTCTGCAGTCATACTGGCAGGAGATTGGTGCCACACGTTCTGGGAAAAAAACTATAACTGAGGCAATGGGCGCTGTGCGTCCTATATATAACATCTGGTGACGTCGACCCTCGACGGTGGCCCTCGAGGAACAACGGCTAGACGCAGGACGCCCTCTGCCGAAAATTTTCCAAAGCAGCACAGCTGTGGACATTACCTGCCATAGATGTGGAATACGTCGGAGGAACATCCCATCGAAAGAACGTTACCAGATATGGTAAGTCATTTTTTCTTCTCTGCCATTGATAATTGGTTTGGAACCCTTATGCAGTCCACTAATTCCGGGTTGTTCGACCAATTGAAATTTCCCGACTTTGACCTGCCATTTCTTTTAGCCCAGAAACTAATCTGAAGTCATCCAGTTCGGCCATTTATACAGGCATGGATGTTTCCGGCTCTGTAATGGCTATGAGCATGTCGTCTGCAATCGTCTTGTGTGCCAACCCCGCCATATCTATGCTGCAAATCTGGTCCGAATCACAAATTCTAGCCAACAGTGGTTCCATCTGTATAGCGTTAAGTAACGGGGACAAGAGGCACCCTTGTTTTGTTCCCATTTAATTGCTATGCTGCCTCAGAGTCCCATTCACCGTTATTCTAATCTTCTGGGAGCAGTAATTGGCCTGTACCATACGCAGGATTCCCCACCCCCCCTCTCTTTCCACTCCAAATGCCTTATCTTCCATAGTTCTAAACAGGAAGGGCCATTCAACCCTGTCAAATGCTTTCTTGGAATCTAGCGATACCAAGAGCACTGGTGCGCAGGTTATTGCTATCTTTCCTAGCAGGTGACATACCCTACAAGTGTTATCATGCGTTTGTAGAATGAATCCCGGCTGATCTAACCCTATCAATTTCGGTAAGGGGGTCCACCAGTCTAGCTGCTAGGATTTTAGTGTATGTTTTGGCATCGGTATTGATCAATGCTATTGGTCTATAGGGGCTCGAGTCCTTAATTGCGCCTTTTATTCTGAATGAATTGAACATTCTAGTGAGTCGTTGAGCTATGATCTCTTGATACAGTTTGTAAAAATCTTGCAAGGTATTCATCTGGCCCCAGAGCTTTATTTCGTGGTAGGGACTGTATCGCCTGAATCGCCTCTTCCTCTCGTTTATCCTCCTCCATCCTGTCCCTCTCCCCCTGTGTGATAGTTGGTAGGTTGGCCCCTTTTAAGTATGTCACTAATTTCCATGTCTGGATCATTAGAGGTATATAATGCTTTATAGTAACCGCAAAGTACCTCCACGATTCCTTCGTTGGTAGTTTTGTAGTCCCCAATTTTTTTTAATTTTTTTTTCAGTATTGTGTGGGATCTTGTTCAAACTTTTAATTGTCTTCTGAGCAGTTTGTCCGCTTTGTTTGCTTTTACGTAATAGTTGTTTTGTTAAGGGTATTGCTTTTTCTGCATATTTAGTGCAGTGTTTCTAGCTGGCCTTGCGCATGTTTCAATGCCCTTTGCAGACTCTGAGGGGCCTTTTGCTATTTCTGCCAAAATAACTTATTTTTTCTTCCAATTCCTCTTCCCAACCTCTCCGCTGCCTGTCCCATTTCACCTTCATTACAATTAGATGTCCCCTAAACACTGCCTTAAAGGTGTCAAATACCATTTTGGGTGCAGTGTTTTGGGAGTCATATTCTACAAAATAGGTTTTAATTGTATCCAGAATCGTAGTAGCCAGTACTGGGTCTTGCATCAAATTCTCTGGGAATTGCCACCCAAACACCTGCAGGTATAACCCCCCACCCCCACCTCTATTAGCATTGTTAATGGGGCATGATCCGACAAGGCGATAGTTCCCAGATCTGCATCCTTCACCTTTCCCACTAAACGCGTTAAGACCCATATATAATCTATCCTTGACATGGTTAAATGGACATGGGAATAGTGTGTGAAACCTTTGGTCTGGCTCTTAGTCGCTCGCCAGACATCATGGAGGGCCAGCAGCGTGTTGATATTTTATTTAGGCGCTTGGATGGCGCCAGTGTATGGTGACTTGTCCTTGAGCTCCTATCTAAAGCCCACTGCCAGTGGACACGTGCTACAGGCCAAAGAGACATCAACTTCTTGGAATTTCGGCAGTCCTCAAGGCTCTTCAGGCCTTTCAGCAAAATCTTACAGGTCAAACAGTGCAAGTCCTTACAGACAACCACTGCCATATTCTACATAAACAAGCATGGAGACACACACTCTCTGTCCAAGCTATCCCAGGAGCTCAAGCGGAACGTGTTCCTAACCTCTCAACATGTTCCAGGCGAACTCGATTCTCTTTCAGACACTCTAAGCAGATGCCCTCTACCAGAAGAACATGAGTGGCAACTCAACAGAGATATCTTAGACGGAATATTCTCACAACGGGGTCACCCCATTAGACTTGGACATCACAAGCCTAAACGCACAATGCCCAGATTTCGCGTCCAGGTTTCCCCAACCAGGGTACAAGGGGAACACCCTGTGGATGAACTGGTCAGGAAAATTTGCTTATGCTCCCCCATGCCCCCTTACACAACTCCTGAGCAAAATAGTTCACAAGATGCACCAGGAACAAGTAACTTTAATACTGGTTGCTCCTATATATAAGGTATATAAGGTAGTCTCACCCACAGATATGTGGGTGAGACTACCTTGGTTTAAATATCTGCTCAAACTGGAGATGTGCGACCCAATCAAGCTCCTGTGCCCGTACAACATGGTAACACAACACAAGGAGCATCTCTCCATTCGTGCCTTCAATCTATGAACTTGGCAGCTTGTCTCCTGAAGTCATAGAATTTGGCCACTTGAATAGTCTACAAAGGTGTATGGATATCCTAAAGGAGGCACGTAGACCCAACACCAAACACTGCTATTTCATTAAGTGGAAGAGATGTGTGATATGGTGCAGGTCACCAACCCTAAACCGAAGAGAATGTTCCCCAGCTAACATTCTACATTACATGCTTTACCCACTAGACTCCGGCCTAGTATTCAACTCCATCAAAGTACATCTGGCGGAACTGTCCGCTTACACCATTTCACAAAACAAGGTGTCCTGGTGGAAAGTTCCTGTCATTAAAGCATTTATGGAAGGGGTAAAGAGGCTACACCCTCCAATTTCCAACCCTCCTCCGGGTTGGGATTGTAATGTCGTGCTCTCCAAGCTCCATGGGTCCACATTTTTAGCCTATGCACAAGGCCAGCCTAAAACATCTGACTTACAAAACTGCATTCCTAGTAGCTATCGCCTCTATAAAACAGGTCTGAGCTGCAGGCTTTATCCGTACAAGACCCTTTATTCATAATCCACAAGAACAAGGTTGTCCTCTGACCACATCCTAGTTTTTCAACTAAGCTCATCTCAGAGTTCCATGTTAATCAATCCATAGAACTTCCTACCTTCTTTCAAAATACATCCAACTCAGCTGAAGGAGCCTCCATACACTTGATGTACGGAGGGTGGTCTTGTACTTTGTGAACAAAACTAAACCTCTAAGAAAAATGCACCAACTCTTTGTTGCCATTGCACCTGGGAGAGAGGACGATCACGTATCAAAATACGGCATCACCAAATGGATAGGGTAGTGCATACAGCTCTGCTATTCTCTATAAGAGTGTTACCTTTCATGCCGAGGGCTCACTCTACCAGAGCCACCTTAGCCTTCATTACAAACGTTCCTCTAGATGCCATTTACAAAGCTGTTACATGGAGTTCCATTCATACTTTCACACAGCATTCTTGCTGTGTGAAAGTATGAATTATTAACACCCAATCTAAAGCAGATTCACAGGTGGGACAAGCGGTTCTAAAACATCTATTCGAAGGGATTGTGTCCTCCGACGTATTCCTTATCTATGATATTTGTATCTCCAGCTTGCTGGCCTCGGAACATTTTTTTCCCAGTAGAGGGCGCTGTGCGTCGACGTCCGTCGAGTAGGTGCTCCTCGACGGCCACCGTATCGACGCCGACGTCATCATGCCTATAAATGGCCACGCGCAGCGTCCGTTGCTCAGTTCCGTTTTTCCCCGTTTCGTGTTTCGGAATACCGTTGCTCAGTTCATCAGTCGATATATATTCATATTTCCTCGAGAAAACCGACTCCTACTCGATGGCTTCCTCCTCCGACCCGACGACTCCTCGGTCCGGTTTCAAAAAATGCTGAGACTGTTGGGAGAAAATGTCGTTGAAGGATCCTCACAGGATCTGTTTGTGGTGTCTGGGAATCGAACACCAGTGTTCGGAGTGTGAGGAATGCCTATCCATGACGGCGAAAGCCTTGAAGGAGCGTAAGGGGAAGCTCGAGAGAGGTAAGTCAATTTTAAGTTCCTCGAAAGTTTCCGCGGTAGAGTCGAGGCATTCTCGGTCTAGGTCTCGAAGTGGCTCCCACCACTCGTCGAGGTCTAGACACTCGAAAAAAAGACGAAGAAGATCCCCTTTATCGTCTTCTAGTTCCCCTGAAAGAGTAAATTGCCCCACAAAACACAGCTCTCAAGCTGAGTGGGAGGAATTCAGAAAAAAGATGCTAAGCGTCTTCGAGAAAGCGGCCTCGTCCCCCTCGAAGTCAGCTGAGGGTGATACCCCAGGTGAAAAGCCCAAAAAATCTAAACGCTGCGAGTCGAAGCACCCGGCGAAAGAGTCGACCCGAAAGCGCCATGAGCCTTCGGGAAGTAAAGCATCTTCGACGCCATCGTCAAAAACCCCTTCGAAGCATAGATCAGCGCCATCGACGCCGTTATCGAAGGGTTCTTCGACGCATCCATCGATCGAGTCGACGCCGACATTGACGCCGATAAAAGAAATACCCACGGCTACTCCACAGCCAACGGTTACACCGAGAGCCTCCGACACGACGTCGAGCGAAGCATAGATCAGCGCCATCGACGCCGTTATCGAAGGGTACTTCGACGCATCCATCGATCGTGTCGACGCCGGGGTCGACGCCGATAAAAGAAAGACCCACGGCTACTCCACAGCCAACGGTTACACCGAGAGCCTCCGACACGACGTCGAGCGTCGTCGACATCCTCGAGCAGGATTCCAATCCTCTCGAGTTCTTCGAGGCCTCTTCCAGTTTTCTCGACGCCTTTGTCGGCGCCTTCGAGGATTTTTACATCGGCGTCGACGACATCGACCTTTTCAAGGCCACTGATGATGGCTCCCTCTGCTTTAGAGATGGGTTTTATACCATTTCACAGACCAGAGCATCCCCCCTTAACTTAATTTTTTGAAGAAAGGGAAGATTCTGATCAAGAAAGGCCTTTTGGGCTGCAGAGGACCACATTACCTGAACCAGAGACTTTTGCCTCTGAGGAAAAAAGGTTGAAAGACCTTCAGGATGCATTACAGGAAGCAAGTGGCCTAGACACTTCCCCAGAAGTGGAATTTGTCAAACCAGAACCAGGGGAACATGCTGATACCCCTTATAGAACCCTAATGTCAAGAATTATGGAGTTCATGGGTTGGTCTGTGCCTTCACCTGTTTTTCAACAGGATGACCTCACAGATATTCTGGATAAATGTCCACAGGAGGATCCTGTGGTTCCCTTTCATTCTGCTTTACAAAGAAAGATTTTAACTAACTGGGAAACTCCTGAAGTTGTCCCTGCGGTTAACAAGAAGTTGTCAGCGAAATATAGGGGATCTGCTGCTGACCCTGAATACCTATCTAAGCACCCTACTCCAGAGAGTCTTGTGGTCCAGGCTGCAACTTCATTAGGCAGTACTTCTGCTTACCCCACTGCTCCTCAGGATATGGATGATAAAACATATGCCGCCATGGCTAAGAAAGTCTTCTCAGCCTGTAGCATGGCTTTAAAATCTATTAATGCAACTTGTACGCTCGCTAGGTTCAGCCACACTCTTTGGGGGTATGCTTCATCGGCGGCTGACTGCATACCGGAAGGAGAAGAAAGGGACGCATTTTTAAATATCTTCAGAGATGGTAAAGATGCAATGTGTGAGTCCCTTCAAACTGGCATTGATTCTGCTGACAGTATTAGCAGGGCCATGGCGGCAAGCACCACAATCCGCAGGCATGCGTGGTTGAGAAAGTCCGGCTTTGCTTCTGACGTACAGGCCAGACTTTTAAATATGCCCTTTGACGGTTCTTCCCTATTTGGTAAAAAGGCGGATGACAGTTTGGAAAAACTACAAACATCTAAAGCAGCAGCTAAGTCACTAGGAGCTGCAATCCGACAAACTAATTTTCGTCCCCCAGGATCCTCTTGGAGAGGAAGGTCCTTTCGCTACTATGCCTCATATGGAAGAGGAGGAAGAGGACGGCCAACTCAGAGGCCAAGGAAAATTTACCGGTGGTGGACGGGGTAAAGGAAAGAAAGCCGCATCAGCAGGAGCCGCTTTACCTTCGGCAACTGCATCAGCCGCTCCCAAACCTCTCTGAGGTCTCCCATCACAAGACACCTGTAGGGGGCAGGTTAACTCACCATCTGACGGAATGGCAGGCTATTACGTCAGATGCTTGGGCATTGGAGACACTTGCCCAAGGTTACTGCCTGCCTTTTCTACGCATCCCTCAGACATCCACCGGGGAACAGCTCTCTGAAAGTGCTGGATCCGCTCCTCTTGCAGGAAGTTGTAGACCTGCTAGAGAAAGGTGCCATAGAACCGGTACCTGTAGCGGACAGGAACAAGGGATGGTACTCCCCCCCCCCCCCTACTTTCTCATACCAAAGAAAGACAGAGGACTGAGACCCATCCTGGACTTACGAGAATTGAACAAGTTCCTCAGGAAGGACAAGTTCAAGATGGTAACTCTCTCTCAGATCCTTCAGGCCCTTCAGCTTCAGGACTGGTTGGTATCTCTGGACCTTCAGGATACTTATTTCCATGTGCCAATCCATCCCAAGCACAGGAAGTACCTGAGGTTCGCAATTGGCAACTCTCATTATCAATTTCGAGTTCTGCCATTTGGTCTGACCTCTGCCCCCGAGGGTCTTCACCATACTAATGTCGGTTGTGGCTGCAAGTCTAAGGAGGGAAGGGATTCACGTCTACCCCTACCTGGACGATTGGTTGATCAGAGCAGTTTCTTCGGAACAAGCTCGGATCCAACTAGATTATGTCTGCCACTTCCTTCACAAGCTGGGCTTCTCCCTCAATTTAAAGAAGTCACAGATGATACCATCACAAAGACTCCAGTTCATTGGAGCAGTCCTGGACACGTCCCTGAGAAAAACATCGCCACCAGAGGTGAGGGCTCAAGATATTCTGCAGATGGTCACCAGGTTTCAAAATGCCCAACGTCTCCCATCCTACGACTTTTTGAGGTTGCTAGGCCTCATGGCATCCTGCATATTCCTTGTGCCAGAGGCTCGCCTGAGAATGAGATCCCTTCAGTGGGCACTGAGGACTCAGTGGTCACAATTCTCAGGGAGGATGACAGATCTCCCCCGGATTCCGGACAAGGTAGCCCACGACCTTCAATGGTGGGCCTCTCCAGAGAACATCTTGAAAGGAGAACTGTTTTGGCAACCATGGCCGGAGATAACAGTAGTCGGACGCCTCACTCACGGGGTGGGGAGCCCATGCCAACGACTTGACCATCAGCGGTCGTTGGTCTCCATCGGAGTCCAGACTACACATCAACCTGTTGGAGCTGAGAGCCATCAGACTGGCACTGAAGGCTTTTCTGCCGTCTGTACGGGGGAGAAACGTTCTGATAATGACAGACAATACAGTGGCCATGCACTACCTCAACAAAAGAGGAGGCGTAGGGTCACTGCCACTGTGCAGAGAGGCGATACAGCTCTGGTTTTGGGCAATTCAGGAAGGAATCTCTCTATCGGCAATTCACCTAGCCGGAGATAAGAACTTGGCAGCGGACGCTCTGAGCAGGCAGAACAGTCTCCCACAAATGGGAGATAGCTCAGGAAGTCCTTCAAGAGATCTTCGCCCTTTGGGGAACCCCTCAAGTGGATCTGTTCGCCACCAGTATCAACGGGAAGTGCGACAGATTTTGTTCAAGGGAATTTCCCCCGAGAGGAGCTCTAGGAGACGCGTTCGTAGTGGACTGGGAGTTCCCTCTTCTGTACGCGTTTCCTCCGGTCCCTGTCATTCCTCAAATGATCAGGAGGTTGAGAAGGTTTCAGAAGACCATGATCCTAATTGCCCCGGATTGGGCCAGGAGAACGTGGTACCCGGACCTTCTGGACATGTCCATCTGTCCTCCAATTCGTCTACCGTACAGAGAGGATCTTCTCTCGCAGAAGGGAGGTCAGGTTCTCCATCCAGCCATCAAGACCCTCAACTTTCACGCTTGGTATCTGAAAGGTTGAGGTACAAGGATTGGGACCTTCCAGATGACGTCATGGAGGTGTTGCTTTCGGCCAGAAGACCAGCAACTAAGACTCTATACCGCTGCCATTGGAATAAAGTTTGCAGCTGGTGCAGAGAAAAGAATATCAAACCCTTTTCATGTGGTACACCTGCGGTGTTATCCTTATTTTATTTGGCAAATTCAGGCCTTCAAATTGGCACTATTAAGGGCTATCTCGCAGCGCTATCGATCTTTAAGCGCACTGCAGAGGAGCCATCGTATTTCAAAATTCCATTGGTAATACAATACCTGAAAGGTCTAACTAATGTTTACCCTCCAAGACCATTCCAAGTTCCCTTATGGGACTTAAATCTAGTTTTAAACTTCCTAAAGGGTGCTCCTTTTGAACCACTCCACTCTTGTTCATTGAAGTTTCTCACCCTCAAAACTGTTTTATTGGTAGCATGAACATCTGCTAGAAGGGTTAGCGAGATACAAGCCCTGTCTTGTAAACCTCCTCATACAACTTTTCACAAGGACAAAGTAGTGCTAAAGGTGAAGCCTAACTTCCTCCCAAAGGTAGTTTTCGGAATTTCACATTACTCAGAAGAATACTCTACCTTCATTCTATCCTCCTCCCCATCCGGGGAAAGAGGAAGAGAGACTACACAGGCTGGACCCTAAGCGAGCCTTGAGTTTTTATATCAGTAGACTTGCTAAAATTAAACAAGCAGACCAACACTTTGTAGGTTACGCAGGACATGAGTTAGGATTACCAATAACCAAACAAACCATCTCCAGATGGATTATTTTAGCCATTCTGGAATGCTACAAACTGGCAGGGAAAGAGCCCCCTCAAAATCTAAGGGCTCATTCGACCAGGGGTATCGCAGCATCCTCAGCTCTTCAAAGAGGGGTACCAATTAGAGACATATGTGCGGCTGCCACATGGTCGTCTGCACGTACCTTTACCAAATTTTATAGCCTGGATTCCTCCTCTAGTCAAGAGACTAGATTTGGCAAAGCTGTGTTACACTCTGTTCATTCCTAAAGGGTAATATGGCATCTCTTACTCCCGCCTCCAATCACATACACTGCTATGGGAGTCCATCATAGATAAGGAATACGTCGGAGGACACAATCCCTTCGAAGAACAAGTTACTTCTTAACTTGTAACGGTCTTTCGATGGGATGTTCCTCAAACGTATTCCTTATCGCCCCTCCCATCCACCCCCGCAGTTACATTTCCCTTGTGGTTGCAGCTTACGCTCCTTCAAGGGTAGTAACCATTCATACAATAACTACTTTACTCTCCAAAACGGAACTGAGGAACGGACGCTGCTCGTGGCCATTTATAGGCATGATGACGTCGGCGTCGATACGGTTGCCGTCGAGGAGCACCTACTCGACGGATGTCGGCGCACAGCGCCCTCTACTGGGAAACATTTTTTCCGAGGCCAGCAAGCTGGAGATACAAATATCATAGATAAGGAATACGTCGGAGGAACATCCCATCGAAAGAACGTTACAAGGTAAGAAGTAACTTGTTCTTTGCTGCTGTAGCTTCTCACTTCCCACCTCCTTCTCCTGATACTGCTCGCTATCTATGCATAGCATGTCCACAATCCCCAGACTGGATACATTACTCGCTGTAATTCTGGTGATTGTATCTGCTTAGATTCACATGGGCCCACCCTACCGCCCCTACTGGAGTAGAAGGCGCATAGATGTTTTTCTGGGTTATCACTCTTTCTCCTTTGTTACATCTGTACTCACGCCACACTTCATGCAACCTCCTGTCGGAAACAATCAATCTGAGGAACCTTGACGCGTGACGGGCCATGGGTTCAGTACACTTCACACTAGGGATAGTATTACTAACGCGCCCTGTCGACGTCCGTTTTTGACTTTCTTGTAATACTCTGCGACTACCACTAGATGTCACATACTATGCAGTATGTGAATCTAAGCAGACACAAGCACCAGAAATAGGATTACGGTGAGTAATGTATTATATCTATATCTATATTTATGATGTTTGTTAATCTGCTTAGAATCACATGCTGTGCATAGGTCCGACATCCAGTGGTCACTGTGGAGTATTGCATTTTGTTTTTCGTAGTCGAAAAGGGGATGTCGACAAGGCGTGTCTGAAACACTATCCCTATAGTGACGTGCGTTGTACCCACAATCCCTCACGCGTCGAGGTCCCTCAGATTGTTTTTTTCCGCCCAGCTACTGGTCGCCTTTACGCGGAGCTCCTCGAGAGACATTGCAGATTTCATCTCCTCGACCTTTGGTCGTTTTCTTATAATATATAACACATAGATCCCTCCCTCGACGCAGTTGTGAAGCTGTTTCTCCGCCGTGCAAGATCTTCGACGGAGGGGACGAGCGGAGGAGATCCTTCGGCGTTGCCGAACACGTGGCCTGGTCTCGCAGGCCAAATACAGTAGGGAGAGTGGGGTCGTGGGACATCTCTTGTTTCCTTTCTGAGAATGCCTTTCCCTTGGGGTCGTTATCACGATGTACTGCCTCAGCTATGGAGAGGACACCCTTTAGGTTTTGCCCGTGTTGCAAGGGCAAGTTCACTTGGAAGGACAAGCTTTCACGCTGTAACCGCTGCTTGCCCCTCGATCACAAGGAGGAGGGTTGCACGGCTTGTCGGCTTCTTAAGCCAAAGACTCTAAAAGACCGTAGGGTCAAGAGGTGGGCGGCCCACGCTATATCGAAGGCCGATTCCTCACCCGCCGCCGCTACCACTGACAATGACGAGGAACGTGATAACACGACCTCCGCTACGGAAGTCGTAAACCCCTCTAAAGAGCGCTCGCGCTCTTAGTCGTCGGTCCCCGGCCCCGACGGGCTCGGCTCACGCCCTGCTTATGGGGATGAACACCCCGGCGACACTGACGCACACGATACCACCCATAAGCACACAACCCACGGCTTTTCTTCGTCAAAGACGAAGAAAGCATCAGCGCCCAAGGAGACGCAGGTTCCACCGGCGGCCTCCTCGGACCGTTCAGATTCGAAGCCCCTCTCGCAGCCGCGACCAGCGACTGGGCTTTCGGAAAATAAGGGCGCCGCCCCCAAACCATCGGCCGACGCGCACCAGCAGAGAGCGTACGCCGCCATAGAACGATCGACACCCGTAACGTCGAAACCACAGCCCTCCTCTGACAAACTAGTCGCAGAGAGCTTGGCGAGGATCGTTGTAGCCGACGGCCAGAAGCGTACGCCGAAAGACAAGTCGAGCGCTACGCAGAGGTCGAAAGACACACCGAAAAGGCCCGAAGAAGGACAGGGACTACCCCCTTCAGTCGGGGGGACCCCCAGCACACCGGAAGGCTTCTCTGATGGCGACGGGAAACTTTCCCCGACGTTATGGGAGAGGTCGAGCCGTTTTCAGGCGGAAGACACTAATTTTCCCCCGCTAGACCGCTCAGGGGTACCCCATGAGACCATGGAAAGGCTCCATCTCTGCATGGAGAGGTTCATGAAGACCCAGAACCCTCCCACTCCCAAGAGAACAAGAGAAGGGCCTCAGGAGGACCCCAGGGGTAAATATCCGAGACTATTCAACCCCTCCCAGCAGGACACAGCCTCAGATTTCCATAATGTGTATGACCTCACTGGTGAGGAGCAATACTTGGAGGAGGAGGATGAATTTGTGGACGATGAAGAGGGACAGAACCAGGAGGAAGGTCTGGAAGACAGCCCAGACATGGTAGGAGAAGGCTTCGGAGAAGATCCAGAAGAAGGGCCTTCACATCCCTGGCAATCCCCATCAGTATATTCGGACACTGATGTCCTGAACCTAAATCCTCCTGACAATTCACCTGTTAGGAACACGTCTCCCATAGACTATCAGCCCACATTCAATGCCCTGTTGTGCAGGGCAGCAGCACATTTCGAACTGGACACTGGGGAGATCTCTCCTGAAAGACTTTGTGGAAAGAGTAATTAAGGAGAAACCCCCGGTCAGCCAGACCATTCCCCTCCTCGCTTCAGTGAAGAGAAGAATCATCCCTTCGCTATCCACACCCGCACTAATCAGAGGAGTTAATCCAAGAATTGAAAAACCTTTCACTCCTTCACCCTCAGACCCGCTGTACATCAGGGGACATTCTATTCCTGACTCCCTTGTAGTAACTAATGCAAGGAAGAGGGCAGGGGTGCCGCTGTCCACCAGCGAGGCACCACCTGACAAGGAGGGCAAGAGATTATATGCCCTTGGAAAGAGAGTCACATCCTCGGCTGCCTTTTCTGCAAGAATTGCGAACAACAATTCCTTGCTAGCTAGCTACGTGGACGCGCAGTGGGCCAAACTGCGCAAAGACGCCGAAGAAGCGCCGGAACTGCTACGGACACGCCTGCTATCAACTATTGGCGAGGGAACCCAGGTCATCCAGAGCATTGTGAAGAACTCTCTGGATGCTGCAGAGACAGCGGGACGTTCCCTGGTTCAGGGAATACTCCTAAAACGCCATGTATGGCTGCGTAACTCCGGGTTCAAACCGGAGACGCAGGCGTCTTTATTAAATAAACCTATTGAAGACTCAAACCTCTTCGGGAAAGCGGTGGATGAGGCTCTGGAAATGGCTAAAAAAGAGTTCGATACTATCAAAACTCTTGACCAGATCTCTTAGCCCACTACCAGACGCGGCTATGGCAACAAACGCTTTTTTCGTGGCCAACGCCAACAGAATCAGCAGCAACAGTACCCTGCCACCAATTACCAGACCAATAGTGGGCAGTACAGCCAAAGAGGCCAGCGCCGTGGCAAAGGGAGAGGTCGGGGGTCCACCCCCAGAGGCTCCCAAGCCCCCAACAACACCAAGTGACGCGAAGATTCGCGTCCCCTCCCATGCAACACCGGTCAGAGGCCGGCTAACATCCTTTCTTCCAGCATGGGAGGGAATAACGTCAGACCGCTGGGTACTTTCCACCGTAGCCCACGGATACTGCATCAAATTCAACGGTTCCCCAACATACAGACCCCCGAGGGGGCGACGCATGACACCAGAACACCTTGCCATCCTTCTCCAAGAAGTAGACCAACTGCTGAAAAAGGAGCCATAGAAGTCGTGCCTCTATCTCAGGTAACGGAAGGTATTTATTCAGTGTACTTCCTTGTACCCAAAAAGGATCTAACCATGCGCCCTGTATTAGATCTGTGCCCAGCGAACAAGTTTGTCAAACCCCAGAAGTTTCGTATGGTGACCTTACAGGAAGTGATCAACCTGCTATCACAAGGAGATTACATGACAACACTAGACATGAAAGATGCATACTTTCATATTTTAATGTTGCCAGCGCACAGAAAATACCTCAGGTTCATGATAGAGGGCAAATACTACCAGTTGTTCAGAGTGCTACCCTTTGGCATAGCATCTGCACCAAGGGTATTCACGAAGGTACTGGCAGTGGCAGCGGCCCACCTGCGCAGGTTGTCCATCCCAGTTTACCCTTACCTCGACGACTGGCTCATAACAGGGGATTCTTACGAAACATGCTTCTCCAATACCCAAAAGACTGTAGACCTTTTGTTCCAGCTGGGCTTCTCCATCAACGAAAAGAAGTCCAGCCTAGACCCCAGCCAGATCAAACAATTCCTAGGGGCTCTAATTCAAACAAAGGACGGCCTTGTCTTCCCCTCCAACGAGAGGGTCCAAAACATGCTGTTTCAGATCCCTCAATATGTGGCCGGTCGAGAGGTGACGGTACGCAAAGCAATGCGCTTGCTAGGAATGATGGCGTTGTGTATTTATTTGGTACCTCACGCGCGCCTGCGCATGCGCCCAATGCAAGAGTGGCTCAACAGCCAGTGGTGTCAGGCCAGTGGACTATGGGACGATCTAGTGGTGGTCTTGCAGGCCTTGGTTCTCTCGCTACGGTGGTGGACAAAGGAAAACCTGGTAAGAGGGAAACCCTTTGCCACACCCGCGGCAGAAGCCACTCTAACCACAGACGCATCCCTCACAGGATGGGGGGGCGCACCTATCCCATCAGACTGCTCACGGAGTGTGGACTCCGAACGTAGCATCCAAACACATACATCTACTGGAGCTACTAGCTGTGTTCAAGGCGCTAAAAGCCTTCCAGGAACACCTACAAGGCAAAACAGTGATGGTCCTTACAGACAGCACCACAGCCATGTACTACATCAACAAGCAGGGGGGCACCCACTCTCCAGGACTGTCCAAACTGGCCCAAAATATATGGAAGTGGGCTCTCAAACAAAACATGTTCCTACTGTCACAACATGTACCAGGGGAACTCAATCTGCTGGCAGACAAACTCAGCAGAGATTTCCCCCTGCCCGAAGAGTACGAATGGCGACTGCACGAAGACATCGTCTTCGACGTCTTCACGCAATGGGGATTCCCAGAAATAGACCTGTTCGCAACCCTGGAGAATTCACAATGCCAAAGTTACGCCTCCAGGTACCCCCAGAACCAATCCAAGGGGAACGGTCTGTCGATTCAATGGTCAGGGAAACTTGTTTACGCTTTTCCCCCGACTCCTCTTCTCAACAAGGTGGTGCACAAGATGCACCAGGAACAAGTGACCATGATACTGGTGGCCCCAATGTGGGCCCGACAGCCATGGTTCGCTCACTTGATGGAGATGTCTCTATCCCCCCCAGTGAAACTCCCCTGCCCGTACAACATGCTGTCACAAGACAAGGGCAGGACTCTGCAACCATGCCCCCAGAACATGAACTTAGCAGCCTGGCTCCTGAGATCATAGAATGTGGACATCTACAGCTCCCGCAGAGATGCATGGACATCCTCAGGGAAGCCAGAAAACCTAACACTAGCCACTGCTATTCTAGCAAGTGGAAGAGATTTGTCATCTGGTGCAGAGGAAAGAGCATCAACCTGATTGACTGCTCTCCCACACATATTGTTCTATACCTGACCCATTTATTGGATTCAGGTCTAGTGTTCAATTCCATTAAAGTCCACCTAGCGTCACTTTCTGCATACACCACTTCCCAACTCAAAGTGTCGTGGTGGAAGATCCCTGTTATAAAGGCCTTCATGGAGGGAGTAAAGAGAATACACCCCCCGATAGCTGACCCAGCTCCCGGATGGGACCTTAACGTGGTACTTAGCAGACTCATGGGCTCACCATTTGAACCCATGCACAAAGCATCTCTTAAAGACCTCACTCTTAAAACTGCTTTTCTAATAGCTATCACCTCCATCAGGAGAGTAAGTGAACTGCAGGCTCTTTCTGTTCTAGACCCCTTCGTTACAGTTCACAGAGATAAGGTGGTTCTACGCACGCACCCAAGGTTTGCACCGAAATTCATCTCAAAATGCCACGTAAACCAGTCTATAGAACTACCAACGTTCTTTCAAAATCCTGCCAACTTGGGAGAAAAAAGTCTGCACACACTAGATGTACGCAGAGCGGTCATGTTCTACATGGAAAGAACCAGACCACTGAGGAAGACTAATCAGTTCTTTGTCTCGGTGGCAGCAGGAAGAGAAGGGGATGCAGTTTCAAAGTCCACTATTTCTAGATGGATTGTTCAATGCATCACTCTCTGCTATAGTCTAGCTAAGAGAGAACTGCCCTTTAAGCCAAGAGCACACTCTACTCGAGGCACGGGGGCGTCCATAGCAAATGTTCCCCTTGAGTCCATCTGCAAAGCGGCTACCTGGAGTTCTGTGCACACCTTTACAAAACACTACTGTCTAGATGCACACTCGAGATCTCACTCCCAGGTGGGACAGGCAGTATTAAGACATCTTTTCTCTACTGTTCCTTCTCATAACCCACCGCCAACTCCAGGTACTGCTCGCTAGTCTATGCACAGCATGTGATTCTAAGCAGATTAACAAACATCAGAAGACAATGCATTACTTACCGTAAAAGCATTTATGATGGTTGTATCTGCTTAGATTCACATGCACAGCATGTGATTCTAAGCAGATTAACAAACATCAGAAGACAATGCATTACTTACGGTAAAAGCATTTCTGATGGTTGTATCTGCTTAGATTCACATGCGCCCACCCTTCCTCCCCGCTCGGATGGAAGGAACATAGACTTCCTTTTATATCTCTCTTTTCTGTACTCACTCACGTCTAGAAGGCTCCCTCAGGGCAGAAAAATACAAACAGAGGGACCTCGACGCGTGAGGGATTGTGGGTACAACGCACGTCACTATAGGGATAGTGTTTCAGACACGCCTTGTCGACGTCCCCTTTTCGACTACGAAAAACAAAATGCAATACTCTGCAGTGACCACTGGATGTCAGACCTATGCACAGCGTGAATCTAAGCAGATACAACCATCAGAAATGCTTTTATGGTAAGTAATGCATTGTCATATATATTTCTGAGGCTTGTGGAATCTGCTTAGATCACATGCTGTGCATAGGCCGACTTCTAGTGGAAGCTGCGGAGTATTAGTTTGTTTTTCGAAACTCGAAAATGGGTGTCGACACAGGGCGTGCCAGTAATACTATCCCTAGTGTGACGTCCACTGTACCCAAGATCTCTCACGCGTCTAGGATCCTCAGATTGTTTTTTTCCGCCATACTGGTCGGAAGCATTTTGCGGAGCCCCCTGGCCTTAGCCATACTTTTGCTAAAAATTTAAAAAAATAATCTATTGACATCCTTCCCCACCACAACGTCGAACGTCGACACTCGACATCGGCTGGAGAAGAAATCGACCGTCGGCTGCTGCACGACGGATTTGGGCCTCGGAAGGCTGCTGGCCTCGGAAGGCTGCTGGCCTCGGAAGGCTGCTGGCCTCGGCCTGGGCCTCGGAAGGCTGCTGGCCTCGGAAGGCTGCTGGCCTCGGAAGGCTGCTGGCCTCGGCCTGGGCCTCGGAAGGCTGCTGGCCTCGGAAGGCTGCTGGCCTCGGCCCGGGCCTCGGAAGGCTGCTGGCCTCGGCCCGGGCCTCGGAAGGCTGCTGGCCTCGGCCCGGGCCTCGGAAGGCTGCTGGCCTCGGCCCGGGCCTCGGAAGGCCGCTGGCCTCGGCCCGGGCCTCGGAAGGCTGCTGGCCTCGGCGGCCCTGCAAGTAGGGAGAGTGGGGGGTGGTACATACTCTACACTCTTGATATATAGGTACACCTTATACATTTCCTACACTTAACAGCCCGCTGCCTCAAGGTGCGTATGGAGGGTACCGCAAATACCCTTGGGTCGACAGGCACGCCACGTGCAATCTCTGCTTGCCGAGGGACCACCCCGAAGTGAACTGCAGAGCGTGTTGTAGGTTTAAACCTAATACACTTAAGGACCGTTCGACGAAGCGTTGGGCCCACCACGCCAGGCAGGCGGCCATGGCAGCGGAAGGTCGTCCGGCAGAGCAGCTATGGGGAAGACCCCCGGCGACACAACCGCTTCACATACTAAACACACTAAACACACTAAGTCCAACCGAGACTCGACGACGTTGAGTTCTCGGAAAGAGGCACAAACAGAACGGTCCGATTCGGTGTCCTCTGGGCGCTCTCGATCAAGATCGCCGCATGACTCCAGGCAATCATCCACTCTTGCCAAGAGTGCCTCGCTCCCTAGGCTAACAGAAGTTCGATCGTCGGAAGACGAAGACGACTTCCACCCCCAGGCCGCGCTCCAGGAGTCGGAGCCCTCAGTTAAAACCAGCAAGGCCCCACGCTAGAAGGACAGGGACACCACCCCCGATCCTCGACGATAGGCGTCGAAAACCTCGAGCCACTAAAGGACAGGGAAAACATTTTTCCACTAACGGGGAGGGGGGAAAAACAGCAGAAGAAACAACCTTTGCACTCTTCCACACCTGTGAAACACACCACTCCCCCTAAACAGACAGACAAAACCAGGTCTGCTGATATGTCTAAAACCAGCAAAGCTACTCAAGATAAATCCCATAGACTTGCTGAGAGAGTCATTCCCAGTTCCAAAAAATGGTCCAGTGAAGACATAGATAGGGTCATGTCAAGAATGTTTTCTTTGGCTGATTTTTGATAAAAATCCAGAACATTTCCTCTCGTATGATCCACAGGGGGCGACACCCTCAGGCTCTACTGATCCTATCCCCCTGAGTAAAAAGCCCCGGTTTGAAACTCCGATGAGGTCAGAACCCTTCGAGGTACAACCATACGCAAGACCATACTCACTGTATAAGGAGAGGCTTCCTTTTGTGAGGACCAAGAATTTGGTATGGTAGAAGAGCAAACCGGGACGGGCTACTATGGGGATGATGAGGACCAGGAAGAGGAGGACCCGGAAACATACAGAGTAGATTCCCCGGTAGAGAACGAATCCCCGGTTGCTGACTCCCCGGTTGATAACCAACCCCTCCTAACTGAGGTTCTTCCACGAGCAGCAGAACATTTCCACATTGACACCCACGGTGTCCAGGAGGAAAGGGACTTCGCAGAAGAGTTAGTGGGAGAAAGGAGGCCTGTTGCCCAGACCATCCCTATCCTTAAGTCCATTCAGCGGAGAATAGACCCGTCCCTGGTGAACCCGAACCTCACCAGAGCAGTCAATCCCAGGGTTGAAAAACCTTTCAGGGTGGCCCAGTCTGACCCTCTCTATATAAGAGGACATCTGAAGCCAGACTCCCTAGTTGTCACCAACACTCGTAAGAGGGCTGGAACACCCTTGTCATCGTCTGAAGCTCCTCCCGACAAGGAGAGCAAAAAACTATACGGTTTCGGCAGGAAAGTACCCTCAACGTCCGCCTATCGAGCAAGGATTGCAAACTCCACCACCCTGTTGGCCAGCTACAACTGCCATCAGTGGGAGGAAGTCGCGGCACTCATAGCCTCTGCTCCTGAACCTTTAAAGGGCCGGTTAGCTCGGATTTCCACAGAGGGTAGAGCCGTGTCTGGTTGCATTTTGAAAGCAACCTTTGACGCCGCGGACAATGCAGGCAGATTGATAGCGGAAGGCACTGTTATCAAAAGACATGCGTGGTTACGGCAGTCTGGTTTTAAGGCAGAAACCCAGGCATCATTGTTGGACAAACCGGTGGAAACCGATCTGTTGCGCACTGAAGAATGCCAAGGACGAATACGAAACACTCCAGTCCCTTGGCCAGTTAACCAATAAACCCCCTAACCAGAGAGGGAATAGTAATTTTCGTCACCCACGCAGCCAAAATTCCCAGAGAGGATCTACCTGTTCCCAGGGGCAGGATACACAGTGGAACAACAACCAACAGTCTACCCAGGGTTACGTCAGGGGTAATAGGAGAGGTTGTGGTAAAGGCAGAGGCAGCCCCAACAAGGGAGGCGGCACGCCTCCACCAAAGCAGTGACGCTCAGTTCAGGGCCCATTCTCACGCAACCCCAGTAGGGGGGACGCATTTCCAACTTCACCCAGGCTTGGGAAGGGATCACATCAGACAGATGGGTGCTGTCAACAGTATCCACAGGATATTGTATAGAACTACTGCAGCGTCCCCGGAACCATCCTCCACGACAGAGTACACTCTTTAGAACACCAGAAGATTCTCCTCGGAGATTGCCATTCTGCTAGAAAAGGACGCGATAGAACTCGTCCCGGGACACCAGGTAAACAAGGGTATTTATTCAACTTACTTCCTTGTGCCAAAGAAAGATTTGACAATGCGCCCAGTATTGGACTTGCGGCCTGCCAACAAGTATGTCAAGCCCCAAAAATTTCGTATGACCACGCTACAAGAGGTAATCCCCCTCCTAAAAAAGGGGATTACATGGCAACCTTGGATATGAAAGATGCTTATTTTCATATTTCCATGTTCCCAGCGCACAGAAAGTATTTGCGCTTCAAGGTGGACAGTCGACACTACCAATTCAAGGTACTGCCCTTCGGGATAGCTTCAGCACCAAGGGTATTCACCAAGGTACTGGCGGTGGCGGCTGCACACCTACGCAGGGAGGCAATCCCAGTGTACCCTTATCTGGACGACTGGCTCATAACGGGGGAAACCCCAGGAATTTGCAGGACAAACATTCAAAGGACTATCGACCTCCTTCACGAGTTAGGCTTCTCAATCAACGAGAAAGTGTCAAGCCTAGTGCCAAGCACCTCCAAACAATTCCTAGGAGCAATCCTAGATACCCAAGAGGGGTTGACCTTTCCTTCAGAAGAAAGAATTCGGAATATACTACTGCAAATTCCGCATTATCAGTCCGGTCAACAAATAACGGTACGCAAAGCAATGCGTTTACTGGGCATGATGGCGTCATGTATTTACCTGGTCCCCCACGCGCGCCTGCGCATGCGTCCCATGCAGGAATGGTTGGCGAAACAGTGGTCTCGGGCAAGTAGTCAGTGGGATGATCTAGTGGGTGTTTCACCAACACTGGTACAAAGCCTTCACTGGTGGACATGAGAGAATCTCGCACAGGGGAAACCCTTTTACGATCCCGAGGTACAGGCAATAGTCACTACAGATGGATGCCTGCACATCAACCTGCTAGAGCTTCTGGCAGTATTCAGAGCGCTTCAGGCGTTCGAGCCCCACCTACTAAACCTGTCAGTGCAAATCCGGACGGACAGCACTACAGCCATGTTCTACCTGAACAAGCAAGGAGGGACTCGCTCGCCAAATCTGTCCAAGCTTGGCCAGAAAATCTGGATATGGGCACTCAGACGGAACATCTTCCTGTCATCACAACATGTTCCAGTGGAGCTCAATTCCCTAGCGGATGCTCTGAGCAGAGACTCCCTCCCAGAGGAACACGAATGGCTTCTACACAGAGAGGTCGTAGAAGATATCTTCTCTCAGTGGGGTTTCCCCATTATAGACTTATTCGCCACAAGCGAAAACAGACAATGCCCAGGATTTGCATCCAGGTTCCCCCAACCAGACTCCCAGGGGGAACGCCCTGTGGATGAACTGGTCAGGGATGTTTGCGTACCCTTTTCCACCAACTCCTCATCAGGAAAGTGGTGAACAAGATGAACAGAGAGTCGATGACGCTCGTCCTAGTTGCTCCCATGTGGGCAAGACAACCATGGTTCCCACACCTATGCAGGATGGCGGTGTGCGAGCCCATCAAACTTCCAGCCTGGTACAACCTATTGTCCCAGCACCAAGGTCAAACAGTGCACCAGCAACCCAACTCAATGAACCTGGCAGCATGGCTCCTGAGGTCATAGAGTTTGGACATCTCAATTTGCCACAGAGGTGTATGGACATCCTAAAGGAATCTAGGAAACCAAACACAAGGCACTGTTACTTTGACAAGTGGAAGAGGTTCGTTATCTGGTGCCAGAGTAGATCAATCAACCCAGTTGATTGCACTCCTTCCACTATTGTTAAATACATGCTCCACCTGCTGGATGCAGGATTGATTTTTAACTCACTGAATGTACACCTGGCAGCCCTGTCGGCTTACACCACTTCCCATAGCAAGGTTTCGTGGTGGAAAGTACCAGTAGTTAAAGCCTTCATGGAAGGAGTAAAGAGATTTCACACCCACCACCAGGGTGGGACCTTAATGTGGTGCTAGCCAAGCTCATGGGCCCCCTTTTCGAACCCATGCATAAAAGCAGTCTCAAACACCTGACTTATAAAACGGCCTTCTTAGTTGCTATTACTTCTATAAGAAGGGTCTGTGAAATTCAGGCTCTGTCAGTGCAGGATCCCTTCTTTACTGTCCATAAAGATAAACTGGTTTTACGCACACACCCTAGGTTCTCACCTAAATTTATATCTAAATTCCATGTAAACCAGTCCATCGAGCTTCTGGCTTTCTTCCAGGACCCGCAAAGCTCGGCTGAGGTGAAACTACACACCCTAGATGTGCGTAGGGCGGTCCTCTACTATGTAAATAAGACCAGACCGCTAAGAGAAACAGATCAACTGTTTGTCTCCGTAGCTACAGGCAGAGAGGGGGATCACGTCTCTAAAGGTGCCATCTCGAAGTGGATTATTAACTGTATCCAGCTGTTACTCACTTTCTGAAAGAACTCTGCCTTTCACGCCAAGAGCCCACTCTACTAGAGGCATTGGGGCCACTCTGGCTTTCATTGCAAATGTACCCCTTGACACCATTTGCAAAGCAGCTACTTGGAGCTCTATTCACACTTTTACTCAGCATTACTGCATTGACACTCATTCCAAGGCAGATACACAAGTGGGACAAGCGGTTCTAAGACACTTATTTGCTCATGACCCTTCTCACATCCCACCTCCTTCAGGTACTGCTCGCTAATCTATGCACAGCATGTGATCTAAGCAGATTCCACAAGCCTCAGAAGGGATACATTACTCACCGTAATCGTATTTCTGATGCTTGTATCTGTTTAGATTCACATGCGACCCACCCTTCATCCCCTCTGAGAGAAGGCGCATGATGGCTTGTAGTCTTACCTTTCTGTCTATCTGCTTGGATTATCTGTACTCGCGCTACTCCTCATGCTACCTCATGTCAGAAAAAATACAATCTGAGGATCCTAGACGTGTGAGGGATCTTGGGTACAGTGGACGTCACACTAGGGATAGTATTACTGGCACGCCCTGTGTCGACGCCCATTTTCGAGTTTCGAAAAACAAACTAATACTCCACAGCTTCCACTAGATGTCGGCCTATGCACAGCATGTGAATCTAAGCAGATACAAGCATCAGAAATACGATTACGGTGAGTAATGTATCATATATATATTATTTAATTGAACACCAAATTTTCATTTATCTCAGATTTAAATTCTCACATGAATATCATATTTGTATTCTTACTCTGGTTATTTGCAGTGGTGGCCATTTTTTGCTGCTAAACACACTGCAAATAACCAGTAAGAATACAAATGATATTCATGTGAGAATTTAAATAGGAGGTAAATAGAAATGTGTTATTTAATTAATTAAATTAACATGTATCTAGTTTATTGCAAATCAATTAAAAGAGACACTAATTCTGCAAAAATAAAGTGAAAACAAAAAAAAGATCAGTTTAGCACAGACAGTGCGATGATGAGCACTTTCTACAAATGACCTGCCGATGGCGCGTGGAACACCACAAAACGTAACGCCAAAAACCCAAAAAATGTGTTGTCTCGGGAACAGGATGACCTAGAAATAGTTGAATTAATTCGGCAATTAAATAAATGATATTCCATGCAAAATTCATGACGCCAGACCTCACCGTTCATGATTTCAACACCATATATCATTTCTGCTCTGGCTTTATGATTTGTCTGGGGCAGTCCTAAGCTCTTCTCTTTAATCCTCAACATGGGCTTTATTTTTATTACCTTTTTCTATTCTGTCTGCTTTTGTTGAGGAGCTGCCTTTAATGTATCTCATTGGGATATTATTAAAATAGATGTAGAAATAACCTTTATATGTGTATCATATTTTGATGTGTTTACATTTGAAGACATTCTGAAGTTTTTATGATATTGAACATGTTTTAGCATCCTGTTTTTTGTTCTTTTTGTATGTTTAACTTTTTTCCTATACCAACTCCTGCACAATATAATTTTTATTTTGAAACATTATGTATTTTATCAAGTATTTTTTTTATCTAAATAGTTTTTCATCATGAATTATTATGCACTTTATTCTATGTACTGTATTGCGAGCGTTTGCACAAGTATTTTTTCAAATGTGTATTTGATTAATCACTCTGTCTTCCAATTTTTGCCTCTGTTTGGGTATTCTATGCCTTTTATAGTTGCAGCTTATTTAATGTGATTTTTAGTATGCAGTTTTGTTAACCTCAGTAAGCGACACCAATAGAGTTTATATACAAACCTTGCTGTTCCAGCACTATGCTGTTCGTTTTTTTTAGATTTTTTTTAGGTTCCCTTAGGTTTTTTTGAGGTTTAAACATCAACTGCATTGGCACTTTATAATGGCCTTTTCACATGGGCTGCTCCACCTTGGGTGCCCTAAACAAATAATTTGTCATTCGTGATTTGGTTTATTTTGGGTGACATAGTGGCAACATCTAGCACTTGGCACTTGACTTGCATATCGACATCACATGATTTTAATACCGTGTGCAATAAAAATGGATTGGGAGTTGGTTCCCAAAAAGTTGCAGTATACAGCATTAGCAGTATTCAGAACTTAAGCTCTTTGGCTAACTGACAAACACCGTGGCAATTTGCCATGGTTAAACAGGTTTCGTGAAGATACTGCATATGTGCATGGTCAACATTCAGAAATGTGTCAGAATATTTCTTGTAATTTTATCAAGTTATCATTGGATTTTCTTTTTCTGATTTTACATGCCGACACATTTTTTACTTAGTTTTATTCTTGATATAGTATCTGGTGTATCTCGCTATCTGATATGTCCATTGATAGATGTCTGCCCTCATTACTGCGCTGTGAATGACATTTTGTCTACGTTTTCTTTGTGCACTGCTTAATTAGAGAACAGCTTTGATGGTTTTAAAGAACTCCCAGTTTCGGGCACTCCTCATTGTGATCAAGCGGCTGAATAGCCGCCAAAAGTGTCATTTCTGAGCACTTTCTCTCTTTTGTCTCCTTGCACCAATAAAGACAAATAAGTTGTAATTGGTGAATTGTGACGGTGTCTTAACAGCCTGCCTATTTTTCAGCACACTGTTACTCTCTGGAGTGCATGCCATTCTTTTGTACTCGTGTACAACTGAGGTTTTGGAAAAATATATATATATATCTATTCCAAAAAGTGTATACTCCCAATAGCGCCAAACCAATAAGATAGGGAATGATGGTTAGTGAGAGCCAAAATAAATGGTCTTAATGCAAGTCTTGTAGTTTACAAGTAGAGAGTAATTTATTTAGGTCCAAGGTGTTTCACAACTCTCATTTAAATCAAAGCTGTTTCAGAACTCACAGCACGTGTTTCACACTTTTGTTATCAAAGGGATCCTCAGGAGAGTATCTAATTCCCCACACTAATCAATCTTAGTGTGCGATAATAATTCTTAATTTTTAAAGATTTGCAGAGTATTTCCCAAGATCCAGATAACAGCCAGAAAAAGGATGGATCCAATTGGCTGTGTAGTTATAGTTAAGATGCTCCACTCATTGAGCACTTTTTGGGCGACTTATACCTTTTCAAAAAAAGTATACGTTTGCTGCTGGTTCGTCCAGGGGGGACAAAGCTATAGGGGTAAAGGGGGAGGGGGGCAACATTTGTGGAAATCCTCATAGACGCAATGGAGATTCTTTTTTGCTCACACCTACAGCCCAAACCGCTGGATGGATTTTCATAAAATTTGCGGCAGGAGCGTTGCCTTGATTTCGGAGATTAGGTGTTAATCCGTCCAGTCGTTTAATTGTAAAACTTCCCAAAAGTATGTACAGAAAAAACGTGCGTCCGGTCCGCGGATACCCCCGTTGACCAATCAGGGGGCGGTGTGATGTCTGCGGATATCGTACTCAGCCACTGATTGGATGCTGAAAAGTGTGAGGTGCGTCATATTTTTTGAAACGGTTGCCATGTTGGGTCCACGGACAGCCGCTGATGGGCAAAAAGTCTGAAAAAACATTTGGGGTTATTTGATGACTGAAAGAGGGTGTGGAAAGGGTAGGGAGTGGAATAAGGATGATATAAGGTTGTTTTTACAGGTGAAAAATGGGTTTGCAGATGCCGCTGAGTCAGCGCAAAATGTTGGCGTCAGCGGACATTATTTCAATTGCAGTGGAGGGGCAAATCGAGGTGAGTTTTGTTATTTGAAGGTGTATTGTACAGTACATACTTATGGTTTAATTATGTTGTGGTGGTTGTGGCCATTGGGCAGATTCTTGGGGGCTTGGCCACAACCACCACACTAATGTGTATATGAATTATAGGTAATGTAGTGGGAGCATAAATCGTTTGTAATATGGTGGAATGATCGAATTGAACTGTATATTGTATTTATGATTGTTTTACAATTGAGGATAGTGCTTATGGAATGTGTATTTGTTTATACTTGGTATGGTTACTTAGTTGCATACAGTAATGAAGCTGGAATCTCGTTCTTTTTCTGTGGTTAAAAAAAAAAACCAGTATACTTTAAGCAGGATGGTTTGAGCTTTCATTGCATACAATTTTACATTGACTTTTTTGACCCTCATCAACAGTACATTATGTGTACTATGTTTGATACAACATCACTGTATGATACTGTTGTTGGGTCATTGGGGGGGAAAAATATCCATAACGGATTTTTAAAAAAACCTATTACAATTATGTAAGTGTGATAGTATGTTCGTTTGCTGTTATTAAGAGAATGTTTAAAGTAGTTGGATACCTGTTGGGGTATTCTAACTACATTAGTCTTTAGAAGAAGTTTTGTAGTAACAAGAATTATGATGTTGTATTGCAATGAAGGGTATTTTTGAAGTAGTTCGATACCTGTTGGCGTATTCTAACTGTTCATTGTGCTACAGTTTATTGGGTACAATTGGGATGAAGAAATATGAAGTAGGCATTTGTTAGATTTGCTGGTAACGTTTGTTTTGGAGTAACTGAGGTGTTAAATTCAAACCAACCAGTTCATTTTTTGGCATATGCAGTATAGTGCCGTGAAGCGGTTTTGGCACCAGTGTGGTATATTATGCCTACTTTTGGGTAGGTTTTTTTCCCAAGAGATACATGGCCGTGTGTAACGCTAGTGTGTTTACTTATTTTTAGTACCATCTGCATAGTATCTTTTGAAGCATTAGTATGACAAACTGGCTATTTGAGTTTATTTGTATGCTGAAACGATTGTCTGAATTGCAAAAAGGGCATAATTTTCCATGATTTGCATTCTGCAGAAGCTGGTAAAATAGAATGGATTCACAATTTGACATGGATACATATATTAATAAATCGTTCATTGGGGGTGTGCTCTTGTGAAGCCTGGTTGCAGAGAGTGCATGTATGTTTCCACGTGTATGAAATCTGGAAGATTTCATTAATGGGGATTTTTTTGGTTTCCAGTACTTAAAGTACATTAGGAATTCTTGAGAATCTTCTTGTGTTTATGTAAATGGTACCATTCCTGCACAGTAGTCCAATTCTTGCCTTCTACCTGAGACACTGTGTGCTGTCAGGATTATTTGTGTTATTTCTATGAAGGACGAGTATTTGCAAACACAACTGGTCCGTGCTGTTAAAGTACATTTTGTGAACAATCAGTGGCAATTGGAAGAGAAGATTGTTAGATTTGCATAGCAATTTACTCCAGTTGTGTTGCTGAATTTAAATGGACCAGAGTTGGCCCTGCATTATTTAATGGGCCTTCAGAATTTTTGGGAGAAGTGATATTGGTCTGTCATTGTTTGTGATGGACTTGCAGTTGAGTTTGTAGTAGACAGTTTTGTGGTTGTATTTGATGGAGAAGCAGTTGGTCGTTGTTTCTTTATCGGTATTGTTGGGACATCTGTTATAGGTTCTGTTTGTATTAGTTTTGTGTTTAAAGGTTTTGTTTTTTGGGGTACAGGATACATATCTAAATGGGGTATGTACAGTGCTCCGAGCCTGTTGTATTCTAGGATGCAAGGAATGTCATTGACTTTGTTTGCATCAAAGTTAACTAGGAATTAGACCATGGAGTGTACAGAGATGTGAAAGTGCTATGTAATGCATACCTTCTTTAAAGGCACTACTGCCAATGTCAATCAATACGTGATTCCGGGTTAGATCTTGCGATTTGTGAATAGTGACAGCAAATGCAAGAGGCGGAGCAAATTGTTCTCTTTGTATACATCCATGTCTTTTAAAAGAAGGAAACGTGCTATTGTGCAGCCAATTGTTAAAGTGGATGTTGACAAACTGAATGTTGTCTTGTGGATATGTTTGGAAGCCAACAACTGTACCAATTGCTCCAATGACTAAACCTTGTTCTACGTTAAAGTTGCGTTTTAGAATTGCTCTTCGGGTTTCGAAACAGTTAACTTTTTCTCGAATCCAGCTGTGTTTGAGATACATTTTTCTAAGCTATTTAGTCATGCTTTTGCTTGTTGACACATGGGGAGTGTCATGACGTGCACTTCTAGTTCGTCTGTAGAGCTGATGAGCAGTATGGGTTGCATTTTATTTTTTTTATTTTTTTACCTTCTCGTTGAATTGACTACAGCTTGCAAGGTTTGGCATTAAGGACATGCATTTTATTTTATTGAGTTAATTGTTCCATGACATCGGGAGCAGCTGTGTTTTGCTCATATAGCTCATGGATTAGTCTATTTTTTAAAATTGATTTTGCATCTTTAGTAAGCAGACTAGTTCTAATGCTTTTTAAAATATTAGCCTAGGTGAGGTCTGCAGACTGACGCATGTTTTGAGTTGGTTCTCTGAACTGTTCTCTCCCCTCTTGCATCCATAGCATGTGGGTCACCTTCTCCCTGTTCCACCACCCTCCACCAACCTTGGGCACACTAGAGATACCCATCTGCTTTCTCTGCAGTCATTTCTTCCAACCAGGGGAAGCGAGATCGGCTGTGCATTCTGCACAGTTGTACCTTTGTTGATGAGTGGGACGTTTCAATTTGTGGCGGTGCGCTGCAATCATTGTGCGCTGCACCTTTACCATCAGGCATGGCATGTCGAGGCCATTGTGCACGTTGTGTTTGTATTGGCCGCCCTCTTCCTCAGCACTGGAGTGCCTACGAGGGTTGCCATGGAGCCATGCAAACAAGGCTGCTGATGGGCCTTTTTACTGTTTCATCTTGCCAATGAGACGCCGGCAGGCGAGGAAGCCAGCCCACACCTCAAGGCCCTGCCTGTTTCTGTACGTGCTTGGCCGTGCCCCCAGCCAGACTCCTGTGCTATCTCCAATGATAATGCACTGTGCTGATACATTACACTCATTGTCCCTCATGTCTGTCATCCCTACTTGACCATCACATGAGTACGGCAATTAGTGGCTACCTCTAGCCACCAACTAATTTCTTCTGCCTCCAAGCCACCCACGTTCAAGACACCCCATGCTCTTCGGTGACTCTGAATGCTGCCTTTCACTCTCTTGTGACTCATTCCGCTGTCAATAATTACTTTACCGCTGCACTTTCTGTGCTATTCCCCCCCCCCCCCCAAGTTCTGTGCCTGTCTACTAAAAAATCGTTTTTAGCTGTGCCTCCTATCTGCTTCGAAAGGCCTATTTGCCTGAAAATCGTTTTTAGTTGTGCCTCCTACCTACTGTTCCACCCTAATCCCATTGGCATACTCTGCCAAGTGGATTGGCTCAGAACTGTGTTTTTCAGCTTACTTGCTGCACTGTGGTCTCCTTGATTAGCAGAAATCTCCACCTTGGCTGTGTGCACTTGCTGCATTGTGTTTTCATCAGCCTTAAACAGGATGGATCTTGACTGAGTGCATAAACTGCACTCTCTTTCTGCCTTAGCTAAAACTGAACTTGGTATATTTGGTGTTGCCATTCGTACTATTGCTTCTTCCTTGGTGCCCAACTGTTACTTACTACCTTTTTACAAACAGCGGTTGCTGTTGAGTACATCCCTACCTTGTCCTCAGTGCCCCATCACACCCTCTTGTCCCCAACCCTGTGCTTTTGCCCCACCCACCTCCCATGTCCCTCAGTACATCAGCCTGGTAAGTGTGCTGCTCACCATTGCAGCTAGCTATGTCACCATCTATCTCTCCTGTCTCCTTTAACTGTTTCTCTACTTCCTTTCACTAAATATGGCCGGAAGACACTTAAGAACATACTGGGCTCCAACCCAGGCCTTCCTATTGCAGACACCTATGTCACGGCTTCCGCCAGAGATACTCACAGGCATCCTCTTTGTCGTCACCTCACCCGACCTATGGACCCGGCACATGGTCGCCTTTCTCCTATCGCCTCTTCTCCCATCAATGGTGGCACCCGCTGGGAGGTCCTCCTTGACCTTTTTGCCATTTCCAGGGTCATCATTCATGTCTATCTGAATGGAACCATCATGGTTCAAGGTCCTCAACCCAACCTTCTTCTCTTTGACAGACTCCTACTTCGCCTCTCTGACCTTACCTCTCTCCCTGGACAGGCTCCCTGGCCTGCTGTGCCTTCCTCATCCTTGCCTGCAGTGCTTTCCTCCTCCTCTGCACAGACGCCCTTGCCTGCTGTGCCTCCCCCCCCCTCCTCTGCACAAGCTCCCTTGCCTGCTGTGCCCTCCTCCTCCTCTGCAAAGGCTCCTGTGCCCTACCACACTTTTCTGGCTCCCTTGTCAACCTTTGCCCCTCCACCATCTTCCACTGTCCCGCTGGCTCTATTGCCACCCTTGCGAGGGTGGGGGGAGGCACCGTCCTCTGTACCTCCCCCACCCCTGCGGAAGACCTTCAAAGATGGCAAGCTGCTCCAAATTGCCACGCTTAACTCTCGCTCGGCTGTCAAACACTCGTCTGACATCTGCAACCTCCTTGAAGGCATGGATCTTTATGTGCTCGCCATCACAGAGACATGGTTCAAGGACAGCTCTGTCACACGCCTCCCTGAAGGATACAAGATCCTCTGTGCCCAGGCCCGGGGGTTCAGGAGGGGGAGAGGCATTGATCTTCCCCGAATGGATACCTGTGTCTGTCAACCCCACTCAGCCTACTCCTCCTTCAAATCCTTAGTCTGCAGGCTCTCGCTCTCTCCTAAATCTTCTCTCCTCATGGCCACCTACTATCGGCCACCAGGGGAGTCCACTCTCTTCCTCTCGGAATGGACCGTCCCCTGGCTCCTCCTCTACTTTCATCCTCCTCGCAACTCCTCCTGCTCGGTGACCTCCACATCATCTGCACTAGGGTTCTGTATCTGTACCCATACAGTCCCCCTCCCACGTTTCATCTGCACTTATCAGATATACCTTTGTGACTAACTTTCACCTGCCACTTGCTGGCTGCACTACAATGGTTTAAAGCCCTTATTTATTATTTATTCTATTTAATATTTGTTTTTCTCTCCTCTGCTTTGCACTTTTCCCCCATTTTCCTTTCCCATGCACTTGCACTTTCTTAAATGTCACTGGGCCTAGTAAGATCGCTGTTTTTTCTCTCCCTTGTCCCCCTCTCTTTTTGCCTGGTCGCGCTCTGAAACACTTGTGTACGAGCGCGATATAAATAAAATATTTCATTTCATCTGGACTCTCCCGACTCCTCAGGACCTTTCCGCAACCTATGCGATTCTCTCTCCCTCTTCATCTTACCTTCTGGCTCCACACACACAGTGGCCCACACTACCAACATCACTCTCTCTATCCCTCTCACTACCTCTCTCTTGGACGGACTACTCACTGCTCTCTTCACTCTTGAAGCTCTCCTCTCCCCTTGCATGGGCATACCTGGCGCGGCCACTCGGTTTCAAAGTCACCAGACCCATGGAAAGAGTGACGGCGGCTGCCTTTGCCTCCATCCACTCTCTGCCTCCTACTCCTGCGGCTGACTCCCACTCTGAAACAGCCCCCACTAACCTCAATCTCTATCTCCAACACCCTTGATATTCTTGCTCCTGTCAGGAGGGTCTGACTGAAGCCTTCCAAAAAGTGCAACTCTTTGTACGAAATTGTGGAAAAGATGTTTTACCTTTTGCGCCTACAGATTTGCGGTGGTCTGTATGTCACTTGGTTTCGTTAATTGACTCTAATTCATCATATTTATGACAGGCATTATTGAAATAATCTACACAAGGGTGAGTTCAATGAAAATGTTCAATGGTTAGTCCTTGATATTTCTTCATATTAAGGAAAGTACATTGGTAATTGACCGGTAGTTTGGGTTCACATTTAGTTTTTGACTTGAGTTGATTGATGCAAAGTGGATTCTTGTGAGTACCTAATGTTGCTTCACATTAGTATTTCCCCCTTTGGTTTGAGTTTGATGTCCCTCGACACATGTTTCCCCAATATGTTGTTATTGGTTCGTCAGGACGGTGATTGATATTTACTCTTCCTATTTTTAAAGCAAGCTTCAATTCCTACATGTAATGAAATTGATTCTTCAGTAGGGTGGTTCGGATTTTAGTCGTCTTATTTCAATCAGTAAGAGAAATAAAATTGCATTAGTATTTAGGTATGATTTGTCTATAGGATAGTAAGACATACAGTTGATGCATAGGAACATATTAACAGTTTGATGCAGAGGTGAGGCTGGACAATCACTTGTAATGTGATTACTCATTGGGATGTTAATAACGGGTAAGCTTCTGAGTTTTATTATGGGCATTGGTCCAATATTTGTTCTAATAGAAACCACATAGTACTGATACAAAAAGTGCACTTACTCATGCTTGAATCCCTGCATGTGATCTATTCTCTCGCATGTCGGCTAATAATTTCAGTTCTGCATTCAATTGGCTTGCAATTCTGTCACGGTTTCCGTCAGATGTGGGTGAAACCTGGGTGAAATTGAAAACACGTCTGTTTAGCTAAGGTATACTAGCTTATCTTAGTTTCCCTAACTGTCCTATGGTTGGGAAAAGTGCTTCGCTTACCTTGTCGATCGGAAACGAAGCAGGAGAACCGGTGTGATAGCCACAGTATTGTTGTCTTTGATTTCGCCATTTTGAATCTCGCTAGTCATTAAGCGCTATAGCGTATCGAGTCAGACATGGGGCGGGTTGACGTAATTTGCTTCAGACGCCATCTTGGATTGGGCTACATGTTAGCAATCAATATTTTGAGAGTCTTGCATATCATTGAATAATTGTAATTTAATGCTGAGTCGAGCACTAATCGCCGCAATGATTTGAGATTGCCCTCAGTACTAATTGAGGGTCAGTGATTCAAGATTCATCTTGGATTGGGCTAAATGTTGGCGTTCAATATTGTGTGAATCTTACATCTCATTGCGACTTATTGTGATTGAATGCTGAGTCGAGCGCTAATTGCTGCAATGTTTTGAAACTGCCCTCATTAACAATTGAGGGGCAGTGATTAAAAATTCTATGGAGTGCTTGGAAGTTGTAGTCTGTCCTTTTGGTATTCTGGATAGGGAGTTTATTCGTCAACCTAAATTCTGTGGTTGAGTACACTAGCCATTTTAGGTTATTAAGAAATGGCGGTGTGGCTGTTGTAGAGTTTTAGCAACAGAGTTTGTGTCTTAGGTGGAGTTTTTCAGAGGAAATGGGTCATTTCTGTGTCCGAGTTTAGACCGGAGTGGCAGCAGTCCATGAGGCAGATCCATTTCGCTTCCCTTTGTCGTAAAAGTTTTTCCCAATTTCCTCCTCTTGGGGATCTGACTTTTTGAATCCCAAAAAATCTTATAGCATCAATGGTTCCTTTTGGGTGTGATGTGAAAAAATAAGCCAGTGGTGATGTCATGTCTTGGTTTTTGACATTGCGGATATGTTCTGCTATTCTGGTTTTAAGTTTTCCGATGGTGCTGCCTAGGTGGAGTTTTTGGCAGGCGCATGTGATTCCATTAGGAAGTCTCTGCCATTGGGCATTTTCAGTGTTTTTTTGCTGTCTTCGGAGTATGGACAGACATTGCAATTTCCACATTTGTAGTTGCCTTGTACCTTGGCTTCGTTCCATAGTTGTGGAAGTCCTTGTACTCTGTTTTTGAGTTGAAAATGAGAGGGGCAAAGTATATTTTTGAGGTTTTGCGCTTTTCTGAACGTTAATTGTTGTAGCAGGTGGACTGTAAGGGTCTTCATCTGCTTTCAGTATTTCAGTATATTCCAGTGTTGTGCAAGGATTTTCCTTAGTTTATGTGCTTCGCAGCTGTAGGTTGTTATACTTGTTGTGGGTGACTCTTGGCTATGGATTGCAGTTTTGTTTTGAAGTAATTCTTGTCTTGTTCTGCAGTTGGTTTTGAGCCGAGCCTTTTTCAGTAGTTGGTCTTTATATCCTCTTTGTTTGAATGTGTGTGCCTCTGTCACATGCTTTTCAAATTCTTGTTCTTGTGTACAGTTTCTCTTGATGTGTAAATATTCACCAAATGGAATATTGTTGATGATGTGCAGAGGGTGGTTGCTGTGGGCATGCAGGATACGGTTTCCTCCTGTGGGTTTAACAAATAGTATTGATTGGATAGTGTTTATAATATACAGTTCAAGATCTAGGAATTGTATTCTATTGGTACTCTTTGTACGACTCTGATTTGGCTGTCCGTAAACGCAAGTGTAGGGCAGCTGAGCGGAAATGGAATGCCTCAGGCGGCCCCTCTGACAAACTGCCCTGCCGCCTCCTTCAAAGGCAATATCGACTCTGCATCCTCACCAAGAAAAGTCTTTATTCAAGCCTGCATCTCCGAGGCATCAAACACAGCCACACTTTTCAAACTCTGTAAGGAACTGGCCAATCCTACAGCAGCCTCTGCTTCTTTCACACCCACCCAACCTTTGCTCGACCCCGGCTGCACACTTCACTGCAAAAACCCAAGACATCCTTTCCTGTCTCACTTCCACATCATACACCAACACTTTTGGAGCCTCACTTTGCCCCTCCACCACTTCTCTTCTCCTCACTCACTCCCGTTACACCTGATGAGGTCGCCAGACAAGTCCGTTCTATGACGGCTTCATCCAAACAGGTGGACCTCTGCCCCTTCAAAACCAATAAGGACAAAATTGACTTTTACACCAGCCTTGGCTGATCTCTGCAATCTCTTTTGCCACTGGAGTTTTCCCAACTTCTCTTAAGCACTCCCTTGTGCACCCGCTGCTTAAGAAACCCTCTGCTGACCCCTCCATTCCGGTAAACTACCGCCCTATCTCTATTGCCCATTTCCTGGGCAAACTGCTAGAGAAGTTGGCCATCTCTCAGTTTACCCTCCACACTGAATCTGCTGCTTGCTTTCTCGACCATCAGTCTGGCTTTAGAGCATGCAGAGGCACAGAAACTGCTCTTCTGAACACCTGTGAAGACCTGCTCTCAAATCTCGGCACTAATACCCCCGGCCTCATTTTTCTCAATCTCTCATCTGCCTTTGACATGGTAAACCACAACATCCTGATCACACATCTCTGTGACACCCTGGGAATCACAGGTTAGGCTCTGGTGTGGTTAACTGCCTTCCTTTCCCGCCACCCATCCCAGGTGGAACTTGGGTCCTTTCTCCCTATCACACTTTCAACCTGTGGTATATTCCCCAGGGTTCTAATCTACCCCACTGGTTCTTCAACATCTATTTGGCTACCCTGGCACGTGAGAGTGCCACTTTCATCTCAAACTTCCAGTGTTATGTGGATGACAAGCAACTCTCCTTCAGGCTACCCACAGCCACCTCCTCTACCTAGCTCATATCTGTCTGCAATTCAATCATGATGTGCTGCAAACGACCTCTGCCTAAATGCCAGTGAGACTGAGATTGTTAGCATTGGGACTTCTGCTCCCATTTTCCCACTCACTCTGGCCGACCTCCATTGCCCTGCACCTGCAGCCACCAGTAAGGCAGAAAAGCCTAGGGGTCATCTTTGACTCAACTCTCTCCTTCTCCATTCACATTTCAGACATCTCTAAAAAGTCCAACTACCAGCTGCACCTCCTCATATGTGCTCTTCTTATTCACACCTTCCCCCAGTAGCTCACTGTCTCCAGAGCCTTGGTTCTCTCAAGGCTATTGCAATAGCCTCTTTCTAAAACTCCTGCCTCTGCAACTCATCCTGCACAGAACTGCGAGACTGTAAAGACTGGAGGGGTGTCTGTACTCCTGCTCTCTATATGGAAGAGAAGGCACAGAGGACCCCAGCCAAGATTCTCTATTACAGTAGCTATGGTCGAGCAATCCAGCCCTAGCTTCTCAGGAGGTGATGCAGGCTGGTTCTTAAGTACAGTGTAGTCCCCAAGGACCCACAAAGGAATGTCTAAACACTGGATTTGTTAAAACAGTCTTTATATAAAAAAGCTTCACGTTTTATACACAATCACAATAACACACTTTGTGCTCCGACAATTCTAAAATGGCAAATATATACAGTTTAAGGTGGTACCACTATTATTCCGATTCCATTAAAATGCAGCAACTGTGCTCAATTTAAATAGCATTTGAATCAACACAGCAAAACGAGATCAACCATAGATTTAGGACGAAGACAAGTTGTGTAGATTATTTGCAGAATGCTGGCCCCCGATACCTAGACACAGTTCTGTATGAGGAGCCCCCTACCTGGGCAACCAGTAACTGAAGATGCACTACAAGCCCAGTCCATAAATTGTCTATTAGTCTTATCCCTTTCTATAACAGTTCTACTGCCCCAAAGTACCTGGAATAGCAGAGTTTGTCGTCTGGTCGTCGACTGATCTTTCTTGAGTGGCTCCCTTTTAAGGCAGGAGCCATGCATCGTCGAGATCCCATGAGGAAAAGGGCGAACACTGTTGTTGCGGCAGCAGCTTCGGTTCTTCCGGTGCTCGTTGACGATCGGTCGAAAATGTCCTGCAAGCGGAGGCGTGCGGTGCAGCTCGACTAGTGTTAATTGCTGCAAAGAGTCGGTGAAGAACTTTGGCCCAGCAAGGGCTCCGGGTCGTCGGCGAACAGGACGTGACCACGGCTGGCTTCAGTAGCTTCATCGGCGTCTGAGGTCTTCGAGTGGTGGGAAACTTCTCCTCGGTCGCCGGCGGCCTTGGCTTTCTCCAGCAGGACGAAAGCGGTCGATGAGGGTGAACAAGGGAGTCCTTGGATCAAATGTTCTTGGGCAATGGGAGCACTGCGGCTCCAGTCGGCGACGGTGGACGGCTGTCCGGTGCTTCTCATTTTCCTCGGCGGTCCCTTTTTCCGGTCGGCAGCCTTTCGTAGGTCTACCAGGGAGCTTTGGCAAAGATCAGCTGGTGTACGATGGTACCTCGTAACTTGGGGAGAGGCCTCCTAGCCAGGTTCTCTCTTGGATCAGTTCCTTGAAGGCACAGCAGCTTTCAGATTAGCGAAGGACAGCAGCAGCAGTTCTTCTTCCTCCAGTGGGCTTCAAAGTAAAGCATCAGTTCCAACTTCAGCTTCTGAACTGTGTCAGTGTCGATGTCAGTTTCTGAACGATTTCTAGCAGTGAGACACCCCCAGATATACTGTTGATTTCCCATTCACTCTCTTGGGTCACACTCTGGTAACCAATCACTCAGAAGCGCATTCAGTCAGTCAGGCAGCCAATCAGGCGCACAGTGCATTCAGGCAATTCGTCTTCAGACAGACCATCACAACACAGAATGCGGATTCGGACAAGCACTCTGCCGTTCAGCACTACACACTGCATTCATACTAGTTTCAGTCAGGGCTGTCTCAGTCATCGTGTCAAGACACTCATAACATGAAATGCGTATTTGTCACACACTCCATTCACCCAGGTCACACCCCACGGGCATACCCACAACATAGTCTTTGGGAAGGCTCCAGCCAGTCTGGCCTGGACTTCCCCACCATATATGGAACTTCCACCCAACAGCCTGTCAAGGGGAAGGGACAGAGTCGGGGCTTCCCGGGACTTCGGGAAACATAAGGTAACAGGCGATAGAAAGCAAGAGGCCACAGGGGCCATCTTGTTTCCTATCAGGAATCCACTGATTCCAATGACAGGGCCTGGGCATCCCAAAATGGATGATGCGCAGGGCACCTGTCAATTCAGCACATAGCTGCCACTAGCCCATACCCTGCTCCGTGGGCCACACACCATTGCCCAAAAACATACACTAGTAGTACAGGGTCCTACTCCTACCCATGGGTGCCATAAGGGTATCCCAAGGGTATGTTCACCAAACCAAATGCAGGAAGAGCCGCACCACTAAGAGTTCCACACAAACTCCTGTTCAGAAAACAAGACTGAACACATGATAAAAAGCAATAAAGGACAAGCATTTGGAGGCCCGGTCCCTCTGGTGCTTTTCCAGCATCAGAGACTTATCCTTGGTCTCAAGCCCAGGGACCGCATCTCTCTGGCCCTGTAATCCCTCCACTGGCTTCCCCGTGGCTGCAATGATCAAGTTCAAGACCCTCTTCATTGTCCACAAGGCTTTCTGGGGCCTGGGACCTTCCCATCTGCAACGATGCCTAGCTAAATACTGTCTCTCCTGAGCCCCCTGCTCATCTACATCCAACCTTCGGCGAGTCAGACGGTTCTCCAAGCAGAGGTTTGGAGGGAGATCTTTATCCTCAGCAGGGGCTTCCCTCTGGAACAACCTTCCTACCGCCCTCCATCGGGAGCCTGATCTCCTTAAGTTTCCGGAAACTCCTTAGGACATTCCTCTTCTCATCTTCCTTCTCTCTCCCTCTACCATGCTACCCTCTCTGCTCTATCCCTCCTCTTCCACACAGCTTGCCAGCTGCCTACCTGGTGTACCTCCGTCTCACAGGTCCCTGGCACCCCTGCCAGTCCTCTCGCACTTGCCCCATTGCTACTGCACTTGGACAATGTCCCATAAGAATGGCATTCTCTCAGCACTTATCCAGTTTCTGACTATTGGGTGCACTTGGATTACCTTATGTATATGCGCTTTACAAATAAACATCATCATACCATACTGAAAATGTTGCCAGAGAATTAAGTTTCCAATGCTGCAGTGTGTTTTGCAGCATTGTTTGTGTCCTAATGTTTTGAAAATAGGTCGACCTTTTACTGGTAACTGTAGTTCTCTGAAAACAATAACTTGTTTTCCTCCAAACAGTTCTTAGTAGTCGGCTTTTAGGACTTCTTGCATTCTGAGGTGAATTAAAGCCACTATGAGGTTGGAAACTATGCTTAATTCATCTATTAGGAACACTTATTTGTTTATGAATGTAGTATTCAAAATTGTTTGTGTTCTACTGGGAAGTTGTGGTCTATGTAAAGTTACACGTCCTATGTTGTAGGCAGCTAAACCTGTGGGGAAGGTATAAGGTTACGTTTTTCAGAAATGTGCTGATTATTTTAATTAAGAATGTTTTTCCAGAACCAGCTTCATCGCTTACATACAGGAGCAGAGGTTTATAATGTGTACAGCTAATTGTTTGATTTCATGTTTAAATCATATGTTCAGTTTCTTCATTGACTTCTAGATAAATGGTGTGTTCATTATTTATCTGTGATTTGAGCACTGACAAGTCTTCAGATTGTTTATATTGATACAAGGTATGTTCTGCCTCAGTCATGGACTTTCTGCTTCATTTAGAATTAGTTGTTCTCAAAGGGGTTCTTGGCTTCTTGTAAGGGAAGGTTGACTGCCCCCAAGAGTGTCTTTATCTAGTTGAGCTTCAATTTGTTCCTCCTGTTGGCGTTCATTGTTCAAAATTTCTTAGTATTGTTTGAAATTGATATTTGTTATACTACTTTCATTTGCTTTGAATGCAGCTTCAAATGAGTCAGTCACCTAATAATTCTTTTATTTTTCTTCAAGGTTTAAACAGTTGCAGTAGAGCCATGTAATACAGTTCTCTATGTTGCAGAGATTTAAATAACTTTATATGATTAATCTACCTGCGTTTGGCAAGTTTTACTAGGCTTCCTTCACAAGTTGGGACTTGATATTTGCCAGTTGTCTCATCTGGTGTGAAATTGTTTTTGCAGTAGTTGTTTTGGGCTATGTCGTACAGGTACATGTTTTCAAAGCTGTACTTATGTTTGGGTAGTATGTGTCAATTAAAAATGTTTTTTAAAATGTCCTGGCTTTTGGGATAATTTATGGCTATTGTTTCTATCTCTTGGTAGTATTTTAGTACTCTTTTTCGCGATGAAGTTGGTCCAAGGTTTAGCTAGACAATGAGTTTGGATTTGCCATATAAAGCTGTACCTGTTAAACAGTCTGCAGCTTCGTAGCACCCACCTTCTCTATGGAAGAGCATTTTTATACTGCAGCTGTACAATTTTTGTGACAGTGTTTTGTCAGATATGTCATCCCAGGGGTCTTTTAGCTTGGTGGTCTCTGCTATGGTGCGATAGGCTGTGACATACCTTGCAACTGCAGTGGAATTGTCTGCAATGTAATGTATGTCCGTGTTTGCATTCCACAAGAGGGCAATGATTGCATTGTAACCATTGATGTACTTTGTTTAATTTTGTATGTGTTTTCAGCGGATTTGCCTTTTACACTGTCTTAACAGAAGACATCAAGCTGTGTACTTGTCCTTTTTTGCAAACTGGTCTAGGGACGCCAAAGTGAGATTTGGTATAGTATGTACCTTTTTGTTTTTTATATCTCTGTCCATAGTATTTGCCACATTTAAATATTTGGAAGCGTAATATTTGTGTGCATAGGTCACTCTGTGGTTTGTGAAGGGATGTCACAGGTAGTGTATTTTTCAATAAAACTGTATAAGAGTGGCATCACTGTTGTGGGCAAATTTGGGAGTCTTTTATCCACAAAAACATGTGGATGTGTGTTGCTCTGCTGGATTGTTATTCTTCCCTCCAAAAGAAGTGTTGCACTTCTCCGAGCGTCCGGGTAGTTTTAGTGCAGGATGTTAATCAAGCGAAAGTGAAAGTACCTTGACACATAGACCGGGTCAAGAGAACAGAGTTCCCCTGGTGTTTTTGTATCTCTTTCCTCTTTATTTTGGTTTGCAGTGTGCAAGATGTCGTGCAAGTCATTCCATGCGTACTCTGCACAACTTAAATAACAAACCATATGGGTGGGGCTGGGTTCCTTAGCATACAACGTACTTAAGCGTGACGTTGGAACCAGTATTCTTTTGTACCATGCATGTTTGCCAAGAAATTTGTGATAATTGACTGCAAAACTTCAGCTTTATTTTTTTTAAGCAATTGGGTAGCCAATATTTTAAAAAAATTAGAGCCTGTTTTTAATGTGTGCAACTCCAGAACATAGAGTTGCTAGTTCAGTAGAGTAGAGGAAAAGAATGTGCTTTTACACTTTTTTTCCCCAATATGCTCATTGGGGATCCTTTGGCTTGACACATTTGATATGTTTCTAATGCATCTTGGCGTGTATTGCGTGAATTGTCTACTGGTCTAAAATGCTGGCTACAGTAACAGGATATACATGTTCAAATTGGCCAGTTGCTGGGGAATCTTGAATTATTTGGGTGATTTCTCTTAAGTTATTTATCTTGGTAGTATTCATTGTTTTCTTTCATATATTGTAGGGCTTTTCTAACTTTAAGTCGACTAGTTGTTGCAATCAAAGATTGATCTATTGGTCGTTGTACTTGTAGAGTTTCTATATTTTATTTAAGATGTTATGGCAAATGTACTACTTTGCCACAGATTACCTTTAATAACTCAGATGGAGGTAATTTGGCAGTTTTCAGTTGAAGGCGTATTCTAGCTTGAAATGGGTGTACTGTTTGGATTATAATGCGCTCATACAAGTTAAGGAGAGCCTTTGGAAGTGGGAATATTTCTCATTTATTAGTGATGGCATGTGACGGCATTTGGTTATCGTCAACCTGTTGCAGTACCTGCAAATTATTGAGGGATCAGTTATTTTGTATTTGTTTTCTGCTGTTAGATTTAAAGCGATTTATTTTATTTATTTCCATTTGTAAAGCGCTCAAACAGCCCGGGGGCATCAAGGCTCTGTTACAGGAATATGTCTTAGTTGTGTATTTATAACGCACTTAATACCCAGAGGTTTCTAAGCGTGTTACCGGGGATCAAACCTGTGTTGCTTTGTGTCGTCTTGTTTCCAAGGCGAGCACGTTGCTGCTGAGCTATCCTCCCGGGACTAGCTAATTGGAACCATTGGTATTCCTCATAGGCCGGGTCTATTTTTTGTGATCCTATTATGAAAAGTTCTGCAACAGACACACACTTCGTCTGATATTTCAGCATATGTGTTTTGAAACTTAGCGATTTCTTTTTTGTATGCGTTTGTATTTGTGATGTTTTCGGTAATGTTTTCTGAAGTTACTGCATTTTCGAAGTCACATTCTTTTCCAAAGATTTACTTTGGATGTGCTCTATTTCTTGAAGGAGAAAGTTATTTAAATGTTGCAGGTCTACAGCAGGACTTCTTGATAGTATAGTCTATGCACAAGATTCCGTACAGCGGAATGGTGTTTCTAATGTTTTGATCTGTTGGAAGGTGCTTTTACAAGCATGTCCTCAAAGTCCAGTGTGGCTGCGCACTGAACAAGGGTCCATGGTTTCAAGTTTTCTTTTTACATTTGTCTGTTAGTTTCACATAGTATTTGAGAAATTGCTGTGAAGATTTAAAGGATTCTTGGCGTACGTTAAACATTGAGCTGCATGCCCATATGTACACTGGACGGTTTGTTTTGGCGAAAGGGACATTTGGTTGAAAGTTTGTTGGGTGTTTTTTCTGTAAGGTTTCTTTCGCCATATTGGTCTCCTGCCATTTCATACCCTCGGTCATCACTGTCTATGGCAATTGATTTGTTTGTTTTTGCTTATAGGTGCCTCTATTGAAATATGGTTGTGTGCTGCTTTTTTTAATCCATTCACCTTCGCAGAAGTTTAAAAGGTATCTATATTGACATTGCTCATGTTTAGAAGTACTTTTTGTTATTTATCAATTTAGTTAGTGGTTTCAATCTGTTTAAAATCTATTTAAAAATGTTCTCTTTAGTAGAAATGCGCTGTCAATTGGAGCTTTGAGGATTAGTTTCCTGCAGTAGTTGTTGTGGGTAGACGGTGACTTTACAGCTTTTTTTAATAAGATTGTGAAGAACTCTACGGTGGAACTTTTTTTTTGTAACATTTTTGTTGGCTTGCTTTACAGTGACCAGGGTAACACTGGTAGATATAGTGTTAGGCTTATTAGGTCTGCTTTTTCTTTGTTGAGTGAGGTTACTAGCTCTATTGTTAATCTTTTCTATAATTTGTTTTAGAGGTGGATGACTATATGGCTTGCTTTTTATTATGTGCTCTATTGTTTTTTTCTTCTGAGTTGCTTTTTAATAGGCATTTTGTTGTCTGTTGGATAAAGAGAAAGTTTGGGTTTGAAAATTGTGGAATATATATGCATGTGTTTTGTGCATTGGGTGTGCGATTGTAGAGATTAATACAGTGCTGTTTGATTTTAAAGTGGCATAATAGGTGTGGTTGGGAAGGTTTTGAGAGTAAGTCTGTAGAGGTGTGATGGGAGTGGTGGTGTTATGGAAGCAGTAGGGACATGATGATTTCAGGAAACCAGTGGGTGCTATCATGGTGCGGTTTAGATGGGAATAGAAAGATTGTGAATTGTGCAATATGAGTACAAGTGAAATGTTTATTGGAAAATAATACTCTAGGCTAATATATAGTGGAAACATATTGTTACAATTAGAGACATACATGGTACATTAATCTACTTATATTGTAGGATGTGAAGGGTAATCTCTATTTTCGGTAGCGGTCTTCGGCAATGTTCTTGTTTCCTGTAATTGTAAAAGAGTGGGGATATGTGGTAATGGTGAAGTACTTTTACTAAGCGAGGTTGGAATTCATGAAGGTAGGAGTTGTTGGGAAGACGAGCTAATGAAGCTGTCATGGGTGGTGTACTAAAGTGTTAAGTATGTTTTTGAAGGAATTGGAGTATAAGTAGTTCTGTTTCGCACATTAGAAGGAACAAGGCAAAAATGAGTGAGACAACATGCATAGCTAGTTTATTTTTTGTGGTGTCATGTATTTGTATTTGTCTCAGGAGGATAGCTTAGAGGCAGCGTGCTTGCCTTGAAAGCAAGACAACACGGAGCAACACAGGTTCGATCCCCAGGTCCGCGCTTAGAAATCTCTGGGTATTAAGCGGGTTATAAATAAACTATCATATCATATTGTTTTGCAGTGTTTATAAAGAATAGGAAACTGGGACCTTGTGGAAATGTAATGGCGGATTGTTGTTGCAGCAGTGTTTGGTCTCTTATAGTAGCGGTTGGGAAAGAAGAGTACTTTATATATAAGGTGAAGTGTTGTGTAATTTGTGTTGTGTTGTGTGTGTGTGTATATATAATATATATTACACGGCCACGCTAGTGGCCGTGTAGTTATGGTTAAGTTGCTGTTTCCATAGGAAGAGCACTTTTTGGGCGGCCTATAACTCCGCTCCCCGGGACGAATGGTTACCAAACTTTGCAGTATATGGGCCACTCTGAATTTTTTTGCAAAGTTTGGAGATGTTTGGTCCAAGGGGGCAAAAGTTATAGGGGGGGGTCCCAAAACGTCTTTTTTTGCCATAAACTGAATGGGGGAAAAACTTGCGCACGGCTACAGGTCAAACCGCTGGACGTATTTTCCCGAAATTTGCGGCAGGTACAGGGGCTTGGTCCAGAAAACGTGCATTTGTAAATTTGGTGACCTTCTGTGCAGTAATTTTCATTAAAATGACCAAAAAAGTAGGTCTGAAAAAATGTGTGATATCTGTCTGCTTCGCAGACACACTTCTCTGTTCGGTCCACGGACAAGATACCAATTGGCTAAGGGGCTGGCGTCATGGCCGCGGACACGCAACGTCTCTGCCGATTGGCTGCTGCGAGACATGTTCTGCGTCAGATTGTTTGGCTGCGCCTGACATCTTGGATCCGCCGATAGCGGAGCAACAACCAGCGTACACATGCTATATATTTATAAAACTCTTTTGCTGTGCCACAGAGCGTTGCGACAGGTTCAGACAGTAAGACATGGGTGATTAATGCATTTGTTCTAGGGGTCGGTCTTCATGATGTATTTTCTATGGCCACCTTATACGCACAGAAAATGAGGGGTGTAATAAAGGTAGCATTTCAGTCCATGCAGTGCACATGAAACTTGTAACTGTTGTAAGGACACGCGTAGTGGTAGCGAACATTGAAATTGACAACATGCCATAATTGCGTTATTTTTTCCTATGGTTATTAAATTCATTAGTACGCCGCCATGGGTGTCGCATGCTACAGTGGTTGTGCTTAGTGTTAGGGAGAATTCTCTCTTTAGGCTGAATTTCCTAACCTAGTGAGTCCCCCAGCAGCTTTGCTGGATTTCTGGAGTTTGTTTTTTTTCTCCTGCCAAGAGTGAGACTCTTTTTTTTTTTTCTTTCTCCCACTCTTGGACATGATTTATGGTATTCCTTTGACTGTTAATGTGTTTTATGGGCTATGGGGTCCTTTACTCCATAGGGTCTCATGTGTTTTTACTATGCGTGTTACCCTGCACCCTCCGTGCAGTGACACAGGGGTGTCATAGTGACACCCCACCATAGACTCCATACCCTGGGACTGACTACTGTCTCCCAGGGCATGTAAAGTCACCATTGGCTTTACTAGTCCCAAATTATTAACAGAAACCAGTACAAACCATCATATTGTGGACGTACTGGTCGGGGCAATTCGATTGCCCCGGGGTCTGTTAGTCGAGGGGGCACGTCTCCGTCCCCCCTGATTGAGTTTTGGCTGGTGACAGTGGAAACTACTTTTTATATTCGACCGCGAATATATCCCTATGGGGTTTTCACATTGTTCGAGGCTACCAACTTTAATTATTTAATTCTCATAGCCTCGAACATACCGCCTTTTTATTTATTTAATATTAATTCGCCGGTTGGTATTTTTTGCCAGGACTCGATTCTAAAATGGCGTTTGTGTTCTCTTCTGTGACTCCAACCCAAGTCGAGCCCTTTGTTCCACTTTTTGGCGGGCTTCTCCACAGAAGCCTCCAAAAGTTGTGCCACTCTGTCTGGGTACCACAGGGGGTGTCGGAGGGGGCTTAGGCACCCTGGACTGAGTTACCTTGGTAACTCAAGTCACACTCTTGTGTGATTCACCCAAGTGGTGAGCCGGCCGGCTCACCACTTAGCATGTTTGATTGACAGCTAGGCTGAGTGAATGGGGGTGTGCTGCATAAAAGCAGGGCTTTGGGGACTGGAACTTCAGAAGTCGCCACAGGACCTGAGAATCCGACGAGGGAGAAGCTGAGCCGACCTACTACAACGACGCCACCGGTGGAGCCCTGCGGGACCGACTCACCACTTCCCGACGACAGAGAAGATCTCCCGGCTGGAGAGGCGTCTTCCCCTGACTGGTGGGCACAACCAGTTTACCTTCTTCTCTTCGCACCCCAGACCGGCTTGTGGTCGAATTGCCCGTGCCAAGCACCCCAGCAACCGGATAGCCACTTACCACTGGACCGCAAATCAAAGGACCGCTCCGTTTACCTGAGAAACTCCACGGCTGGTTTCTTCCCTGGATCCTCTTCCCCCGGACGAAGCACTGACTTGCATCCGCTGCCAGGAACAACTGCCCCCGCTGGAGTATTCTCACCACTTTAAGGTACCGTGTCCGCTAGGCCTCCCTTTCTAAAGATTGCTACAAGGTAATAATAACCCCTTAACCTTCTGGACTGGGCTGGCCGCCTTGACCTTCTAACTGGTCCCTTTCTTTGGTCCAACTCTTTTTGAACCTTTTCAAGACTTTTGTGCACTGCAACCGTGCGACCTTGGACACATTTCGTTTGATCCTCTTAAAGTGGATCCAGCCAACTGAACTCTAACTTCACGGTTTTACTTTGCCTTCCTCTCTTGTTGTGTTCTTGTAAAAGTGTTGGGACCTGTTTCAATTTATTCTCTGCTTTTCTCTCCCTTTTAAAACGAATTATTAGAGTGCCATCTGAGTTAAGCCCTCACCGCTGTCTGAAAATAAGTGGGGCTTTACTTAAGACTTCTTCTAAGGGAGTGTATATCTTTCAGTGACCGTGTTTTTGAATTGCTTACTATTAGTGCCTGTGTGTTTTTCTAGATGTGGTTTTAAATAATTTTCGAAGGGATTGTGTCCTCCGACGTATTCCTTATCTTAGATATCTCTTTTCAGCTTTGCTGGCCTCGGAAAAATTTTTCTCTAGAGGGCGCTGCGCGTCGGCGTCCGCCGAGTCGATGTCCCTCGACAGCCGCCGTATCGACGTCATCCTGCCTATAAAGGCCACGCGCAGCGTCCGTTGCTCAGTTCCGTTTTTCCACGCTTACTCAGTGCCTCAGAATATTGTTGCTCAGTTTCGTAGAGAATTAATCCAATTTCCTTGAGATATTCGATCCATACTCGATGGCTTCCTCGTCGGAACAGATGTCGCTGACTGACCCACAGAGTTTGTCTGTGGTGTTTGGGAGCTGAACACCATTGTTCGGAGTGCGAGGACTGTATGTCCATGACAGCTAAGGCCCTGAAGGAGCGTAGGGGGAAGCTGGAAAAAGGTAAGACTTCTAAAGCTTCTTCCTCGATGAAGTCGAGACATTCGTCTCCTCGTCACCATTCGCGCTCCAGGTCTCGAAGCGGGTCCATCACTCTTCGAGATCGAAGCACTCGAAGAGGAGACGTCGAAGATCCACTTCTTCGTCCTCCTCTTCCTTTGTTTCACCTAAGAGAATCCCTTGCCCCACGAAACATAGTTCCCGGGCTGAATGGGAGGAATTCAGAAAAAACATGATGAGCGTCTTCGAGAAAGCGGCCTCGACCCCCTCGAAGACTGCCAAAAACGATGCTCTGGTCGAAAGACCGAAAGGTCCAAAACAGAGAGTCGCAGTACCCGGCGAAGGAAGCTTCTCGAGCGCGTCACGAACCCTCGAGTAAAGCTAAGACCTCGAATCCTTCTTCGAAGGTTCCGTCGACGCTGTTGTCGAGGGGACCTTCGAAACACAGGTCTGTCGACTCGACGCCATCCTCAACACCGGCGTCGACGCCAAGGAAAGTCACGGTTGCGGCACACCCAGTGGCTATTCACAGGTCTTCGATGACGATGTCGTCGAGATTGTCGACATCCTCAAGCAGAATTCCAATTCTATAGAGGACCTCGAGGCCTAGGCCTAGGCCTTTGTTTTCAACGCCACGTTCGAAGCCTTCGGCGTCGACGACATCGACGGTTTCGAGGCCGATTACAAGTTTGGCACCCTCTGCCTGGGAGATGGGTTTCACACCCTTTGTGAGTTCAGACCAATTGAGAACAATGTCCTCAATCATTGAAGAGGGAGAACTGTCTGACCAAGAAGAGACATTTGAGTTGCAGAGATCTGCAACCCCAGTTCAAGAGCAGTTATCCTCAGAGGAACGCAGATTAAAGGAACTCCATGATTCCTTGCATGAGGCAAGTGGTTTAGACACTTCCCCTGAGGTGGAGTTCGCTAGGCCAGACCCGGGGGAGCATGCTGAAACCCCTTATAGAGCCTTAATGGCCAGGATCACAGAATTTATGGGGTGGTCAACACCTTCACAGGCTTTCCAACAGGATGACCTCACGGATATTCTTGATAAAGGTCCACAGGAGGATCCTGTAGTACCTTTTCATAAAGCTCTTCAAAGGAAAATCATGACGAACTGGGAAACCCCAGATGTCGTCCCGGCAGTAAATAAAAAACTGTGTTTTTTTATTTAAATGCAGGGTATCTTCTGCAGACCCAGAGTTTTTGTCCAAACACCCATCTCCAGAAAGTCTGGTGGTACAGGCAGCATCTTCTACTGACATCAAGACTGCTTACCCTACCGTCCCACAGGACAGGGACGATAAAAAATATGATGCTATGGCTAAGAGTCTTTTCGGCATTTAGCATGGCGTTAAAATCTATTAATGCTACTTGCACCCTTGCTAGATTTAGCCCTACACTTTGGGAGTGTGCTTCTACAGCGGCTGACTGCATCCCGGAGGGAGAAGAAAGGGAGGCATTCCTAAATATCATACAGGACGGTAAAGACGCTATGTGCGAATCCCTCCAGACGGGCATTGATTCGGCTGACAGTATCAGCAGAGCAATGGCGGCAAGTACAACAACCAGGAGATTTGCTTGGTTGAGAAAGTCTGGTTTTGCCCCAGATGTGCAAGCCAGGCTCTTGAACATGCCATTTGATGGCTCTTCTTTGTTTGGGAAAAAGGCGGATGACAGTTTAGAAAAACTGCAAACATCAAAGGCAGCAGCAAAATCCCTAGGCGCTGCAATCCGTCAGACACCTTTTTCGTCCAACAGGAACCTCTGCCAGAGGCAAGTCCTTTCGCTTCTACGCCGCATCCGGAAGAGGTAGAGGACGACCGGCTCAAATGGGACAAAGAAGAACCACCCAAGGTGGACGGGGTAGATATTCAAAAGCCGCAGCAACAGCAGGTGCCTCTTTACCATCGGCATCTGCATCAGCCGCCCCAAAACCACTCTGAGGACTTCCCTCACAAGACACCTGTCGGAGGCAGGTTAACTCAACATATGGCGGAATGGCAGGCTATCACGTCAGATGCTTGGGCATTGGAGACAGTTGCACAAGGTTACTGCCTGCCTCTCCTACGCATACCTCAGAGTCATCCACCGGGTATCAGCTCTCAAAAAGCTCCAGATCCGCTCCTCTTGCAGGAAATTGTAGACCTGCTAGAGAAAGGTGCCATAGAACCGGTACCTGTAGCGGAGAGGAACAGGGGCTGGTACTCCCCTTACTTTCTCAGACAGATGACTGAGACCCATCTTGGATTTGCAAAAATTGAACAAATTCCTCAGGAAAGACAAATTCAAGATGGTAACTCTTTCTCAGATCCTTAAAGGCCCTTCAGTTCCAGGACTGGTTGGTATCCCTGGACCTTCAGGACGCTTATTTCCATGTGCCAATCCATCTCAAACACAGGAAATACCTGAGGTTCGCAATTGGCAACTCTCATTATCAATTTCGAGTGCTGCCATTTGGGCTGACCTCCGCCCCGAGGGTCTTCACCAAGTTAATTTCGGTAGTGGCAGCAAGTCTAAGGAGGGAAGGGATTCACGTCTACCCCTACCTGGACAATTGGTTGATCAGAGCTGTATCTTCCGAACAAGCTCAGATCCAGCTAGATCATGTTTGCCACTCCCTTCACAGACTGGGCTTCTCCCTCAATTTAAAGAAGTCACAAATGATACCATCGCAGAGACTCCAGTTCATCGGAGCGATCCTGGACACTTCCCTGGGAAAAGCCTCGCCACCAGAGGTGAGGGCTCAAGATATTCTACAGATGGTTACCAAGTTTCAAAATGCCCAACGTCTCCCAGCCTTCGACTTTTTGAGGTTGCTAGGCCTCATGGCATCCTGCATTTTCCTAGTGCCAGAGGCTCGCCTGAGAATGAGATCCCTCCAGTGGGCACTGAGAACTCAGTGGTCACAATTCTCAGGGAGAATGACAGATCTTCTTCAGGTTCCCGACAGGGTGGCTCGAGACCTTCAGTGGTGGGCCTGTCAGGAGAACATTCTGAAAGGAGAGCAGTTTTGGCAACCCTGGCCGGAGATAACAGTAGTCACGGATGCCTCACTCACGGGGTGGGGAGCCCACGCCAACGACTTGACCATCAGCGGTCGTTGGTCTCCATCGGAGTCCAGACTACAGATCAACCTGTTAGAGCTGAGGGCCATCAGACTTGCGCTGAAGGCTTTTCTGCCATCTGTACAAGGAAAGAATGTCCTGATAATGACGGACAACACAGTGGCCATGCATTACCTCAACAAAAGAGGAGGCGTAGGATCACTACCTCTGTGCAGAAAGGCGATGCAGCTCTGGTTTTGGGCAATACAAGAAGGAATCTCTCTATCGGCAGTTCACCTAGCCGGAGAGAAGAACTTGACAGCGGACGCTCTGAGCAGGCAGAGCACAGTCTCCCATGAGTAGGAACTAGCTCAGGAAGTCCTTCTAGAGATCTTCGCCCTTTGGGGAACCCCTCAGCTGGATCTGTTCGCCACCAGTGTCAACAGGAAGTGCGATCTGTTCTGTTCTAGGGAATTTCCCCCGAGAGGTGCTCTGGGAGCCGCGTTCATAGTGGACTGGGAGTTTCCGCTTCTGTACGTGTTTCCACCGGTCCCTGTCATTCCTCAAATGATCAGGAGGTTGAGAAGATTCCGGCAAACTATGATCCTAATTGCCCCGAATTGGGCCAGGAGAACGTGGTACCCGGACCTTCTAGATTTGTCCATCTGCCCTCCAATTCGACTTCCACTCAGAGAGAATCTGCTCTCACAGAAGGGAGGTCAGGTTCTCCATCCAGACATCAAAACCCTCAACCTTCACGCATGGCTTCTGAAAGGCTGAGGTACAAGGATTGGGACCTCCCTGATGATGTTATGGAGGTGCTGCTTTCGGCAAGAAGGCCAGCAACAAAATCTTTATACCGCCGCCGTTGGAACAGATTTTGCAGCTGGTGTAGAGAAAAGAATATCGATCCCTTTTCATGTGGTACACCAATGGTTTTGTCCCTTCTACTTTATTTAGCGAATTCAGGCCTTCAAGTTGGCACCATCAAGGGCTATCTCGCAGCGCTATCCATCTTTAAGCGCACTGCGGAAGAACCATCCTATTTCAAGTTACCCATGGTAATACAGTTCCTAAAGGGGTTAACTAACGTTTATCCCCCAAGACCATTCCAGGTTCCCCTATGGGATTTAAACTTAGTCCTAACTTTCCTGATGGGCACACCTTTCGAACCACTCCACTCTTGTTAGTTAAGATTTCTTACCCTTAAGACTGTTTTATTAATAGCACTTACATCTGCTAGAAGGGTGAGCGAGTTACAAGCTCTTTCTTGTAAACCCCCTCATACAATCTTTCACAAAGACAAAGTTGTTCTGCAAGTGAAGCCTAATTTCCTCTCAAAGGTGGTTTCTGAATTTCATATCACTCAGAAGATTACCCTTCCATCTTTCTATCCTCCTCCCCATCCGGGGAAAGAGGAAGAGAGGTTACACAGGCTGGACCCAAGAAGGGCTTTAAGTTTTTACATTAGTAGACTGGCTTGTATAAGACAAGCAGACCAGCTGTTTGTAGGCTACGCAGGTCACAAGCTGGGGTTACTGATAACTAAGCAGACCATTTCCAGATGGATCATTTTAGCCATTTTGGAATGTTATAAACTGGCAGGAAAAGAGCCCCCTCAAAATCTTAGGGCTCATTCGACCACAGGTATTGCAGCTTCATCGGCCCTCAAAAGAGGAGTGCCGGTTAGAGACATATGTGCGGCTGCCACATGGTCGTCCGTCCATACCTTTACACGGTTTTACAACTTGGATTCCTCCTCCAGTCAAGAGACTAGGTTTGGAAGGGCAGTATTGCACTCTATTCATCAATAAGAGGAAGCATGAAGTCAGTACTCTCCCACCTCCAATAACAGAATACTGCAATGGGAGCCTATCTAAGATAAGGAATACGTCGGAGGACACAATCCCTTCGAAGAACAAGTTACTTCTTACCTTGTAACGTTCTTTCGATGGGATGTTCCTCCGACGTATTCCTTATCGACCCTCCCATCCGTCCCCGCAGTACTACTTCCCTTGTTGTTGCAGCTTACGCTCCTTCAGGGTGATTAGTCTAGTCCAGAAAGAATTATTGTGGGCTACAAAACGGAACTGAGCAACGGACGCTGCGCGCGGCCTTTATAGGCAGGATGACGTCGACGTCGATACGGCGGCTGTCGAGGGACATCGACTCGGCCGACGTGCAGCGCCCTCTAGAGAATTTTTTTTCCGAAAGAGATATCTAAGATAAGGAATACGTCGGAGGAACATCCCATCGAAAGAACGTTACAAGGTAAGAAGTAACTTGTTCATCTCTTTCACACCAAGCCCTGGTCAGTGTTTACTTGTTCTACTGTGTTCTTTTGACCTATTGTGAATACTCTGTATACTGCCTAACTCTTTTTGAGGGAAGTCTGACTGCTCAGCCACAGCTACCAAGTGAATCTGTGTGGTACATACTGCTACCAAGTGGGTTTACTGCCAAACACCTGTAGTCTTAAATCTTTTGCAGTGGTCCCAGAGGGAACTGCACAGGTTTCTACCTAACAGCTAGGGCCTAGAGTCTTGTATGCATGGCCGCTGGCTGAAGACCTTACTTCCAAAATTGTAGGCCCTGGCCACAAACACTGCAGCATGTCATACCCATAGTAATGTGTATCAATTGCCTGGTTGTGGGGAGTGTGTGCAGTCTTGGGTGCATGGCCGAAGGAGCAGAAAAAGGAAGGTTTCCTCTATCAGCGCCGGGAGGCCAAGAGGAAGACGGTCATCGCGGTGCCCCTAATCGATGACATCTGGGAGGAGGGCCTGTCGGTTCTCAAAAACCCCTCCACGGCACCAGCCAAACGGGACCGGTACGAGAAGAAGTACCGGGTCCCCGAAACCGCTCCCCTGTGCCTCAGGGCCCAGCCGACGCCAGACTCGGTCGTCTCGGCGGCGGCGAAGAAGAAAGCAGCGGGGTCAGGAGCCTCGTCATCGAATTCCCTGCTGGACGGCGAGGGAAAGAAGTTGGACGCCATGGGGCGGCGGGTCATTTCGTCGGCGGCGACGACGATCAAAGCGGCCAATGCCCTGGCGATCGTGGCCCGTTACGACAGGGAGCTCTGGTTTAAGCTGGCCCCCATATTGGACTTCCTGTCGGACGACAAGAGGTCCGAGGCCCTGGAAATACTGCAAGAGGGCGAGGTGGCGTCGGACCATGCCATAACGGTGGCAACCGATATTGCTGATACCGGGTTCCGCCAGCTGGGCAACAGTGTTTGCCTACGATGACGGGGTTGGCTCCGGGCGACCGACTTCCGTCAGGACGTCCAGACCAGGGTGTTGTACATGCCGTTCGACGGCAGCAACCTGTTCGGGAAGGCGGTGGACGAGTCCCTCCAAGCCATAAAAACGGACACGGAGACGGCCTGCGCCCTAGGAGCCCTTCAGCAACGACGGCCCTTTCGGAGCTCCGGAGGCAACAGGGTGCCTCCAAGGGATCCAGCGGTGGCTCGTCGTCCTACCGCCAGGCGGCACGCTCCTCGTCTCAGGAGGCCTATAGGGGTCGCGGCAAGCAGGGAGCGCCACGCCGCCATCGGCAAGGTGGCCAGGGCGGCAAGGCCTCCACCTCCAAGCAGGACTGAACCGGCCGTGGTCTCGGGCCCCCACCGAAGCACCCCGGTGGGAGGCCGGCTGACGAATTTCGTCGGCGTGTGGAAGTCCATCTCCACCAACCGTTGGGTGCTGGATACCCTGGCAAGAGGACACTCTATCGAATTCCTGAGGAAGTGCCCTCAAGTTCCACCTGTGGCCAGGAAGGAAAATCACGTCCCGCAACTGCTGTTGGAAGGACGGGCGATGCTCAGGAAAGGCGACATCGAGCTTGTCCCGAAGAGGCTCCGGGGTGTACTCGGGGTACTTCCTCGTCAGGAAGAAGACGGGCGGCTGGCGCCCCATCCTGGACCTTCGTCGTTTGAACAAATACATCAGATCACAAAAGTTCAGGATGGTCACCCTCCAGCACGTACTGGGACAGCTGGAGGAGGGCGACTTTCTATCGTCGTTGGACCTGGAGGATGCTTACTTCCACGTTCCCATCCTCAAAAGTCACCGAAAGTTCCTCAGGTTCGTCGTCCAGGGACGCCACTACCAATTCAGAGCACTGCCGTTCGGATTGAAGTCGGCCCCCAGAGTCTTTACCAAGTGCCTAGCACCAGTGGCTGCGCGGCTGTGCCTACAGGGGATTCAGGTCTACCCCTACCTGGACGACTGGCTCATCTGCTCAAGGACGAGGGAACTCGCCGTCGAACACACTGCGAGGTCCGTCCAGCTACTCACAAACCTGGGATTCGCCATAAACTACCCGAAGTCCCACCTGGTGCCGTCGCAGGTGGCCCTGTTTCTGGGAGCGAAGCTCTACAGTGAGGCGCCTGGCGCCCCCGTCGGAAGAACGGACGAAGACCATTCTAGGCAAAGTGCAGCGCCTGCTTGCCACGGACGTGGCCAGGGTGAGGTCCATCAAGTCCCTCTTGGGGATGATGTCCTCTTGCATCTACCTGGTGCGCCTCTGCAGACTACGGATGCGCCCTCTTCAAGAATTTCTCGACGCCCGTTGGATACAGACGACGGGCACCTTCGAAGACAGGGTCCCACTCAACGAGGTGTTCCGGCGAGCGATTCAGTGGTGGGGCGTTTGAGCACACTTCACGGCGGGCAAGGACTTTCAGACGCCGGCGTACCAGGAGACTGTGACGACGGACGCCTCCCTGGAAGGTTGGGAAGCCCACACCGGAGATCTCCACGCAAGAGGCCTCTGGCTCCCGGAGGAGAGGCTCCTGCACATCAACGTCCTGGAACTCCGAGCCGTGTTCTGGGCTCTCAAATCGTTCCTCCCGTCGCTCAAGGGCAAGGTGGTGCAGATCTTCACGGACAACACCACGACAATGTTTTACCTACGGAAGCAGGGAGGCACCAGATCCCCAACCCTATCCAAGGAGGCACAGGATCTGTGGCACTGGGCGGTCGCCCAGGGATGTTCCTGGTTCCCTTCCACCTGGCAGGAGAAAGCAACACCATTGTCGACTCGCTCAGCAGGGAGCTGCGCGCGTGTCACGAGTGGGAACTGCGCCAGGATCAGGTGGATCAACTCTTTCGACGATGGGGCAAACCCCAAATCGACCTGTTCGCAACAGCGACGAACTCGAAATGCAAGAGGTTCGCCAGAAGGTTTCCCCAGCCGAGAAGCAGGGGCAATGCGTTCTCGTTCCCCTGGGACGGTCTATACCTGTATGCGTTCCCTCCGTTGCCGCTTCGACTCATCAACCAGCTCAAGAGGTCCCGGTGCAGGATGATCCTCGTCGCACCGGCGTGGCCAAAGCAGATCTGGTTTCCGGACCTTCTGGACTTGTCAACGTCCCCTCCCATCAAGCTGTCGGCGGACGCGGACCTTCTCTCCAGAGAAGGAGGCACCATCTTCCACCACGACCCGACGTCGCTGAACCTGCAGGCTTGGCTCCTGCAGCGCTAGAGTTTGGAGGCTACGATATACCGGCCGATTGCAGAGAGGTTCTTGCAAAGGCCAGGGCGTCCTCGACTCTCAAATGCTACGGTCATAAGTGAAAGAGGTTCTCTATCTGGTGCCGTGCACAAGATCAACCCTCTACGGATTACGGCCCCTCAAGTGCTGCCGTACCGTCTATCGCTGGCAAAGGCTGGGCTAGCCCATGCCTCCATTAAGATTCATCTGGCGGCGATCTCCAGATATACCAGAACCACAGGACGGACGTCCCTGTGGTCCCATCGACTGGTAAAAGAGTTTATGAAAGGACTGTTCCGGTCGTTCCCGCCGGTGAAGGCCCCGGCCCCGGCGTGGGATCTTAACGTGGTGCTGACCAGGTTCATGGGGCCCCCATTCGAGCCGATACACTCCGCACCTATGAAGTTTGTGTCGTGGAAGACTGCGTTCCTGGTGGCCATTACCTCCGCACGACGAGTGGGAGAGATCCAGGCCCTATCCTGCAAAGCACCGTACTTGACTTTCCATGCCTCGAGGGTGGTGCTTAGGTCGCACACCTCCTTTTTGCCCAAGGTGCCGTCGGACTTCCATCTTAACGAGCCCTTGGTGTTACCTGTTTTCTTCCCGTCTCCTTCGTCGCCGGCCGAGAGGACTTTGCACTCGCTGGATGTGGCTAGAGCGCTGAAGTTCTACGTAGACCGCACGAAGAGTTTCCGGAGGACATCACAGCTGTTCGTGAACTTTGGACCTGTGAATCAAGGGAAGGCTCTCTCGAAGTCTTCTATTTCCAGATGGCTCTCCGGCTGCATCATGCAATGTCACCGGTTGGCTAACCGACCGCTGCCAGGCCGTCCGAGAGCCCATTCGACCAGAGCGATCGCTGCTACTACGGCGTTCTTATCTGGTGTGCCCCTGCTGGGCATCTGCAGGGCTGCTATGTGGAGGTCGACGCACACCTTCACAAGATTCTACTGTGTCGATCAGGATTCCAGGGAGGAGTCCAGGGTCGGCCAATCAGTGCTGCGCAACCTGTTCGCTTAAGGTGAGCCTGGTGAGGAGGTAAGAGATGCTTAATGTTGAGTTTTTTGTATTGCTTAATGTTGAGCCTTTTACCACCTCCCGTGGTTGTGCATGTGTACTGCTATTTAATCTTATATTAATGAGCATGTGAATCCATGCCAGACCCCATGCTGGAGAAGGAACAAGTTACTTACCTGTAACTGTTGTTCTCCAGCATGGGTCTAGCATGGATTCACATGCGAACCCTCCCGCCTACCCCTCTGCGGCTCTTCACTTGGTCATACTGCCACTTCACGTGCTACCAAATCTGAAGATGGCTGCCAGTGGTGGGGCTTGGGTAGAGGGCAATCATTGGCTGTGGTCAGTATGACACAGAGATCAGTGATTGGTTACTACTAGGAAAGACAGATCAGAAACGAAACTGATACTGATGTTTTCTTTACCGAGGATTCCCAGCCTGACGGGGAATATTCATGAGCATGTGAATCCATGCCAGACCCATGCTGAAGAACAACAGTTACAGGTAAGTAACTTGTTCCATACTCACTGGTGACTGTCTGCCAGTCAAAAGCAGAGGATACCGAATGTCAGAAAATGTGAGAACCCATATCAAGGGGGAGGTCAAGAAGATGCTTGATCTCGGGGTAATAGAACCCTCTACTAGTCCATGGTCTAGTTGGTGGATAAACTTGGTGCAGCCAAGTACCTCAGCACATTTGACCTTACGTCAGGCTATTGGCAAATAGCCTTGACAGACCATGCCAAGGAGAAAACTGCATTTTCCACCCCAGTTGGCTTGTACCAGTTTAAGGTCATGCCTTTTGGATTAAAAAATGCACCTGCTACATTCCAAAGGATGGTAAACCAAGTTCTAGCTGGGATGGAGGACTTCTGCATGGCATACTTGGATGACATTGCAGTCTTCAGCCACTCCTGGGAGGATCATGTAAACCACCTAGGACATGTTTTGCAGGCTCTTGGACAGGCCAATTTGACTATCAAGGCAAGTAAATGCCAGATAGGTCAAAGTAAGGTGGTCTACCTTGGACATGAGGGAGGAGGTGGAGAAATAAGGCCTTTGCTCAGCAAGATTGAAGCTGTGCAAAATTGGACAACACCTACTACTCGAACCCAAGTGAGAGCCTTCCTAGGCCTCACTGGGTACTACAGGAATTTCATTGAGAACTATGGGACTATAGCTTCTCCACTGAATGTAATCTCCTCTCCAAAATTCCCTAAGAAGGTCAAATGGAATGAGGAATGCAATCAGGCCTTTGAAAAACTGAAGAAAGCTCTTTGCCAAGCTCCAGTATTGAGAGCTCCTGACTACCACCAAACTTTCATTGTACAAACTGATGCTTCCAATGTAGGTATAGGTGCAGTCCTCAGGGAGCACCCCATTTGCTTCATCAGCCGTAAGCTGAAGGATCCTGAGACAAGGTGGGCAACAATAGAAAGAGAATGCTTTGCTATTGTGTGGGCACTGAAGAAGTTTAGGGCATACCTGCATGGTTCTACTTTTGTCATTCAGACTGACCACCAACCCTTGAAATGGTTAATGCAAATGAAGGGAGAAAATCCAAAACTATTGAGATCGTCAATCTGCCTGCAAGGGTTTGATTTCACCATTGAGCACAGGTCAGGGTGTCACCATCAAAATGCTGATGGACTCTCTAGGATGTATGTCATCGACTAGAGGTATGAGGTTCATCCAGGAGTGGATTAAATCCTCCTGTCCCTTAGTCTGGGGGGGGGGTGGCGAGTGTTAGGGAGAATTCTGTTTAGGCTGAATTTCCTAACCTAGTGAGTCCCCCAGCAGCTTTTTTGGATTTTTGGGGTTTATTTATTTCTCCTGCCAAGAGTGAGACTCTTTTACCCTCACTCTTGGACATGATTTGAGTGGGTTTCTTTGAATCTAGATGTGTTTAATGGGCTATGGGGTCTTTTACTCCATAGGGTTTCATGTGTTTTTGTGATGTGTTACACAGCACCCTCCGTGCAGTAACACAGGGGTGTCATAGTGACCCCCCAGTATAGACTCCATACCCTGGGACTGACTACTGTCTCCCAGGGCATGTAAAGTCACCATTGACTTTACTAGTCTTAAATTCTGAACAGAACCAGTACAAACCATCATATTGTGGACGTACTGGCTGGGGCAATTCGATTGCCCTAGGGTCTGTTAGTCGAGGGGGCACGTCTCCGTCCCCCCCTGATCGAGTTTTGGCTGGTGGCAGTGAATACTACTTTTTATATTCAACCGCAAATATTTTCCTATGGGATTTCCCATTGTTTTAGGCTACTATCTTTATTTAATTATTTAAGGTAGCCTCGAACATACCGCCGGTTTATTTAATTAATATGAATTCTCCGGTTGGTATTTTTTTGCCAAAACTTGATTCTAAAATGGCGTTTGTGTTCTCTTCTGTGACTCCAACCCAAGTCGAGCCCTTTGTTCCACTTTTTGGCGGGCTTCTCCACAGAAGCCCTCCAATGTGGTGCCACTATGTCTGGGGTACTTAGGAAGGGTGGAGGGGAATTTAGGCAACTGTCTAGGCAACTCAAGTCGCACTCCGTCCTGATTGGCCCAAGTGGAGAGTCGGCCGGCTCACCACTTAGCATGTTTGAGTGACAGCTAGGCTGAGTGAATGGGGGTTTGCTGCATAAAAGCAGGTCTTTGGGGACTGGAACTTCAGAAGTCGCCACAGGACCTAAGAATCAGACGAGGGAGAAGCTGAGCCGCCCTGCCACGACACCACGACCGGTGGAGCCCTGCTGGACCGTCTCACCACTTTTCCCAACGACAGAGGAGATCTCCCGCCGGAAAGTCTTCTTCCTTTGACTGGTGGGGATAACCAGTTTCACCGTCTTTTCGCTTTCCCGACGTATCTCGTGGCCGCCTTGCCCGTGCTAAGCACCCCGGCAACCGGGATACCACGTTTTACCACGACCGCGAGATAAAGGTACCACCTTTTCCCGGAAAACTCCGCGGCTGGTTTCTGTCCTGGTAGTGCAACGACCTGCATCTTTCCTCCACGTCGAGATCTTCTCTTCCCCTGGACGACGACGCAACTTGCAACCACTACCAGGAACAACTGCCACCGCTGGAGGATCCTTCCCACTTAAGGTGGTACTGTGTCCCGCCTGGCTTCCCTTGCAACCAACTGTACGGGGTAGATTTAGCCCCCGGCTTTCGAACCTGGGTTAGCCTGGGACACCTTGGCTAAACTTTTCTAAGCCTCTCTAAACTCTTTTCTGAACCCTCTGCAAGACTTTCTAAGCCTAGTGTAACTGTGTGATCTTGGGCGCATTTGTGCTCTGCTCTCTCTAAGAGTGGGCCCAACCTTTGGACTTTGGCTCACCAGTGACTTTTTGCTCTCTGCCTTGCTAATAGTGTTCCTGAATCGTAGAGTGGTGTAACCCTGCATATTCTGTCTTTTTCCCTCCCTTTTTCACAACCTTAGTAGAGTGCAATCTAGTTAAGCGCTCACCTCTGTATGAAAATAAGTGGTGTCTTACTGTGATTTTCTAATAAGGGAAAAAGGGTTGTATATATCAAAATAGTAACTGTGTTTAGAATATTTTACAATAAGAGTGCTGGAGTGTTTCAACTGTATGTTTATAAATAAATAATTATATACTTTGATACCAAAGCTCTGGTCAGTGTTTGCTTTTATTATTGTATCTGAGTGCCTATTGAGTGTACTTAGCATACTGCCTAACTCTTCTTGAGGGACGTCTGACTGCTCAGCCACAGCTACCAGGTAAATCTGGGTGGTACAGACTGCTACCAAGTGGGTTTACTGCTAACACCTGTAGTTTTAAATATTTTGCAGTGGTCCCTAAGGGAACTGCACAGGTTTCTGCCTAACACCCACCAGTCAAGCTTCCCTGCCCGTACAACATGTTGTCTCAGGACAGGGGGGGGGGGAGACTTTACGCCCATGCCCACAAACTCTGAACTTGGCAGCCTGGAGTTTGGACACCTACAACTCCCTCAGAGGTGCATGAACATACTCAGGGAAGCGTGAAAACCTAATACACGTTATTGCTATGCCAGCAAATGGAAACTTTTTGTCATCTGGTGCAATTCCAAGGGCGTCAATCCCATCGATTGCTCACCCACACACATTGTGCTGTGCCTAACCCTGCTGTTGGACACTGGGTTAGTGTTCAATTCCCTAAAGGGTCATCTGGCTGCTCTGTCAGCCTACACCACATCACAACAAAAGGTATTGTGGTGGAAAATACCGGTGATTAAAGCCTTTATGGAAGGGGTTAAGAGGTTTTATCCTCCCATCTCTCACCGAGCCCCTGGATGGGATCTGAATGTGGTTTTGACCTGACTCATGGGAGCTCCCTTTGAGCCTATGCATCAAGCAAGTCTGAAAGACCTGACTTATAAGATGGCCTTCCTAGTGGCTATCACTTCTATCAGGAAGGTTGGCGAACTGCATGCTCTTTCTATTCTAGACCCCTTTGTTACAGTCCACAAAGATAAGGTAGTTCTGCGCACACATCCCAGGTTTGTGCCTAATTTCATCTCAAAGTTCCATGTGAACCAATCATTCGAACTACTTCTTCCAAAACCCTAATAACATGGCCGAAAGAAGCCTTCATACACTAGACGTGCGCAGGGCAGTCATGTTTTACCTGGAAAGAACTAAACCACTCAAGAAGACTAAACAATTCTTCGTTTCAGTGGCAGCTGGTAGAGAAGGGTATCCTGTCTCTAAATCAGCCATCTCAAGGTGGACTGTCAAATGCATCACACTATGTTTCTCTCTTGCTAAGAGAGAACTGCCCTTCAAGACTAGAGCACATTCTACTTGAGGCACTGGGGCATACATGGCTTTCATTGCAAATGTTCCTCTTGAGTCCATTTGCAAAGCGGCAACCTGGAGTTCTGTACACACCTTTACAAAACACTATTGCCTAGACACTCATTCTAGGTCTGATTCTCAGGTTGGACAAGCAGTACTAAGACATCTTTTTTGTACTGTTCCTTCTCACAACCCACCTCCAACTCCAGGTACTGCTCGCTAGTCTATGCACAGCATGTGATTCTAAGCAGATTAACAAGCATCAGAAGACATGCATTACTTACCGTAATAGAATTTCTGATGATTGTCTCTGCTTAGATTCACATGCGCCCTCCCTACCTACCCGCTCGGGGTGGAAGTAACATGGACGTCTTACTACTTTCTCGCTTTATGTACTCGCTCACTATAGCCTTGGGCTCCCTCATGGCAGAAAAAATACAATCGGAGGGACCTCGGCGCGTGAGGGATTTTGGGTACACCACACGTCACAATAGGGATGGTGTTACAGACACTCCTATGCCGACGTCCCCTTTCGGTCCCTGAAAGACCAGATGCAATACTCCGCGGTTACCACTGGATGTCGGACCATATGCACAGCATGTGAATCTAAGCAGATACAATCATCAGAAATGCTATGACGGTAAGTAATGCATGTCTTATGCTGGGAGCATGGCTCTTAAATCAGCCAACATGTGCCTTGGCAAATTTCACATACACTCTATGGGACTGCATTTCTATTGCAGCTGAGCATATTCCCGAAGGGGAGGAAAGAGACGGTTTCTTGGCCATTGTAAAGGATGGCAAGGAGGCCATGAGCAGAATCCAAACCCAACTGAAGAGACTCGCAGAGTCAGTAGAGCCATGGCGACAAGCACCGTGATTTGCAGACTTGCGTGGTTAAGGAAGTCTGGATTTGCACCTGACATGCAGTCTAGACTCCTTAACCTGCCTTTTGATGGGCCTCATCTTTTTGCCAGCAAGGCAGACGAAAGCCTTGAGAAGCTGCACACCACCAGGCGATAGGTAAGTCTTTGGCTGCCGTTATTAGACGCCTCTGCCTTTTCACTCCAGTGGAACTCCTTGGAGGGATAGATCCTTTTGTTACTACTCCTCAGTTGGAAGAGCCAGAGGAATGGCTGGTCATAGAGGTCCAAGAAGATTCCCTCGTGGTGGACTAGCAAAATGTGCAAAGCCTGCTCAAGCAGCGGCATCTTTACCAACAGCCACTGCTTCATCCGCCTCAAAACCTCTGAGGTCTTGAGTCACAACACCCCAGTGGGCGGCAGACTGGCTCAGCATCTGAAAGATTGTCGAGACATTACTTCGGATGCGTGGGCACTAAAAACCACAGCCCAAGGTTACTGCCTCCCCTTCATTCAGAGACCTCAGAACCATCCACCGGGGAGCCATTCTTTGAAGTTTCCAGATCCGTTCCTTGTGCAGGACATTTCTTCCCCTGCTAGAGAAAGGTGCTTTAGAGCCAGTACCTGTATCGGAGAGGAACATAGGATGGTATTCTCCATATTTCCTTATCCCCAAGAAAGACAGATGTCTGAGACCCATCTTGGACTTGAGATACTTGAACAAGTTCCTTAGGAAGGACAAGTTCAAGATGGTCACACTTTCTGTCAGAAACTGAAGGTGTCGCCCTGACTAGTCCCCAGGGATATGTCATCCAGGTGGCCAGGACACAGCCATCGCTATTTGGATCCAGTTCCTGGGGGTGGACCAGAGAGAGAGGATCACCTGGATGGGGCAAGGGGGTGGTCTTCGGGGAGTGGATGTGGGACACAGACTGGTGAGACGCGGTATCCCCCTTCTCATAACACCTTTTCCCCATCCTACCCTGCAGGATATTCAAACACTCGACCCTCCACCCCAACTGCACCCTTTTCTGACATGCACTTTTGCACACCGCAATAGACGACGGACAAACACCAGAGCTGTTTACCTGATATGTCCCAACACTAGTGTCAAGCAATTGACCAGAATCACGCCTGATGGCCCTTTCCCTCACAGGGATAAAAGGTGGAGCACAAGAGCACAATGCAAGCAAGGCAGACCGCACAACGATACGGCTATCCAGACATGGCAGTTCAAGAGGAGAAAAGCTGCAAGACCCATAAAATGACCTTGCCCTTGACCACCCAGGCCTGTGAAACCTCCGCAGAGGTAATCCTAAGACCCCGAACAGTAGCCCAAGTGTATTGCGGCAGATGTAAACGGTACACCAAGCGTGTCTACGCTGAGAAGCAGGACAGAGGGAGAGGCCTGCTACCGTGGTACTGGCCTTGACTCCCGATACGAAGAAAGCCAAACGGTTCATCACAGCCAGCGAGTCGAGGGGAGAACCGATCAAGAAACCGAACTGTGTTGAACAAAAGTAGCAAATGGCTGATTGCAGAAAGTACAAAGAACTGTTAATGTGAAAGGGGCAAGCCAGCTGCAGATGAGCCAGGCACCACGTGGGTGCTCTCTTGAGAAACTCTAGGCTGTTACCCGATTGTTGAAAGTACTGTTAACAGAAGGCCTTCGGACAGGCGAGAAGAGGGTCAAAGTGGTAATAGGGGGGGGTCTAGTAAAATCCTCTGTACAGTTGAAAGTCTTTTACCGGCATATGATTGTAAAGCTAAGGGAAGTAAATCCCACATCGTAAGAAAGTGGAAAGAATAGCGTGACAAGAGTGAACCCGGCAGATGGTTATCCAATGTGAACTGTTTAAGATATTTAGTATTTAGCATAAGGATTGGCAATAGGTTTTTCTTAGTATAGGCCATTTTATTTGACAAGACGCCACTAGGACTGCATTATTTTGATTTGATGGTCATAGCTTGCTCCCATCTTAGATTTAGGTTAGGTGTTTTTCCACCCTACCTATAAAGTTTAATGAACTCTGATCACTTGTGTCTGTCTATTTTTGATAGCATGCCTTGCTTACATTTCTCATACTTCAACTCCAGGATTGGATGGTGTCATTGGACCTTCAGGATGCTTATTTTCATGTTCCATCCTTCTCAAGCACAGAAAGTACCTGAGGTTCGCAGTTGGCGTTCTCATTATCAGTGTCGAGTTCTGCCATTCGGGCTAACCTTCGCCCGAGGGTGTTCACCAAACTAATGGCGGTGGTGGCAGCGAGTCTCAGGAAAGAGGGGGATTAACGTCTACCCCTATCTGGGCAATTAGCTGATCAGTGTGCATTCTCCCGAACAAGTCCTTGGGCATCTCAACGTCACCTGATTTCCTCCACAGATTGGGCTTCTCCATCAATTCCAAGAAATCTCACAGGACACCATCCCAAAATCTCCCATTCATCGGGGCTGTACTGGATACATCCTTGGGAAAGAGCTTGCTACCCCAGGTGATGGTTCAAGACATTCTGCAGATGGTCTCCAAGTGGAGTGTCCAGCGTCTCCCGGCCTTCAACTTTCTGATGTCGCTCGGCCTCATGGCATCCTTCATTTTCTTGGTGCTAGAGGCTTGCATGAGAATGAGATCCCTTCAATGGGCTCTCAGGACACAATGGTCTCAGTTCTCTGACAACTTGTCGGACCTACTTCAGGTTCCAAGCAGGGTCACAGAAGATCTTCTGTGTTGGACCTGCTAGGACAATATTCTGAAGGGAGAACCCTTTTTGGCAACCATGGCCGGAGATAACAGTAGTGACGGACGCCTCACTCACGGGCTGGGGAGCCCACGCCATTGATCTGACAATCAGCGGTCGTTGGTCTCCATCGGAATCCAAACTACACTTCAATCTTTTGGAGCTGAGGGCAATCAGACTTGGTCTGAAGGCTTTTCTGCCCTCTGTACGGGGAAGGAATGTCCTGATAATGACGTACAACACAGTAGCCATGTACTACCTCAACAAGAGAGTTGGTGTAGTGGTCACTGCCACTGTGCAGAGAGGCAATGCAGCTGTGCTTCTTGGCAATTAAAGACGGAATCTCTTGATCAGCAGTTCAGGTAGCTGGAGAGAAGAACACCGCGGCGGGTGCTCTGAGCAGGCAGAGCAGTCTTCCATGAGTGTAAACTAGCTCAGGAAGTCCTTCAAGAGATCTTCACCGTTTGGGGAACCCCTCAAGTGGATCTGTTTGTGACCCATGTCAACCGGAAGTGCAAACTGTTTTTTGCTCCAGGGAATTTCCTCCTAGAGGAGCTTTAGGAGACACGTTCATAGTGGACTGGGAGTTTACACTCCTGTATGTTCCTTTTAGTCCCTGCTATTCCTCACGTGATCAGAAGGTTAAGAACGTTCGGGAAATCCATGATCCTAATTACTCTGGATTGGGCCAGGACGACTTGGTACCCGGACCTTGTGGCCATGTCCATCTGCCCTCCAATAAGTCTTCCACAAAGAGAGGACCTTCTCTCACGAGAGGAGGTTCGGGTCTCCATCCAGAGCTCAAGACACTCTGCGTTCATGCATGGTTTCTGAGAGGCTCAGGTACAAGTATTAGGACCTCCCGGATGACCTAAAGGAGATTTTGCTTTCGGCCAGTGTTTGTACCGCTGCTGTTGGAACAAATTCTGCAGCTGTTGCAGGGGCAAGAATGTGGACCCTTTGCAAAACACCAGAGGTGTTATCCTTTCGAGGGGATTGGGTCCTCCGACGTATTCCATATCTATGACAGGTAATGTCCACAGCTGTGCTGCTTCGGAAAATCTTTGGCGTCTGCGTCCTGCGTCGATGTGCCGTACCCGAGGACCTCCTCCGACGGCCGACGTCACCCGATGTGATAAGTAGGACGCACGACGCCCATAGCCTCAGTTCTGTTTTTTCCGCAAACGTGTTCGCTTCATGAATCTCGGTACGCCTCGACTCGTTGGAGTTGCTGTTTTCTTTCTCGGTTCGTTGAACCTGTTGGATTTGTTTGTGGCGATGTCTTTCTCATCTTGGACCCCGCGTCCGGGCTTCAAGAACTGCGGGGACTGTGGGTCCAAGATGTCGGTCACAGACTCGCACAACGCCTGCCTCTGGTGCCTCGGGGAGGCCCACGATACGGACGACTGTGTCTACTGCCAGTCGCTCACTGCGAAGGCCTTGCGTGAACACAAGAAGAAACTGTCGGTAGGTCGGGTGTCTAAGCCCCGGAAGTAGAGGTCTGCGGGGCTTTCGACCGATGACTCGAGGGGTGACTCTCCGCGTCGTCGTCGGAAGTCCGGTGGGTCTCCTTCCAGGAGTCTGTCTCGCCACTCCTCCGCCTCTTCTAGGCATTCCAGGAAGCGCCGGCATAGGTCGCCTTCCCCGTCCTCTTCCGAGGACTCCGCCCGTCGGCGGGTCGCTTATCCCTCCATGCAAGCGACACCGGAGGAATGGGCTTCCTTCGGGAAGCAGATGTTAGCGATTCTGGAATCGCAGGGCACCAGTCCGTCTGCGCCTCCGAGTGGGGTCGGTCGGCACCGGTCGAGAGACACCGCCCGTACGCCTTCAGGCTCGGGGGGTCGGCACGGCTCGCGGGAGAGGTCCCGCTCGGACAAGGGTAGCCGTTCTCGCCATTCCCGGTCCTCGACGCGCGCGATCCTGTGCCGTCTTCGAAGAGGACGTCGACGCCTGTGGCGCCGAGGTAGTCGACGATTACTCTCGAGGTTCCGTCTTCGAGGGGGTCGTCGACGCTGTCGGCGCCCAGGCTGTCGAGAGACACGCTCGGAGCTCCGGCTTCGAGGACTGTGTCGACGCCGCCGATGCTGGAGGCGTTGTAGCCGACGTCAATGCCGATTCGCTCGACGTCGACGCCTTTTCTGTCGGCGCCGGCGCCGACTCACTTGACGCCTTTCGAGGCGGTGGTGTCGGAGGGGCCCCGTGGCATGGGGTTTGCCCCTAAAAAGGCTATGGCTAAGGTCCGGCACTGCTTTGGTCCCCAGAGGTCTTCCTCTCCCCGCCTGGAGTACATTTCAGCGGGTGATGAAGGCTCTGATGGCGGTCTGGGTCCGGTTACGGATCCGGATGAACTTCTCTCGGGCCATAGTGTGATGACCTGAGGCAGTCACTGCATGATGCCAGTGGATTGGACACCTCTCCGGAGTTGGAGTTTTGTCGGCCGGAGCCTGGCACTCATGCCGATTCGTCATATCGGCACCTTATGTCTCGGGTTACCGAGTACTTGGGTTGGTCGGCTCCCCCAGGGGAGTTCGTTCAGGATGATCTCACGGACATCCTTGATCTCGGTCCACCCACTGACCCGGTTTTGCCTTTTCATATGGCTTTGCAGACAAGGGTGGCGGCGGCTTGGACTGCTCCGGAGAGTCTCCCGGCAGTGGGCAAGTCTTTGTCGCGAAAATACCGTCCAGCCAGTAGCGACCCCTGCTACTTGTCTAGGCACCCCACCCCGGAGAGTTTGGTGGTGCAGGCGGCTACGGCCCCGGCAAAGCAGGCGTCGTATCCTACCATCCCTCCGGATAGGGACGACAAACGTTTTGACGGCTGGGCGAAGAAAGTGTTTTCTTCTGGGGGTATGGCGCTTCAGGCGGCCAACTCCATATGTGCCTTGTCTCGTTTCACACACAATCTGTGGCACTGTGTTGCATTAGCGGCTGATCATATTCCCGAAGGGGACGAACAGGATGGTTTCCTTGCTATAGTTCAGGATGCCAAGGATTCCGTGTGTGAGGCCGTTCAGTCGGGTTTGGACTTGGCGGATTGTGTCAGCCGGTCCATGGCGGCGAGCACCGTAATGCGCAGGTTTGCGTGGTTGAAGAAGTCTGGGTTCGCTCCTGATGTGCAGTCCCGGCTCCTCAACATGCCCTTTGACGGTGAACACCTTTTTGGCAGCAAGGCTGACGAGAGCCTTGAGAGGTTGCAGTCCTCCAAAGCTGCAGCGAAGTCGTTAGGCGCTGCAGTTCGCTAACCTCCGCCTTTTCGTCCTAGGGGACTGCAATGGAGGGGAGGTTCCTTTCGCTATTGCTCGTCCTTCAGTAAAGCGAGAGGAGCTGGCAGTCAAAGGGGCCATCGTAAGAGTGCCAGAGGTGGAAACAAAGGTACTCGAGGTGCCAAGGCTGCTCGGGCAGTTGCCTCTTTGCCCTCAGGCACCGCCGCAGCCGCTACCACTCAGTCATGAGGCCAGGTCCCATGGTTCGCCGGTTGGGGGAAGGCTGGCACAGCATCTTGTAGAGTGGCAAGCCATTACTTCGGATGTGTGGGTTCTGGAGATCATAACCCACGGCTACTGTCTTCCTTTTCAGCAGAGGCCTCACGACAATCCACCAGGGAACCTCTCTTTGAAGAGTCCGGATCCGCTCCTTGCGCAGGAAATTCAAGCCCTGCTGGAGAAAGGCACCATATAACTGGTGCCTGTAGCGGAGAGGAACAAGGGATGGTATTCCCCTTATTTTTTTACTTCAAAGAAAGACGGGGGATTGAGACCCATCATGGACTTGCGCGGTTTGAACAAACTCCTCAGGAAGGACAAGTTCAAGATGGTGACTCTTTCTCAAGTCCTCCAGGCCCTTCAACTTCAGGACTGGTTGGTGTCGCTCGACCTCAAGGATGCTTACTTCCATGTGCCGATCCATCCCAAGCACAAGAAGTACCTGAGGTTCGCGGTTGGCGACTCGCACTTTCAGTTTCAGGTCCTGCCGTTCGGATTGACCTCCTCCCCGAGGGTTTTCACCAAGCTCATGGTGGTGGTGGCAGCGCATCTCAGGAAAGGGGGGGGATTCATGTCTACCCCTACCAGGACCAATTGGTTGATCATGGGGAGCTCTCCCGAGCAAGTCCTGGATCATCTGTCCGTCACCTGCCACTCCCTTCACAGGCTGGGCTTCTCCCTCAATTTAAAGGAGTCCCATTTGACACCAACGCAGCGGCTCCAGTACACCGGAGCAGTGCTCGACACGTCCCTGGGGCAGTGTTTTCCTCCTCAGGTGAGGGCTCTTCACATTCAGCAGATGGTGCACAAGTTTGTTTGCCCAGATTCTCCCAGCGTCCGAGTTCTTGAGACTGCTCGGCCTCATGGCATCCTGCATTCTTCTGGTGCCACAGGCTCGTCTACGGATGAGATCTTTGCAGTGGGCACTCAAGCTCCAGTGGTCTCAGTCCTCCGGCAGGCTGTCGGACCCTGTTCAGGTGCCACCCTCGGTAGCCCGGGACCTTCTGTGGTGGGCCGTCGAGGGCAACCTGATGAAGGGTGCCCCATTTTGGCTGCCCTGGCCGGAGGTGACGATCGTGACAGACGCATCCCTCACAGGATTGGGAGCTCATGCCAATGAGCTGACAGTCAGCGGTCGTTGGTCTCCGTCGGAGTCCAGACTCCATATCAATCTGTTGGAGCTGAGGGCCATCAGGCTAGCCCTGAAGGCTTTTCTGCCGACTGTGCGCGGGAAGAGTGTCCTGATTCTGACGGACAACACGGTGGCCATGCACTACCTCAACAAAAAGTGGGGGGGCAGGGTCACTTCCGCTGTGCAGGGAGGTGATGCAGCTCGAGTTCTGGGCCATCCAGCAGGAAGTTTCGATCTAGACAGTTCATCTAGCCGGAGACGACAACGAGACGGCAGACGCTCTGAGCAGGCAGAGCACGATCTCTCACGAGTGGAAGCTGGCTCAGGAGATTCTCCTGGAGATCTTAGCCCTTTGGGGGACCCCTCAAGTGGATCTCTTCGCCTCCAGTGTCAACCGGAAGTGTGAAAGGTTTTGCTCGCGGGAATTTCCTCCAAAAGGAGCCTTAGGAGACGCGTTCGTGGTGGAGTGGTCATTCCCACTGCTGTATACGTTTCCTTCAGTCCCCGTCATCCCGCAAGCGTTGCGGAGGTTACGGAGGTTCGGTTCCTGGATGATCCTCATTGCTCCGGCATGGGCCCGTAGGACGTGGTACCCGGACCTTCTAGACTTGTCTATATGCCCTCCACATCGTCTTCCCTACCGAGACGATCTGCTCTCACGGGAGGGGGGTCAGGTTCGCCATCCAGAGGTCAGATCCCTCAATCTTCACGCTTGGCTTCTGAAAGATTGAGGTATAAGGATTGGGACCTCCCTGAAGACGTGATGGAGGTGTTGCTCTCGGCCAGGCAGCCGGCAACTAAGTCTCTGTACCGTTGCCGTTGGAGAAAGTTCTGCGACTGGTGCAGAGTTCAGAATGTGGATCCTTTTGAATGTGACATTCCTATGGTTTTGTCTATTTTGCTTTCTTTGGCCCACAGGGGCTTGCAATTTGGGACCATTAAAGGTTACCTGGCGGCACTGTCCGTATTTAAGCGCTCGTCTGATGAGTGTTCCTATTTTAAGATTCCTTTAATTTCGCAGTTTTTGAAAGGACTCACTAATGTGTTCCCTCCGTCACCTTTTTTGGTGCCAGGTTGGGTTTTGAACCTTGTTCTTAAGTTCCTTATGGGTGCTCCGTTTGAGCCTTTACATTCCTGCCCTTTGAGGCTGTTGACTCTGAAAACTGTGTTTTTAGTTGCGGTTACTTCCACTCGCAGAGTGAGTGAGTTACAGGCACTTTCAGTTAAGCCACCCTTCACTGTATTTCACAAGGACAGGGTTGTCCTTAGAGTTCGTCCTTCTTCTCTTTTCTTCCGAAGGTGGTTTCGGAATTTCATTTGAGCCAGAAGGTTTTTCTTCCGGCTTTCTATCCTCCTCCACATCCTGGTAAGGAAGAGAAGCTCCATAGGCTTGATCCTAGGAGGGCGTTGAGCTTTTATATCTCGAGCATGTCCCGGGTCAGAGTGGACGGTCAACTTTTCATTGGTTACGCTGGAAAGTGTTTGGGACAAGCTGTGACGAAACAGACTTTGTCTCGTTGGATTATTTTTGCTATCTCCAAGTGTTACCGCTTCACGGGTAAGGACCCTCCGGCTCGCTTGCGGGCCCATTCTACAAGAGGAGTGGCTGTGTCTACTGCCCTGCAGAGGGGAGTTCCTATTCGTCATATCTGTGATGCAGCCACCTGGGCTTCAGTACATACTTTTGTACGTCACTATTACCTCGATTCCATCAGGGGGCAAGATCTGGCCTTTGGCAAGGCAGTTGCTCTATTCCGCTATTTGATTGGGCATGCTAAATTGTATTCTAAATTCTTTCCCACCTCCTTGCTTGGTACTGCTTTGGGAGTCTGTCGTAGATATGGAATACGTCGGGGGAACCAATCCCCTCGAAGAACAAGTTACTTTCTTACCTGGTAACGTTCTTTCGATGGGATGGTCCGACGACTTATTGCATATCGCTCCCTCCCTGCCTTCCCCGCTGCAGAATTTCTTTTGCGATTTCAGCTTGCGTTCTGCAAGGCCTTGTGTGTCTCACTGGCAGAAAACTGGTGGCACACGTTATGGGGAAAAAAACTATAACTGAGGCTATGGGCGTTGTGCGTCCTACTTATCACATCGGGTGACGTCGGCCGTCGGAGGAGGTCCTCGGGGACGGCTCATCAACGCAGGACGCAGACGCCAAAGATTTTCCGAAGCAGCACAGCTGTGGACATTACCTGTCATAGATATGGAATACGTCGTCGGACCAACCTATCGAAAGAACGTTACCAGGTAAGAAATTAACTTGTTCTTCTGCTGTACTTGGCCAATCTGGGGGACCATTAAAGGTTATTTGGCGACGCTTTCCATCTTCAATTGCTCGTCTGATGAAACTACATTCACTCTGCGGTTTCCTTTGTCTCTGACTTCTCTAGTCCCCGCACACCCGTGGCACTTTTCACCTCACCCTGCTCTTGCGCGATCTGAATGTCACAAGGCCTAGTAAGAGAGTTGTTTTTGTCCTCCCTCAGGTTCCCATCCTTGTCTTGTTGCATCTTGAAACACTTGTGTATAGGCACGTTATAAATGCCATATCATACCATACCTTTGGTGATAAGTTTTGAAAGGAACTCACTAATGTGTTCCCTCCAGCTCTCTTTCAGGGTCCCATTTGGGAACTTAATCTGGTGTTAAAATTTCTTGTGTGCACCGTTTGAACCACTCCATTCATGTCACTTAATTTTACTAATGTTCAAGACCATCTTGTTGGTCAGTGGCGTAACACAAAATGTGGGGGCCCCCCTGCGAGCCATGCTGAGGGGGCCCCCCAACTCAGCAACAAATCACTGGTCGCGCCACCCTCTGGGTCACCATAGATCATCACGCTTGCACAATACCCACGAATGTGCTGTTGAAGGTATATGCCACAAACTCCACTAGCAGAACGATATAAATGTTTTAATGCACGTTCCTCTCTCCCCTTAAGCACTCCCTAGTGCATCCACTCCTCAAGAAGCTGTCTGCCGATCCTGCCTGGCCGGCAAACTATTGCCCAATCTCCATCACCCCTTTCCTGGGCAAACTATTGTAAAAGCTGTCTATCTCCCAGCTTACTCTCCACACGGAATCTGTTGGTTGTGCTCCATGACCTTCAGTCTGGCTTCAGAGCTGCCAGAGTCACGGAAACTGCTCCTGAACACCTGTGAAGATCTGCTCTCTAACCTTGATTCCAGCATTCCTTCTGTCCTCAACCTCCTTGATCTTTCCTCTGCTTTCGACACGGTCAACCACGCCATCCTGATCAATCGACTCCATGAGAACATGGGCATCACGGATCAGGCCCTTGAGTGGCTGACCTCCTTCCTCTTGGACAGCCCCTCCCAGGTCCAACTTGGTCCCTTTCTCTTTGCTTCATCCTCTCACCCTGGTTTTTCAACCTCTACTTGGCCCCTTTGGCCCACCTGATCTCTACCTTCGATCTAACTTTCAATGTTATGCGGATCACACGCACTTTCCTTCAGGCTCCCCTCAGACTCCTCTCTCGCTCATTCCTGAGTGTCTATCTGCGATTCAGGATTAGTGTGCCTCCAATGATCTCTGCCTTAATGCCAGTTAGTCGGAGATCCTTCTCATTGGGATCCCATCCACCGCTTTCCCCCTCTCACTCTGGCCGCCCACCTTGGGCCCTCTTCCTTCGACATTCTGTGAGACAAACAACCTGGTGTCATCTTTGACTCCACTCTCTCGTTCTCTCCTCACATCTCGGACGTTGCCAGGAAGTCCCACTACCAGCTGCTCCCCTTCATAGGTGCTCTTCCCTTTCTCACTTTCCCCCAGAAGCTCACTGTCTCCAGAGCCTTGGCTCTCTCTAGGCTGTACTACTGCAACAGCCTCTTTCTCAATCTGCCTTCCTCTACTCTCCACCCTCTGCAATAAATCCAGAACAGGACTGCGAGACGTATCCTCGGGCTCAAGCCCAGTGATCGTATCTCTCCAGCCCTGAAATCTCTCCACTGGCTCCCAGTTGCTGCAAGGATCAAGCTCATTACCCTTTGCATTGTCCACAAGGCTTTCTGGTCCTGAGGCCCACACTACATCCAACGCTCTCTTCCAAAATATCTTTCTTCTCAAGCCCATTCCTCTGTTACCTACAAATCTCTGAGAGTTAAACACTTTTTCAGGAAGAGAGTGGGTGGTAGATCTTTCTCCTCTGCAGGCACCTCCCTCTGGAATAGCATCCCTGCCCCTCTCAAAATTGAGCTGGACCACCTGAAGTTCCGGAAGCAGCTCAAACCTTTCCTCTCTCCCTCCCCTGCTGGCCTACTGACCTACCTGTCTGCTGTACCGACTGGTTGCTTGGCTACCCTCCGAGTCTCACTGAGTCCAGACTCTTTCTTGATCAGTCACCCTTGCACTGCCTCTGGGCCTACCACGCACTTAGGGGCTGTAACGGTAACCCTACAGTCCCTTGTTCTCCTGGCCTTGCACTACCCAGAGCCGCGCTGCACTTACTCAGAGCATTGCTGCCCTTTTTTCCCTCTACTCTCCCTTGCACTTCCCCCCTCGCCTTCCCCTTGCACTTCTCATTCTTGCACTTGCACGATCTGAATGACACAAGGCCTAGTAAGATTGTTTGTCTTGTCCTCCCTCTATTTTCCCGCCCTTGTCTTGTTGCGCCTAGAAACACTTGTGTACAGGCGCGTTATAAATGACTTATATCATATCATTTGATCACAGATGCCCAGAAAAATATACAAAGCCACAGTGAGAAGCGGCTAGACTGGCAGCACCCAAATGACAGTCTAGCCAGGAAATTCACGCCAGGTAATTAACTTAGCTGGACTGCTTTATCAGAAATGCCCAGTTAAAAATATTTCATACCAAACTGAGGAATAACTAGACTGGCTACACCAAAATGCCTCTCTAGCCACTCATACCACATATCATGCTTGATTAGCCTGGCCATGGACAGCCTTTGTGATTTGTTGCACAATCCTGCACCCCCCTACCACACACATATCCCCTCTCCCTCCCAACCCTACCCCAACCTCCGAACTCAGCTCCTGGGCCCAGAATTACCTCCACGTCCCCCTTCCTTGTCCCAGAGCTTACGCATGAGGCTCTTTGCCTCATAGGTAAGTACTGGGATGAGGAAAAGTGGGACTAGGAGTAATAATGATTACAGGTAGCTAAGTCAGGCATTACCTCCATGTACCTCTACCTCATCCCAGTACTTGTGTATAAGGCGCACACTGCCTCCTACACAAGTACTGTCCCATACACACTGAGACGAGGAAGAATAGGGCTAGGAGTAATGCGTTTAATGCCTTGATTACTCAAGTATTGGTTCAACACCATTGAGTTGACTGGGATTGAGCACTCCCTCCCCCATCCCCCTGAAATTTTGGGCTATGACTCCTCAACCAGGTCGACCTTCACAGCAGTTGCCAGACAGAACAGGGCACAGATGTTAAATGGCACCTGGGTTTTGCTGTTAACAAGAGCCCAGCAATTACTAACATAAAGCATTTCACTGTTAGTACCTGCATTCAAATGCCAAATTTTTTAGGTAATTTAAATCGTGATGTGGGTTTAATACTTGCATGCCAGCGGAGTGATTTGAAGGGTAGGGAAGCAGCAGGAGACAGCTCATTCTCACGGCAGTCCATAAGTGGGTGCTTTCAAACTTGAAGGAGAGAGTTAACTGCTTGTAACATTGAAGCTGCACTAGAATAGTCTCATTAAAATGCGTAAAGAAATTAGATGCCCCAAACAAATAAGTTTGCCCCTCCCTCACCGCCCATGAAGTTAGCGCCTCTCCCAACATTTGAAGGGTTAGCCCCCCGAAATGTAGATTTCTTGCGCCCCTGAACGCAAGCACACACACCATTCACCATATACACACACGCGCACCCAGCCATCCATATATTTAAGTGTGCACCCTTTCACCATACACTCACACAGGCAGCCACCTATACATTTAATTGTGCAGCCTTTCACCACGCACACACGCACGCAATGGGGTTGAGGGGAGCCCTAATACTTCCCAAAAAATTGGGCCTCATTACAACTATGCCGGTCAGGAAACAACGGTGCCGGTAATCTTATCGGCACCGTTGTTTCCTGATCGGCATATTACAGCTCTGCGGGTGGTTGCTATCCCACCCGGCAGGTTAGACCAGACCTGCCAGGCGGAATGACACCCACCCTCAGAGTTTTCATGGAAGCACCGGCACCATTATTAACGGTGCCGGAGCTTCGGTGGACCCCATAGAGTCCAGTGGAAATGGGGATTTACCATTTGCCGGGGCCTGACTTCCCGGACCGCGGGCTTGTAAAATGCCTGTCTTCCCGGGAAGTTGGGCACTTCATAAAGAAATTATTTCCGTTAAGGACCGAACCATAACTGCAATAATTTCTTTGGGAAGGCAGAGTGACTTCAAAAATAAACTATTTATTTTTTAAGTCATATGGCTCCCTCCACCCCATGACATGGAGGCCTCCAGCCTAGGGTCAGCCATGCCATGGGTGGGCGGAGCCCTCGGACTTCAAAAAGAACATTTCTTTTTTGTAGTAACTGCCTTCATAAAGAAACAATTTCTGTTACAGAAATCATTTCTTTATAAATGCAGAGTAAATTGAAAAAGAAAAAAAAAATCTTTTTTTTTTCTCCAGGGGGGCCCCCCCCACACATGTGCTAGCGGGGCCCCCCGCACCGTGGGGGCTGCAGGGGCCCCTGTTACGCCAGTGTTGTTGGTAGCATGAAAATCAGCCTGTAGAGTGAGTGAGTGAGTTGCAGGCACTATCCTCTAAGCCACTGTTTATGGTATTTCATAAGGACAAGGTCATCCTGGTGTCAAACCTTCATTTCTACCTAACGACTTTCATTTAGGACAAAAGATTGTTTTACCCACTTTCTATCCTCCACCTCATCCTGGCAAGGAATGTGAGAGGTTGCACGGGCTCGATCCATGAAGGCTCTGAGCTTCTACATTTCAAGTTTCTCAAAACCTCATCTTGATGGCCAACCATTCATAGGTTATATGGGTCATAGAGTAGGATAGGCTATAACAAAACCAACCTTATCCAGATGGATTATTCTAGCTATTTCCGAATGCTAGAGGCTGGCAGGCAAGGATCCCCCAGAAGGTTTGAGAGCCCATTCCACTAGGGGCATGGCTGCTACTTCTGCTCTGCAAAGAGGTGTTCCTTTTTAAAAAACATTTGGTCTACAATACACACTTTCACTAAGCATTACTGCCTTGATTCTACCTTAAGTCAGGATGGAAGCTTTGGAAAAGCTATCCTCATTCTGTTCATGGAAAACATGGATGGCAACATTCGTACTCCCTCCACCAAAACAAACACTTTTTTGGGAGTCTATCAAAGATGAGGAATACGTGGGAGGACCCAATCCAATCGAAGTTACTTGCCCCTGATAACGTTCTTGCGAATGGATGTTCCTCCCACAAATTCCTCATGGCCCTCCCAACCTACCCCTCAGTAGATTTCCCCTTGCTATTAGTTTTTGCTCCTTCAGAGCCTAGTATGATCAAATCTGCGTTGGAGCGGGTAGTACTACTGGAGAATGACACAAAATAAACCAAACTGAAGCCAATGGGTGTTGCACCTGCTATATATGCCCGCAATTACCTAATTCTCAAAGACAGAGGCCCATCGAGTCAACTGCGTCGATGCACAGTGCCCTCTGTCTAAACAAAAAACAAATAAATTCAGAAGCTGAATATTGGAGATATCAAAGATGAGGAAGTGGGAGTAAAATCCAGTCGAATAAACGTTACCAGGGGTAACATTCACTTCGTCATTACAGGGGTAGGCCCCGCTCTTTTCTTCTTCTTTTCTAGTCTTTCCCCCAACACCTCCTTGACCCCTAACCTTACAGCTAACATTAAAATATCCATTGCCACCTTGACAATGGGAAGATGTAGACACTATTGTAAGAAGCCTAATAAGTTAGCGATTTTTCTTCCTATAGTTTCGTTAACACTGTTTATACAAAACTGAACAGCATTTCAGATAAACTAAAAGTAACTAGTGATTCTGTAAAATGCCTTACACTGAGGACCGCCTCCTTTTGCTTTTTGCGTTGTAGTTTCATTGTCAATCCTTAATAGCTAAGCTGCAATTAAGCAGTTCAATCAATGAATCTTTGTATTCTCCTTCTCTTCATATTCTTTCAATTGCTTGGGTCCTTATTCAGATGATGAATTGCAGCGGTCTGGCCCCAGTCCTGATGAGTATGATGCTGAAGTAGATGACATGCATGATCCTGACCTCCTTGACCACATGGCCTCTAACAAGACTCCTTGGTTTGAACCACAACCTATTCCACAATGGACTCCCCAGCAGGTAAGTGGCAGCCGTGATTTCCGCTACAGCCTATGCCATGCCAGGATATTTCTTGTTTGCCACTAACCAAGTCTCATTTTCACTCCATTTGATCTCTAGCAGGTCTGGATCACCAAGTCTGCGATGCCATTGTTTTAGTAGAGCGCAAGTCTGCCTTGGCAATATAGCTTGCATCCATCATTTAATTGGGAAGGCAATACTGGAATATTTTCATAATCCAATTGGTGGCAACTCATGTAAACAGATAATTATACGGTCTTCCCATCAAATATACCATGCATAAGCGCACCATACATTTTCAGTTGTATTTAAGAAAAATAAAATATTTCTTTACTTGGAAACGCAATTGTTTGTTGTCTGTCCACCAACTATACAATACAATTTGTTGACCCAATGCCACTGCTGGCATGGGGTTCAGCAGAGTGGTGGGGTCAGTCTTGACACCAAAGTTTGAGAGCCTTTTCATCACAGTCCAGATTTCTCCCCTATTCTCCAATAGAAAAGTCATGCTGGATCTGAACAAATGTGGACCTATGGGGGGTCCTTAAGTCCCCCAGAACCTCCCCTGGATCGGCTCCGTGATGACCTAGAGGCAGATTCCGAGGTAAGAGATCACATTGTCAGTTCTTGGCGGTGGGACAGTATTACTTCCGTTCCCTGGTTGATGCTTAGAAATAAATGCCCATGTTAGCGAGGAGGCAACATCTGATTTTGTCACATTTTATGGGGTTGGGAGTGGGACCTTCCATTGGTCCCGTATGTTCTTTTAAGTAGGCTTTATTAGATAGGTAATGGCATGGAACTGTTATTAAATCATGGTCATTTTTGGAATTTAGATTTTCATGGGAGGACATTGTTGCTTGGAAAACCCATTTCTTTCATCTCATCCTCAAATTTAAGCTTGGTGGTTTCCATTATGGTGCCCAGATTTCTAACCCTACTGTCGGTGTTTCTTACCTGCTTCCTTTAGTTTTCCTTTTTACCTAGATGCCACTGTTTGGAACTTAATTTATTGCAAATCGGTTGTTGGCAGCTGTCAAATGTTCATATTAACATTTGATCAACAAATATGTGTAGTTGGTAAAGCAAATACCAACGTAGCAGTTAAACTAAGCCTATTTGTGCGGTAAGAAAGACATTTCAGATTTTCATCAGTTTCCAGATGACCGTTTTCTTTTTAACTGTTTAAAAACAAGGTAAAATTAATTGGAGAAGTAATCTCACGTTCTAGCATTTACTTTGTGAGTAAAATTGGGATTGATTTTGGGTACCGTTTATACACATCAGAGCACACATTCAGTGGACAGGGTGTTATGGGCAGAGTATAAAAGGATCATGACCACCCAATTAAATGTTAGGAAAGTGGGCATCTGGACACATGAGATACTGCGCTGGTTGTGACAGTTGCACGTGTCTATACTTTGTATCATGTTAGCAGATGCTGCATGTTAGGACAGTTTTTCTAAATTCCACCTATTTAGGACTTTTTAAAACTAGCCTTTGGGCAATACAGAACTCCAACTCTTAGACTAGGCCTGTACTACTCAAGGTACTGGTAGGTGGCAGAGCAACCAGGCTTATCTTGGGAGGGCTAGAGGGCTGTAGGAAGGTACGCCGAACATGTATCCTACATATGGCCCAAAGAAAGACGTGTACACTCTGGGAGTTCTATAGAAATACTAGTTTATTATATCTACACACACAGGCAAAGAGCAATTCTTCAGAAAGGTAAAGTACTATCACAATTGGCAAACACTATGTAAAACCAATACAATTCTTTTGGTAATTAAAACAGTGTAAAAGACTTATAGAATGGCTGTATGCAAAAGTAAGTAATAACTTTGCAATTACTTTTCAGAATGACAGGATGTAATTCAAAGGTGAGTAATAACTTTGTAACACTTGTAACGTATTATTTTTCATGAATGATACAGTTACAATACCAGCTTTGGCAAGTAAGTCCTTTGAACACTTGTAATACTTTTCTTCAGAGGCCTTATGCTTTAGCAGTCCTTCCCTAATCTAGACATGAGTGTTCTCAGAGGCCCAAGACGACACTGGTGGTCCAGTGGCCAGCTCTAGGCAGAAAAGGATAATGCACAAACTGTAGGAAAGTCTGAGTTCCAGATGAACTACCTGCATTTTCGGATTTAGTCCTTGCGCATAACAACCTGTATATTCTTGGGGATTTCAACATCTGGGCAGATGCCCCTCAAGATTCTGCGGCTACCTTCTTTCTGACCCTCATGGAAAGGCTTGGCCTGCAACAACTGTTGACAAGCCCTACCCATCTAAAAGGGTAGACTTTGGATCTGTGTTGGTCCAATCACTATATAATAGCATTTGAAGTCGTATTGCCTCGGCCTATATCCACTCAAACTAAAACACTACAGAGAAACGAAGTGTATTGATGCTAATAGATTAGTACATCAAATTACCTCTACCAATCGCTAAAAGTGGGCCCCTTGCCTCTTTGTTGTCCTTTAACACGGCTTATGGCTGCCTGCTCAGAAGCAGTCAAATGCCTAGTTCCCTTAAAATGGTTCTGTAAGGTTGTCCGGCCATTAGCCCCCTGGTTTAGCTCTGAACTCTGCGCACTACACACTGTACCACGCAGGCCAGTGAGAAAGTGGCAAGTAAGCCATGATTGCTCCGTTAGAGTGACTTTTAAAAAGTTGCAAGTGTCCTACCATAAGGCGATAAAACAGGCAAAAAGTATCTATCACTCCACTACCATTCAGGCAGCAGCAAGCACCTCTAAGCAACTTTTTTCAATTTTTAGAAGATCTGCTTTCACCTAGAGGGATGGCTGCAATACTAGCTATGCAAAACTTCTGTAACAATTTGTCCAAGTGTTTCACAGATAATTCTGAAGATTAGAGCAGATATTTAAATTTTAGATCGCTCCTGCCCTTCAGTCTTGAGTGCCATCTTGAGGCATGAGAACTTTCACATCTCACCCTTGCTATATCGACTTTTCTGAAGTGGTCTTGGCCCTCTCGCACCTTAGATCAGCACCTCCAGTAGATGGCATTCCATTGTCCTGTTTTAAAAATATGGCATTCTCATTGGAGGAAATCCTGGCTGCGGCGGTTAACTCCTCCTTGATCCACGGCCAACTTCCAACAACCTGCTATAGTACTGCCAATTCTATAAAATGTTTGGATGCTTCTCTCCCTTCAAACTACCTTGCAATCTCTTTACCGCTGATGTTTATGAAATTGCTGGAGGCAATAGTTACCCCCCAACTTCGATCATACTTGAAGGACCACCATATTATGGACTCAACAACTTGGCTTCCACCTCTTAATGGTTAGAGTCGGTCTTGGTCTCGGTACTCACTCATCTGGCACTGATTGGAGATCGGGGCGACAAAGCAGGTCTAATATTATTGGACTTGTAGTGGCTTTGATACAATTGATCATGTCATCCTCCTGCTTGGGCTCCGGGAGATTTGAATCTCTGGATCTGTCCTGGGCTGGTTCCAAGCTTTCCTGTCTTCCAGACTTCAGTCTGTTTCTTTACCTCCCTTTCGTTCTGCCACAACCTTGGTGACTTGTGGTGTCCCTCAAGGCTCTGCCCTCTCCCCTCCTGCTTTTTAACATTCATGTACAACCACTTGTTCGCCTGATTCACTCATACGGTTTCAGTTTCTTACGCGGATGATACTCCACTTCTGTCTCGCCTTGATGGTGATCAGGTTGGTACAGCAGCACACCTGCATGTTTGTTTGAAAGAAGTCCGCTCCTGGGTGAGTGAAAATTGGTTGATCCTGAATGGGGGAAAAACAGAAGTTCTGGTGGTGGGTCCTCCTGATTCCTCTGCACTTTAGGTCGCGGATATCGGGCCGTCCTCTCTAGGTCCTCATCTAGTCCACAGCAGTAGATGTAATAACAGTAGTTGCAGAAAGCGCCCAGCATGGCGGTACTGCCTTAGTCAGTGAGCACTTGTCCCCTATTTAGATAATGGTTACCTAAAACAGTGTGCCTGTATGTGAGATATGGCAGACTACCACAGAGTAACTAATCATGAGATATGCTTACCATACAACTGTGGTCTATATGTGTCAGACTACAGGATAGTACGTGGTCAGAAGAAGTGCCAGTTTAGTGTGGAAAGTAATGTCGAGATGTGACTAACCAGAAACTGTTGTACTCAATGTGAGATATTGATAACTAAGCACAATTAGGTTGAATGTGAGATGGGATCTCTATGCAGATTTCGGGTGGAGGTGTAGGCCAGCCAGTTAATAGGAGGAGAGTAGGTATTAGTCTGGGTTGGTCAGTTTGGTAGGGAGCAGTGATGGCTGCACTCCTTGCCTGGGACTTCACTTACTTTGTCTTTAGCTGCTGCTTGACTGCTACACTGGCTAGCCTGGGTCTGGGGCTGCTTCTTCAGGAGCTGGCCTTTGCTTCAGGGTCCTTAGCCGAGGGCGCCCAGGCACGAGGGCTGCCCTGTGTGGTAGTTCCAAATAGATCTTGCTCGCCAATCACGGCAGGTGGAAGGGCTTGAAAAACACAGCGCTAAATTCTCACAGTTGAATCACAGTTCTCTTCAATTGATTATTTCGGGCTTCCCTCACCCGATTGAGTTGTCAAACAGATATTCACAAAGTTCCTTTGAATGGATTGTGTCCTCCAACGTATTCCACATCTTTGACATCTATGACATGTAATGTGTACAGCTGTGTACTTCGGAAACTGTTTCGACAGAGGGCGTCATGTGTCGATGGCGTCGGGGCGATGTCCCTCGAAGCCCTGCGTCGAGGGCGACGTCACCGGATGTTTTAAATGGGACGCACGGCGCCCGTAGCCTCAGTTCTTCTTCATGAATGTCTTCCTCTTCGACTCAGCGGTCTGCTGACTGCTAAGGCCTTGCGGGAGCATAAGGGGAAGCTTCAGGTAGGTAGGGGTTGAAAAGCCCCAGTAAGTCTCTTAAGTCCAAGGGTATGTCCACCAACGATTTGAGGGGAGACTCTCTGCGTTGGATGGCGCCCCAGGGGTCTCGGTCTCGGAGTGGTTCCCGCCATTCCTCGTCTCGCCGTTCTAGGAAGCTATGTCACTGGTCGCCTTCCCCGTCGTCCTCCCCGGATGGCGCCACGAGGAAAGTGGCTTGTCCAACTAAGTACTCGACTCCGGAGGAATGGGCTGTCATGATCTCTGCTTCCAAAAGATCAGGACTTGCCCGACTCCCTTGGAAGCAGACCCATAACCTGGTTCCGAGTGCCAGCCAGTCCCAATTGGGACCTTTTGGACCCTGTCCTGGCGCCAGTGGCACCAGGCTCATAAAGATGCCCAGTCCCAGCGCTGGAAGCGCCGGGCTCATAATGCTTGGGTGGACTTACCTGCAGCAGACCATGCTGCTTACTTACCTGCCAGTTGAACCCCTGATCCTCTTCTGTTTGGGACTACTTTTCCTTTTGGGTGGGGCAGGAGCCACTCCCTAGGTTCAGAACACTGGAACTCTTCTGGAAAGCAGGAACTCTTTTCTTACCTAGGCGTGGCTGTGGAAGGAGAAACCTAAGCACTACAGGAGGCTATTTAAACCACACCCGATGGATGAATCTTGCTTTGCGTTATTCTGCATTCTCTGCAGCGGAACGCTCATCGTGTCTTCTGCTTCTGATCCTGGGCCTAAGGGAACAAAGGCTTACCATCCTGGAATCCAGTCTTCAGCAGCACCTGTAAAGACACGGTCTTCAGTGGCAGCGCATCTCTTACCTGGTCCATCGGCTGTCACCAACGCCTCGCGCTGCATTCCGGCATCTGAAAGACAAAGGCTTACCAGCTCTTTGCACGCTCCGGAGGCCTTAGGCGCTGCATCCCGCATCTGAAAGACAAAAGAAGGTGCGTTTAAAGACATTGGGCAACTTTATTACTCACGTGCCATTACTCCTTCCCACGCCGAATCCAGTGGGTATTCCAGCACCCTTCAGCTTCTCTAAAGCTCCGAACTTGTACCTGCAAGATAAAAGGGACAGTTAGTGCGCATCGTGAAGCAGGCTACAAGCGCTTACTTACGTGCTTCCAGGCGCTTCTATTCCTCACGCGGGTTCGATCCTCAACTCTCATCAGCCCGCCATCGCCGGAACCCTGCAAAACAAGAGATAGCATTACAAAAGACTTTTAAGACATTTGAAGTGCCCAGAACTTACCGTTCGTGCAGTTAACGATGGACAGCAGTCCTCTGAGGTCAAGAGGCCTGCACCCTTATCCAGTGAAGAAACTGGTTACGGCACCCTGCCCCGAGGCAGATGGAGAGCTTGGCGTTCACTTACCTAAGGTGAGGGCGTTAACCTTTGGGGTTCTACAGGAGAAGAGAAAGGGAAGAGGAGAGAGGCACCCAATAACCCCAGTTCATTAATCCCATATTTTCTATCTGCAGACATCTTACTCTTCGAGTCAGACATACAGTGCACAGAGGTCCAGCCCAAAGAGCCAACCGTGTGTTACACATCACCTTTGAAGATACGGCATTCACCCAGTCAAGACCGGCGCCTCTGCGGGAATCAGGTGAGCATTACATGGGCTGCCTTTAGGGAGCAGATATTGGTGACTTCCCAATGGCAAGGCACAGTTCTGTCAATGCCTTCTGACGAAGCCGGCAGGGAACGGTCTTAATCCGTTGCTTGCACGCCTTCGGGCTCTGGTCCTCTGCGCGATCCTCATAGGGAACCTTCGAGGTCCTGTTTGGACAAGGCTTAGGATGGTCGCAAGAGACATGCTTCCAGGTCTCGAGCCTTGTCCCCAGCGAGACTGCTGAAACCTGCTAAGGGCTCGAAGTCGGCGCCGTGTCCGTCAGGTACGGACGTCGAAGCTTTGCCTTCGTAACAGCCATTGGCGCCCTTGTCGACAAACGCTGAAGCCCTCAATGCCAAAGCCATATGCGCTCTCAACGCATTTGGGGCTTTTTGGCCGAAATTTACCATCGGAGATCCCTGGTACTGGGGATCCTCCAAGGAAGACTACTTCCACGTCTGTCAGGCCTGTTATGGACTTTTACCTCCATCTGGATGACATTTATGAGGAGGAGGAGGAGGAGGAGGAGGAGGAGGAGGGAGAGGTCAGATTTTGATCTTGACCCTGATGGGGCTCCTGTCTTTTCAGGGGATAGTCAACTGGAAGATTTGAGGCAAACTCTACATTACGCTAGTGGCCTGGACACTTTTCCGGAAGTGGAATTTGGCAGGCCTGAGCCTGGGGCTCATGCTGGGTCGTCCTACAGGAGACTCATAGCTAGGGTCACAGGGTATCTGGGCTGGTCCAGTCCACCTGAAGCTTTTGTGCAAGATGATCTAACGTACATTTTAGATCAAGGTCCGTCCTCTGACCCAGTGTCACCTTTTCATCTAACTTTACAGAAAAGGGTGGCGGCTGCTTGGCAGTCACCATAATTTCTTCCGGCTGTTAACAAATCGTTAACCAAGAAATACCGCCCTTCGGGTAGCGACCCCATCTACCTATCCACTCACCCCACTCCCGAGAATTTGGTGGTTCAAGCGGCTACGGCCACCTCGAGCCAGGCAGCGCTCTCTACCATCCCTCCTGATGGGGATGACAAACGCTTCAACGGTTGGGCACGCAAGGTGTTTTCTGCAGTGAGTATGGCACTAAAATCGGGCAACTCCACTTGTGCCTTGGCAAGATTTTCACACACTGCGGAACTGTTTCGAATGGATTGTGTCCTCCAAGGTATTCCACATCTTTGACATGTAATGTCCACAGCTGTACACTTCGGAAACTTTTTCAGTAGAGGTCGTCCTGCATTGATGACGTCGGGTCGATGTCCCTCGAAGGCCTCCGTCGTGGACAACGTCACCGGATGTTATAAATGGGACGCACGACACCCGTAGCCTCGGTTCCATTTTTTCCACAAACGTGTTTGCTTCGAGAACTCTGCGCGCCTCATGTGCTTCATTGTAGAGATGTCTTCATCGACCCCTCCGACTCCGTGGTCTGGCTTCAAGCCTTGCCGGGACTGCAAGTCGAAAATGTCAATCACCGACCCGCATCGCATTTGTTTTTGGTGCTTAGGCTAGAGTCACGACACCAACGACTGATCAAAATGCCAGTCGCTGACTGCCGAGGCCTTGCGGGAGCACAAGGGGACGCTCCAGGTAGGTAGGGGGTCTAAGCCTAGTAAGTCCTGTAAATCGAAGTCCAAAGGGGTGTCCACTGACGACTCGAGGGGCGACATTCTGCATCGGGAGGAGGCCCGGGGTTCTCAGTCCCGGAGTGGTTCCTGCCATTCTTCTTCCTCGTCGCGCATTCTCGAAAGCGCTGTCACCGGTTTCCTTCCCCGTCGTCCTCGAAGGATGGAGCCGCAAGGGAAGTGGCATGCCCGACGATGTCCTCGACTCCGGAGGAATGGCCTGCCTTTAAGGAGCAGATGTTGGCGGTTTTTCAATCGCAGGGCATAGTTCCGGTCACGCCTGCTAACGAAGCCGGCAAGGAACAATCTCTGGAGACAGTCAATTGGAGGAGTTGAGGGAAACCCTTCATGATGTCAGTGGGTTGGACACTTCTCCGGAAGTGGAATTTGGTAGGCCTGTGCCTGGGGCTCATCCTGAGTCGTCATACAGGTGACTCATGGCTAGGGTCTCCGAGTAGCTGGGCTGGTCCAGTCCTCCTGAAGATTTTATACTTTCATCTCACTTTACAGAAAAGGGTGGCAGCTGCTTGGCAGTCACCGGAATCTCTTCCGGCTGTTAACAAATCTTTGAAAAAGAAGTACCGCCCTTCCGTTAGCGACCCCAGCTACTTATCCACTCACCCCACTCCCGAGAGTTTGGAGGTTCAGGCAGCTACGGCCACCTCGAGGTAGGCGGCGTACCCTACCATCCCTCCGGATAGGGGCGACAAATGCTTCAACGCTTGGGCATGCAGGGTATTTTCTACAGGGAGTATGGTGTTGAAATCAGCCAACTCCACTTGTGCCTTAGCAAGGTTTTCTCACACTCTGTGGAACTGTGTATCTCTAGCGGCTAAGCATATTCCTGAGCGGAAAGAAACGGATGGGTTCCTTGCTATCGTGCAGGATGGCAAGGGTGCCAGGTGCGAATCCCTTCCGTCTGGGTTGGATACGGCCCACAGTGTTAGCCGGTCCATGGCTGCGAGCACCGTTATACGCAGGTTTGCGTGGTTGCGGAAGTCTGGTTTTTCCACAATTGTGCAAGCCCGTCTTTTGAACATGACCTTTGATGCTGCCTATTTGTTTGGCAGCAAGGCTGACAAGACCCTTGAGAGGTTGCAGACGTCGAAAGCTGTAGAGAAATCTTTAAGCGCAGCCGTGCGTCAACCTCTGCCTTTTCATCCTAAGTGACAGCAGTGGAGGGGAGGTTCTTTTAGTTACTACTTTTCCTTTGGTAGTACGAGAGGTGTTGCTAGTCAAAGGGGTCAGCGAAAAAGTACCCGTGGTGGTCGGGGAAATGGAGATGCCATAGCCGCTCAGGCAGCTGCCTCTTTGCCTTCAGGCACTGCCGTAGCAGCTGCAAAACCGTCATGAGGCCATGTCCCATTTTTCGCCGGTTGGGGGCAGACAGTCTCAGCATCTCGAAGAGTGGCAAGCCATTACTTCGGATGCGTGGGTTCTGGATACAATAACCCACGACCACTGCCTTCGATTCCTAAAGCGGCCTCACGACAATCCACCGGGGAAACTCTTTGAAGCTTCCAGATCCGCTCCTTGTGCAGGAAATCTTTACCCTGCTGGAGAAAGGTGCTATAGAACTATAGAACCTGTAGCGGAGAGGAACAAGGGTTGGTATTCCCCTTATTTTTTTATTCCATAGAAAGACTGGGGTTGAGACCCATCCTGGACTTGCGTTGGTTGAACAAACTTCTCAGGAAGGACAAGTTCAAGATGGTTACTCTTTCTCAAGTCCTCCAGGCCCTTCAACTTCAGGATTGGTTGGGGTGTCTGTACCTTCAGGATGTTTACTTTCATGTGCTGATTTATCCCAAGCACAGAAAGTACCTGAGATTTGCGACTCGCACTTTCAGTTTTGGGTCCTGCCGTTCGGATTGACCTCCGCCCGAGGGTCTTCACCAAGCTAATGGTGGTGGTGGCGGCGGCAGCGTATCTCAGGCGAGGGGTTGGGGGGGGGGGGTGGATTCACGTCTACCCCTACCTGGACGACTGGCTGATCCATGGGCGTTCTCCCAGGCAAGCATTGGAACACCTCGGTCTCACCTGCCGCTCCCTCCACAGGCTGGGCGTCTCCCTCAATTTCAAGAAGTCACATCTGACTTCACAGAAGTCACATCCCAACAGCTCCAGTACATCGGGGCTGTGTTGGACACGTCCTTGGGGAAGTGCTAGTCTCCCAAGGTTTATATTTCTAGGATGTCCAGGGTCAGAGTGGACGATAAACTCTTTGTGGGATATGCTGCACACCGAACCAAACAGACACTGTCCAGGTGGATTATCCTCACCATTACTGAGTGTTACCAATTGGCGGTTAAGGACGCTCCTGAAGGGTTGTGAGCTCGTTCTACTTCCACAGCCGCAGCCACATGGGATTTTATCCACACCTTTGTTAAACATTACTCCCGGGATACGATCCATGGTAAGGATATGGCCTTTGCTAAGGTGATTCTTTATTCCTCCATCTGATTGGGAAGTCTAAATTCTTTTCCCTCCTCCATTTTCTGGTAGTGCTTTGGGAGTCTCAAAGATGTGAATACGTTGGAGGACACAATCCATTCGAAGAACAAGTCACTTACCAACTGGTAATGTTCTTTACATTGGATGTTCCCCCAACGTATTCCACGTCACCCTCCCAGCCTGCTCCTCTGGAGAATTTCCTATTCGATTTCGGCTTACATTTCCGGAAGGCGATGTGCAGTCAAGCAGGCATTGGATTGGTGCCACACGTTCTGGGGGGAAAAACAAAAACTGAGGCTACGGGTGCCGTGCGTCCTATTTATCACATCCGGTGACGTCTCCCTCAATGGAGGTCTTGGAGGGACATCGGCCCGACGCAGGACGCCCTCTACTGAAAAAGTTTCCGAAGTGCACAGCTATGGACATTACATGTCAAAGATGTGGAATACGTTGGAGGAACATCCAATCGAAAGAAAGTTACCAGTTGGTAAGTAACTACTTCTCAATAATTTTCACAGGCAAGGCGGCCCTTGCCTGTATTCAAACACTTCAACATAACTTTCCAGCTGAACAGATCTCCTTCATAGAGTTCGGGGAGAACTCCCTTCCCTAACTTTTGTACTTCTCTTCAAAATTTTCACCTGTCCGAGACCTTTGTAACCGTTTAATATTATCACCCCTATGCATGACCACTCTGAAAATGGGGTTGGTTTCTTAATATATGTGCGTCTCACACTTGATTTTGTAGAACGGGCCCTCAGCCACTCTGTTCCTTATTTCGCAAAAGCATATAGTTCATTAGGACGGGCCCACGGCCACTCTGTTCCTAGTTTCACAAAAATATCAATTGTTTTCACATTAGCCTTTCTGGATCTCTGAAAGCTATTTCCCAATGCCCTTCTCTTCAATTGCTTTTGGCACATCTTGCTTTCATTTTTCTCTGTTCTGTTATCTTTCAAGAAGCGTTTAACAACGTGCCTTCTCACAAGGCACTGCTCGGTTAATTTGTTTCTCATCGGCTCCCTCTCCAGCTAAATACATTCAAGCTTTCAGTACATTCTGTCTTTCAACGTGTACCCTTGCGTGTAACACTGCAACTTTCCACAATCGCACATCACAAACTGGGTTCTCCCTTTCTTTGAACTCACCAGCTGTGATTGCTTTTGCGCGTTATTCTGCTTTCAGTTCGTCGAGGCCAGGGTCTTGCCCACCTGCTCTGCAGACTCTCGGGCGGCCTTGCGGCCCACGGGAGGAAACAAGGAGTTTGCTGGCACTTGGAGAAAAGGGACTAGCCGGCCCCTCGACTCCCTTCTCTGAACTCTACTGGCTTCTTGGAGACACGGCTCCCTCACCATGCTTTATCCGGCCTCAACTTGCAGCCTGTCAGTGTCTCAGCGTTCCGTTCGCCCTGGACTGGTTCTCGGCACCTTTCTTAGCTTCTCCTCCGTCTCGCCATCCTGCTCGGCCCTTTTCGGCCCTGTCTCGCTCTGTGTCTTTTTTGTGCTACACCTTTTATAGTTTGTAAAACAGTCACAATCACACACACACCTGAAACTCAGAAGTAGTGCCTGACCTTATTAGTGGGACAAGGCCAGTGCATGTTACTAGTGGTAATCTTCCTCGTCTCAGTAGGCGGGCGGATAAGTAAAGGAGGGGAGTTATGGGAGTTGTAGTGTCCCATAATGGTAGAGGGAATATGGGTAAATGAACTGTCTGGAAATGGGGGATACCATGTCTCTCCTTCCTGCGCCACCGCTTCATTCTCTGAGGACCCCCTACCCAGATGATCCTCCCTCGCTTGTCCACCCTCGGGATCTAATGGCGATGGCCCTTCTCTGGCCACCTGAATAAGGATCCCCAGGGACTGAGTCGAAACACCTTCAGGATTTTCACACTCTGCACAATCAGAGTTACAGTTACTAATCAACTCCCTCAGAAGTAAGTACTTTTAAACACTTTTTATAGTTTTCAAGACAGAATCCTTTACTTATGCAGTCCTTCCCTATTCTATTGCATGAGTTCATGCAGAGTCAGAAGAGGGACCCTAGTGGTTTAAGGACCAGCTGTAGACTGAGTGAGATAGGGTTTAGTTGCAGAAAACGTCAGAGTTCCTCTGGAAGACTGTTCAAACAAGTAAATAATTGAGGGGCGTGGCTTGGAGCCGACTCGATGAGGTTGCTCCTCTGAAGCCGCCCGTGGATTGCCCGCTGCCGTGCCTGAATTTATGCAGTTCCTGGGCCCTAATTGACCCATCGACACCGGCCGCATGTGTGGGAACCGATGGAGCACAAGCGGTCCTGAGAGGAGGGGCTGATATCGGAGCATTGCACTCAAAATCGCTGTCCAGAAAAAACCAAGCTGGTTCGCCATACGCCACAGGGACATGGAGGCGAGCCCTGTCGCAGCACACGGGCTGGGGGAGGTGAGCGCCTGAGTGTGACAAGCGGACTGGCTCCATCTGTCTGCAGGGAGCGGTCCGGCCCCCCCCAACCCACTGAAGCACCGGAGCGGAGGAGGTGTTGACATGGCTCCGGATAGAGGGGCCGGCCTGGAGCCATGGATGTGAAGCTGAGCGGTGGGAACTGCTGTGGGTTTACCAGCGGACCTTCCGCGTGCTGGCCCCGCGGTGAGAGGATCCGCTCCGATGCGCAGAGCCCAGCTGATGGCACAGACAGTCGTGCCAAAATCCGAGTGGGGGATCCCTGGCGGCGGGGGCTGCGACTGAGGCGGTCGCCATGCGGAGAGGTCCTGCCGCCGCAAGCCAATACATCAACGTCGCAAGGAACAACCGACTCTGGAATTATACCTGGTGGCCCCAGTACAGCTATAAGTAAGTGGGGGGCCTATCCGCCGTGGGGGCTGTCGGTGGCGCCTGCGGGCTGGGCTACACTCACCTGTGCACCGCGACGCCTCCCGGAGTTGTTTCCCGGCCTTCCCCCGCCTCCTCTCCCTCTTCTGGCCGCAGTGATCCCGCAGGGCCTCATCGCTCCCCAGCCAGCTCCGGTTCCTTCCCCCCCCCCCGCGCCCTACCTGAGTGATCGGAGCCTTGCGCTGCCGGCGCCCTTTTCAGGGGGCATCTTCTCAGCTCCATTGGGCTCCCACCTCGCAGCCTCCCTTCCTTCTCTCTCCTGCGGCGCCCCGGCCCACGTCATCCTGCGGCTGCACTCCTCTGGACTAAGGGGTTCTCCCCCCACCCCCCCACCAACAGGCTCAAGCCTCCACAATTTGCGTGGGTGGCTCCCTCAGCTCCTGGTGGGGCCAACTCACCCACCTGCAGACTCTCATGATCGGCCATATACGGGGCCACAACTCCCGGTAAGAAGCCCGGGGAAACGCTGGAGGGGCTTGACTGGGGTGGGGGTGTGAGTCCCGCCCCTCTCTCACGGCGGCTAGCTGTGGGAGCCGTTTTCAGGGGCCCCTGGTGGATTCCTTATTGTACCTCGTCACCTTTGTAAGTGAGCAATCAGCACCCACTTGGACACTCTGCACCTTCCTACAGGATCCTGGACTCACGCTGGTGGTAAACTTGGCCCGCGTGCAGGTCTCTTGACTCTTCTCCCCTCCAGCCTCCTGAACTCTTCCTGGGGCGCCCTGGCCCACGGCCCTGTTCGCTGCGGACAAGGCTATAATCTGCACGAGTGAAGTGATACACCTTAGATTCCTGCGGGGCTCTGGGGGTTCCTGGCGGCCCCCGCAGCGATTCGCCTTCACGGCTGCAGAGCCCTTGGTAGCCATTAACCTGCCGCCGACAAGCACCACAATGTTTAAGCTACATAAATCCACCAAGTCCTCGGAAATAGCAGCTATGTTAATGTCGTCCGAAAAAACGAAGAAACGGAACCCCTGCCACTCTGCCTCGTGGGAATCTCTGGACAACAAGGGACCTCTGGCGACCAAAGAAGATATCCGGGAATTTATGGCTGACATCAAAGCAGAATTCCGGTCCTGTATGACGGAACTCTCTACCAAGCTGGAGAATAAGGACAAAAGGGTCTCGGAGGTGGAACAGAGATTGGGGGAGGTTGAGGATCGCTCCCAGGATCATACCTCCGCCTTAGCCGTTTTCCAGCGTTCAATTAAACTCCTGCAGGACAAATGCGACATTCTGGAATACAAACAGGAGGACCTGGAAAATAGGGCCCGGCGCAACAACCTCCGAATCCGAGGGGTTCCTACCATGATCCCTGACAGGGGATTAGCGGAATATGTGGGCCTCCTTTTTTCAAACCCTCCTCCCTGACCTTGATGACTCGCAGCTGCTCCTAGATCGCACCCACAGGCTAAATACTCGCCGCGGAGTGGTATCAGATGGCCCACCTGACGTTATCACCAGGGTGCACTTTTTCACCACGAAAGAAGCCATCTCGGTGATCAGCCGCTCCAAGGATGACAACACATTCCAGGGGGCCTCCCTCCAGATTTTTCAAGATGTATCTCCTCTTACGCTCCAGAGGAGGCGAGCCCTCCACCTGTTAACTACCTTTCTTCAAGCCCAAAAATTCTGCTACAGATGGCTTCATCTCACAGCCTTACAATTCTCCTACAAAGGCTCTTTAAGGAGAATTAGCCACTTGGAAGATGCTGAAAACATCTTGAACCCGGATGCTTCCAGCCCTTCACCCTCACCGCCCACAGGGGCGACGGCCGGGCCGGACCCTGTGGCTGCTCCTAATCCCACACAAAATTCCTGGTCGAAGGTTCCGAGATTCCAGAAGAGGAAATAGCCTTGCGGGGTCCCGTGATGAGGTCGCCGGCTTACACTCCAGGCTCGGCAGCCCTGCACTCTGGAGCCGAGCAGCACCCACAGGAACACAGATGAGCGCCATCCCTAACGCAGCGGGCACCATTCCACGGCTCATGCCCAGCTCCAAGGTACTTTCCACCAATGAGTCCTTGGAACGATCCACCAAGACTATTGATGATTTTGGCCATGTTGGCCTTTCACTATTCGATGGCCCTGTTGGGCGGGGGGGGTGCTTTCGACCCACAAACGGTCTGCCTCCCCCAGTTAAATCTCGGTCCTCCCGTTGGCGGTCCGAGCAAAAACCACGAAGGCAGGGATATCTTTGGCTGCACACTCTGCGACTTGATGGCTAATTCCTCTATCTCCCCCCCGGCCCCCTTCCTCAGAACTTGTCGGAGTCCCCAGAGCTGGTCCCGGAACACCAGACTCTGCGATTTGTCTCCCTGAACGTTAGGGGCTGAACTCACCTCCTAAACGCAAGTCCATCTTACAGAAACTCCAGAATGACAACACGGCAGTAGCTATGCTTCAGGAGACTCACCTACTGCCGGCGTACCACGGCCGCTTACGCTCCCGGAACTTCCCAAAGCAACTCTTTGCATCTGGGAATTCCAAGAGAGGCGGCACGGCAATCCTGTTTGGGAGGGGGCTGAACCCTCAAATTCTGGATTCCTTGAGGTGCCATGAGGGGCGATACATGGCGGTAAAATGTCTGAAGCTGGGACAATTGTATTCCATAGGTTCAATGTATGCGCCCAACTCGAGCCAGGCGCTTTTCTAGGAGTCGCTAAGCACAGCTCTCTCTCCCTTCCTGGAGGGCCAGATAGTGATTGGTGGTAATTGCAATGGGGTCCCGGACCCCGTCAAAGATAAGTCGCACCCGCCCTCTTCCGGGGACTTCGCCACAGCTTTGGCTCTCCTGCAATTATTCAGAACTTTGGGGGTGGTGGACTCGTGGAGGGTTCTCCATCCGTCTGAAACAGACTTTTCTTTCTACTCGTACATTCATAGAACGTTCTCCAGAATAGACCTTCTCTTAGTATCTCCACAAATCTTTACATTCACCGACAATGTGACAATTGGCTCCGGAATTCTGTCTGATCACGCCCCGGTGGCCCTGGAGATCCGCGTGCAGGAACCACCTAATCCCCAACAGCGCACATGGACGTTATATGACCCGATTCTTAACGGAATGCCACTCAGATACAATTGCAATCACAATCACTAATTTCTTCAAGGAGAACCCTAGCGAAGACACCTCCCCCCGCCAACAACTGGGACGCATTGAAGGCAGTGGTGAGGGGGGAACGGATTGCGCAAGGAGTGGCCTATCACAGGCATCGACGACAAACTCGTCAGAGCCTCGAGGAAGAACTTGAAAAAGCATAAAGGTTCCATAAGGAGAAGGGCTGGACCCCTAAAACGCAGCGGGCTATCCGGATAGCGCAAATGAAGATTGAGGCCCACTATGCTGAACATACTGCCCACCAAATGGCGAAGGCTAAGCAGTTTTACTATGCTAAGAACAACAAGGCAAATAGATCACTGGTGGCCAAACTGGCCAAGACAAGGAGGAATAACACGATTGTTGGACTGAGGGATCAACATGGCAAAATCCAATACGCTGACCAGGACAAACTTCGGCTTGCAACAGCCCACCTGACCCAGGTGATGACTGCTCCGTACGAGACGTGGGTGAACAAAAGGAATATCTACGGGAAGCAGCGCTGCCCCGTCTAAAGAAGGCAGCCTATGACTCACTGGAGGCGCCGATTACTGACGAGGAAGTGGACGTGGCGATAAAAGCCCTTAAATCCCGAGCCCCCGGCCCGGATGGATTTACGACTAGGTTCTACAAGATTTTCAAACCTCAATTGTTAGCGCCTTTGCTGCAGCTGTTTAATTCATTTTGAACCACAGGCACGATAACCCCGTCCATGCAGGAGTCAATCACTGTCTTGCTCCCAAAACCTGGAGGCGATCCGAGGAATCCTGCGTCATATAGACCTATCGCCTTACTCAATATCGATGCTAATATATAGCCTAAAATTCTAGCAACGCGCCTCTCCCAGGTTTTGCCGGACATAATCGGCGCCGATCAAACTGGCTTCCTCAAACATCGCTCCACCGCCGACAATATCCGCAGGGCCTTGGATCTGGTGGAACTTGCCTCCCGAGACTCCCGGGAGTTGGTGCTTCTGGCCCTGGACGCAATTAAGGCATTTGATAAAGTAGACTGGACCGTTATGAGGCTCACCCTCAAAGCTTTTGGATTCGGCCCGGAATTCTGCACTATGATGCTGGCAAACTATAAAGCGCCTAAAACACTTCTCGGAGTCAATGGCACCCTTTCTTCCCCTATCAGCTTAACCTGTGGAACCAGACAGGGATGTCCATTGTCGCTGCTTCTTTTCGCACTAATCATGGGGCCGTTCACCCAGCGGATCAGGCTGAACTCTGCAATGAAAGGCTTTCAATCGGGCTCAGCGCACCATAAAATGGCCCTCTACGTGGATGACTTCCTTCTGACTATCTCGGAGCCCCGTTCCCCCTCCCTCAGGCCCTGCCAGAGATAGCAAGCTATGGAAGGGTCACAGGCTTTGCCATCAATTTCCGGAAGTCAGCTGCCCTGGCGGTGCGCCTGTCCCCGAAGGACCGAGAAGCCCTAATTTCGTTATGCCCAGTACAATGGACGACCAGCGAAATTCGTTACCTGGGAGTCCAGATTCCAGCTAACCCTAGCGAGGTCTATCGGGCTAATTTCCCTCCACTATTCACAGCCTTGGAGGCGGACCTCAAGAGGTGGGCAGCACAGGAGATCTCGTTGATGGGCCGTATTACGGCGTGTAAAATGAACTTGCCACCGAGGTTCCTGTACACTTGCTCCTCACTCCCAGTTTCCGATTCCGGCGCCAGCACTCCAAAACCTACAGAAGAAAATGCTGCAGTTTATTTGGGGGGGTGAAAAAGCCAGGATCCCTAAATCCACGATGCTGGGCAACGCAAGGCTCGGTGGTCTCGGGGTTCCAGACCTACAGAAATACCAGATGGCGGCTCAGCTGGCCTGTATTCAATTGTGGCAAATACTTACTAACCGCCCTAGATGGGTGGGCCTCAAACAGGCGCAGCTACCCCTGCCACTACGCTTGCTCCCGCATATCCCTCCCCCGGAACGGCGGTGATGGCGGGAACTGCTGGCGACCACTAAACATACCATCTCGGCCTGGTACAAAGCTTTGAAACTAGAGGATTCCAGTGGGGCTCTGCTCCCTCGCCCCAGTGTTCATGAACCTGACTTTCTCACCTGGCCTGTCAATTCGAAACTTTGGGCCCTGGATCGCAGGAGGCCTGGAGACCCTGGGACAACTCTTCGAGGGGGGCCAACCCTGCACCTTCGAGCGATGTAAAGAAATCTTCAAGATTCAGGAACGGGATAGGTTCACGTACATCCAGCTGCACCCCTGTTGCACTCATCCATAGACTCGCCAGGCAGCCACCCGCCCTCTAAGGGCTATTGAACTAACCATTAATGAGCTTCCACCCCGAGGGAGAATCTCTACTCTGTACAAACGCCTCCAACCTGACTTCTTAATTTCCAAGCCCCGATATATGGCCCAATGGGAAGCGGACCGGAGCCATCCTTTTGAGGACCAACTCTGGGTTGATATCTGGTCCCAGACCCGCACCGCCTCATCCTGCATCACGAATAGGGAAGGCGCCTACAAGATCCTCCTCCGTTGGTATTTCCCGCCCTTAAGACTTCATCACTTGCATCCCACTCTCGACCCACACTGCTGGAGACAATGTGGCCAAGTGGGCTCCTTCTTCCATATGTGGTGGTCCTGCCCCAAGGCCCAAGCCTTCTGGAAACAATGCCTGGCGACGATTGCGGACATTACTCTGGTCTGACTGCCCCTAGACCCCGAACCCATTCTCCTTGGAGCGCTGATTCCTGGAATCTACCCAAGGTCAGGACCTAAGGCCAAACTATTATCTCAATGCTTACTGGTGGGCAGGAACGTGATAGCCCGCACCTGGAAGACGGCGGAAGGTCCCCTCATGCCGTTCGGTGGGTGAAGGTCTGGGATATCTTGATAGCTGAGAGGGTGACAGCCGCCGGAGCAGGCCTTCTACATCGCTTTCATAACATCTGGGGTCCGGTCCTCGACTATGACCAAAATTTCCCAGCTTTGACATTTAAGCCTCAATTGGCCAAGAGAACAGTACAAGTTGGGGATCCCCAGCAGGAGCGGGGTTTAGGAACTTGAGACTGGGGGAGGGAATGGGAAAGGAATCATACTGTGCTGTACTATGCATCATGCCGCGAATTAAGCTTTGTATTGTTATAACCTGCCTATTTAAAATAAACACGTTAAAAAAAAAAAAAGTAGTTCACTTTAAAGTTAGTAAGGGTCCAGGGGGGGGGATTCCAGCAGTGGGCCTGGGTGAACTGCATGAGAGGGGTCACAATCACAAACACCTTAAAGCTTTACCAAAATCACAAAGGCTTAAGGTAAGTAAATACCCAAGCCAAATAAGTACCTTTGCACAGAAGAGTTGCAGCAAAAAGACTTCAGGATCTGCAGCTAAAAACCTGGTCAATGGATTCCTTTGTCATGAAGACGAAAGACAGGACACTGGAAGGGCTTGTGCAGCAGGGATCAACGGGAAAGGCTCCAGGCAAGAAACTAAGAAAAAACGTTTTCCTGTAATTTGTCCTTAAGAGATAGTCTAGTGAAGTCTATGACAAGCTATTAACATCTGCGCCTAGAGGCTGTTCTGCTTGGACCCCATGGGGTATGCGCGTTATAAATATTAAAATCAAATCGGGAGTTTCAATGTGGCTGGCTGCAGCTCTGTAGTTTTGGTGCCCCTTTTCAGGAGCCAGAAGACCACCGAATAACGGTGATTTGGATTTGAGTCAATAGTCGTGTCCAGCACTCGGGTGAGGGGACTTCAAGGACTGGAATCGCATCTCTGGAGGTCCATCAGGCTGCCCCAAAGTTTCAGCTCGATTCTGAAGACCATGCTCTGCATGATGGCTTGAGGTCCCTGCCTCTCTCAAACTTGAACAGATCCACCTCTGGTTCCGGAAGCCAATCGAGACCTTCCTTTTCACTTCTGCTTTATCTCTTCCTCTCCCCTGCTGATGCACCCGACTGCTCCGCACACTGGTCACTCTCTGAACACGGACCCAGGTTCCTGTATGTCCACCTGCCCTTGCACTGGCTCTGGGCCTCCATGCATTTAAAGGTCTATCTGCAACCCTACAGTCCCTTCTCTCTGCACTTATGAGCCACCTGCTGGCTGCACTTATAAGTTAACTGCAATCCCCCTTCTGTCCCCCCAGAACTTTTTTAGGGAGAATTCTCCTTCTAGGGATAATTTCCCTCACCTAGTGAGTCCCCCAGCAGCTTTGCTGGATTTCTAGAGTTTATTTTTTCCACCTGGTTAGAGTGTACATCTTTTTCCATTCTTACATGTGTTTTGGCCTATGTGTTTTTACTCATTGTGTGATCTTGGGCACTGGAGCACACCACTCCAGGTGCCCCTGTTCTTGTATGGGTTACACCGCACCCTCAGTGTTGTAACCCAGGGTTGTCGTTAAGACTTCCCCCTGACTCCATTTCAGTGGGACTGAATACTGTCCCCCAGAGAAAGGTAAAGTTGCCATTTACTTTACATAGTCATTTTTACCACAGACCAGTACACCCCATCTTACATGGAGTACTGGAAAGGGCTAATCTGTACCCCTTTTCTGTCTGTACCTCCCTGAGCATTGTTTCGCTCTTAACATTTAGACTTGGCTGGTGGCAGTGGTATCTACCCTAACTTTTCTACCGCGATTATATTAGATAAACGTGATACTGGTATTGACTATTATAGCCTCTAACATAATCCTGCTTGACCAAATCGTCTGTCTTTTGGCTCCGGTTGGGTTTATTCGCCATTTCTTTTTGTTAAAGTCCTTCTTGTGTTTTACTTTGCGCGGCAAACTAGGTTCGCCTTCTTTGTACACCGACTTTTTGGCAGGCTTCTGCAGAGAAGCCCTCCTCAAGGCGCCTGGGTGTCTAGGTGGGCTGAATGTGAGGGAGGGGGGTAGTCGCCCCCAGCACAGGGTATCCTAGGAAACCCAAGTTGCACTTTGCCATGATTGGCTGAGGTGGTTATCCCGGCTGGACAACCCCCCTGCTGTGTGATTGACAGCCAGGCTGTGTGAATAGGGGTTTTGCGCATAAAAGGCAGGTCTCTTGGGCTAGAAGTCAGTCGCCTCTGGAACTACAAGGAACCGAAGAGAAGCAGAGAGAACGACATCTGCTGCAACTACCCCGTCCCGGTGAAGCCCTGCTGCAGTCCTGAGCGATCTACCCTTCGACGACTAAGAGGAGATCCAGTCCAGAGTAGTCTTCCCTTGAGCCTGGTGGGGATAACCAGCTCATCTTCTTCAGCCAGAGATCTCCGCCGTGGTCGAAGTCGCTGCACACTGCTGTAGTGGTCCGGATAGCCACCTGCTGAGCTGCTCCTGTTTTTAAGGAGCACATCTTTTATTCGTTGTTGCTGCTACCGGCTTCATCCATGTTTGATGCAGACCCCCTTCAGACGTCGTCCTTCACAACGAAGCTCCAGGAATCGTGGGTCTGCGGGAAACCAACAGGAACAACTCCCAGGTCTCCAGCTGCATCATGAGAATAAGGTACTGTGTTCTACTCGAGGAAACTGGGTGAATCCCTTTTCTTCATCTTCAAGGCTCGTCCTTGTCTTCCCTCCTTCTTATAACTTTTGCTTCCGAACATTGACAATATTCTAGTACTTTTGGGCACGCTGAACTGTCTAACGGTGTGATCTTCGACAACAGGTCTCCGGCGTCACTTAAACCTGGCTCCGACCCTTTGACTTTTGAACTCCTGTTGAGTGTTTCTCAATACTGTCTGCCCAACGTAAATATTGCCTGTGATTTTTGCCTCCAACTCCCTCTGGGTATCTCAGGTGCTAAGTGTGTTTTTGCCCCAGTAGCATTTCATGTCACGGATATGCGTTTATCGAGTAGACCGAACTGTCAAAGTGATCGCAGCCGTATCCGCGGTAGCATGTTTTGTTCATAACACCGGTTCATTTAAACACAGACATACTGTACAAAGTGAATTGGTTAGTTGTATATTTAACGTGTGGTTTTGTTTAAAGTTTAATAGAAGTGTTGTGTTTATAACTGATGGTTTAAAAATAAATGTACTTATATTTTTTACCTGAAACCTTGAGTCAGTGTTTGCTTGAGTCACAGTAATTGTGGTCCCTTTGTGTAATCTCTGCTACTGCTCATATACTCTTGAGATAAGCCTGGCTGCTCTGCTACTGCTACCACTATAACTTAGTAGTACAGGCTTGTACCAAAGGTAAAACTTGTATTGCCACCTGTAGTCTTAATTGTGTGTAGTGGTCCCTAAGGGCACTGCACAGGATTCTGCCTAACAAACGTCTCCCCTTCCCTGCACTTGTGCGATCTGAATGACACAAGGCCTAGTACGATTATTTAGTCCCCCTTTGTCCGTCTCCTCCCCACCCCATTGTCTGGTCGTGCCTAGATACACTTGCGTACAGGCATGCTAGAAATGTCACATCATATATCATTGAGGTATTGCAGCTCGCATGGTCGTAGCATGACGTGGGATAGCTAAAAATGCAGGTGTTCTCGAGTCTATTGGATCTCACCAGCCTCTAGGTCGGGGTTGTTGTTTTCGGTGTCCCCAGGTCTGTTAGAAGGAAGGGTAACGGCAAGCTCCGTTAGACAGCAGGCTCTCCAGTCACTGGAAATAGTCTCAGCTGCGTTTTCTTAATCTTCCTCTTCGGATTACGGTCCAGTAATCTACTACCTCTTCAGCTTTCAGGATCTGACTTTTATGCAGGAACCCAGCCAATCAAACAGACATGCAACATTCAAACTGGGTTTGGGGGGGGGGGGGGATTGGCAGTCCTTAATAGGACAGCCATCTTTCCAGTTTGAATTGGATTCTCGCAGGCAGGCTGGAAGACAAGGGCTGCCGAGTTTTGGACTCCACCCTTGCTTCCTGCCTTCAGACACACTGGAGCCTGGCTGTGCTTGACCAAGGTCACCTGCTAAAGCTAAAATTGAAGCAAAGGATTTCCCCACCCTTGAGGTTAGGGGAAGATCCAAGAAAGGACATGGAATGCTAAAATGGCAGAAAAAGAAGACTGGGGGCATTTTGTGTGGTTTTGCCACAGCTGTGAAAACAGACTGCGGTAAAAAGGTTCACTGCCACCAGCCATTAAAGTTAAGCTTGTCCCTGTAACAGAATTGTTAGTGCTATTGAGAAAGGGGATACCCCACATAAGGTGGGATGTGCTGGTTTCACCTAACACAATGTAGAAGGGATAGAAATATCCTTTCTCTGGCATGGGGTCTGGCATGGATTCACATGCTCATGAATATTCCCAGTCGTCAGGCCGGGAATCCTCAGTAAAAGTAAAAAAGCTTCCCTTTCACTTACAAACTGTATTTCTCCTCTAAACTAATCACTGCCCTCTTCCTAAGCCCCGCCTCTGTCAGCTATCTTCAGATTTGTACTGCACGTTCAATTGTTGGGAGTCCTTGTGTTTTGCTCCGTGAGCCATTCTACGTTGTCGTGCTTTTTTTTTGATAAAAAGTTCTAATTTTGTCAAATAGATCGTGTGCGCTCTTTCGCTCCTTCGGCCGACAAGCGATAACCCATTTGACAGTGAATTTCAATGCCCCTCAAGGACAAGAATCGTTGAAGTTCCATTGAAGATTCCAGAAGGCCACTGGCCTACTCCGGACCATGTCGGAGGAAAAGAGAGAGGGAACCTCCCTTTTCAAGCACTGCTCTGACTGCGGAATGTGTATGTAGAGGAAAAACGCCTCCAGTCCCTCTACTCTCTCCAACCGGATCACTGGGAAGTGGATTGTGAAATCTGCCTCGGGTTATCCAAGCGAACCGTGAAGGATTGCCACAGTAGGCTGGCGGCGTGTCTCAGAGCCAAGGCATCTGCCCCATGTGGCAAGCAGGGGCATGCCTCACCCCGCACCGGCCGGTCGAAGAGCAGGCTTTTAAGCCCTTTGCGGGCCATCCATCCGTGGGAGCCCAAGACCAGCCCACGCGCAGCATGTCAGTTTCCATTGGGATTGACGCGCAAATGGGACCTACGGCGGGCAGGGCGCGCTCATCTTCACAATCTGCTTCCATTTTCAGCCATCGCTGCAGCACCTCCTCGAAGAGGAAATCGGATAACTTGGCGAAGCTGCAGGAAAAGCCTGAGAAGACTAAGGCGAAGGAAAAAGGGTCCATCCTGCCCCAGAAGGCCCAGGTGGCCCAGGTGAGGTTGTCTACGATAGTTGGTGGCGGCCACCCTCTCAAAGTCCAAAGGGGCTGACCCAGTTAAGGTAGCCCCGGCGGTGCCCAAAGTAGCCCTGCACCCGAGACAGGAGAGAAGAGGATGCCATCCCTAAGCCTGAAAAAAATGGCGCTCCTGCCATGAGTGTGAACTTCGACAGGATCAGGTGGACCGCCTCTTCCGCAAGTGGAGCAGACCCCAAATCATTCTGTTTGCGACGGCGGCGATCTCCAAATGCCAGAAGTTCACCAACAGGTTCCACCAGCCGAGAAGCATGGGGGGGACGCGTTCGCCTTCCAGTGGGAAGGTATGTTTTTATACGTGCTTCCTCTCCTGCTGCGAGTCATCAACTCAAAGGGTGCCGATGTAGGATGATCCGTGTCGCCACGTACCCGGACCTTCTCAGCCTGTCAACGTCTCCTCCATTAAAGCTGCCAGTGGTCGTGGATCTGCTCACCAGAGGCGGCGGCAGTGCAATCCTGCATCATGACCCAGGATCGCTGTACCTGAGGGCTTGGCACCTGCAGCCTTAGAGTTCAGAGGGTATGAATTGCTGGTGAACTGCAGGGAGGTCCTTGCCAGGGCTAGAGCATCATCGACTCTTAAGTGCTACAGGCACAAGTGGAACCATTTTGCCACGTGGTGCCGGGCACAGACGATCAACCCTCTGAGGTTCACGGCCCGCAGATTCTTCCGTACTTCTTGTCCTTTGCCATGGCGGGACTAGCACGCGCCTCTATCAAGGTTCATCTCATGGCGATCTCCTGCTACACCAGGCCTCAGGACGATCTTTGCTTTGGTCCCACTGTCTAGTCAAGGAGAACCTCAAAGGACTATCGATCGTTCCCGCCAGTGAAGGCGCCTGCCCCGGCGTTGGAACACTACTTATTACAGGTACTGACAAGGCTCATGGGGGTGGGGGCACCCTTCAAGCCTATGCTTTGGGCCCCTCTTGTTCCTCATAGAAAACTGCTTTCCTCGTGGCCTGCATCTCTGCCAGGAGGGGTAGGTGATATCCAGGCCCTTTCCTGCAAACAGCCACATTTTACTTTTCTTGAATCTAGGGTGGGGCTGCAGACGCACCCCTCCTTCATGCCAAATGTGCCATCGGAATTCCACCTCAACGAGCCTTTGGTGTTGCCTATGTTCTTTCTGAAACCTTTGTCACCGGCTGAGAGGACTTTGCACTCGCTGAACATTGCTCGTGCTCTGAAGTTATACGTGGCACATGCAAAGTCTTTTCGGAAGATGTCTCGACTGTTCGTGAACTTTGGCCCTGTGAACCGTGAAGGCCTTGTCCAAGGCTTCCATCTCAAGGTGGCTCTCTGGCTGTATCATACACATTTCACCAGAGCTATTGCTGAAACAATGGCGTTCCTGTCTGGTGTGCAACTGCTGGTCATCTGCAGGACTGCTACATGGAGGTCAACGCACACCTTCACGAGATTCTACTGCGTTGACCGGGACTCCAGGGAGGAGTCCAGGGTCGGCCAAGCAGTGCTACGCAACCTGTTGGCCTGAAGGTGACCCTGTTCTGGAGATAAGTTAATGCTTCTGTTGAGCCTTGCCACCTCCTGTGGTTGTGTAATGTTGTACTGATGGGTTCTCTTTATTCGTGAGCATGTGAATCCATGCCAGACTATTGTTCTCCAGCATGCGTCTGGCATGGATTCACATGCAAACCCTCCCTCGTGCCCCTCTGCGGCTCTTCCTGGTCATACTGCCACTTTACGTGCTACCAAATCTGAAGATGGCTGCCAGAGTAGGGGCTTAGGGAGAGGGCAGTAATTGGCTGGGGGCAGTATGACCCAGAGTTCAGTGATTGGTTTAGAGGAGAAATACAGTTTGTAAGTGAAAATGAAACTGTTTTTTTCATTTACTGAGGATTTCAGGCCTGATGACGGGGGTATATTCATGAGCATGTGAATCCATGCCAGACCCATGCTGGAGAACAATAGTTACAGGTAAGCAACTTGTTCCTTCTACCCTTAGGAACTGTAGTTCTCACGAGGTTAGCCAGAGAAAGTAATAGGGGAGCCCCACAAAGCAACCCTTTAACAATAAAAAGGCATATACCAGAGGATAAAATTAAGACACTATGGAGAGTCTTAATGTCGCCCATAAAGAGTAAAAGGATCCGAATGTGGAAAAAGGATCACACTCACTGAGGTATAGGAAAAACAATCGACCAGTCCAGAAAAATGTTTTGGGGTTCTCACAAGTGAGGTAGATTTAACACGAAGGTTAAAATCTTATATAACACCGTAGACTCGCACCAGGCGTGCCTGGAGAACACCCAAAGGAATATAGATATTATTTTCAGTCTGGGGTTCTCCATCAAGAAAGTCAAGTCTTGTCCCCAGTCAAGTCAAACAATTTCTGGGGGCCCTAATTCAGACTGAAGACTGGCTTATCTTCCCCTGTAATGAGAAGGTCCAAAACATGTTGTTCCAGGTTCCTTGATATGTGGCCACTCAGGTAACCGTCCGAAAAGCCATGCAGCTGTTCGAGATGATGGTGTTCTGCATCTTACTGGTTCCACACGCCAGCCTGCGCGTGTGTCCTATACCGGAGTCGCTCTCGAGCCAATGATGTCAGGTAAGGGGTCAGCGAAACGATCCAGTGGTTGTATTGACAGCCCTCGTTCAGTCTCTGCAGTGGTGGTCAAAGGAGAAACTTCTGAAAAGAAAATCCTTCACCATTTCTGCAGTAGAAGCAACTCTCACCATGGACCCATCCCTGTTAGGATTAGGAGAACACCTCCTACAGCCGATAGCATGTGGTCACAACCAGTAGCAAACAAACGTATTAACCTTTTGGAAGTACTTGCTCTGTTCATAGCCATGAAAGCCTTTCAGACACAGCCAGAAGGGAAGACCGGTGTAGTCCTTACAGACAGCACTACTGCCATGTATGAGCTCACTCTCGAGGGCTGCCCAAACAGTTTCTCAGCATTTGGAAATCGGCACCCAAACACGTTTCACCTGTCTCAACATGTTCCAGGGGAACACAATCTGCTGGCAGACGTGCTGATCAGAGGCTTGCAGCTACCCGTAGAACATCATGAGTGGTGCTTGAACTAACATATTTTACACAACTGCTTTGCAGAATGGGGTCATCCAGGTATTGTGCGTTCTCCAGTGTTGTAAAAAGATCAATGCCCAGACTATTCTTCCAGGCACCCCCAGAAAAATTCAAGGGGAATGATCTCTGAAGATCATGGTCAGGGAGATTTGTTTATGCTTTTTCCATTGTTCCCCTGCTCAACAGAATAGTTCACAAGATGCACGAGAAAAAGTTACACTAATCTTGATGGCACCAATGTGGGCTCGGCACCCGTGGTTCTCGCATCTCATGAGAATGTCCCTTTCCCCTCCGATTAAACTATCTTGCACGTACAACGCGCTTTCCCAGGACCAGGGCGGGCAACACTACACCCATGCCCTCGAATGCTCCAGTTAGCCGCATGGATCCTGAAGTCATTGAGTTTGGGCATCTCCAACTATGTCAAAGGTGTATGGACATTCTCTAAGATCGGAAACCTAACACTAGACACTGTTATTCCAGTAAAAGGAAATGCTTTGTCATTTGGTGCGTACTACGAACATCAACCCTATTGACTGTTAATCCACACACACATTCCTTTATCTAACACACCTCTTAAACTCAGTACTTGTTTTCAACTCGCTAAAGATCCACTTTGCAGCCCTTTCTGCTTACACCACATCTGAGAACAACGTTTCCATGTGGAAAGTCCCAGCGTTTGTGGAAGGGGTAAAAGGACTAACCAAACTCCCAGATGAGACTTGAATGATGTTCTTACAAGACTAATGGGGCCTCCTTTTTGAGCCAATGCACAAAGCTGGTCTTAAGGCTCTCACCTATAAGACTGACTTTCTGGTGGCTGAGTTCCAGTCCCATTTGTTACCATTCAGAATGACAAATTGATGCTACGCACACACCCACTCTTTGCACCCAAATTAATTTCTAAGTTACATGTGAACCAATCCATCGAACTTCCAACTTTCTTTAAGAATACAACCAACTCAGTTGAAAGTGGCCTCCATACACTAGATGTTAGGAGAGCAGTGTTGGGGAGAATTTTCATTTCTGTGCCGATTCCTTTTAATCTTGGAGGCCCCCAGCTCTTTTTCTGGACTCACAGCTTTTTCATTTTTACTCCTGAGTGGGGCCTTTCACACACTCACCCATGATTTCCTGTCTGATTTTGTGTGTTCCTTAATGTTGTATGGAGTCTTGTAAACTCCATAGGCATGTCCTTTTGCATTGTGACACACAGCACCTTTTGTGCAGTGCGACTGTGTTTAATTACTTCTCTTATTTAATGGGTCCAGCACATACTATCCTATGTGTTGTGCTAGGGGGGGTGTTACATGGTACCTCCTTTAACCCATTCCTCATGTGACATTTTGTTACACTATCTCCCTTTAATGGCTGGTGGCAGTAGTTTCTTTTTTACTACCTAGTGACATTTATCTACAGGCTGATGCATATCTCTTCAAAGCCCCCCCCCCCCCAACCCCTGTCTTATTTCGAAATTTCTTGTCATTTTCGTCTGGGTTTTTACTCTGTTAGCATCAAGTTTGACTACTTTGTGTGTTTTGCCTTTGGCGGGTTTCAGCCAGTCTGAAAAGGCAGGAAGTGAGGGAGGGTCCCGAAACCTCCCTGTCCTTTTGTCTGTGTGCCTGAGTGAAACCCATTCCAATTGGCTGGCTGGCTGTCCAAAGGACAGCCACCCTGCTGTGTGATTGACAGCTTAGTTCTGTGAATAAATGGGAACTTGGACAAAAAGCAAGGTATTTGGGACTAAGAGCAGAGTTGACCACTGGAGGACAACATCTGAAGCGTAACCAGAGAGAAAACGCCAGCAGCACAGTCCTGGACCGCAAAGTGCCTGGTGAAGCCCTGTAGCTGTGCTGACCCCGTTTTCGAATCGACAGGGAAGACCCACAAATAACTTTCTCCCTTGGACTGGTGGGACCAACCAGCCTCGAGACAAACTCTATTTTGGTGCAACCCCCTGTGACTTTCCAAGGCATCAGAAGCCCATTACCCGGAGTACCTCGACCACCTGTGAGTGCATTGTCTCCCGAAGTGCGAATCCGGCCAAAGCTTTGTGGGCATCCAGAGGATCATACTGAAGCAAGAAATCTGCATCCAGAGTACCGGACCGAGGGATCAAGGAACCTCTAACTGGAGCTTTTTGTCCTTTGGCTCTGAGAAAAAGGTGCCAAAACCATAAAGCCGCTGAATTAATGGAAATGTATTGCTTCTGAGTCCGTCTCTCGAGTGCTGCTGCAGGAGCCTGCCAGACGTCCTCCCTTTCATCACCATGACCAAGGACCAGGAACAAGGGTCTGCTGCATTACATCCAGAAGGCATCCAGCTGGACCAACTCCATTTCAGAGGTACTGTGGGGCTTGGGGTTCATTATCTTTTTGCCATTTGGGGTGCTACCTAACTCTGGGAGTGCGATTTAACCCTACACTAAGTTGACCTCAACTTACCTGTACTGGCCTTGCAGCTTGTGCTTTCTAAAGGTGACTCCTCTTGAGTTGCTGCGATTTCTCTTTTTAACACTGGCTATTTAAGGAAATGTTTCTAAGAAGAGCAGCATCAGAACTTTGACTTTGCCCATTGACTTTGGCTGTCCTGGCTCCCTAAAGGCATCCTTCTGAACCTATTGGCTTTGGCAGTGTTTGTTCCCTTGCAGGTTTAAAATGTTGAACACTTTAATGCTGGGATAATAGACTGCCTGCATCCCTTTGGGAGAATCTAACTGTTCTTATAACCTATCTGTCTGTTCTGATCTAACCCCAAACTTTCCTTTCCGTAAATAACAATACTGCAACGGTGATACCAATATATATTTTATACTAACCACAACTGACATCAGCTCTGGGTGCTGGAACATGTGTAACATATGAGTGATTCTGATGCTCGTTAATCTGCTTAGAATCACATGCTGTGCATATGGTCCGACATCCAGTGGTAACCGCGGAGTATTGCATCTTGTCTTTCAGGGACCGAAAGGGGACGTTGGCATAGGCGAGTCTGTAACACTATCCCTATCGTGACGTGTGTAGTACCCAAAATCCCTCACGCGCCGAGGTCACTCTGATTTTTTTTTTTTTCTTCTCTTCGGCTAATAAGAACATCTTCGACGAAGACTACGGAGGAATCGTCTACGGCTGTGGTCTCGGCGCCTAAGATCCGGCAGCCGGATTTCCTCTGGCCGACCTATACAGTAGGGAGAGTGGGTTTGGGGTGGCCATATTATTACGCCTTTCCTCCTTTCCATTTCTTTCCCTTTCAGTCTGGTCATCCTTCCCTTTTGCTATGGGAAGGACTCCTTTTAGATTCTGCCCTAATTGTAGGGTCAGATATCCTTGGATGGACGAGCACAGGACCTGTAACGCCTGTCTCCCCATAGAGCACGACTAAAAGCGGTGTTCGGCGTGCAAGCTCCTTAAACCTAAAACCCTTAAGGATCGCCGTGTAAAGCGGTGGGCCGCATACGGCATGTCACGCGTGGAGCCTCCCTCCCCTACCGCAACACCAGCCGAAAGTGACGGGGGGGTACTTCGGATGACCAAACGTCCAATGCGGATGTTATAGACCTTGAGGTGGACACTTCTAGGTTCGCCACGCCCGTCCCCGACCCAACTCTGTTCTTGCTACAGGCACTACACCCGGCACTAAAAAGGCGAAAGCGGCAACGGGTCCATTGAAAATTTTGACAGTTCCCTCGGATCGTGTAGATCCAAAGCCTTCCCCGCATCCGCAGCAGCGCATGACGACTGGGCAAAAGAAAATGAATAAGGGCACTACTCCCCAATCTACACGCGCCGAAGTTTTGGAGTCCGAAACTTCGACGATTTCCAAGGCCTCAATAGGCCTGAAAGTTAAGACTAGGCCTCTACCCGGCACGCTGACCGCTGGGCCTTCTGGTACCGTGGACGGCGTTTTGTCCGTTACATCATCAGAGGCTTTGTCTCACGACGATTCGGTTACTATCCGGAAGCGCATTGGTAGGATCGCAGCGGCGGTGGGCCTTATCCCGGTACCGCAGAAAGTTATGGGCCAGGCCGCGGAAAGATTTTCGACGGACTTGGGCCGCGATTCCGATGATTCTTACATGGATAGTCAAGAGCCTCTCTCAGACACACTGAGAAGTTCCTCTCGACGCCAAAGGGCAGAGAACGTTGTTTCTCCCCACCTAGGCCCTTTTGGGTCCCCGAAATGGACTACTAAAAAGTTTGAGGGACATATTGATCGGCTGGAGCAGACCATCAGTTCTGCTGACCAGCCTCTGCCGAAAAAGGCTTGGGTAGACCCTAACCTTCAAATACAAGATGTTCAGCCTCAGGTTTTCCAACAGGAATACGTGGCCCACATCGACACATACAGAGACATCTATACTGAAGAAGAGGAATCCTCTTTCCTCAAATTATGAAGAAGATCAACAGGAGATGACGGAGAACTGGGAGGAAACCCAGCAAGAAGGACCGTGTCCTTGGTCACATCAAGATCAGGACTCTGATATTTTGTGAATCGATTCTCCTCCTTCCACCCCGGCTCGCCAGGCCTCCCATGTGGATGACCAAATGGCTTTCAACACCATGTTGAAAAAAGCAGCAGAATTCATCAAAATTGCCACTCAAGAGGCTTTGCCTGAGCAGGATTTTGTGGAGGACATCATTAAGGAAAATCCTCCGGCAAGTCAATCCATTCCCCTCCTTAACTCTGTTAAGAGGCGGATAGCTCCATCTTTAGTCACACCTGCCCAGACAAGGGCCGTGAACCCGAGATTCGAAAAATTATTTCGGCCTTCTCCGTCCGACCCTCTATATATCAAGGGGCATGCCATCCCGGACTCACTGGTGGTGACCACTACTTGTAAGAGGGCAGGGATACCCCTTGCCACTGGAGAATCACCTCCGGAAAAGGAGTCTAAAAGATTGTATGCCCTAGGCAAACGTGTCACATCAGCAGTTGCATATACCATTCGGGTTGCTAATAACACTACGCTATTAGCAAGCAATGCCGATGCTTAATGGAACCTGCTCCAAGAAGGCCTTCAGGAGGTCCCGGAACCGGCCAGGACCAAGCTTCTCGCCATTGTTGCGGAAGGAAAACTGGTTAACCAGAATGTGGTTAAAAACATCCTGGATACTGCAGAAACATCTGGCAGATCCCTTGCACAAGGGACTCTTCTGAAGAGACATTATGGCTGCGTACATCAGGATTTAGTCCTGAAACTCAGGCCTCCCTCATTAATATGCCCATCAAAGAGTCAAACCTCTTTGGGAAAGCAGTTGATGAAGCGTTGGAGACCGCCAAGAAGCAGCATGAGACCTTAGAGTGTCTGCAACAAATTACACAAAAACCCTCTTCCCAGAGGGGTAATAACTCTCGGCGGTCCTTTAGAGGACAAGCTTGTGCCGGTCAAAACTACAGCACAGGCAGCTTCAACAATAACCAAACATCTGGAAGCCCCTCTTACTATCCCTCATGGGGTCAGAAACGCGGCAAAGGTAGAGACAGAGGCCCCAATCCCAGAGGAGCCACAGCCTCGGATCAGAAATGACCACCAAGTACAGGACCCCTCCCATGCCTCCCCGGTCGGGGGGGGGCGATTAACATCTTTCCTTAAGGCATGGGAGGGGATAACTCGGTCCCAGTTTACCCTTTCCTCGACAACTGGCTCATTACGGGGGACTCGTTCGACGCTTGTTTTTCGAACACCCAAAAAAGAGTAGATCTCTTCTTCAGCCTGGGCTTCTCAATCAACGAAAAGAAGTCCAGCCTAGTCCCCAGCCAAGTAAAACAATTTCTGGGGGCACTTATTCGGACGGAAGACGGTCTTGTCTTCCCCTCCAGCGAGAGGGTTCAGAACATGCTCTCTCAGATTCCTCAATATGTAGCCAGTCGAGAGGTTACTGTACGCAAAGCCATGCAGTTGCTAGAGATGATAGCGTCATGTATATACTTGGCTCCCCACGCGCGGCTGCTCATGTGTCCCATGCAAGACTGCTCATGTGTCCCATGCAAGAGTGGCTCAACAGCCAGTGGTGTCTGGCCAGCGGACAATGGGAAGATCTGGTAGTTGTCTCGCCAGCCCTCGTTCTCTCTGCAGTGGTGATAGAGGGGAAAACCACCTGAAGGGGAAAACCTTCACCACCCCTGCAGTGGAAGCCACTCTCACGACAGACGCATCTCTCACGGGGTCGGGGGCTCACCTGCTTCAGCAGACCGCACAGTGTGTGGTCCCCTCAAGTAGCGTCCAATCATATAAACTTACTGGAGCTATTAGCAGTGTTCAAAGAATTGAAAGCCTTTCAGGTACAACTGCAAGGGAAGATAGTGCTGATCTTAACCGGCAGCACTACAGCAATGTAATCACCTGAACAAACAGGGGGGCACTCACCCTCCAGGGCTATGTAAGCTGTCCCAAAACATTTGGATATGGGTTCTCAAACACAAGATGTTTTTGTTGTCCCAACATGTTCCACGGAAACTCAATCTTCTAGCAGATATACTCAGCACAGATTTTCCTCTGCCAGAAGAATACAAATGGCGACTGCACAAAGACATTGTATCCAGGATCTTCGCAGAATGGATGTTTCCAGAGATCAACCTGTTCGCTGCTCAGGAGAGCGCCCAATGCCAAGACTACGCCTCCAGGTACCACCACAACCGGTCCAAGGGGAACGGTCTCTGGATAACTTTGTCGGGGAAATTTGTCTACGCTCCCCCCTCCCCCCCGACTCTCCTTCTCAACAAGATAGTGCACAAGATGCACCAGGAACCAGTTACCATGATACTAGTGGCCCCCATGTGGGCCCGCCAACCCTGGTTCGCTCTCCTGATGGAAATGTCCCTCTCCCCACCAGCCAAGCTGCCCTGCCCGTACAACATGTTGTCTCGGGACAGGGGGGAAACCCTACACCCGTGCCCCCAAACCCTGAATTTAGCAGCCTGGCTCCTGAGATCATAGAGTTTGGACACCTGCAACTCCCTCAGAGGTGCATGGACATACTCAGGGAAGCGAGGAAACCTAATACACGTTATTCCTATGCTAGCAAGTGGAAACGGTTCGTCATCTGGTGCAATTCCAAGGGTGTCAATCCTATCTGCTCACCCTCACACATTGTGTTGTATCTAACCCACCTGTTGGACTCTGGGTTAGTCTTTAATTCCCTAAAGGTTCATCTGGCTGCTTTGTCAGCCTACACCACACCACATCACAGCTAAAGGTATTGTGGTGGAAGATACCGGTGATTAAAGCCTTTATGGAAGTAGTTAAGAGGATTTATCCTCCCATCTCTCACCCAGCCCCGGGATGGGATCTGAATGTGGTTTTAACCAGGCTCATGGGATCTCCCTTCGAGCCTATGCATAAAGCAAGTCTGAAAGACCTGACTTATAAAACAGCCTTCCTAGCGGCTATCGCTTCTATCAGAAGGGTTAGCGAACTACTGGCTCTTTCTGTTTTAGACCCCTTTGTTACAGTCCACAAAGATAAGGTAGTTATGCGCACACATCCCAGGTTTGCGCCTAGATTTATTTCGAAGTTCCATGTGAACCAGTCAATCGAACTACCTACTTTCTTCCAGAATCCTACTAACATGGCCGAAAGAAGCCTTCACACAGTGGACGTGCGCAGGGCAGTAATGTTTTACCTGGAGAAAACTAAACCACTAAGAAAGACTAAACAATTCTTCGTTTCAGTGGCAGCTGGTAGAGAAGGGGATCCTCTCTCTAAATCAGCTATCTCAAGGTGGGTTGTCAAATGCATCACACTGTTACACTCTTGCGAAGAGAGAACTGCCCTTCAAGTCTAGAGCACATTCTACTCGAGGCACTGGGGCATCCTTGGCATTCATTGCAAATGTTCCTCTTGAGTCCATTTGCAAAGCGGCAACCTGGAGTTCTGTACACCCCTTTACAAAACACTATTGCCTAGACACTCATTCTAGGTCTGATTCTCAAGTGGGACAAGCAGTACCAAGACATTTTTTCTGTACTGTTCTTTCTCACAACCCACCTCCAACTCCGGGTACTGCTTGCTAGTTATGCACAGCATGTGATTCTAAGCAGATTAACAGGCATCAGAAGACATGCATTACTTACCGTAATAGCATTTCTGATGATTGTATCTGCTTAGATTCACATGCGCACTCCCTACCGCCCTGCTCGTGGTGGAAGGAACATAGACGTCTTACTACTTTCTTTCCTTATGTACTCACTCACTATAGCCTTGGGCTCCCTCATGGCCGAAAAAATCGGAGGGACCTTGGCGCGTGAGGGATTCTGGGTACTACACACGTCATGATAGGGATAGTGTTACAGACACACCTATGCCGACGTCCCCCTTTCGGTCCCCGAAAGACAAGATGCAATACTCTGCGGTTACCACTGGATGTCGGACCATATGCACAGCATGTGAATCTAAGCAGATACAATCATCAGAAATGCTATTACGGTAAGTAATGCATGTCATTACTCACCTGCTTTATTGTTGAATTGAATCCTAACTTGGGATTAATGTTAGAACTAATTGCTGCTTTTTATACAATGCTTTAAATATTTTGGTGTATCAATAATGTACTGTATAAATTAAGTATTTACTTGGATACCTGTATTTACTGATTTCATTGTACAGCTCAAATTGCCCCTCTTAAGATGAGCCTGGCTGCTCAGTCACACTGCCAACTTGTGTATTACAGGCCTATTTTAAAAGGTGGGTTTCCTAATATCAAGAGATGTCTTGTGTAGTCCCACACCAGTTGGACTGCTTTAATTCTTAAGATGAGCCTGGCTGCTCAGTCACACTGCCAACTTGTGTATTACAGGCCTTTTTTAAAAGGTGGGTTTCCTAATATCAAGAGATGTCTTGTGTAGTCCCACACCAGTTGGACTGCTTTAATTCTTACCCAACAGGCAGTTGTGTATTACCTTGATAAGACAAGCCCACTAAGAAAGACAAACCAATATTTTGCTCGGTTGCTTCCGGTAGAGGTGGGCAATCTCTAGATGGATTGTTAAATGCATTCAAATGTAGTATACCTCGGTGGCAACGCGCTCGTCTTGGAAGCAAGACGCCGCCGAGCAACACATGTTGAAACCGAGTTTGCGCTTTGTAACTTCTTCGGTATTGACCGTGTTATTATTATCATAATAATTATCTCTAGCTACGAAAGATTTACCCTTTACGCCTAAAGCACATTCAACTTGAGGCACAGGAGCTACTACAGATTTTATTGCAAATGTTCATCTTGATTCTGTTTGCAAAGCGGCTACCTGGAGTTCTGTTCATACTTTCACTCAGCATTACTGCTTAGACACACACTCAAAGGCTGCTTCTCAGGAGAATAAGGCGATTTTATGACATCTTTGCTACCAGTCCTTCACACATCCCATCACCATCTCCTGGTACTGCTCACTATTCTTTGCACAGCATGTGATTCTAAGCAGATTCACAAACCTCAGAAGAGATGGATTACTCACCGTAATCGTGTTCCTGGTGCGTGTCTCTGCGTAGATTCACTTGCACCCACCCTTCCTCCCCTCTTGAAGTTGAAGAAACATAGACATCTTACACCTTTTATTTTCTTCTGCACTCAGTCACGCGTTCTCTCAGGCTCCCTAATGCCAGAACAAAAACAACCAGGGAGACCTCAACACATAAAGGATCTTGGGTACAGTACATGTCACATTAAGGATAGTGTTAGTCACGGCCATGTCAACGTCCCTTTTCGATCTTCAAATAAGATGCAGTATTCAGCGATTACCACTATATGTTGGACTATATGCAAAGCAGGTGAATCAAAGTATGTCATTGCTACTGTCTAGACGACCCTCATGGTAGTACCAAGAACTTAAGAACAAGCCCAGCACAAAGTCTGCATTTTACACAGGTGGCATGGAGAACATTCTGAGCCAACAAAGTATGTCTGCATACCTGTTGCTTTCTCCCCCTGTCTTCCGTAGGGTATTTTGGATGTAAAGTCCTGACCCTAGCTCACTCAGACCTGACCTTTTGGTGGTGAAACCTGGGTTAAGGATCCTTGCATACTGTGTTTGATTGAGATGAGTACTTGCCTGTACTTTACTAAACTTTTTTGTCTAACATGGGAACTGTCAATAATTACCACCACAGCCGACTGCTTTCTTTCTGTATAAACCTGCCTGAAGAAGTTTGATACTGGTGACTTGTGGGCATTGTTAGGTAAAAATTCACTTACTGCTATTTGTGGACCCCCCCCCCCCCCAAACTATTTGCTTGTATTTCAGCCTCCTGTCCTGACTTTTTCCAGTGGAGCTCAGCCTTCAGCTGCAATCTTGCTTTCGCTAATCGTTATGGGGAAACTGACAAGTCCTTCAGAAAGTCAGTACTGAGAAACTGTGTTTCTCTTAGACCTTTGATATCATATTTATAACACGCCTGTAAACAAGTGTTTCTCGGCGTGACAAGACAAGGGAGGGAAGACAGCGGGAGAACAAAACAAACTATCTTACTAGGCCTTGTGTCAATCAGATCGTCCAAGCGCTATAATTCAAAGTGCAGGGGGATTGGGGGGAGAGTAGGGGGAAAGTGCCGGGAAGGGGGAGGAGGGGGAGTGCAATCAGGGCAGCATTGCTCCGAATACGTGCAGCCAGGGCAGCACGTCTCTTGTAAGTGCAAGGAGGCAGGGGACTGTAGGGGTTACAGTCACAGCCCCCAGTGCACGGTTTGCCCAGATGCAGTGTGTTAGGGAGAATTCTCTTTCGATGGCTTATTTCCCTTACCTAGTGAGTCCCCCAGCAGCTTTGCTGTATTTCTGGAGTTTATTTTTTTCACTTGGTAAGAGTGTGAGTTTTTCCCCCCACTCTTACCCATGTTTTGCCATGTGTCTCATCTGTTTTTGTGATTGTGGACTCTGGAGAACACCACTTCAGTAGCCCCATTCTTGTGTGTTGCACAGCACCTTCAGTGCAGTGACACAGGGTTGTCTTTTAGACTTCCCACTGACTCCATTTCTGGGGCTGACTACTGTTCCCCAGAAAAGGGTAAAGTTGCCATTAACTTTACATAGTCATTTAACTACAGATCCAGTCCACCCCATCTTACATGGAGTATTGGAAAGGGTTACTTCTTAGCCCTTTTTATCTGTACCTCCTAGAGCCTTGTTTTGCTCTTTTAACACTTAGGCTTGGCTGGTGGCAGTGGTATCTACCCCAACTTTTCTACCAAGTTTATACTATATGAACGTGGTACTGTTTTAGGCTATTATATAAGCCTCGAACATAAACCCGCTTGACCAAATACTCTTCCTTTTGGCTCCGGTCAGGTTTATTCGCCATTTCTTTTTGTTAAGGTCCTTCTTGTGTTTTACTTTGCGCGGCAAACCAGGTTTGCCTTCTTTGTTCACTGTGGACTGGGTGTATAGGTGGGCTGAATGTGAGGGAGGGGGTAGTCTCCCCCTGCACAGGGTATCCTAGGAAACCCAAGTCGCACTTTGCCATGATTGGCTGAGGTGGTTGTCCGGGCTGGACAACCCCCCTGCTGCGTGATTGACAGCCAGGCTGCGTGAATGGGGGATTTTCGCATAAAAGGCAGGACTCTTGGCCTGGAAGTCAGTCGCCACTGGAACTACAAGGAACCGTAGAGAAGCGGAGAAGAAGTCTGCTGCAACTATCCCGTCCCGGTGAAGCCCTGCTGCAGTCCTGAGCTATCTACCCTTCGACGACCAGAGAAGATCCAGTCCTGAGTCAACCAGCTCATCTTCCACAGCCAGAGGATCCTCTTTGCGGTTGAAATCGCTGCACACTGCTGTAGTGGTTTGGATAGCCATCTGAAGAGCCCATCCTGTTTTTAAGGCGGGCACCTTTTATTCACCGTCGCTGCTGCTGGCTTCATCCCAGTGTGGTGCAGACCCCTCCAGACGTCGTCCTTCTTGCCGGAGCTCCAGGAACCGTGGGTCTGCAGGAAACTACCAGGAAAAACTGCCGTGGCACCAGCTTCTTCCTTTAATTAAGGTACTGTGTTCTGCTTCGAGGAGCTAGAGTGAATCCCTTTTCGCCTCCTCCAAGGCTTGCCCTTGTCTTCCCTCATTCTTATAACGTTTGCTTCCTCTGTTGACAATATCTAAGTACTCCTGGCAACGTTGAATCTTGAACTGTCCGACTGTGTGATCCTCGACAACAGGAACCCGGTTCCACTTGGCACTGGCTCCGGCCTATTGACTCTTGTATTTCTGTCAACGCGTGTTCTTTGATTCTGTCTGCCCTGACAAATGTATTGCCGATGATTTTTGCCCCCAAATCTCTTTTCCGTTAACTCGGGTGCTAAGTGTGTTTTTGCCCCGATAACATTTCTTGCCGCGGATACGCGTAACTTTAGTAAGACCGAACTGTCATTACTGTCAAAAAGTGATCGAATATGTATTCCCGGTAACGTCTTTTGTTTTACAACACCAGTTCGTTAAAACATAGGGTACTTACCTTGAGTTGTACTGTACCAAATGAATTAGTTGGTTGTAGTGTATTTTACGTGTGGTTTTGAATTAATAAGTGTTTTGTTTTATAACAGATGGTTTTAAAAATAAATGTACTTATATTTTTTTTACCTGAAACCTTGAGTCAGTGTTGCTTGAGTCACAGTAATTGTGGTCCCTTTGTGTAATCTCTGCTACTGCTCATATACTCTTGCGATAAGCCTGGCTTCTCCGCTACTGCTACCACTTTAACATAGTAGTACAGGTTTGTACCAAAGGTGAACTTCTATTACCATTGTAATCTTAATTGTGTGTAGTGGTCCCTAAGGGCACTGCACAGGATTCTGCCTAACACAGTGCAGGGGCGACTGGTCATGGAGGAGCCTGTTATCCAGTGAGACGATGCGGGTAGCCAGTAAACCAGTCAGTGCAGCAGACAGGTAGGTCAGCAGGGGAGAGAGAGAGGGAAAGCGGAGGCAAAAAGGAAGGTCTTGAGCTGCTTCCGGAACTTCAGGAGGTCTGCCCAAGGCTGTGAAGGGCAGGGGTTCCATTCTAGACAGAGGCACCTTCAGAGGAGAGATCTACTCCCTACTCTGCCTGTAGAAGCATCTGACCCTGAGAGAGTTTGAGGTGGGTGAGTGTAGGTGTTTTGGAAGAGGGAGTTGGATGTAGTGCGGGCCCCGGCCCCAGAAAGTTACATTGGCTGAAAATTGAAGATGGGGTGCACTTCAAGGCCTTAACACTGGTGCACAAATGCATCTTTGGAAAAGCTCTGGCTTACCTAAAATCCAGGATACAATCTTATGTACCCAGCAGAATGTTAAGATCCTCCAACCTTGGTAAAATCACAGTGGCCGTGCACAAGCTTAAATGCAGCATGGGCAGATTTTTTCCCATACTAGAGCCAACTACATGCAATTCCGCAAAATAGTGAAAACCCATATCTTTAAATAAGAACCTCTCCTCAGGTCCCCAATCTAGCCTCTGTGTGATCTTGCTGTATGTCCCATCTCCACGTCTGTCATTGTCCACACCATCCCTTGTGTCCATGTCTCTGTGCCTGAGGCTTGCGAGCTACCGGCATACTATAAATTAAATAAATAAAGCCTTGTGGCCGATGTAGAGGGTCTTGAACTTGATCCTTGCAGCCACTGGGAGTGTAGAGATTTCAGGGCTGGAGAGATACGGTCCCTGTGCTTGAGGCCAAGGACAAGTCTTGCAGTCCTGTTCTGGATTAGTTGCATAGGGCGGAGAGTAGAGGAAGGCAGATTAAGATAGAGGCTGTTGCATTGTTTCATCCTAGAGAGAACCAGGACTCTGGAGACCGTGAGCTTCTGGGGGAAAGTGAGAAAAGGTAGAATACCTAGTGGGCCTTCTTGGCAAGGTCCGTCATGTGCGGAGAGAAGGAGAGAGTGGAGTCGAAGATGACACCAAGGTTTTTTGCCTCGCAGGAAGGCGAAGGATGAGGGCCCAAAGAGGGCGACCAGAGAGAGGGAAAGCGGGAGCAGGGGTCCCAATGAGAAGGATCTCCGTCTAACTAAAATTAAGGCAGTGATTGTTGGAGGCACACCAATCCTGTATCATGGCTAGACAGTCAGGAATGAGCCAGAGAGGAGGCTGAAGGGAGCCTGAAAAAGAGCTGGGTGTCATCTGCTTAACACTGAAGGTTAGGGGAGAAGGTAGAGTTCTGGTGGTCCAAAGGGGAGAGGGGCGGTGCAAGTAGACCATGAAGAGCCAGGTTGAGAGGTTAGAGCCTTGGGGAAAATGGATATGTTGGCACTTTTCGCAAATGTATTTCACTGTGCAAAGTACATTACACTACCGCACAATGGGGTCTTTGCGTTTCTGGACCCTAGACAGCCACGAGCGATTGTTTGGTAACTGCACAATGGGCCTAGTAGCAGACTGGTGGGAGTAGAAGCTTTTTCATGTATTTTAATGAACTTTTAACTAGCCATGCTGCGATTACTGCTTTTGGACTGTGACTAGTGTCTGTCATGGCCATGCCACAAGGTCTTTTGTCTTCTCCTTTGGCCATTTTGTTTGATGGTCTTTGCTTGATCTTTGTGACCCGGGGAGTCCTTATTTTGGCATGCATTCACCTGCGAAAGCCGCTACTTTTTACAGGCTAATGCATGTCACGGGTGTAGGTACCCAGGAAGTGGTCTTGGACTGTTGGGTCCCAATCCACACTACTGGTGCCAGGATGTCTGGTGTGCCCGAGGGCCTGAGGGGCACAGTGGTCCCCCCCTGTTTGGACCACTGCTGGCGTGCATGAGTGGGGCAGATCTACTCATTGGCCAGCTGGGTGCGAGCCCTCAGTGGGCTTGTGGATATGAGAAGGGGTCCTGAATGCAGATTTGCAGATTTCCAATAGGTCCGAATCGACCTATACATGGAGCCAAGTATCCAGAAAAGCTAAGCAGACCCAGGGACTATCTGGAACGTCCAGAAGGTTAGCACCCTGAGCCCGCTGTTGTCCGGGTAGAGCCCCTTTTTGCACTTGATCGACGAAGACCTGTTTTTTAGAAAGGGCGCCTGCTACCTTTTTTGTATCTTTGCCAGGATCTTGGGGTTGGTCACCCTAAGTTACCTGGGGAAACCCAGACGTGGACCTCTTGCTCACTGTGCTCAGACAGGCACAGCTCCACCTCACTGATGAGGCCCAACAAGGCTGAAGGACGTGTCTGAGGTTTCTGTTGGTACTCTGTTGGGCAAGATTGTATGCAGTACCCTTTGGGTGCTCTAAAACAACCATGATCTCCTGGCAATATTAATCCAACAGTTGGTATGAGTCTGTACTACACAGGTTGGTAGCATGTTGAGCAGCCAGGCTTATCTCAAGAGGGGTCAATGTGAGCTGTAGGGGAGTTAGAGATTCACAGTGACAAGTATTCAAATAAACTCTTACACTGAAGGTTTCTTGATTAATTATTAATTTGTCAGTTTGAGTAAGCCTTCTTCAGAAGGGGCAATATAATAGTAACACCCAAATACACCCCAAAATACACACTTTGAGTTTCCCTAAATCAGCAAATACCCATTTGGTATGGCGCACACACTTCCTACACCCTCAGGTGACTTCAATAGTTAGGACACTGTGTAAATTAATTTCTGATGTTTGTTAATCTGCTTAGAATCACATGCTGTGCATAGGTCCGACATCCAGTGGTCACTGCGGAGTATTGCATTTTATTTTTCGTAGTCGAAAAGGGGACGTCGACAAGGCGTGTCTGTAACACTATCCCTATAGTGACGTGCGTCGTACCCACAATCCCTCACGCGTCGAGGTCCCTCAGATTGTTTTTTTCCGCCCAGCTTCTGGTCGCCTTATGCGGAGCTCCTAGAGAGACATTGCAAAATACTTACTACGGACTCGGTCCTTAATTATACTTATTATATTCTTAAAGATCCCTCCACTCGACGTTAGCTGTGAAGCTGTTTCTCCGCCGAACAGGTTTTCGACGGAGGGGAAGAGACGGAGGGGATCCTTCGGCGCTGCCGAACACGTGGCCTGGCCTCGACGGCCAACATACAGTAGGGAGAGTGGGGGTTCGAACTTTTATCTTCTCTTTGAGAATGTCTTTCTTTCTCCCCTATCTTTCCCTTGGGGTTGTTATCACCAGTTATTATTGCCTCAGCTATGGAGAGGACACCTTTTAAGTTTTGCCCACGCTGTAGGGGCAAATACACTTGGAAGGATAAACACAAGCTCTGTAATCGTTGCTTGCCCCTCGATCATAAGGAGGACAGCTGCGCGGCCTCTAAACTCTTGAAACCAATAACTCTTAAAGAACGGAAAGTTAAGAGGTGGGCGGACTACGCTATGTCGAAGTAGGTTTTCTCACCCGCCGCGGCTGTTACAGAAAGTGACGAGGAGGGTGATAACTCGACGTCCGTTACAGAAGTCAACCCCCAGAAGGAGCGCTCGCGCTCCTCGACGTCCGCCCCCGGCCCCGACGGGCTCGGCTCACGCCCTGCTTATGGGGATGAACACCCCGGCGACAAGGACGCACATAGACCCCATAGGCCTAAGCACACAACCCACGGCTCTTCTTCGTCGAAGACGAAGGATCCATCAGCGCCGAAGGGGACGCAGGGCACTCCGGCGTCTACCTCAGACCGTAAGGGTCTCAAGCCCCACCCGCGACCAGCGATTGGGCTTTCATCAAACACGGCGCGCTACCTCAAAAAACATCCGACGTAACGCTCCATAGAGCGGCCGTCGAGAAACAACGCATAATGCAGGCAACGTCGATACCAGAGCCCTCTACCGACAAACTCGTTGTCGAGAGCCTGGCGAGAATTGTTTCCGAAGACAAACGTAAGCGGCCGACGAAACAGACGTTGAATACCGCACCAAAAGCTATAGAAACGCCGAAAAAGCACAAGAGTAGCCAAGAACTTCCCCCTTCATCTAAGGGCACTTCTGAACTACCGGAAGGCTTTTCTGAGGGCGAGGGAAACCTTTTGTCGACGTTGTGGGAGCGTTCTAAGCGTTTGGAAGGCGAAAACACTGATTTCCCCCCTCTAGACTATTCAGGGGTCCCCCATGAGACCCTTGAAAGACTCCATTCTTGTATGGAAAAAATGGAAAGGTTTTTGGGAAGCCAAAACCCACCCACACACAAAAGACCAAGAGAATGGCCCCAGGATGACCGTAGGGTCAAGATCCCTAGACTGTTTCCCCTTTCTACAGACGTATATAACCTCACTGAAGAGGAGCAATACCTCCAAGAAGATGAGGAGGGGTTGGGTGGAGAGGAAGAACATGAGGAAGAGGGGTTTGAAGAAGATCCTTACACTAGTGCAGGAGTTTTTGAAGAAGACAGCCACCTCGCAGCCCTGGTAATCCCCATCAGTGCAGCCTTGGCTATCCCCATCTGTGCACTCAGACCCTGATGCCTTTCACCCTTCTCCTCCCAAGGATTCACCTATTGGAAACACCTCTCCCATAGATGACCAACCTTCCCTTAATGCACTATTGCGCAAGGCAGCAGCGCATTTTGAAATAGACACAGGGGAAACTCTTCCTGACATAGACTTTGTAGAAAAAGTTATTAAAGAAAAAGCCCCTGTTAGTCAGTCTATTCCGCTCCTGGCTTCCATAAAGAGAAGAATAACTCCTTCCCTTTCCAATCCTGCATTAGTCAGAGGGGTCAACCCTCGGATAGAAAAGCTCTTCAGCCCTTCGTCCTCTGACCCCTTGTACATCAGAGGACATTCTATTCCGGACTCCCTTGTAGTTACTAATACAAGAAAAAGAGTGGGGGTACCACTATCCACTAGTGAGGCACCACCTGACAAAGAGGGCAAGAAGCTCTATGCACTTGGGAAGAGAATCACGACCTCCGCAGCCTTCTCAACTAGGATTGCGAATAACAATTCCCTACTAGCTAGCTACGCAGATGCACAGTGGAGCAAGCTGCGCAGCGAAGCAGAGGACGCACCAGAACCCCTGCGTTCACGCCTGTTAGATATCATCTCAGAGGGAACTCTTGTAAACTAGGGCATCGTAAAGAACTCCTTAGATGCCGCAGAGACGGCTGGCCGTTCCCTGGTTCAGGGAATACTTCTCAAACGCCATGTCTGGCTGCGCAATTCGGGATTTAAGCCGGAAACACAGGCTTCCCTGATAAATAAGCCCATAGAACAAACACACCTGTTTGGGAAAGCAGTTGATGAGGCCCTAGAACATGCGAAGAAGGAATTTGATCCCATCAAGACTCTTGACCAAATTTCTAGGCCCCCTAACTGACGCGGCTATGGCAATAGACGCTCCTTTCGTGGCCAACGCCAGCAAAACCAACAGCAATTTTACTCTGCTACCAACTGGCCCTCTAACCAGGGTAACAACCAATTCAGTCAAAGAGGCCAACGCCGTGGCAAAGGAAGAGGTCGCGGCTCCAGCCCCAAAGGTTCCACGACCAATGCCAACAAATGACCCGAAGATTCGGGTCCCCTCCCATGCATCACCGGTCGGGGGCCGGCTAACATCGTTCCTATCAGCATGGGAGGAAATATCGTCAGACCGCTGGGTTTTATCCACCATAGCCCACGGATACTGCATCGAATTCAACGGTTCCCCGAAGTAAGACCCCCACGGAACCGACGCATGACACCGGAACACCTCACCATTCTTCTTCAAGAAGTAGAAGAGCTACTGAAAAAAGAAGCTATAGAGGCTGTCCCCCTATCTCAGGTAACAGAAGGTATTTATTCAGTGTACTTCCTTGTACCCAAAAAGGACTTAACCATGCGCCCTGTATTAGATCTGCGCCCAGCGAACAGGTTTGTCAAACCCCAAAAGTTTCGTATGGTGACCTTGCAGGAAGTAATCCAACTGTTATAAGGGGATTACATGACAACACTAGACATGAAAGATGCATACTTTCATATTTTAATGTTGCCAGCGCACAGAAAATACCCCAGGTTCAAGATAGAGAACAAGCACTACCAGTTCAGAGAACTACCCTTCGGGATAGCATCTGCACCAAGGGTATTCACGAAAGTACTGGCAGTGGCAGCGGCCCACCTACGCAGGTTATCCATCCCGGTATACCCTTACCTCGACAACTGGCTCATAACAGGGGATTCTTACGAAACATGCTTCTCCAATACCCAAAAGACCATAGACCTTTTGTCCCAACTGGGCTTCTCCATCAACGAAAAGAAGTCCAGTTTAGACCCCAGCCAAATCAAACAATTCCTAGGGGCTCTAATTCAAACAAAGGACCGCCTCGTCTTCCCCTCCAACGAGAGGGTCCAAAACATGCTGTTTCAGATCCCACATTATGTGGCAGGTCGAGAGGTGACGGTACGCAAGGCAATGCGCTTGCTAGGGATGATGGCGTCATGTATTTATTTGGTACCTCGCGCGCGCCTGCGCATCCGCCCAATGCAAGAGTGGCTCTACAGCCAGTGGTGTCAGGCCAGCGGACAATGGGACGATTTAGTGGTGGTCTCGCAGGCCTTGGTTCTCTCGCTACGGTGGTGGACAAAAGAAAACCTGTTATTAGGGAAGACTTTTGCCACACCTGCAGTGGAAGCCACTTTAACCACAGACGCATCCCTCACAGGATGGGGGGCTCACCTATCCCATCAGACTGCTCACGGAGCGTGGACACCAAGCTTAGCATCCAAGCATATAAACCTGCTGGAACTACTAGCGGTGTTCAAAGCACTGAAAGCCTTTCAGGGACACCTACAAGGAAAGACACTCCCCTTCTCAACAAAGTGGTGCACAAGATGCACCAGGAGCAGGTTACCATGATACTAGTGGCCCCAATGTGGGCCCGGCAGCCATGGTTCGCTCACTTGATGGAGATGTCCCTATCTCCCCCAGTGAAACTTCCCTGCCCGTACAACATGCTGTCACAGGACAAGGGCAGGACTCTGCATCCATGCCCTCAGACCATGAACTTAGCAGCCTGGCTCCTGAGATCATAGAATTTGGACATTTACAACTCCCGCAGAGATGTATGGACATCCTCAGGGAAGCCAGAAAACCTAATACTCGCCACTGCTATTCTAGCAAGTGGAAAAGATTTGTCATCTGGTGTACAGGTAAGAGCATCAACCCGGTTCACTGGTCTCCCACTAACATTGTTCTGTACTTGACCCATTTACTGGATTCAGGTCTAGTCTTCAATTCCATTAAAGTCCACCTAGCGGCACTTTCTGCATACACCACTTCCCAACTTAAAGTGTCGTGGTGGAAGATACCAGTTATCAAGGCCTTCATGGAGGAGGTAAAAAGAATACACCCTCCGATAGCTTACCCAGCTCCCGGATGGGACTTAAATGTGGTACTTTCTAGACTCATGGGCCCTCCTTTCGAACCCATGCACAAGGCAACTCTTAAAGACCTCACTCTTAAGGCTGCTTTCCTAATAGCTATCACCTCCATTAGGAGAGTAAGTGAACTACAGGCTCTTTCTGTACTAGACCCCTTCGTAACAGTTCACAAGGATAAGGTGGTTCTACGCACACACCCAAGGTGTGCACCAAAATTCATCTCGAAATTTCATGTAAACCAGTCAATAGAACTACCAACGTTCTTTCAAAACCCTTCCAGCTTGGGAGAAAAAAGTCTGCATACACTAGATGTACGCAGAGCCGTCATGGAAAGAACCAGACCACTGAGAAAGACTAATCAGTTCTTTGTCTCGGTGGCAGCAGGAAGAGAAGGAGATGCTGTTTCAAAGTCCACTATATCTAGATGGATTGTTCAATGCATCACTCTCTGTTACACTCTTGCTAAGAGAGAACTACCCTTCAAGCCAAGAGCACATTCCACTCGAGGCACTGGGGCTTCCATAGCGTTCATTGCAAATGTTCCCCTTGAGTCCATCTGCAAAGCGGCTACCTGGAGTTCTGTGCACACCTTTACAAAACACTACTGTCTAGATGCACACTCAGGATCTGACTCCCAGGTGGGACAGGCAGTATTAAGACATCTTTTCTCTACTGTTCCTTCTCTTAACCCACCGCCAACTCCGGGTACTGCTCGCTAGTCTATGCACAGCATGTGATTCTAAGCAGATAACAAACATCAGAAGACAATGCATTACTTACCATAAAAGCATTTCTGATGGTTGTATCTGCTTAGATTCACATGCGCCCACCCTTCCTCCGCGCTCGGATGGAAGGAACATAGACATCCCTTTCTATATTTCTCTCTCTTTTCTGTACTCACTCACATCTAGAAGGCTCCCTCAGGGCAGAAAAATACAAACAGAGGGACCTCGACGCGTGAGGGATTGTGGGTACGACGCACGTCACTATAGGGATAGTGTTACAGACACGCCTTGTCGACGTCCCCTTTTCGACTACGAAAAACAAAATGCAATACTCCGCAGTGACCACTGGATGTCGGACCTATGCACAGCATGTGAATCTAAGCAGATACAACCATCAGAAATGCTTTTACGGTAAGTAATGCATTCTCATATCACTTTTGCATTTAGGGCAATACTTAGGAGTATGTCAAAGAAAAAGATTATTAGAATAAAACAAGAGATCTCACAAATATTCCCCAATGCAAAGTAAGCTAACCCCTTCCTGGAATGAGGACTACACACAGAGTCAGAGGGAAGAAGTGTTATTCAGGATGCCAGGCCAGGCCAAAGTCAATTGGACAAAAGCCAAGGTGAGCTGAAGCAATTCTTGAGGTAGGTAAAAGTCTTGCACAATGTTTAGAAGTTTGTAGAAAAAAAGAAATCAAAGTAGGGCCACAAGCTGATTAGGCTGGTGAGGTAAAGAAGCTGTTAGCAACTCCACAGAAGCAACCAAGACAAGTCTCCAATGAGGACAAGTGAGGTTACACAACAAGAGTTAAGTTCTCTTAGACTGTAACATACCTTTGGTTGGAAGAACGGTTCCCGCTGGCTTCTGTTCCTGTGTAGCTATACAGATCCTGTGTTCCTGGGCCTCTGTCGTGGAGACAAGAGGGAGGACGTCTGGAAGACTCCTGCACTGCAACGGGATGGTCGGCGACAGCAAAGGCCCACCTTCTGTTCAGTGCCACTTCGCGGTTTCAGCTCCTCGCGTCTCAGCAAATAGCACCACCGCGGACTCTTAGCTGTTGAGATGGGCTTTTACTTGCACCTGGGGTCCAGCACTCTGTTTCGGTGACTCAGGCTCGGTCAGTCCTGCTTCCTGGGAGTCCGGGAGATCTTCCTGGAACTCTTGGCCATCTTAAAAGCAACGCACACGATCTGGTGTTCCTCTCCCTGGCTCTTCCGTTTCCAGCAGCAACTGCATTGAAAATACAACCAGCTTCGAGAGGATGTCCAGGAAGCTTACTTTGGAGTTGATGGGAGAAGTCGTCCTTACAGGGCTTCTCTAGTCAAAACGAATTTGGAGCTTCAGCACAGCAGCAGGGCTTCACCAGGCAAACCAACGGTCCAGAAGTTGGCAGCAGGCATCTCTTCCAAGTTCTTCTTCGGATTCCTTCGTCCAGTGGTCGACTCTGCCTTCCAAGCCAAAAAGCCTTGCCTTTTATGCAGGTTTCTCCCATTCATTCCAGCCTAGCTGTCAGTCACCCAGAAGGATGGATGTCTTTGCCAGACAGCCAGACGGCCAATCATCTAAGAGTGCATTTCTGTCTCCTAGGAGACTAAGCATAGGGAGTTTCAGGCACCTCCCTCGCTTCCTGCCCCCGCCAGACACCCTGGAGCCAGAGGTGGGCTTCACTCGTGAATCATGCCAAAGACACAACGAACATAGGGACCAAACATGGTTTGGCGCGCAGAGTAAATCTGGCACCCTTGCGAACGCAGCCTGTGGTAAAAGCACACCACAGTAGTTAAAAGTTAACCACTGCCACCAGCCATTCATCGAGGAAAGGGTAACATAACAATGTTACATGAGAAACTAGCCAAAGGGGATACTAAGTAACCCCTCCAGCACCCTATTGTAAGATAGTGTGTGCTGGGTCTAGAAAGTTACAAATATAAGTAAAGTCAATTTCACTTCTCTTCGAAACAGTAGTTTATCCAAGAGAAGATATTTAAACCTTTAAGAAATCTGAAAGCAGTGGTCATAGTGTACGAAAAGGAGTGGAACTATGTTCCCTGCTGGTCTGCCCCACTCCCCACAATCCCCTTCCTTGCGCCCCCTCCCACACAAAATCCAAACCCCTGCTATTTATGGGAATTATGTGCAGTGCACTGAAGTGCAAGCTTCATCTTCTCCCTACACTTTTATTTGAAAACTAAACCATTCCAGAACGGTTTATTTTAAAAATAAAAGTATAGGAACAGTGAAAGTTGAAAACAAAGTATGGGAGCACACTCCCGACCGCTCGCGCCCACTTCAACCTCTGTCTGAAAGACTTCCCTGTGTCCCTGCACTGAGGGTGCTGTGCGACACTATGTAAAGATGCCTATGTTTTTTGTCAGGCTCCATACTTACCAAAGAGAAACAGAGTTCAAATGGCATTAAAAATACTTGAGAGAGTGGGGGAAAAAGGGTCTCACTCTTTCCAGGTTAAAAGTCCTAAAATCCAGCAAAGTTGCTGGGGTTCTCTAAGGTAGAGAGGAATTGGCACATTTCTGAGAATTTTCCCTAACACTCTTGTTCAAAGGAACTTTGCCTGGCATTTTGGGTGGGGACAAAGAGTGATATGCAAATGGATGTTCTTCCTTTGTGACATGTACAGTAAGCAAAAAGCGATTGATGCGGATTCTTAAAGTGGGGCAAAAAGCACAGAACAGGTTATCATGCCATGTTTTTTTCTACAAAGGGGCGCCCGCTGCCTTTTTTGTAGACCTGTAAGGGTGCTTCAACCCCTTGGAGTGGTGGACCAATCACTTTCAACGATGTTGCCCTGCAAAAGATCCTTCTCGGAAGTGTCCCTGAGCCCTCCATCTTCTCCAGCTCAAACCTTGGCACCTGTGAAGGAACAGTCTTATCGAGTTTTACCTCGTACTTTGCGGACATCCAAGTTCGCAGTGCAAATAATCTTCTTGCCAAATTCCGTCATCCCAGCTGCTTTGGACCGCGAGAGAGAAGCGTGTGTCAGACCACCAGACTTTGGTACTCCTGTATCACTATGCAACAGTGGAGGTCCCAGCTGGCGACTTTCCCGCCTTTCTTCAAGTGTCTTGAGACCAGCTGCATCAGTGCTTTCTTAGTCCTGCAACCGAGTGAAGATACAGCTCCTGTAGTAAACCAGTCCCGCATCTGCACCATTGCCTGTGCACCTAGAAACTTAACCAATGGTGGGATTCTGTACTCTAGGCCACCCTCTCCAGACCTCCCAAGTTTGAACCCTGAGTGAGCCAAGTGCCGTGAGTAATCGTACCACTTAACGGTGGCCCATAGTTCATACATTGCATTTTACGCACAAAGGATCCCTGTGGTCCTTGTCTTGGACCGACTTTCGGATGGCTCTAGGAAGCGGAGGCCACCCAATCATGCGTGCCTGCCAACAACAATGATGGAATTGCAAAACACCCTCATGGTGACGCTGACAGTCTCTTATGCCATTCCTTAAACTATATGAGACATATAGTGATGCCATGAAAGACCAAGCGACGCTCCTGGCTTTAATACATACCAAACAAATTAATTTGGAAGCAGTTATATCTAAAGTCCAATCTGCGATTTGGCAATCAAGGCGGTGAACAAACAGAAAAATCCAATTTTATGACGACCCTTTGGATACTGTGAGAACTGAGACAAGATAATTATGTTTTGAGAACGCATAAGATCCCTTATACGGCTATCCCTGATATGAAAAGAGATATCCAGAAATGCTGAGCAAAATAATAAACTATTAGGCAGAAACCTGTGCAGTTCCCTTAGGGACCACTGCAAGAGATTTAAGACTACAGGTGTTTGGCAGTAAACCCACTTGGTAGCAGTCTGTACCACACAGATTCACTTGGCAGCTGTGGCTGAGCAGTCAGACTTCCCTCTATAAGAGTTAGGCAGTATGCAGAGTATACACAATAGGTACAGAGAGACAGTAGCACAAACAAACACTGACCAGAGCTTTGGTGTAAAAGTATATAATTATTTATTTAAAAACACACTTGTGATTTACACTAGCAAAAACGAGGTAAGTAAATTCAACACACAGTCACTATCATATATATATATATACAACCCTATTCACTTATTAGACAAGTCTTAGTGAGAAGCACCACTTATTTTCAGACAGAGGTGAGCGCTTAACATAAGATGACACTCTAATAAGTTGTAAAGAAAGGGAGGGGAAAAAGGCAGAGTTAAAGAAGCACACAAGTTTCCATACTTTTTCAAAGAACCACAGTAGGGCAGGATAGGCAGAGTTCTACTGGAGAGCAAGGAAGTCAATTGCAAGGCCCACTCTTGGAGAGAGCAAGTAGAAGGGGTCCAGGTTCACCAGGGGGTTATGCCCAAAGAGTCTTTGTAGATAGATTGCACAAAAAGGATGAAATTAAAGTCAGGAAACGTTAGCTAGGTTGCCCTAGGCCAGCCCAGGTTAGAAGGTCGAGGCTTTACTGTCACCCCGAACGATCTGTCGCAAGGGAAGCCAGGCGGGACAAAGTACCTTAAGTGTGAAGGAAGCTCCAGCGTGGGCAGTTGTTCCTGGCAGCAGGTGCAAGTTGGTGTTTCGTCCAGAGGAAGAAGAGGTCTCGCCGTGGAGGAAAGATGAAGGTCGTTGCACTGCCAGGGAAGAAACCAGCCGCGGAGTTCTCAGGTTAAAAGGCACTACCCTTCTCTTCGCGGTAGTGGTAAACCGTGGTATTCCGGTTGCCAGGGTGCTTGGCACGGGCAAGGTGGCCACGAGATGCTCCAGGAAGGTGAAAAGAAGGTAAAACTGGTTATCCCCACCAGTCAAAGGAAGAAGACTCTCCGGACTGGAGATCTCCTCTGTCGTCTGGAAAAGTGGTGAGACGGTTCAGCGGGGCTCCACCGGTGGTGTCGTGGTTGCAGGTCGGCTCAGCTTCTCCCTCCTCGGATTCTTAGGTCCTGTGGCGACTTCTGAAGTTCCAGCCCCCAAAACCCTGCTTTTATGCAGCAAACCCCCATTCATTCAGTCTAGCTGTCAATCAAACATGCTAAGTGGTGAGCCGGCCGGCTCACCACTTGGGCCAATCACACGAGTGCGACTTGAGTTAGCAAGGTAACTCAGTCCAGGGTACCTAAACCGCCTCCCACACTCCCTGTGGTACCCAGACAGAGTGGCACCACTTTTGGAGGCTTCTGTGGAGAAGCCCGCCAAAAGGTGGAACAAAGGGCTCGACTTGGGTTGGAGTTACAGAAGAGAACACAAACGCCATTTTAGAATCGAGTTCTGGCAAAAACTAACAACCGGTGAATTAATATTAAATAAATAAACCGGCGGTATGTTCGAGGCTATAAGAATTAAATAATTAAAGTTGGTAGCCTCGAACAGTGGGAAAATCCCATAGAGATATATTTGCGGTCGAATATAAAAAGTAGTATCCACTGCCACCAGCCAAAACTCGATCAGGGGGGACGGAGACGTGCCCCCCTCGAACAGACCCCGGAGCAATCGAATTGCCCCGACCAGTACGTCCACAATATGATGGTTTGTACTGGTTTCTGTTCATAATTTGGGACTAGTAAAGCCAATGGTGACTTTACATGCCCTGGGAGACAGTCAGTACCAGGGTATGGAGTCTATATTGGGGGGGTCACTACGACACCCCTGGGTTACGGCACGGAAGGTGCTGTGTAACCCACATCAAAAAGCCCATGAGACCCTATGGAGTAAAAGACCCCATAGCCCATAAAACACATGGAAAGATAAAGGAACACCTCAAATCATGTCTAAGAGTGGGAGTAAACAGAGTCTCACTCTTAGCAGGAGAGAAAAAAATAAACCCCAAAAATCCAGCAAAGCTGCTGGGGGACTCACTAGGTTTGGGAAATTAGCCTTACAGAGAATTCTCCCTAACATAAACCAAAGATGAATATGCAAAGATTGGTGGACATTGATGCCGAACAGCAATTTGCCAACAAAACTAATAAAGGAACAGAGCCAACAGCCCCTAATTGCTCGAAGTCCTCGATCCCTCTCAATTGTCAGATGAAACTGTCTAATTTGTCGAATGCATGACATCTCAAACAACAACTGCACTGCTAAGTCAAAATAAGAATGCAACTTGAATAATCCTATTTTACATAGAGTGCTGGAGGGGTTACTTATTATCCCCTTTGTCTACTTTCTCACGTAACTGTTACCCTTTCTACAATTAATGGCTGGTGGCAGTGGTTTACTTTTTCCTACCATTGTGTGTGTTTACTGCGGGCTGCGTTCGCAGCTGCAGTATAGCACCCATCGGTGCCCATTTTGTCAAATTGGCCCTGGTCGTCTTTTTTCGACATTTCTTGTTCTAATGGTCCCTCTTGAGATTTATTCTGCGCGCCAATCCAGGTTTGGTACCTTTGTTTTGTCTTTGGCAGGATTCACTGGTAAAGCCCGCCTGTGGCTCCGTGTCTGGCAGGACAAGAAGCAAGGGTGGTGCCCGAAACTCCCTGTGCTTAGTCTCATTGGTTACAGGAATGCACCAAAGGTGATTGGCCGGCTGGCTGTCCTTGGAGAGTGACAGCTAGGATGTGAATGAATTGGAGAAGTTGCATAAAAGGCAAGGTCTTTTGACAGGAAGGCAGAGTCGACCACTGGACGAAGGAATCCGAAGAAGAACTTGGAAGAGAAGCTTGCTGCAACTCCTGGACCGTTGGTTTTGTCTGGTGAAGCCCTGCTGCAGTGTTGAAGCTCCGAAATTCACCTTGACTAGAGAAGCCCTGCAAAGGATGACTTCTCCCCTTGAGTTGGTGGGACCAATTTACTCCAAGATGAACTCTACTGGAAATCCTCTTTGCTGGCTGTACTTCCATTGCTGCTGCAGGAACTGAGTGCCAGGCGACAGGAACGCAAGAATAAGAGTGCATCGTTTTTAAGCCAGGCCCGAGCTCCAGGAAGATCCTCCGGACTCCCTCAAAGCATGGCTGACCAAGACTGAGCCACCTCAACAGTGCTGGACCCCAGAAGCTAGGAAAGTCCACAAGGTATCCAAGAACTGCGGTGGTGCTATTAGCGAGAAGCTGAAACCGCGAAAGTGCTGCTGATCTGAACTTTGCCCATTGCTACCGCCGGCCTTTCGAATCGTAGTGCAGGTGTCACCAGACGTCCTCCCTATTGTCCCCACAACTGAGGCCCTTGAAGAGCAGGACCTGCCATCCTACAACAGAAACCGATGTCAGCTGGAACCATTTCTTCAGAACTAAGATACTGTGAACTAAGGGGTATTTGCCTCTTGTCGGCGTAGCTTGCCTGTTCTTAGTTGAGACTTGCAGTGGCTGCCTTTTGCAGATTTGCCTGCAGCTTTGCCCATCGCAAGCCTCCCAACTTGTGGCCAAACAGTGATTTCTTTTTCAACAAACTCTATAACATTGTGCAAGACTTTACCTTCAAGAAGGGCTTCAGCTCCTCTAGACTTTGCTCAATTGACATTGGCTGACCTGGCTCCCTAAAGACTCTTCAGACCTCTTACTTTGTGTTTTAACTATCCCTCCAAAAAGTCATACATACCTTACTTGTATAGTTGGGAAAGGGTTAATCTGCATTGCATTGGGGGGTTCAAAAGTGCGTACCTGTTTGAGAAACTTAACCATGGTTTCCTTCCCTAACATTTTCCTTTTTGGTATAACTTCAGTATTATCAATTTAGTGTGAAAAGCGATATAATAATGTCCACAGTGTCCTAGCTATTCAAGTCACCTCAGGGGTTAGGAAATCTGTTTGCCTTCCCAAAAGGGTATCTACTTTATTGAATTGAAGGAGTGCGTTTTGAAGTGTGTTTACTGTTGCCAATTGCTCCCTTCTAAAGAAGACTCATTTTAAAACAGATGATCAAGTTAATAAATAATTATTTAATCAAGAAACCTTGTGTAAGTGTTATTTGGATAATTGTCACTTTGAAACTCGGTTACAACCCTACAGCTCACATTGACCCCTATTGAGTTAAGCCTGGCTGCTCAGTCACTCTACCAACTTGTTTAGTACAGACCTATACCAAAGGTTGGCTTACCTATTGCCAAGAGGACGAGGCTGGTCTAGTCACCCACAGGGTTACTACATACAAACTTGCCTAACAAAGACCAAAAAGGACCGCTACATCAGGATGGCGGTGTGGTTAAAATCGGGTAAGGCCTGTGACTCTGCCTCTGTGCATGAGCACGCTTCTCTCAGGACCGACAGATCCAATGATCAAATTCCCTCAGAAAAGAGATTGAGGTTCTTTGAGGACGCCCGATTGTGGGAATCCAAAAGAGGGCAAGGCCACACCACACGGATCCCACTGAGTTCGCCGCTGCTGCAAGTACTGGCTTAGGAAGGAAAATGTCACCATCACCGACCACATCTCGATGAGCCTGTCGGAGAGGGTTGCACACTCAAAGAGAAAGTCCTTGACCCATTCGAAACTCTGCCTGCCAGCGGACAAGGCGAGGAAGGAGAAATCCAAGGTGGGCTCTTCTCTGCCTTAGACAGTACCATCCTCCACTGCGTCAACTGCCACATAGACTGCTGTTGCCACCCCATGGAACACTACTTCGAAGGGAGGGCAGACCACGAAGGTGGTACCCACATTGGGAGCGCCTCCACGGGTGTGGTGTCCTTACCGTCACAGTGTGAGTTAACTACCATGGCTTCAGTGAAGACCCCCGGAAAGGGGACAGCAGCCTCTTCCTCCCAGAAGTCTCAGGAGAGGGGAGTGAGTAGGCCTCTGATGACCCCTAGTAAGGTTACAGAACAAGGAGCTATACCAAGTGTGCCAGGGTTACTATTCAGACCACGAAGGGGGCCACGGCCCCTTTTTGGAAGGTGGGTCACCGTGGGTTGAAACATATCGCCTACCTCTCCAGAAGAGACGTATGTGCACAGAGCCTCCCCCTTTCATTTTTTCTACACCTCAACCCAGAGACCTTCCGTTAGACATTCTGACCACGCTGCACACTCTAGTATCAGAAATGAAGCAAAGGCTGCCGCCCACACAGAGTCCTGCTCTGCCTGGAAGTTCTCCAAGGCCATTTCCCGGAAGTACTTCTAGGCGCAAACATAAGTCAAAGGACCCTGCAGGTCCAAGGCGCCAACCAACACCACATCCACCTCAGGTGTTGACACCTACAGGGGACCCTGCACTCCACATGCACATGGATGCAGCTACGGCGACAAGAGACTGACAAAGCCGATGACTTTGTGCCGGCGAACGCAGATCCAGTAGGCATGGATGACCTGCACAAGGCCTCTCCACCGGATGAGGTCAGCTTGTTCCATTCAATGTCGTCCATGGCCTCTGAACATTTTCCGCTGGTGCCTGAGGAGACAAAAAAGGAAGGTTTCATTCACCAACGTCGTGAGTCCAGGCAGAGGACCATCTGTCTGTTCCTTTGTTGGACAATATCTGTGATGTCGGCCTAGCACTGTTGATGAATCAGAGCACCACCCCACCCAAGCGGGGTCAGGCTCAAAGAAATACATCAACAAGTGTCTGAGATCCCGGTCATCACCCGACACTGGTCTCTGCCGTGGCCAGGAAACGCTCTGCGAACCATGGTACCCCCTGACCAGGAGGGGAAGAAGCTGGACGCTATGAGGAAGTGGATTATCTCTATGGCTGCCAGCACCATTAGGGGGCGCTAATGTATTGGCCATTTTGTCACACTACGACCGGGAGCTCTGGTATATTCTTGACTGTCTACCTGACAAGAAGGCAGAAGCTCTTGACTCTTTCAGGAGGGGGAGGTGGCTTCGGACTACGCCATCAGAGTGGCGGTGCACATCACGGACACTGGATTCCATCAGATGGGCAACAGTGTCACTTCATCGCCAGGGATGGCTGAAAGCCACCAACTTCAGGCTGGACGTTCAGTTGAAGGTGTTAGACATGCCATTTGCCTGAGAAAACCTGTTTATCAAAATGGTCGACGAGTCTCTTCAAATCATCAAGACTGACAGCCTGTTCGCTGGGCACCCTGCAGCAATGCCAGTTGTCCTTTCGTTCCACAAGGGGAAAACTTGGCAGGTCCCCCAAAGGGGTATACAACGCCTTATCGTCAGCCCTCACACTCCACAACGCAGGAGGCGTACAGAGGCTGCTTGCTGGCATACAGCAGTGGACAGTACCAGCACCGCAAGCAGGGCAGGGCCCCGGCACCTAAACGGGCCTGAACTGCCCGTGGACTCAGGCCCGCACTCGTCCACCCTGGTGGAGTCTGGCTGGCAAGTTGGGTCAGCGCGCGGAAGTCAATCACCACTGACAGATGGGCGCTGGATGCACAACCTGGCGTTTCAATGCAGGTGTCTTCATTTTCCCCTGTAACTCGACAAGAACAGCACGTGACACAGCTGCTACAGGAGATGCAAGCCATGTTAAAAAAGGGAGCGATAGAACCCATTCCCCAGCACCTGCAGGGCTCCGGGGTGTACTCAAGATACTTTCTGGTCCAAAAGAAGACTGGAGAGTGGAGGCCGATCCTGGACTTGGAACGCCTCATGCCTCTGAAGTACCAGAAGTTCACTATGGTCACGTTGTAGCACGTTCCCTGCCAACTGGAGGAAGGCGACTTCCTGCCCTCTCTGGACCTGGAGGACACCTACTTCCACATCCCCATCCATCAGAGGCACCTCAAGTTCCTGCGGTTCTTGGTCCAGGGGCAGCACTATCAGTTCAAGGCACTTTTCTTTGGCCTGAAATCGTCCCGAGTATCTTCACAAAGTTCTTGGCTTTGGTGTCGGCGCATCTTCGTCTTGAGGGCATCCACATCTAACCTTACCTGGACGATATGATATATATGATAGGTCATTTATAACTCGGTTAATACCCAGAGGTTTCTAAGCGCGGTCCCGGGGATCAAACCTGTGGTGCTTCGCGTCGTCATGCTTCCAAGACGAGCACGTTGCCCCTGAGCTATCCTCCTGATAGCTATCCTCCCTAGCGATTGGCTAATTCGATACCGCGCCATGCTCTGGCGAGCCAGCACACGGCGAGGGCCGTGTGTCTACTGACGGATATGGGATGCTCCGTAAACTATCCAGAGCACAACTCAACAAAGTGGCTTGACTGGCGGCTCCCTCGATAGAGAGGGTGATAGCTATCCAAGGGAAGGTGCAGTGCATGTCATCGGCCCGGTCGGCTACTGTGTGAGCTGTTAAGGCACTATTGGGCATGATGTCCTCCTGCATCAACCTAGTCCTACTTTGCAGACTACAGATGAGGGCTTTCCAGGAGTTTCTGGATGCAAGATGGCTGAAAGTCTAGGGATCCTGGACAGAAAAGATTCGCCTCAACGAGGAGTTCCGACTAGCAATACGTTGGTGGGGCGTGCGCTCTCATCTCACACAAGGGGCCCCATTCCATGTCCCTCCTTACTAGGAGACGGTCTCCACGGATGCTTCTCTGGAGGGTTGGGGAGCTCATACCTCTGAAATTCGGGCTCCGTTCCCTGCCCACCCTGCTGCATACCCAAACTGCCTCCTGGCAATCCTGTACTTGGGTCTTTATCTGCAACCCTACATTCCCCTTACATGCCCTTATTGACACCTGTTGTCCATGCCCAACTCTTGCCTCCCGCTGGCCGCACTACTTGTTGTTGTCTTGATCCCTTGTTCAGCACTTTTAACTCCTTCCTCTTCCCTTTCCCCTGCACTTGTGCAATCTCAATGTCACTGTGCCCAGTAAGAAGATTGTCTTGGCCTCCCTTGCCTCATTGCGACTTGAAACACTTGTGTATGGGCGCTATAAATAACATTTCTGATGCTTGTGAATTTGCTTAGAATCACATGCTGTGCATAGAGTCCAACATCTAGTGGTAATTGCGAGCATTGCATCTTGTCATTTAAGGATCGAAAGGGGACGTCGACATGGGCGTGCCTGTAACATCTCTAATGTGATGTGTAGTGCACCCAAAATTCCTCATGTGTCGATGTCCCTCAGATATTTTTTTTTCCACCCAGCTAGCTGTTCGCCTTATGCAGAGCTCTCATTAGATTCTTTGTCCACAACCTCCGGTCGTTTATATATATTCGTCCCCTTCATCGATGACTACTTATCTACCACTGCCGAAGACCGCGGAAGCTATGGACAGAACACCTTTTTAAATGTTGCCCTTATTGTAAAGGCAAGTACCCTTGGAAGAACACGCAACAGAGGTGCAATAAGTGTCTCCCTTGAGATCACCACAAGGCATCCTGTCGGTCTTGCAAGCTCTTGCTTCCGAAGACGATTAAAGAACGGCGGCCGAGGGTAGCTCCCCCAGGCACTGAGAGCAACTAGGAATTGAGCGACAGCCGTGGCTCAGACACGGCTGCCATCGACCTATCTTTGAAGCGGCCATACCCCGAGTTGTCCGGGCCGGCAGGCCAGCCACCGGTTCTGCTATGGGGAATGCACCCCCTGGCGACAGGGATGCACACGCTACTCACAAATGTAAACACACAACCCCCGAACTGCCTCGACAGACTTGTCAGGTCAGTCAAAGACGCCAACGGGTACGCCTATTTTATCGACGGAACCTGCCGATCTGCCGATCTGCAGGGTCGGCAGCCCTCTTGCCCCAACTGCATAAGCGGCATGCATCCGGGCATTCTACCGTCAAGGGCTTCAGCACCAAGATTCATAAGAGCGTTGAGACGCCTCTTCAGAGCGTGCTGACACAGAAAGCACCGGCAACGTCGAAGAGTGCGGCAAAGCCACTAGAATGGTTGAAACATCTCGCAGAGACCCCGAATGTATGCAAGTGTCTTGCGAAGATTGTTTCGGCGGCTAATCAGCCTAAAGACAGGTTGAGGGATACGTCCACACGCCGAGAAAGATGGGAAGACTATTCTGAAGTTCTCAAGCCCCTGGCTAAGACTCTTGCAGATAAATCTTGATGCAGTAAGAGGCCTAGTGAATACCTGTATCCTTCTGTATCTAAATTTCAAAGGACCTCCTGCCCCCTTCATGTGTTTGACTTGACAGAACCTACGGATCCTGAGGAACCTCTGTATGTTCAGGAAGATAATCCCTTTGAAGACCCTATTGACCAGGCCCCAGATTGGGCGGGGGGTGGGGGGGGGGGGGTCAAGCAGACAGTTGACAATGCACTATGGCTGTCACCAACCAATGCACATGATCCAGACACATTGGGCATGGACCCTCCATCATCTCCTATAAAACAGGCATCTCCTGTAGATGACCAGATGGCATTTAGTGCTATCCTAAAGAAAGCTGCTGAACATTTTCAGATTGCCACAGAAGAAGCAGTGCTAGACACCGACTTCATGGAGGATATTCTGAAGGAGAAACCACCGTCAAGCCAGGCTATACCCTTACTGAACTTCATTGAACGGCGTACCGCTCCTTTACTAACGCCATCGCAAATAAGAGCTTTCACCCCATGGGTGGAGAAGCTTTATCGCCCTTCACCTACAGACCCTCTCTGCATTCGGGGACATGCCACGCCAGATTCCCTAGTGGTGACTACGAGCAGGAAAAGATTAGGATTACCCTTGTCCATGGGCGAAGCACCACTGGACAAGGACTGCAAAAAGTTGTATACCCTGGGGAAGCGTGTCACAACTGCGGCAGCCTATTCCACCAGAATTGCCAACAATACCACGTTGTTGGCCAGCTACAGCGACATTCAGTGGAATCTGCTCCAAGAAGTTCTGCAAGAGGTCCCTGAACCAACACGGTCACGCCTGCTGGCGATTGTGTCGGAGGGGAGGCAGGTGAATCATAATATTCTCAAGAATACCCTATATGCTGCAGAGACAGCAGGGAGAACTCTGTCCCAAGGTACCCTATTGAATAGGCACGCATGGTTGAAAATTTTGGGGTTCATACCAGGCACTCAGGCGGCCCTCCTTAACAAAGAGGTGAGGAATCTAACCTGTTTGGTAAAGTGGTAGATGAGGCACTAGAAACCACGAAGAAAGAACACAAGACTTGGATGTCCTTAAACCAGATAACCCGAAAGCCCTTTCAGCGGCGAGGTGGAAGCTCTCGCCTCTCCTTTCGCAGACAATCTTTCCCTTGTGAAACACTTGTGTACGAGCGCAATAGAAATATAATTGCAATTCAATTAGTTCCCCTCACAATCAGTATGGATTGGGAAACACATGGTCCTCAGGACAGGGGTCAGCTGCGTCAAACCAATATCAGTCTAGAGGACAGTGCTGTGGCAAAGGAAGGGGTAGAAACACCACTTCTAGAGGCTCCCTGGCTTCCAATCAGAAATGACGTGCCGATCCGGGTCCCCTCCCATACCGCCCCAGTCGGGGGACGGTTAACATCATTCTTCCACGCATGGAAGGGAATTGCCACAGACCAGTGGGTGCTAAAGACCGTCACCCACGGTTACTTTATCAAGTTCAGCTGACCACCTAGATACCGACCTCCGAAGACCAGGCAGTTGTCACTGAAACATCTGAAAATGCTATTGCAAGAGGTCGAGATGCTGCAGGAAAAGGGCACAATCAAAGTCGTCCCCTTTCTACAGGTTAGCAAGGGTATTTATCAGTGTACTTCCTTGTACCCAAAAAGGATCTCACCATGCGCCCTGTGCTAGACTTGCGCCCAGCAAACAGATTTGCCAAACCACAAAAGTTTCGAATTATAATATTGCAATGGTCCCTGACCCATAGGGGCTTGCACTCAGCAGTACTCCCAACATGGCCGCCGAACGCGGAATACTGTTCAGTTTCCGCGCCGTACGCATTACGTTCTATAAAGCAGACATGCCCCTGCGGCCCTACGCGTCTCAATGCTACCGCTTGCCGTGGCTAGACGTGTGCTGCCGTAGTTCACTTGTGTTTTTCCTTTGATTCCTGGTTCCCGGTTCCCCTAAATTCCTCCTCCTTCATTCCCCCTCCTTTTGTCCTCCTTGCATCCTGGATCTCCGTGCACTCGTTTTCCATGTGCACTCTTTGCAGTTTTCCTGGATTTCCTCAGACTTCCCGGACATCTGAACGTTCCCAGGACTCGGGACGCTGAACGCACGCTGGAACCTGAGGACCTGCACTCAGGGTTATACAAAACCCGAAATCTACGAAAGAAAACTCCATCGAAGAACTCCCACAAACAACAAAGACAGGTGAGAAGGGGGGAAACCTGTGACATGCGCAGGCAATCCATCCCAGTTTTTCCTTACCTCAACGACTGGCTCATAACAGGGGATTCGTACAGTATATGCCTTTCAAACACCCAAAAGACTATAGATCTACTCTTCAGTCTGGGATCCTCAATGAACGAGAAGTCCAGCCAAGACCACAGCCAAGTCAAACCATTTCTGGGGGCTCTGATTCGGACAGAAGACTGCCTCATCTTCCGCTCCAATGAAAGGGTTCAAAACATGCTGTTTCAAGTCCCTCAATATTTAGCCAGTCGGTGTCAGGCCAGCGGACAATGTGACGTTCTCATGGTTGTCTCAGCAGCCCTCATTCTCTCTGCATTGCTGGTTGAGGGACAACCTTGTGAAGGGGGAGGCCTTCACCACCCCCGCAGTAAAAGCCACTCACAAGAGACACAACTCTCACAAGGAGGGGGGGGGCGCTCATCTGCTCCATCAGACGGCACCTATCGTTTGGTCCCCAGCAGCAGCGTCCAACCACCTGAATCTGGGAGCTGTTAGCAGTGTTCAAAGCCCTGAAGGCCTTTCAGACACAATTACAGGGGAAGACAGTACTAGTCCTCACAGACAGTACCACAGCCATGTATTACCTGAACAAGCAACGGGTCACGCACTCTGGGGTTATCCAAACTGTTCCAGAACATATGGAAGTAGGCTCTCAAACACAAGATGTTCCTCCTGTCTCAACATGTTCCAAGGAAACTCAATCTTCTGGCAGACGTACTCAGCAGAGACTTCCCGCTACCCACAGAGTATGAATGGCGACTACACGAAGACATTGTCTCAACGTTTTCGCAGAATGGGGCTTCCCAGAGATAGACTTGTTGGCAACTCTGGAGAACTCACAATGCCCAGATTAAACCTCCAGGTGCCCTCAGAACCACTCCAAGGGGAAGGGTCTGTGGATAACAGGGTCAGGGAAATTTGTTTACGCTTCCCCTGACCCCACTGATTTTTCACATCCTCACCGACCCCCAAATCCCGTAAGCCCCAATGTGTGCTCGCCAACCCTGGCTCTCCCATCTGATGGATATGTCAATCTCCCCTCCAATATACCTACCTTGCCCATACAACATGCAGGACAAGGGGAAAGCACTACAGCCATGCCCCCAAACTCTCAACTTAGCGGCCTGGCTCCTGAGGTCATAGAGTTTGGGCACCTCCAACTTCCTCAGAGATACATGGACATACTTCAAGATGCAAGAAAGCCTAACACCAGACATTGCTACTGAAATAAATGGAAACGTTTCGTCATCGGGTGCAATTCCAAGAACATCAGTCCTATAGACTGTTCACCAACACATATTGTATTATACCTGACTCCTCTACTGGACTCAAGCCTAGTTTTTAATTCCCTGAAGGTCCACTTGCCACAATTTCAGCGTACACCACGTCCCAGAGAAAGGTCTCGTGGTGGAAGATCCCAGTGATTAAGGCTTTCATGGAAGGGATTAAAAGACTTCATTCCCCTATTTCAAACCAGGCTCCCAGATGGGACTTAAATGTGGTACTAACTGGACTTATGGGATCTCCCTTTCAACCGATGCTTAAGGCACTGACTTACAAGACCGCCTTCTTTGTGGCAGTCACTTCAATAAGAAGTTGGTGAACTACAGGCCCTTTCAGTTCTAGACCCTTTTGTCACTATCCACAAAGATGAGGTGGTTCTGCGCACTCGCCCACGGTTTGCGCCCAAATTCATTTCCAAGTTCCATGTGAACCAATCAATAGAATTACTCACTTTTTTCCAGAACCAGACTAACGTGGCAGAAAGAAGCCTACATACACTAGATGTGCACAGGGCTGTCATTTATTATCTGGAAAGAACTAGACCACTAAGAAATACTAACCAGTTTTTCGTCTCAGTGGCAGCTGTTAGAGAAGATGACCCTGTCTCTAAATCGGCCATCTCCAAGTGGATTGTCAATTGCATCACTCTGTCACTCTTGCCAAAAGAGATCTGTCCTTCAAGCCTAGAGCACACTCTACCCGGGGCTGTGGGGCTTCCATAGCATTCATTGCAAATGTCCCTCTAGTCCATTTGCAAGGCGGCAACCTGGAGTTCTGTACACACGTTTACAAAACACTACTACCCGGATACTCGAAGTCTGATTCTCAGGTGGGACAAGCGGTACTCGGACATCTCTTCACTACTGTTCCTTCTTGCCTCCATCCTCCAACTCCGGGTGCTGCTCGCTAGACTATGCACCGCATGTGATTATAAGCAAATTAACAAGAATCAGAAGACACGCATTACTTACCGTAATAGCATTTCTGATGATTGTATCTGCCTAGATTCACATGGGCCCACCCTTCCTCCCCGCTTTGATGGAAGGTAAATAGACATCATACTACTATTTCTCCCTCTCTGTACTTACGATAGTCATAAGTCTCCCTCACAGCAGAAAAGATACAATTGGAGGAACCTCGAAGCGTGAGGTATTTTGATTACACTACACGTCACTTTCGGGGTAGTGTTACAGGCACGCCCATGTCGATGTCCCCTTTCGATCCTCGAAAGACAAGATGCAATACTCTGCGATTACCACTAGATGTTGGATTATATGCACAGCATGTGAATCTAAGCAGATATCTGAAATGCTATTACGGTAAGTAATGCATGTCATATCATACCGGACAGCGGCACGCCAGAGGCCTCTGGCTGCCAGAAGAGGAGACCCTTCACATCAAAGTCCTGGATCTTCTGTCTGTCTTCAGCGCCCTAAAGTCTTTCCTGCCATCGATGAGGGGCAAGGTGGTGAGGATCTTCACGAACAACCCCACTGCCATGTTCTACATCAGGAAGCAGGGCAGGATCTGGGGAGGCCCAGGATCTGTGGCACTGGGCCATTCGTCGGGACATGTTTCTCATCCCATGTCACCTGGAGGGCACCAAGAACACAATTGTAGACTCGCTCAGCAGGAAACTACGTTCTTGCCATGAGTAGGAGCTTCGCCAGGACCAGGTGGATCTTCTATTCCACAAATTGAGTCATCCCCAGATCGACCTTTTCGCGACAGCCACAGATTTCAAGTGTCAGAAGTTCGCCAGCAGGTTCTCACAGCCGAGGAGCATGGGGAGGGGGTGGTGGGGGTGGTATTCTCGTTCCCGTGGGTGGGACTTTTCCTATACGCTTTACTTCCTTTCCCACCACTGCTACGAGTGCTCAACACACTGTTTGTCACTGCAGGATGATACTCATTACTCTGGCGTAGCTGCAACAAATCTGGTAGCCAGACCTGCGACGACTATCAACGGTTCCGTCCATCAAGCTGCCACTACTCCCGGACCTTCTGTCCAGAGAGGGAGGAACGATTCTGCACCACGACCCAGCGTCACTGAACCTCACGGCCTGGCTCCTGCAGTCCTAGAATCCTTTACCTGTGGAGTGTAAGGACATCCTGGCCAAAACCAAGACCTCTTCAACGTTGACTTGATACGGCCATAGGTGGAATCGTTTCTCTGTGTGGTGGCGGGCTCAGAAGATTACCCCTCTGCATATCCCAGCACCGCAGCTCTTGCCATACCTGCCATCCTTGGCCAAGGCTGGACTGGCTCATCCCTCTATCAAAGTTCCCCATTGCCGCCTGTTAGGCAAGATTTGGAGCAGTACCCTTTGGGTGCACTACAACAGCCTTGACCTCCTGATAATAGGAACCCAACCTTTGGTAAACGGCTGTACTACCTAGGTTGGTAGTGTGGCTGAGCAGCCAGGCTGATCTCAAGAGGGGTCAAAGTGAGCAGTAGGGTGGTTACACAGAGATTCACAGTGACAAGTTTCCAAATAAACACTTATATTCAAGGTTTGTTGATTAAACAATTATTTATTTAACAGTCCGTTTGAATAAGCCTTCTTCAGATGTGGCAGTATAATAGTAACACACAAATACACTCCAAAATGCACACTTAGTTTCTCTAAATCAGCAAATACCCCTTTGGGATGGCACACACACTTCCTACACCCTCAGGTGACTTAAAACAGCTAGGACACTGTGGACATTAATATATCACTGGTACATTTAAAGCAATACTGAGATGAATGATAAAGTAAAGAGGTTTCAGAATAAACAAGAGATCACACAGATATTCTGAATCAGGTAAGTACTTTTTATACCCCCAATGCAAAGTAGATTAAACCTTTCCTGGAGTGAAGGTAAGACACAAGCAGAGGAGAGGAGAGAAGAGTCATTCAGGGAGCCAAGCAAGCCAAAGGCAATTGGGCAGAAGTCTAGGTGAGCTGAAGCACTTCTTGCAGGTAAGTAAAAGTGTTGCACAATGTTTTCGAAGTTTTTGTTGAAAAGGTAGAATCAAAGTATTGTCACAAGCTGTAAGGCATGAGAGGTAGACGATGCTAGCAACTCTACAGAAGTAACCCGGACAAGTCTCAACTGAGATGTTGTCTGGTTACAACAAGAGGTACATTCTCTTAGACTGTACAGCACCTTTGGTTAGAGGACATAGTTCCAGCTGGCTTCTGTTCCTGTGTGGCTCTGCAGATCCTTTTGTTCCTGTGCCTCAGTCGTGGGGACAAGAGGGAGGACTTCCGGGGACTCCTGCAACGGGACGGTCGGCGCCCGTAAAGGACATTCGTGGTTTCAGCTCCTCGAGTCTCAGCAAATAGCACCACCGCAAACTCTCGGATACCACTCTGGACTTTCATCGCATCTGGAGTCCAGTACTCTGTTGAGGTGGCTCAGGCCTGGTCTGTCCTGCTTACTGGGAGTCCGGAGAATCATCCACAAGTTCGGGTCCGACTTAAAAGTGATGCACGATCCAGTAGCGGTGGAAGCACAGCCAGCTCCGAGAGGATGTCCAAACGAGTTCACTTTGGGGTTGATTGGTCCCACCTGTTACGCAAAGTTTGCATGCAGTACCCTCTGGGACCACTACACACAACTATCATTACAGGTGTAAGCAAAACCAACCTTTGGTATAAGTCTGTACCACACAGTTTTTGGTAGCGAGCTGAGCAGCCAGGCTTATCTCACGAGGGAATGTGAGCTTATATTGAGGTTAAACAGAGGTCTACAATCACAAGTATTCAAATAGACTCTTGTACTCAAGGTTTCTTGGTAAAACACTTAATTTATTACACTGTCAATTAGCAAACATTCACTAAATGGAGGCAATCAATATCACATAAAAATATACTACAATACTTCACACCAACCGGTTCTGAGGCTTTTAAACTGCTTTGAAAGAGGAGCAAAATGGCATTCAGAGCATTTGAAGTAGGAGCAAAAAGGCATAAGTTAATAAAACGAATAGTAGAATTATTCCTCAACAGTGCAAATAGTTTGAGTTCACCAGAGTTGTTCCAATGCAATAGGTTGGCCAAAGTCCATGGGCTAGAGTCTTGTATAAGTAAAAACGTTTCTGGTAGTTGAACGGAAAAGTCTTTCCCACGGTTCTCAGAAGTAGTTCATAGAAGAAAGATTCATGTCTGGTCACAATCTGACTAGGCCTGCAGGTTGCCAAAGTGTCTCTCACGTTGGCAGTGAGAGGTAAGTTCTCTCGGTCGGGTTTTCACAGTACCTTCTTTTGAAGAAAAAGATGCAGCTGAGGACTTCTGTTCCTGGCAGTTCCTGCAGATCTCGCTGTTCCTGAGCCTCAGTTGTGGGGACCAGAGGGAGGACATCGGGGGACTCTTGCACTGCACGGGGACTGGTCACAAAGCTGTCAAACTGGCAAATCTTCGATTCTGTTAGCTGTCGTCAAGCACACAACTGGTCTCCTTCTCCGTGGCTATTCGGTTTCCTGCAGCACTCTGAGGAAAATACAACCAGCTCCGAGAATGGTGTCCAGGTGGCTTACGAGTTGATTCGTCCCACCAACTCGAAGGAAGAAGTTGTCCTTGAAGGGCTTCTCTGTCGTGATGAACTTTGGTGATTCTGTCACGGCTCCAAAATCCAGGTGCAGGAGTGGCGCAAACCAACTACCCCCACTACGGTCTGGGCACCTGCAAGTCTAAGCTCACACAGGCCTCCGGGACCCCAGCAGGGAAAGAGGGTTAGGATCTCATTGGTTGGATGGGTCTCGAACAGCGGGTAACCGGATAGAGGGTTAAGGAAAGGGGAAGTGGACAGGCAAGGGGACACATGGGGGGGGGGGAGTAAACAACAGTCGCAACATATTTACATTCTATTCCCCCACATACACACAGTGCTGTACAATAACTTTTGATGCAAAAGGCGCTAAGCTCTGTGGTTGAGTGCTGGCCTCCTGCCTGCGCACTCTCAGGTCCGGAACTCTGAGCAGTTTGATGCTGCAAGAGAGTTTAGTATTAGTGGCCTGTGTTAACTTATAAAGGCGAAATACAACCACCACAAACCTACATTAGTGACACATGCCACTTTGAGTTTGGTTAGTGCTAGCACATGCACATTACACCTAATTGGTTAATCTGCTCTTCGAGCTTAATAGTGCCCTACTAAAAGGGTGTTCAGAACATGCGGCTCAAGTTCGCCACACGTGGCCTTAGAGAATAAGATCCTTCGTGCCGCCAAAGTTTTGCCGCACGTGGCTGGGGCTCCCCGTGCTGCCAAAGTGCGCCGCACGTGGCTGAAGACTGGTCGGAAAGCAAACGCTGCGCGCGTTAGTCAGTGAAGCATGCAAGCCTAGATCGTGTCGGATAAAAGCTATGGAGCTGGTAGGCACTTAGCTTTTCCCTTTAGCAGGGGACGTAGTATGGGCAGGCGGTGCCCCCTGCCCTTGCCCCTCAAAGGATTGGAAGCTCCTATGCGTCTCCGCTTCGTCCGCGCTTTCCCCCGTAGCTGCGCTTATAATTCCCAAGCAGGGTTGGGTCGCCAGGGCTTTGCTGTACTTATCTTGTCTATGCGAGGGTCTGGAATGGTGATTCCTTGGGGCATGGCCCCTCCCGTGATCCCCGTCGGCAGGAGCTCTGGAGGATGCGTCCATTCCGGTTGGGAGCTCAAGCACAAGCTCCGTGCCTTTGTTCTTTGCGCGTGTGCGAGCCCCTCGCTTGGGAGTGGAAACGTAGTTCCCGGCCCGGAGGCTGCTAGGAGTTGTGGTTTGGCCGGCCTTTAGTCTGCAAAGGGGACAGAGAAGTCTCCTATAAGGCTGGAGGCTGTTCCTTTGGGTTTGTTTTGTGGCTGGTTTTTCTTTGTCTGGGGCCCCTCTTTGAGCCCTGATTCCCCCTTATAGTACCCTGCACCCTGACAGTACTACCCATTCCTCCCCCACCAGCACGGAAGGACTGGGGCTTGGGCTTCTCAGGATGATTTTTATGGAATTGTCTCACCAATCTAGGAGCATGCACATTGTGTGCTGTCTCCCAGGAATGCTCTTCGGGATCATATCCAACCCAATCTATTAAATGGTACAGCCCGTCTGGGCGACGCTGTGCGTTCAGAATGGCTCAGACCTCATATTCCGAGTGTCCTTGAATTATGATAGGTGGTGGTTTCTCTGTGCGAATGAATGGTCGGGCTTGTTTCAACAGGGACACATGGAAAGTTGGATGGATTTTCATTTGTGGAGGTAATGCCAGCCTCACATCACATCCGAAATAGTAAATGGACCCAAAATCCTCGGCTGTATTTTGCGCGGTCCGGACAATTTATTTTTCGGGTAGACAACCAGACCCTGTCGCCCTGTTTTTACTGGGGACTTACCCTTCTTTTTTCATCTGCATAATGTTTGTTTTTTTGGCGGTGTCCAAATTTGCCTGAATGTCCCTCCAAACCTGCTGCGCGTAAGCCTGACGCCCCAATAGGGTGGATAGGTTTGTTGAATGGTCACCGGGTGTTGGGGGCAATATTCGAGGATGGTATCCATAAGCTCCAAAGAAGGGTGTATGCTTGGTGGAGTTATGTACGGTGTTATATGCCACTTCAGCCAACCAGACATACTGAACCCATGACGCCTCGGTATTTGCTGCGTAACAACGTAGGTATTGTTCTAGACCTTGATTCACGCATTCGGTTTGACCATCCGTTTCCGGGTGATAACCGGACGATAGGCTGACCTCCATTCCGATCAACTGACAAAATGCTCGCCAAAGTCGTGAGGTAAACTGCGGGCCTCTGTCCGTGATGACACGTGTAGGCAAACCGTGAAGACGAACCACATGATTCAAGAATAAGTCTGCCAGTTCACACGCAGTGGGAACTCCAATACATGGAATGAATTGACTCATTTTGGTAAGAGAGTCCACAACCACTAGGATAGAGGTGTACTTTTGCACTGGTGGCAAATCCACAATTAAGTCCATTGTGACTATATGCCATGGGGCTGGTGGGGTCGGCTTCGGCTGGAGTAAACCCACCGGTTTCTGATGACTAGCTTTTTGTCTGCTGCAACTGCTGCATTCCGTTACATAAACCCGCCTGTCACGAAGTAGCGTAGGCCACCAAAAATGTCTGCTCACGTTCTGCTGGGTTTTGGCAATACCGGGATGTCCGGCTAACGTAGAGTCATGACACCAATGCATCACTTCTTTTCTGAGTGCTAATGTAGGCAAATATAAAGCCTTAGTGTAATACAGGATGCCGCCTGTTAATGTATGTTGCGGGCCTCTTCAGCACCATTCCTGCAATTCTTGGGCAGTCATGGCCTTTAATACCTCATCAAAGATATTAGGTCTACCCACTAGTCCCACTATCCGAGTGGTCGGAACTATCGAATGAACCTCGTCCATGGTTTTGTTCTCTGGTTCTGGATATCGAGACAAGATATCCGCTTTCATGTTGGTTCCTGGGCGATATGTAATCAGAAAATCGAAACTCGAGAAGAACATTGTCCAACGTAACTGGCGGGGACTAAGTGTTTTTGCGGTCTTAATGAATTGTAAATTCCGATGGTCAGTCATGACAGTGACCGTATGGCGGGCTCCCAATAGATAATGACGCCATTCGTCAAATGCTGCCTACCGCCAATAGTTCGCGGTCGGCTATGGTGTAGTTAATCTCCGCCGGTAGTAATTTTCGAGAGTAGTACGCCACAGGATGTAGTAACCCTGTCTTGGGGTCTCGTTGAGATAGAACTGCTCCTAGTGCATAGCTCGAGGCGTCCGTCTCAACTAGAAAGGGCTCGCTCATGTCTGGATGTCGTAGCACTGGTGCAGACGTGAAAGCTGACTTTAACCGCTGAAAACCTTGTTCGGCGGCTTCGTCCCAAACAAACGCCTTCCCTTTTTTGAGCAAAGCTGTAATAGGCGTCACCAGGTCCGAGAAGTTTTGTATGAAACGCCGGTAAAAGTTGGCGAAACCTAAAAAGGATTGCACTTCCTTTACAGATGTTGCAGCCGGCCAATCCACCACCGCCTGTACCTTCCTCTGGTCCATCTGCACCCCACATGGGGTCAGGAAGTACCCCAAGAACTCTACTGTGGTACGGTGAAATTCGCATTTTTCCAGTTTAGCGAATAGATTGTGTTCCCGAAGCCGTTGTAAGACTGCCCTAACGTGTTTCACGTGATCCTGCATGTTGGTTGAGTATATCAATGTCATCGATATACACCACAGCGAAAACATCCAGGTACTCACGTAATACTTCATCCAAGAAGTGTTGAAATGCTGCAGGGGCATTACACAACCCGAAAGGCATCACCTGGTACTCATACAGCCCGAATTTGATCCTGAATGTGGTCTTCCATTCATCTCCAGCCCGCACTCGCACCAGGTGATAAGCCCCCCGGAGATCTAGTTTTGTGTACACCGTTGCGTTTCGTACTTGATCCAGCAGCACTGGAATCAGCGGTAAGGGGTACCGATTTTTTAACCGTAATACGGGTTATTCCCCTATAGTCAATACATGTTCTCAAGCCACACGTTTTCTTTGGTACGAAGAACAACGGCGACGAGACAGGCGAATTAGAATGGCGGATGAAACCACTTTTCAGATTGGTATCAATATATTCTTTAAGATGTTCCGTCTCCGCCTCTGTTAGGGCATACACGCGACTACAAGGTAGTACTGCTCCAGGTTCTAAATCTATCTGGCAGTCAAAAGGCCGGTGGGGTGGCAAAGTTTCAGCTGATTTCTTGCTAAAAACATCCTTGAGCTCTTGATATTCTGACGGCAAGTTACTGAGATCTAGTGCCTCTATATTGGCAATAGTTGGCTCCCGGACTAAAGATAAGGACTGAACCACTGCAGTGCAATGGGAACGACAGTGCGGAGAGGACATGGATACTGTACCCTTGGACCAGTCCACCAGGGGATTATGTTTTGCAAACCAAGGTAGTCCAAGGATAACGCCAAACTGTGGTGCTGCTATAAGATCAAACCTGATTGTTTCTCTGTGGTCTTGCTGACAACTGAGTGTCAAGGTTTGAGTGCAATGAGTTATGGGGCCTGAACTCAAAGCAGTCCCATTCACCGCCCTTACTGGTTCTGGTGGCCTTTTGTTTTTTTTTTACACAAGGGCACCCCCAATTTAGCAGCATACGAAATGTCCATAAAGTTACCCGTGGCACCAGTATCTAAGAGTAAAGCCACCCGTACCTCACGCCCCAAGAAATGTAAAACCCCTGGCAGAGTGATGTGGGGGGCATAATTTTCCAAGTTTGAGTCTGAGGTAACTTCTTTCACTGGGCTCGGCTGTAGTACCCCTACAACCGCCGAGCCGAAGCGTTTTCCTGTGCTTTAGGTTTCGTAGGGCAGTCCTTGACAAAATGTCCAGCGGTTCCACAATACAAGCACAGCCCTTTCTTACGCCGTCTTTCTTTTTCGTCTTTAGTAAGGGGACCGCAGACTGACCCAATCTGCATCGGCTCATCCCCGCTTGACCTTTCCGGGGTACGAGTTAAATGAGTATGGTCTGACCTGGCTATGGGACGAGAGTCCCCTCGTTTCTTATCCCCTCGTCGCTCAGCTTGGCGATGATCTAGACGCAATGCCAGGTCAATCGTTGCTGGGCAATCTCGGGGTTGAGGGTCGACCTGAGCAATTAGGTCCTTTATGTCGTCACGAAGACCTTGATAAAAGAGCGACATCCTTTTCTCTTGGGGCCACTCTGTCTCTGCCACCAGTCGATTGAATTGAGTCACATACGTAACTAATTCCTTATTGCCTTGACGCAAGGTGAGTAGCTCCCTATCCTTACACATACCGGCAGCCTGACGATTAAAGATCTTACCAAACTCGATTTGAAATTCATCCCAGCTATATAGAACTGCATCATCCCTTTGTACTAACGGATTTGCTCAAGCCGCCGCATTCCCTGTAAGGTAGGAAATGACAAAGGCGTTTCTGGCCTGGGTTGAACGAAAAGCTGCAGGTTTAGTGAAGAAGTGGAGTTGGCATTGAGTTAGAAAAGTTTGGTATTTCTGCGGGTCACCTGAATATCTTTCTGGGGGAGCTAAGGGGACTATGGACTCTCGGGTCACACTCACTTGGACGGGAGTGGGTGCGGTAGCACCTCCTGGAAGGGGAGCAGTTTGGGCTGTTAAAGACACACTTGGGTGGCCACGGTAGCATAGTCCTGTCTGGTGGCAGTGAGCTCGGCCTGTAAGTCCTGCAGGACCTTGGTTAGTTCCTCCATAGCCTAGCTGGGTCGTGCCACTCGGGCACCTGTAATACTTGGGCTTGTGCTTCAGTCATGGCTCCAAAATCCAGGTGCAGGAGTGGCGCAAACCAACTACCCCCACTACGGTCTGGGCACCTGCAAGTCTAAGCACACACAGGCCTCCGAGACCCCAGCAGGGTAAGAGGGTTAGGATCTCGTTGGTTGGATGGGTCTCGAACATCGGGTAACCGGATAGAGGGTTAAGGAAAGGGGAAGTGGACAGGCAAGGGGACACATGGGGAAAAAAACAGTCACAACATATTTACATTCTATTCCCCCACATACACACGGTGCTGTACAATAACTTTTGATGCAAAAGGCACTTAGCACTGTGGTTGAGTGCTGGCCTCCTGCCTGCGCACTCAGGTCCGGAACTGGGAGCAGTTTGATGCTGCAAGAGTTTAGTATTAGTGGCCTGTGTAAACGCACAAAGGCGAAATACAACCACCACAAACCTACATTAGTGACACATGCCACTTTGAGTTTGGTTAGTGCTAGCACATGCACATTACACCTAATTGGTTAATCTGCTCTCTGAGCTTAATAGTGCCCTACTAAAAGGGTGTTCAGAACATGCGGCTCAAGTTCTCCGCACGTGGCCTTAGAGAATAAGATCCTTTGTGCTGCCAAAGTTTGCCGCACGTGGCTGTGGGCTCCCCATGCTGCCAAACTGCGCCGCACGTGGCTGAAGGCTGGTCGGAAAGCAAACGCTGCGCGCGTTAGTCAGTGAAGCATGCGAGCCTAGATTGCGTCGGATAAAAGCTATGGAGCTGGTAGGCATTTGGCTTTTCCCTTTAGCAGGGGACGTAGTATCGGCGGGCGGTGCCCCCTGCGCGTGCCCCTCAAAGGATTGGAAGCTCCTATGCATCTCCACTTCTTCCGCGCTTTCCCCCATAGCTGCGCTTATAATTTCCAAGCAGGGTTGGGTCGCCAGGGCTTTGCTGTACTTATCTTGTCTATGCGAGGGGCCGGAATGGTGTTTCCTTGGGGCGTGGCCCCTCGCGTGATCCCGTCGGCGGGAGCTCTGGAGGATGCGTCCGTTCCGGTCGGGAGCTCAAGCACAAGCCCGGTGCCTTTGTTCTTTGCGCGTGCACGAGCCCCTTCCAGCTTGGGAGTGGAAAAGTAGTTTCCGGCCCGGAGGCTGCTGGGAGTTGTGGTCCGGAGGGACTTTAGTCTGCAAAGGGGACAGAGAAGTCTCCTATAAGGCTGGAGGCTGTTCCTTTGGGTTTGTTTTGTTTTGTGGCTGGTTTTTCTATGTCTGGGGCCCTTCTTTGAGCCCTGATTCCCCCTTATAACGCCCTGCACCCTGACAGATTCGGACCTGTCGCAGGGCTTCACTCAGCAAACCAACGGTTCAGGAGTTGCAGCAGCCGTCCTCTTCCAGCTCGTCTTCGGTTCTTTCGTTCCAGTGTTCGACTCTGCCTTCCAAGCCAAGAGACTTGCCTTTTAAACAGTTTCTCCCATTGATTCCAGCCTAGCTGCCACTCACCCAGCAGGTTGGCTGTCTTTGCCAGAAGTCAGACAGCCAATCACGCCAGAGTGCATTTGGGTCTCCTAGGAGAATAAGCCCAGGGAGTTTCGGGCACCTCCCTCAATTCCTGCCCACCCCAGACACTCAGGCGCCAGAGACGGTCTTCAGTCCTGAAGCCCGCCAAAGGCTTTAGGAACAAAGGGACAAAACCTGGTTTGGCGCACAGGGAAAAACTCTAGAAGTACCTTTCCAAAAAGAAATGGTGTAAAAAGACTAGGGCCTCTTTCAAACAGGTGCTCAGACGCCATCTTGAAAAACATTGCTCCAGTGATTTTTAGCTACCAGTGTTTGTGGTCGGGAAAAATCATGGTAGTTCGTTGCAAAACCACTGCCACCAGCCATTTCGATAGGAAAGGGTAACATTGGATTTCTACATTAGTTTCTAGACATGGTGGATACTAGGTAACCCCTCAAGCACTCTATGGGAAGATAGTGTGTGCTGGGTCTAGGAATTTAAAAAGACTAGTAAAGTCAATTTAACCATGCATTTTTTGGGAAACATTAATTAGTTCATCCTAGAGAAGGTGTTTAAACCTTTGGAGAGCCTAAAAGGCTTCCCCGTGTCACTGCACTGAGGGTGCTGTGTGACGCACATGAAAAGATGATGCCTTTGGAGTTGTCTAAAACTCCATAATCAAAGAACACAAGAGTAAAACACACATCAAAATACATGAGAGAGTGGGGGGAAAAAGGCTTGCACTCTCTCTAGGTAAAAAAAATCAAGTCCTCAAAATTCAGCAGGTGAAGGGAATTGGCACATTTATGAGAACTCTCCCAACACAACCAACTCAAGGGGAGAAGTCATCCTTGCAGGGCTTCTTTAGTCGAGGTGAATTTGGATCTTCAGCACAGCAGCACGGCCTCACAGGGCAAACCAACGGTACAGGAGCTGTAGCAGGCGTCTCTTCCAAGTTATTCTTCGGATTCCTTTATCCAGTGGTTGACTCTGCTTTCCAAGCCAAAAAGCCTAGCCTTTTATGCAGGTTTCTCTCATTCATTCCAGCCTCTTTCAATCACACAGCAGGGTGGCTATCCTTGCCGGACAGCCAGCTGCCCATTCACCTTTGGGTGCATTCCTGTATCCAAGGGGATTAAGCACATGGAGTTTCAGGCACCTCCCCTAACTTCCTGCCACTGCCAGATGTACTGGAGCCAGAGGCGGGCTTCACTCGTGAATTCCTTTGGGCTCAGGCGGTCGGCGCAATCTTTGGGACACGTCGAGGTCCCGCTCGGACAAGGGAGATCACCATAGCCGTGCCAGATCCAGGTCCCGGTTCTCGACGCCAATGAGACCGTCTGAACCTGTGCAGCCTTCCAAGAAGGCGTTGACGGCATTGGCGCCGTGTCCGTCGAGGGACACTCTCGGGGCTCCGTCCTCGAATAAGTCTAAGACGCCATCGGCGCCTCGTTCGATGCAGGTTCCTTCGACGCCGTTTGGGGAGGATTCGACGGAGGTGCCCCTGAGGGCTGTGGAACCTCCGAGGAAGGCTACCAATATGTCTGAGGCCTGATTTTGAGCCCTTTTCTGTTCCTCCTCCTAGATTGGAGTTTTTCCAACATTTACAGGATATTTCAGAGGTTGAGGAACTGTCTGATGAGGAGATGGCCTTGCCTGTGCCTCCTGAAGACCTTTTGTCTGGGCATAGTCAGATGAAGGAAGACCGTCAGTCATTGCACGACGCTAGTGGCCTTGACACCTCTCAGGAGGTGGAGTTTGGCCGACCTGAGCCTGGGGTGCATGCGGATTCCTCCTATCGCCGTCTCATGTCAAGGGTGACAGAATACTTGGGGTGGTCTGCTTTACCTGTTGATTTTGCGCAGGATAATTTGACGGACATCCTGGATCTAAGTTTGCCCACTGACCCGGTGTTGCAGTTTCACATGGCTTTGCAAAGGAGGGTGGCGGCGGCTTGGACTGCTCCAGAGAGTCTAACGGCAGTTAATAAATCGCTTCTGAAGACATACCGCCCATCGAGTAGTGACCCCTGCTACTTATCGATGCACCCTAATCCGGAGAGTTTGGTGGTGCAGGCGGCTACGGACTCCTCCAAAGCAGGCTGCGTACCCTATCCTCCCTCCTGATCGGGACGATAAGCGCTTTGATGGTTGGGCAAAGAAGGTATTTTCGGCGGGGGGTATGGCATTGAAGTCTGTCAACTCCACTTGTGCCTTACCAAGATTCACACACACTTTGTGGAACTGTGCGGCTGAGCATATTCCCGAAGGGGATGAAAGGATGGTTTTCTAGCCCTCGTGCAAGACGGCAAGGACGTCATGGGCAAATTCCTTCAGTCTGGTTTGGACGCGGCAGACTGTCGGCCGGTCCATGGCTGCGAGCACTGTGATACGCAGGTTTGCGTAGTTGCGGAAGTCGGGGTTTGCTCCTGATGTGCAAACCCGTCTTCTGAACATGCCCTTTGATGCTGATCATGTGTTTGGCAGCAAGGCTGATGAGAGCCTTGAGAGGTTGCAGACCTTCAAAGCTGCAGCGAAGTCTTTGTGCAGTGCAGAACGGCAACCTCCGCCTTTTTGTCCTAGGGGACAGCAATGGAGGGGAGGTTCCTTTCGGAACTACTCTTCCTTTGGTAGATCGAGAGGAGCTGCCAGTCAGTGGCCACTGTAGGAGTACCAGGGGTGGAAAGCAAAGTACTAGGGGTTCCAAAGCCGCTCAGGCAGTTGCCTCTTTTCCCTTGCCGCGCCCGCTCAGTCATGAGGCCATATCCCATGATTCGCCGGTTGGGGGCTAACTTGCGCAGCAACTTGGAGAATAGCGGGCCATTACTTCAAATGTGTGGGTTCTGGAGATCCCACGGCTACTGTCTTCCCTTCCGGCAGAGGCCTCACGACAATCCACCTGGGAAGCTTTCTTTGAAGCGTCTGGATCCGGCACTTGCGCAGCTAATCCTATCGCTGCTGGAGAAAGGCACCATAGAACTGGTGCCTTTAGGGGAGAGGAACAAAGGATGGTATTCCCCTTATTTTTTTGATCCCAAAAAAAGACTGGGGATTGAGACCCATCATGGACTTGCGTTGGTTGAACAAGCTCCTCAGGAAGGACAAGTTCATGATGGTTACTTTTTCTCAAGTCCTCCAGGCCCTTCAACTCCAGGATTGGTTGGTGTCTCTAGACCTCAAGGATGCTTACTTTCATGTGCCAATTCATCCCAAGCACAGGAAGTACCTGAGGTTCGCGTTTGGCGACTTGCATTTTCAGTTTCAGGTCCTGCCGTTCGGATTGACCTCTGCCCGAGGGTCTTCACCAAGCTGATGGTGGTGGTGGCAGCGTATCTCAGGAAAGGGGGATTCACGTGTACCCCTACCTGGACGATTGGTTGATCAGGGCCACTCTCCCGAGCAAGCCCTGGATCATCTGTCCGTCACCTGCCACTTCCTTCACAAGCTGGGCTTCTCCCTCAATTTAGAGAAGTCACTTTTGACACCTACCCAGCGGCTCCAATACATCAGAGCAGTGCTCGACACATCCCTGGGGCAGTGTTCGCCCCCCCCAGGTGAGGGCTCATCAAATTCTGCAGATGGACAAGTTTCAACGTGTCCAGAGTCTCCCAGCGTTCAAATTCTTGAGGTTGCTCGGCCTTATGGCATCCTGCATTTTCTTGGTGCCAGAGGCCAGGCTGCGGTAAAGTTCCCTGCAGTGGCTCTCAAGATGCAGTGGTCGCAGTTCTCCGGCAGGATTGTCGGATCCCGTTCAGATTCCGACCTCGTTCGCCCAGGATCTTCTATGGTGGGGCGACGAAGGCACTATGATGAAGGGAGCACCATTTTGGCAACTATGGCCGGAGGTGACGATCGTGACGGACGCTTCCCTCACAGGTTGGGGCGCTCATGCCAACGAGTTGACAGTCAGCGGACTTTGGTCTCCGTCGGAATCCAGACTCCACATCAATCTGTTAGAGCTGAGGGCTTTTCTGCTGTCTGTGCGGGGGAAGAATGTCCTGATTATGACGGACAATATGGTGGCCATGCACTACCTCAACAAAAAGGGGGGGGCAGGGTCACTCCCGTTGTGCAGGGAGGCGATGCAGCTCTGGTTCTGGGCCCTAGCAGGATATTTCGATCTTGGCAGTTCATCTGGCCGGAGACGAAAACGCGGCTGTGGACGCTCTGAGCAGGCAGTGCACGGTCTCTCACGAGTGGGAGCTGGCTCAGGAAGTTCTTTTGGAGATCTTCGCTCTTTGGGGAACCTCACAAGTGGATCTCTTCGCCACCAGTGTCAACCGGAAGTGCGAGAGATTCCGCTTGTGGGAATTTCCCCCAAGAGGAGCCTTAGGGTACGTGTTTGTAGTGGAGTGGTTCTTACCACTGCTGTACGCATTTCCTCCAGTCCCCGTCATTCCGCAAGTGTTGCAGAGGTTACGGAGGTTCGGTTTCCGAATGATCCTCATTGCTCCGGCATGGGCCAGGAGAGCGTGGTACGTGGACCTTCTAGATATGTCCATCTGCCCTCCACGCCGTCTTCCCTACCGAGACGATCTGCTCTCACGGAAGGCGGGTCGGGTTCTCCATCCAGAGGTCCAGTCTCTCAGCCTTCATGCTTGGTATCTGAAAGGTTGAGGTATAAGGATTGGGACCACGTGATGGATGTGTTGCTTTCAGCCAGAAGGCCTGCAACGAAATCCCTGTACCGTTGCCGTTGGAGAAAGTTCTGTGACTGGTGCAGGGTACAGAATGTGGATCCTTTCCAATATTCCATTCCTTTGGTTTTGTCTTTTTCTCCAGCATGGGGTCTGGCATGGACTTGCATGCTCATGAATATTCCCTGTCAGGCCGGGAATCCTGGGTAAAGAAAAAATCAGTATCAGTTTCGTTTCTGATCTGTCTTTCTTAGTAACCAATCACTGGTCTCTGGGTCATACTGCCCCAGCCAATGAGTGCCCTCTCCCTAAGCCCCGCCTCTGGCAGCCATCCTCACATTTTTACCGCACGCTCAAGTGTTAGGAGTCCTCGTGTTTAGCTCCCGAGTTTTTTGCTGCGTTTTTGCGCTTTTTCAAAGAGATTTCTCATTTTTCGGTCAAATAGAGCCTCAAGCTCCACCGTGTCTACATCCGATCAACGGGGACCCGTTTCGGATTTTCAATGCCCCTCAAGGGTGAAGTTTTCATCGAGTTACGCTTCTTGGAGTCCAGAAGTTTCTGCGGCCTACCCGGACATGGCCCAGGAGAAAGGAAGCTCGACGCTCGGAAAGCTGTTCAGCGTTTGCCCTGGATGCCAGCTGCAGAATGTGTTCAAGGACGAGCCCTCAAAATGTCTCTACTGCCTTCATGAGGACAAAACGCACGTGGAGAAGGACTGGTGCGTTTTGCGGGAACATGTCGGAATGGACCATCAGGGACCGACCCCCTCGTCCCTTCAACTGGCTAGAAGGAAAGAGCCAGTCAGGTGAGAAAAAGGTCGTCCGAGCCGTCTTCTAAGTCCTGTGAGGGCGCCCCGGCGACGGGGGCCCAACAGAAGTCGAAGCACCACGAGTCTGTGGGCACCGGGAACGCTGAACGGTCGGACTCCTCGGCTGCCAGGCAGGGCGCATCCTCTCCAGCGCCATCAACCACGAGCCAGCGCTCTGGCTCACGGAAGAGGAAGGCCGAGAACCCGGTGAAGCTTCTGGAGTGGCCCCGGTCGATCTCGAAGGATCCAGGCGAGGGGAACCGAGGCGGTGACCCTCCCCCCAAGGTGAAGGCCACAGGCCCACAGAACGTGGTGAAGGCCTTGATTCACCTGGCCAAGGCCTCTATCGAGGAAGTCGCGGTGGCCCTGCACAGCCTGAGGAGGCTACACCAGTGGAGGCGACCTTGGGGCCCAGAGTTTCCCTGCCACCGCGGAGGGAAGCCTCTTTCAGGCCCATCGAGAAAACCCCTGTGAAGACCCCGGCAGAAAGAGGGGGGGAGCCGGTGGCCATTGTGGACACAGACACAGCCTCCGAGGAGGAACTGGTTGAAGTCTTGGAGGGCCTCGACGGCGTCGAAGAGGCCCGTTCCCACGGGAAGCATCCCCACGAAGGGGACGACGAGAGCTACGGCGGCGCCGGCGATGTTCCTAGTCAACAGTCGCGCCCGTCGTTTCCGGAGCCGCAGGACAACTCGGCGGCCATTTTGTTGGCAATACAATCCTTATGTTCGGAGATGAGGACGAGATTGCCCCTACCACCGTCGGAGGAGCCGGAGCCAGGCCCGTCGGGAAGTCCCACAAACAAGGACCCATCCAGCCCCGCCTTTTCAGCCCTCGCGGCCTGATCAGCCTTTGCCCACGTCCCCTATACCTGGGGATGACACGGGAACGGACACGGCCACGACTGGTAAGGATGACGATGGCATTGACGACGGGACGGAGCTCCCATCGCCCCAACCCAGGCTTCCCCGCCCGACGAGATTGGGTCTTTCCACGCTATGATCGCCATGCCCCGAAGAGGAGGAAGGTTTCCTTTACCAACGACGCCTGCCAAGAGGGATCGGTACAAGAAGTAGTGCCGGGTCCCCGATGCGGCACCTTTGTGTCTTAGGGTGCAACCGATCCGTGACTCGGTCGTTTCAGCGGCGGCCAAGAAGAAAGCGGGGCGGGGGCATCAGCGTCAACTTCCCCGCCGGACGGCGAAGGAAAGAAGCTGGATGCAATGGGACGAGTTATCTCGGCGGCAACAACGATTAAGGCGGCCAAAGCCCTCGCGATCGTGGCCCGCTATGACGGAGTTATGGTACAAGATCGCCCCCCTGGTGGACTTCCTACCGGACGACAAGAGGGCTGAGGCCCTGGAGATCTTGCAAGAAGGTGAGGTGGTGTCGGACCATGCCATTACGGTGGCAACGGACATTGCCGACACCGGTTTCCGCCAGCTAGTCAACAGCGTTTGCCTCAGATGACGAGGGTGGCTCAAGGCGACGGCTTTCCGCCATGACGTACAAGCCAAGTATTTGGACATGCCGTTCGACGGAAACAACCTGTTTGGGAAAACAGTGGATGAGTCCCTCCAAGCCATCAAGGCGGACACAGAGACAGCTAAGGCCCTGGGAGTTCTCCAGCAATGAAGGCCGTCCTTTCGGAGCTCCGGAGGCACCCTGCTTGCCTCAAGGGATTCGGCGGTGGCTCCTCTACGTACCGTCAAGCGGCCCGCTCCTCGTCGCAGGAAGCCTATAGAGGACGAGGCAAGTCGGGTGGATCCCGCCTTCGTCGCCAGGGAGGCCAAGGCGGCAAGGCGTCCTCCAAGCAAGATTGAACCGACTGTGGCGTCGGGCCCCCCCACCTTAGCACCCCGGTGGGAGGCCGGCTGGCGAAGTTCGTCAGCGTGTGGGAGTCCATCTCCACCGACCGTTGGGTGCTGGACGCCCTTGGCCCAGGGGCACGCCCTGGAATTTGTAAAAAAAGTGCCCCCGCATTCCTCCAGTGGCGAGGAAAGAAATCCACGTCCCTCAACTGCTGTTGGAGGTAAGGGCGATGCTCAAGAAAGGTGCCATCAAGCTCGTCCCAAAGAGGCTCCGGGTCCCCGGAGTATGCTCAAGGTACTTCCTTGTGAAAAAGAAGACAGGAGAGTGGCGACCCATCCTAGACCTGCGACGACTGAACAAGTACATCAAGGCACAGAAGTTCCGGATGGTCACCCTCCAGCATGTGCTGGGACAGCTGGAGGAGGGCGATTTCCTGTCGTCGTTGGGTTTGGAGGATGCATACTTTCACATTCCCATTCTAAAAGGACACCGGAAGTTCCTCAGGTTCGTGGTCCAAGGGCGGCACTACCAGTTCAAGGACCTCCTGTTCGGATTGAAATCGGCACCCAGGGTTTTCACCAAGTGCCATGCTCCAGTGGCGGCACTGCTGCGTCTGCAGGGGATCCACGTCTACCCCTACCTGAAAGATTGGCTCATCCGTGCAAGGACAAGGGAGCTCGCCGTAGAACACATGGCGAAGACCGTCCAGCTGCTCACGGACCTGTGGTTCTCCAACTTCCCCAAGTCCCACCTGGTCCCCTCTCAAGTCGCACTGTTTCTGGGAGCCATGCTCGACAGTGGCGCGTCTGGCCTCGCCGTCAGTGGAAAGGACAAAGGCCATCCTAGGCAAGGTGCAGCGTCTGCTGGCCACGGACGTGGTCAGAGTGAGGTCCATCAAGTCCCTCCTCGGGATGATGTCCTCTTGCATTTATCTCGTGCGCCTGTGCAGACTTCGGATGCGCCCTCTACAGGAGTTCATCGTCGCCCACTAGATTCAAGCGACGGGCAGCTTCGAGGACAGGATCCCTCTCAACGAGACCCTCCGACGATCGATCTGGTGGTGGGGCACCCGCGCTCATCTAGTGGCCGGGACAGACTTTCAGGCCCCGGCCCACCCGGCAACAGTGACGCCTCCCTGGAGGGGTGGGGAGCCCACACCGGAGATCTTCATGCGAGAGGCCTTTGGCTCCTGGAGGAGAAGCCGCTCCACATCAACATCCTGGAGCTCCGGGCAGTGTTCTGGGCCCTCAGGTCCTTTCTCCCGTCCCTCTTCACCGACAACACCACCACGATGTTCTACATCCGGAAGCGGGGCGGAACCAGATCCCCGGCCCTATCCAAGGAAGCCCAGGACCTGTGGCATTGGGCCGTTGCTCAAGGGATGTTTCTGGTGCCGTTTCATCTGGCAGGGATAATAAATACCACCGCCGACTCACTCAGCAGAGAGCTGCGCTCGTGCCACGAGTGGGAACTACGCCAGGATCAAGTGGTCCGACTTTCAGCGATGGGACAAACCCCAGATCGACCTGTTCGCGACGGCGACGAACTCCAGTGCCAGAGGTTCGCCAGCAGGTTTCCCCAACCGAGGAGAATGGGCGATGCTTTCTCGTTCCCCTGAGACGGCCTGTTCCTATATGCGTTTCCTCCGTTACCGATGCTGCTCCGACTCATTAACCAGCTCAAGAGGTCCCGGTGCAGAATGATCCTTGTCGCACCGGCGAGGCAGAGACAGATCTGGTTACCGGACCTTCTGGACTTGTCAGCGTCCCCACCAGTCGAGCTGTCGACGGACGCAGATCTTGTCTCCAGAGAAGGATGTGCAATTCATCACGACCCGGAGTCGCTGAATTTGAAGGCCTCGCTCCTGCAGCACTAGAGTTTGGAGGACACGATATCCCGGCCGAGTGCAGAGAGGTTCTTGCGAAGGCCAGGGCGTCCTCAACTCTCAAGTGCTACGGACATTAGTTAAAGAGGTTCTCGATCTGGTGCCGTGCACAGAACATTACCCCTCTGCGGATTACGGCCCCTCAAGTATTACCGTACCTTCTGTCGCTTGCCAAAACTGGACTATCTCATGCTTCAATCAAGATACACCTGCCAGTGATTTTCCGATACACCAGGACTACAGGGCGGTCATCCCTGTAGTCTCATCGCCTGGTTAAGGAATTTATGAAGGGACTGTTTTGATCATTCCCACGGGTGAAGGCGCCATCCCCAGCTTGGGAGCTCAACGTGGTGTTGACCAGGCTCATGGATCCGCCATTCGAGCCATTGCAATCGGCCCTGTTGCAGTTTCTGTCGTGGAAAACCGCGTTCCTGGTGGCCATAACCTCCGCACGACGCGTAGGAGAGATCCAGGTACTATCCTGCACGCCTCCATACCTGACCTTTCACGATACGAGGGTAGTGCTGAGGACGCACCCCACCTTCATGCCCAAGGTGCCGCCGGACTTCCATCTCAACGAGCCCTTGGTGTTACCAGTTTTTTTCCCGTCGCCTTCATCGCCGGCCAAGAGGACTTTCCACTCGCTGGATGTAGCCAGAGCGCTGAAGTTCTACGTGGACCGCACAAAGAGTTTTCGGAGGACATCACAGCTGTTTGTGAACTTTGGACCTGTGAACCAAGGGAAGGTTCTCTCGAAGGCTTCCATTTCCAGATGGCTCACGCGGCTGCATCATGCACTGTCATCGGTTGGCGAACCGACCGTTGCCCGGCCTTCCGAGAGCCCATTCGACCAGAGCGGTCGCTGCTACCACAGCGTTCTTGTCTGGTGTGCCCCTGCTGGACATCTGCAGGGCTGCTACGTGGAGGTCGACGCACACCTTCACGAGATTCTATGTCGACTGGGATTCCAGGGAGGAGTCCAGGGTCGGCCAAGCAGTGCTGTGCAACCTGTTCGCTTATGGTGAGCCTGGTGAGGAGGTAAGAAATGCTTAATGTTGAGTTTTATGTAATGCTTAATGTTGAGCCTTGCCAACTCCCGTGGTTGTGCATGTGTGTACTGCTATGTATTCTTATATTCATGAGCATGTGAATCCATGCCAGACCCCATGCTGGAGAAGGAACAAGTTACTTACTTGTAACTGTTGTTCTCCAGCATGGGTCTGGCATGGATTCACATGCGAACCCTCCCTCCTACCCCTCTGCGGCTCTTCACTTGGTCATACTGCCACTTTACATGCTACCAAATCTGAGGATGGCTGCCAGAGGCGGGGCTTAGGGAGAGGACAGTCATTGGCTGGGGGCAGTATGACCCAGAGACCAGTGATTGGTTACTACTAAAAAAGACAGATCAGAAATGAAACTGATACTGATTTTTTCTTTACTGAGGATTTCCAGGCCTGACGACGGGGAATATTCATGAGCATGTGAATCCATGCCAGACCCATGCTGGAGAACAACAGTTACAGGTAACTAACTTGTTCCTTTGCTTTCTTTAACCCACAAGGGCCTGCAAGTGGGTACCATTAAGGGTTACCTGGAGGTGCTGTCCATATTTAAGTGCTCGTCTGAGGAATGTTCTTATTTTAAGATGCATTTGATTTCCCAGTTTCTAAAAGGGCTAACTAATGTTTTTCCACCGTCGCCTTTACAGGTGCCGGGATGGGATATGAATTTGGTTTTCAAGTTCCTAATGGGAGCTCCGTTTGAGGCCTTACATTCTTGCCCGGCCTTCTTTTCTTCCGAAGGTTGTGTCGGAATTCCATTTGAGCCAGAAGGTGATTCTTCTGGCATTTTATCCTCCTCCACATCCTGGTAAGGAAGAGAAGAGGTTCCATAGGTTGGATCCTAGGAGAGCTTTGAGTTTCTATCTCTCACGGATGTCCTGGGTCAGAGTGGACGATCAGCTCTTGGTTATGCTGGAAGGCGCTTGGGTCAGGCTGTTTCCAAGCAGACCTTGTCCAGATGGATCATTTTGACGCTCTGAATGTTACCTGTCATGATCTCTGCTTCCAAAAGGTCAGGGTTTTCCCAACTCCCTTGGAAGCAGATCCATAACCCAGGTTCCGAGTGCCAACCAGTCCCAATTGGGACCTTTTGGACCCAGTCCTGGCGCCAGTGGCACCAGGCTCATAAATATGCCCAGTCCCAGCGCTGGAAGCGCCGGGCTCATAATGCTTGGGTGGACTTACCTGCAGCAGACCATGCTGCTTACCTGCCTGCCAGTTGAGCCTCTGATCCTCTTCTGTTTGGAACTACTTTTCCTGTTGGGTGGGGCAGGAGCCACTCCCTAGATTCAGAACACTGGAACTCTTCTGGAAAGCAGGAACTCTTTTCTTACCTAGGCGTGGCTGTGGAAGGAGAATACTAAGCACTACAGGAGGCTATTTAAACCACACCCGATGGATGAATCTTGCTTTGCGTTATTCTGCATCCTCTGCAGCAGAACGCTCATCGTGTCTTCTGCATCTGATCCTGGGCCTAAGGAAAAAGGCTTACCATCCTGAATCCAGTCTTCAGCAACACCTATAAAGACAAGAAAGAACAGGTTAGCATTACGGTCTTCAGTGACAGCTCTTCACTTACCTGGTCCATCGGCTGTCACCAACGCCTCGCGCTGCATTCCGGCATCTGAAAGACAAAGGCTTACCTACTCTTCGTGCGCTCCGGAGGTCTTCACACTGCATTCCGGCATCTGAAAGACAAAAGCTTACCAACTCTTCGCACGCTCCGGAGGCCTTCAGCGCTGCATCCCGCATCTGAAAGACAAAACAAGGTGCGTTTAAAGACATTGGGGAACTTTAATACTCACGTGCCATTACTCCTTTCCACATCTAACCCAGTGGGTATTCCGGCACCCTGCAGCCGCTCCGAACTTGTACCTGCAAAATAAAAAGACAGTTAGAGCGCATCGTGAAGCAGGCAACAAGCGCTTACTTACGTGCTTCCAGGCGCTTCTATTCATCACACGGGCTCCATCTTCAACTCACTTCAGCCCGTCATCCGCCATCGCCGGAACCCTGCAAAACAAGAAACATCATTACTAAAGACTTTAAAGACATTAGAATTACTCGAAACTTACCGTTCGTGCAGTAAACGACGGACAGCAGTCCTCTGAAGTCAAGAGGCCTGCTCCCCTTATCCAGTGAAGAAACTGGTTACAGCACCCTGCCCCGAGGCAGATGGAGAGCACGGCGTTCACTTACCTAAGGTGAGAGCGTTAACCTTTGGGGTTCTACAGGAGAAGAGAAAGGGAAGAAGAGAGAGACATTCAATAACCCAGTTCCTTAATCCCATATTTTCTATCTGCAGACATCTTACCCTTCGAGTCAGACATACAGTGCACAGAGGTCCAGCCCAAAGAGCCAGCTGTGTGTTACACATCACCTTTGAAGATACGGTATACGCCCAGTCAAGACCGGCGCCTCTACGGGAATCAGGTGAGCGTTACATTACCGTTTGGCAGGGAAGGACCCTCCAGTAGGCTTACGGGCTCACTCTACTAGTGGTGTGGCTGCCTCCACTGCTCTACAGAGGGGCGTGCCTATTCGCAATATTTGCGAAGCAGCCACATGGGCCTATGTCCATACCTTTGTGAGACACTGTTCCTTGGACTCCATCCATGGGCAGGATTTGGCCTTTGGTAAGGCAGTCCTTTATTCAGCCATTTGATTGGGCATTGTAAAATGCTAAATTGTAAATTCTTTTCCCACCTCCATAAGTTGGTACTGCTTTGGGAGTCTGTCATAGATGTGTAATACGTCGGAGGACACGATCCCCTCGAAGAACAAGTTACTTATCATATCTGATGATCTTCTTTCAATGGGATGTTCCTCCGACGTATTCCACATCGCCCTCCTAGCCTGCCCCTCTACTGAATTTCCTATGCGATTGCAGCTTACGTTTCTGCAAGGCTATCTGCAGTCGTACTGGCAGGAGATTGGTGCCACACGTTCTGGGAAAAAAATACAACTGAGGCTACGGCGCCGTGCGTCCTATATATAACATCCGGTGACATCGCCCCTCCACGGGGGCCCTCGAGGGACAACGGATCGATGCAGAATGCCCTCTGCCGAAAATTTTCCGAAGCAGTACAGCTCTAGACATTACCTTTCATAGATGTGGAATACGTCGGAGGAACATCGCATCGAAAGAACGTTACCAGATATGCAAAGTAACTTGTTCTTCGAGGGGATTGTGTCCTCCCGACATATTCCACATCTTTGACAGTAATTACCACAGGTGTGCTGCTTCGGAAAACTTTTTCAGCGTAGGTGTCCTGCGTCGATGACGTCAATACGCTCCCTCGAGGACCTCCTTCGACGGTCGACGTCACAGGATGTTATATCTAGGACGCACGACGCCCATAGCCGCACTTCCGTTTTTTCTGCGAACGTGTTTGCTTCAGAATCTTGACGCGCTCGATTCTTCTACTTCGTTGTGAAAATTTGAGATCCTGTCTGTCTTTTTCTACCCCGAAGTCCTGCTTCAAAAAGTGTTGGGACTACGGTCCCAAAATGTCCATCACGGACCCGCACAACGTCTGCCTCTGGTGCCTCGGCGAAAGCCACGCCACCGACGACTGCCAGTACCAGACTTCGAAGGCCTTGCGGGAGCAGAAGAAAATGTTGATAGGTTGATATCTAAAACCCGTAAGCCGAAATCTGCTGGACGTTGGACCGACGGCTCGAGGGGCAACTCCGCGTCGGCGTAAGTCCAGGGGTTCTCGGACTCCATTGGAGTCCAGACTCCACATCAATCTGTTACAGCTGAGCGCTGTCAGGCTAGCTTTTCTGCCATTTGTGCGGGGGAAGAATGTCTTGATTATGACGGACAATACAGTGGCCATGCACTACCTCAACAGAAAGGGGGTCAGGGTATCTCCCATTGTGCAGGGAGGCAATGCAGCTCTGGTTCTGGGCCATCCAGCAGGATATTTCGATCTTGGCAGTTCATCTGGCCAGAGACGAAAACGCGGCGGCGGACGTTCTGAGCAGGCATAGTACGGTCTCTAACAAGTGAGAGCTGGCTCCGGAAGTTCTGTTGGAGATCTTCGCCCTTTGGGGAACCCCATATGCGGATCTCTTCGCCACCAGTGTCAACCAGAAGTGCGAAAGATTCTGCTCGCGGGAATTTCCTCCAAGAGGAGCCTTAGGGGACGCGTTCATAGTGGAGTGGTCCTTCCCACTGCTGTACGCGTTCCCTCCAGTCCAGTCATTCCGCAAGTCTGGTGGAGCTTACGGAGGTTCGGTTCCCGGATGATCCTCATTGCTCCGGCATGGACCAGGAGAGCGTGGTACCAGGACCTTCTAGACCTGTCCATCTGTCCTCCATGTCGTCTTCACTATCAAGACGATCCGCTCTGACGGGAGGGGGGGTCGAGTTCTCCATCCAGAGGTCAAGTCTCTCAGCCTTCATGCTTCTGAAAGGCTGAGGTATAAGGATTGGGACCTCCCTGAAGACGTGATGGAGGTATTGCTTTCGGCCAGAAGGTCTGCAACGAAATCCCTGTACCTTTGCCGTTGGCGGAAGTTCTGCGACTGGTGCAGGGTACAGAATGTGGATCCTTTTCAGTGTTCCATTCCTTTCAGTTTTGTCTTTTTTGCTTTCTCTAGCCCACAAGGGCCTGCAAGTAGGTACCATTAAGGGGTACCTGGCGGCGCTGTCCATGTTTAAGCGCTCGTCTGAGGAATGTTCTTATTTTAAGATCCCTTTTTGATTTCTCAGTTTCTAAAAGGGCTAACTGTGTTTCCTCCATCACCTTTCCAGGTGCTGTGATGTGATTTGAATTTGGTTCTGAAGTTCCTCATGGGAGCTCCGTTTGAGCCCTTGCATTCTTGCCACTGAGACTGTTGGCTTTTAAGACTGTATTTTTAGTTACGGTTACTTCCGCACGCAGAGGGAGTGAGTTGCAGGCACTTTCCTCCAAGCCACCTTTCACAGTGTTCCATAAGGACCGGGTTGTCCTTCGGGTTCTTCCTTCTTTTCTTCCGAAGGTTGTGTCAGAATTTCGTTTGACCCAGAAGGTAATTCTTCTGGCGTTTTATCCACCTCCGCATCCTGGTAAGGAAGAGGAGAGAGGCTCCATAGGTTGGATCCTAGGGGAGCTTTAAGTTTCTATCTGTGTGAACGATCAGCTCTTTGTTGGATACGATGGAAGGCGGTTAGTTTAGGTTAAGCTGTTTCCAAGCAGACCTTGTCTAGATGGATCATTTTGACGATCTCTGAATGTTACCATTTGGTGGGTAAGGACCCTCCTGTAGGCTTACGGGCTCACTCTACTAGGGGCGTAGCTGCCTCCACGGCTCTAGAGAGGGGCGTTCCTATTCGCAGTATTTGCAAAGCAGCCACGTGGGCTTCTGTCCATACGTTTGTGAGACACTATTCCCTGGATTCTATCCATGGGCATGATTTGGCCTTTGGTAAGGCAGTCCTATATTGAGCAATTTGATTGGGCATTCTAAATTGATGAAATTGTAAATTCTTCTCCCACCTCCATACGTTGGTTCTGCTTTGGGAGTCTGTCAAAGATGTGAAATACGTCGGAGGACACAATCCCCTCGAAGAACAAGTTACTTTCTTACCTGGTAATGTTCTTTCGATGGGATGTTCCTCCGACGTATTCCACATCGTACCTTCCCAGCTTGCCCCTCTACTGAATTTCTTATGCGATTGCAGCTTAAGTCTCCAAGGCTTTCTGCAGTCATACTGGCAGGTGGTTGGTGCCACACGTTCTGGGAAAAAACTACAACTGAGGCTACGGGCGTTGTGCTTCATAGATAGAACATCTGGTGACGTTGACCGTCAAACGAGGTCCTCGAGGGAGCGTATTGACGTCATCGACGCAGGACGCCTACACCGAAAAAGTTTTCTGAAGCAGCACAGCTTTGGTAATTACTGTCAAAGATGTGGAATACGTCGGAGGAACTTCCCATCGAAAGAACGTTACCAGGTAAGAAAGTAGCTTGTTCTTCTGTGCCAATTTCCATTAACCTCAGCGATCCCCAATCCCAGCTCTTTTGCTGAACTCAGGGCTTTTTAAATGTTATTCCTTAATTAGTAGGACCTTTTTTTTTCTCATGCCTGTGTTTTCCTGATTGATTTTCTATGTTCCTTACTGATTTATAGAGTCTAGTAAACGCTGTACGTATCTGCTTTTGCATTGTGACACACAGCACCTGTTGTGCAGTGCCACTGAGAAGTCCAAGAATCCCTTGGACTTCTCTGAATGTTTAACTACATTTTCTCGGGTAAAGTACTGTTCCCAAGAATAGTAAGATGACCAATGTCTTACATAACTTTACTTTGTAGATCCAGCACACACCACCTTATGTGGAGACCTGCGGGATTCCGTTAACCCATTCCTCATGTAACATTTTGTTAGACTAACACTTGAATGGCTGGTGGCAATAGTTTATTTTTTTTACTACCTAGTGACATGTATCTGCATGCTGATACCGCAGCTGCAGTGCTGCACTCAAGGGTGACCATTTTCGGAAAATGGCCTGTCATCTTTTTTAGCCGTTTGTTAGTTTCTTCTAGGCTTTTACTGTGTTTGCATCAGCTTTGAGCCTTTGAGTAGTTTGCCTTTGGCGGGATTCAGCCTTGAAGCCTGCCCAGGCTCCAGTGTGTCTGGAAAAGAAGGAAGTAAGGGAGGGTCCTGAAACTTCATTGTCCTTTGTCTCTAGGTATGCCTTAGTGAAACCAGTTCCTATTGGCTGGTTGTGTAAGTGATTTCAATCCGGCACTTCACCTAAGTCAATGCCTAGCGTGTAATGCACAACTGAAATCCTTATTTATTTTGTGTCTAAAAGTTATTTTATTCCGAACGATGTACCACTTATATCACGCCCCTTTCTTGGAACCCCATTGGTCACACTGAATCAGGATTCCGGCTGGTTTGCAAAGTTAAAATATTTATGTAGTTCACAATATAATCACACTATGTTTAATAGGTATACAATAATGACCAATGGGGTGAGGTAACACTAAGCAATCTCTTTAATCAGAAGGAGCAATAGTGATAGAAACTATTCAGCACAGAAATAATACTTTTGTGAGTGTTCAAATCAAGTAGCAATGTGATTACTATTTCCCCCTGCACACCCCCCAACAAGCAATGTAACGAGATAGGAGGAGAGAGAACAGATTTCAGGAATGCAGAATTAAACAAAATGTCAATCCCAATTTCCCCCCAGCAAACACAAGAGAGAAACCAAACTGATTGGCAAACTGTCAAAATGGTTTTAAAGTTATCTGAAAATGGATAGGGTAAAACACTTAATATGGTTTAAATGACTGAAATTGTTTAAATTCTAATGAGAGCCGTTTTGGATAGTTGCAGACAAAACTAGCAATGATTTGACAGTAATAAGCAATGTGAAAACTTAGAACTGAGGTCGGGTGCAGTCAAAAGCCGTTTGACACGTTCAAGGAATTTCCTAAAACAAAATTTGCTGCAAACTTTTCCGTGCGCGGTGATCGCGGGAGGACTATATGGATTTGCGGGTTTAGGTTCTATGGAAAGCTGTGGATGTTAGCTACAAGCAGAAGTTGACATTTTGTTTCTAGCATGAAATTTGAGAAAGTTAAGACGTTTTAATGGAGGTTGTTTTTTTCAGATAGGCGCAAGAATGAGAAAACAGGGATGCGCTTTCAAAAGACAAAAAGGATTTCTTTACTCTAGGGATGATTATGAAGAAGCAAATACCACATGGAAGCACAGCCACTGGACCAGGGCGCCACTGGATCTGGGCGACTGCCTGCCGAGGAACTTGCCTTCTTCAGATGAACTATATGAGCGCAAAGATATTTAACAATACTAGTACCGAAGGAGATAGTGTGGATAATATAGAGTTCAGGCAATTCAAAAATATTTCTAACAATGCAGTTCTGAATATAAGGGAGGATGGATTTAAGACCAGGATTACTATGGATAGTACATATGCTGGGGACACATTCCTATCCATAGATACTCACTATATGGGTTTCAAACGGAACCGTCAGGAATTCTGGTCAGGGATGGTTCTGGGACAGACTGCTGGGCACACCGTACTGGACTGGGTCTGCAATCAGCAAGGCGCTCTGGTCACTGCAAGACAGGACTGGACAGGATCGGGTCTGCAATGGTCTCTGGTCACAGCACAACTGGATTGGATCTTTTGGTTCTGGTAAGAATTCTTTTAACAGGAAAGCAGTTACAGCAAAGCCCGGCTGTTTCTTTTATTCCCCTTAGATTTTGTGGGACTCTTTCTGTTTCTGGAAACTCAAGGCCTAGTTGAAAATGGTTCAACTAAAGGAATGGGCCTTTCTGCTTGCCAAGTTTCTGGAGTCAGGAGCAAGGAATATGGATGGATCTGCTCAGGGTGCTTCGCCAGGATAGTTGATGAATCTGTGTGTTTCTAAGTCCTCAGCTTTCTCTATTTATGCATATTGTAAAGGGGTGTGTGTGCTGAACTATCCTAAGCGTGCCCCCTAAGCAGGCTATTGGCTAGAGTCTCTTCTCTCCCTTGATTGGAGAAGAAAACAGGGTATCACTATGATGATGTGGGTTTAGTTGGAGAATCCTCCTCTTGTCGCTTTGAACATAAACTCTACTTTTGGTACAATACATATTTACATGTGTGCAATCTTTATAACAACATATATAAATCACATATTTTGTGCAGCAGATGCCCCTTCAAACCTCTTCTCTGTAGGATTTTGTCAGCTTTTGACAGAATTCTGCCCTTATTGGCCAGAACACTATCTAGTTTATCCAAAAATGTGTACAAATGTGTGCATTGCATATGGGCATAAGAGTATGAAGTTTTGTGCTTTTGGATCAATACATTTGGTGTAAATTCGAACCTGTTTGTTTTTGTGAAAATCCTTTGTGTGAAGAGGTCGTCTACTTCGTCTTCGACCCCGCGTCCGGGCTTCAAGAAGTGCGGGGAGTGTGGGTCCAAGATGTCGGTGACGGACTCGCACGACGCCTGCCTCTGGTGCCTCGGGGAGGCCCACGACACGGATGACTATCGACTGCCAGTCGCTCACGTCCAAAGCCTTACGCGAACGTAAGAAGAAGTTGTCGGTAGGTCGGGTGTCCAAGCCCCGGAAGTCGAAGTCTGCGGGGCTTTCGACTGATGATTCGAGAGGTGACTCTCTGCGTCATCGTCGGAAGTCTCGTGGGTCTCCTTCTAGGAGTCGGTCTCGCCACTCCTCAGCCTCTTCGAGGCATTCTCGGAAGCGCCGACACCGGTCGTCTTCCAGGTCCTCTTCGGAGGACTCTGCCCGCCACGTCGCTTACCCCACCAGCCGTGCGACGCCAGAGGAATGGGCTTCCTTCGGGAAGAAAATGCTGGTGATTCTTGAGTCGCAGGGTACTAAGTTGTCCCCACCCCCGAGTGGGGTCGGTCGTGAGAGGTCGAGAGACACCGCTCGCAAGAGTGGTCGGCACGAGTCACGGGAGAGGTCCCGTTCGGACAAGGAGACTCGTTCTCGACGTTCCAGGTCCCGGTCCTCGACGCGTTCGAGACCGTGTGCACCCGTGAGGTCTTCGAGGAAGACATCGACGTCTGAGGCGTCGAGGGCGTCAACTGGCTTTCTCGAGGCTCCGGCTCCAAGGAAGTCGTCGAATTGTCGACGCTCAGGTCGTCGAAGGACACGCTCGGGGCTCCAGCTTCGAGGGCTGTGTCGACGCCGCCGATGCTGGCGGCGCTGCATCTGACGTCGACGCCGATCCTCTCGGCGCCGATGCCTGTTCTCTCGACGCCGGCGCCGATTCGCTCGACGCCTTTTGTGTCGGAGGTACCCCGTGGCACGGTGGAACCCCCTAGGAAGGCTCTGGTTAAGAGCAAGCACTCTCGGGGCCTTCTTTTCGCCACCTGGAATATATTTCGGAGGCGAATGAGGATTCTGATGGCCAGGTTCCTAGTCAGGTTTCAGATGAAATTGTCTCGGGCCATAGTTAGTTTGACGATTTGAGGCAGTCACTGCATGATGCCAGTGGACTGGACACCTCTCCAGAGGTGGAGTTTTGTAGGCCTGAGCCTGGCTCTCATGCCGATTCCTCGTACCGGCGCCTTATGGCTAGGGTTTCTGAGTACTTGGGATGGTCTGCTCCCCCCCGGGGAGTTTGTGCAGGATGATCTCACGGACATCCTTGATATTGGTCCCCCAACTGACCCGGTACTGCCGTTCCATATGGCTTTACAGAGAAGGGTGGCGGCGGCTTGGACTGCTCCGGAGAGTCTCCCGGCGGTGGACAGGTCCTTGTCGCGAAAATACCGTCCAGCCAGTAGCGACCCCTGCTACTTGACCAGGCACCCCACTCCGGAGAGTTTGGTGGTGCAGGCGGCCACGGCCCTGGCAAAGCAGGCGTCGTACCCTACCATCCCTCCTGATAGGGACGACAAACGTTTTGATGGCTGGGCGAAGAAAGTGTGTTCTTCTGGTGGTATGGCGCTTCAGGCGGCCAACTCCATTTGTGCCTTGTCTCGTTTCACACACACTCTGTGCAACTCTGTTGCGTTAGCGGCTGAACATATTCCCGAAGGGGACAAACGGGATGGTTTCCTTGCTATGGTCCAGGATGGTAAGGATCCCATGTGTGAGTCCGTTCAGTCGGGTTTGAGCTTAGCTGAATGCGTCAGTAGGTCCATGGCGGCGAGCACCGTGATACGCAGGTTTGCGTGGTTGCGGAAGTCGGGGTTTGCTCCTGATGTGCAGTCCCGGCTCCTCAACATGCCCTTTGACGGTGAACACCTTTTTGGCAGCAAGGCTGACGAGAGACTTGAGAGGTTGCAGACCTCAAAAGCTGCAGCAAAGTCGTTGGGCGCTGCAGTTCGCCAACCTCTGCCTTTTCGTCCTAGGGGACAGCAGTGGAGGGGTGGTTCCTTTCGCTATTACTCGTCCTTGAGTAAAGCGAGAGGAGCTGGCAGTCAAAGAGGCCAACGCAGGGGTACCAGAGGTGGACGACAGAGTACCCATGGTGCCAAGGCTGCTCGGGCAGTTGCCTCTTTGCCCTTAGGTAATGCCGCAGCCGCTCCCGCTCAGTCATGAGGCCATGTCCCATGGTTCGCCGGTTGGGGGAAGGCTGGCGCAGCATCTTGTAGAGTGGCAATCCATTACTTCAGATGTGTGGGTTCTGGAGATCATAACCCACGGCTACTGTCTTCCCTTTCGGCACAGGCCTCGCGACCATCCACCGGGGAACCTCTCTTTGCAGAGTCCGGATCCGCTCCTTGCGCAGGAAATTCAAGCCCTGCTGGAGAAAGGCGCCATAGAACTGGTGCCTGTAGCGGAGAGGAACAAGGGATGGTATTCCCCTTATTTTTTGATTTCGAAGAAAGACGGGGGATTGAGACCCATCATGAACTTGCGCGGTTTGAACAAACTCCTCAGGAAGGACAAGTTCAAGATGGTTACTCTCTCTCAAGTCCTCCAGGCCCTTCAGCTTCAGGACTGGTTGGTGTCACTCAACCTCAAGGATGCTTACTTCCATGTGCCGATCCATCCCAAGCACAAGAACTACCTGTGGTTCGCGGTTGGCGACTCGCACTTTCAGTTTCGGGTCCTGCCGTCCGGATTGACCTCCGCCCGAGGGTTTTCACCAAGCTCATGGTGGTGGTGGTGGCAGCGCATCTCAGGCAAGAGGGGATTCACGTCTACCCCTACCTGGACGATTGGCTGATCAGGGGGAGCTCTCCCGAGCAAGTCCTGGATCATCTGTCCGTCACCTGCCACTCCCTTCACAGGCTGGGCTTCTCCCTCAATTTAAAGAAGTCCCATTTGACGCCAACACAGCGGCTCCAGTACATCGGAGCAGTGCTCGACACTTCCCTGGGGCAGTGTTTTCCTCCCTAGGTGAGGGCTCTTCACATTCAGCAGATGGTGCACAAGTTTCAGCATGCCCAGACGCTCCCAGCGTTCGAGTTCTTGAGGTTGCTCGGCCTCATGGCATCCTGCATTCTTCTGGTGCCAGAGGCTCGCCTGCGGATGAGATCTTTGCAGTGGGCACTCAAGACGCAATGGTCGCAGTCCTCCGGCAGGATGTTGGACCCGGTTCAGGTACCGCCCTCGGTCGCCCGGGACCTTCTGTGGTGGGCCGTCTAAGGCAACTTGATGAAGGGGGCTCCATTTTGGCTTCCCTGGCCGGAGGGGACGATCGTGACGGATGCATCCCTCACGGGATGGGGAGCTCATGCCAACTGGCTGACAGTCAGCGGTCGTTGGTCTCCGTCGAAGTCCAGACCCCCATATCAATCTGTTGGAGCTGAGGGCCGTCAGGCTAGTCCTGAAGGCTTTTCTGCCGACTGTGCGAGGAAAGAGTGTCCTGATCCTGACGGACAACACAGTGGCCATGCACTACCTCAACAAAAAGGGGGGGGCAGGGTCACTTCCTCTGTGCAGGGAGGCGATGCAGCTCGAGTTATGGGCCATCCAGCAGGAAGTTTCGATCTCGGCAGTTCATCTGGCCGGAGACAAACGTGACGGCGGACGCTCTGAGCAGGCAGAGCACGATCTCTCACTAGTGGGAGTTGGCTCAGGAGATTCTCCTGGAGATCTTCACCCTTTGGGGGACCCCGCAAGTGGATCTCTTCGCCTCCAGTGTCAACCGGAAGTGCGAAAGGTTTTGCTTGCGGGAATTTCCTCCAAAAGGAGCCTTAGGAGACGCGTTCGTGGTGGAGTGGTCATTCCCGCTGCTGTATGCGTTTCCTCCAGTCCCCGTCATCCCGCAAGTGCTGCGGAGGTTAGGGAAGTTCGGTTCCCGGGTGATCCTCATTGCTCCGGCGTGGGCTCGGAGGACGTGGTACCCGGACCTTCTCGACTTGTCCATCTGCCCTCCACGTCGTCTTCCCTACCGAGACAATCTACTCTCACGGGAGGGGGGTCAGGTTCTCCATCCAGAGGTCAGATCCCTCAACCTTCACGCTTGGCTTCTGAAAGGTTGAGGTATAAGACGTGATGGAGGTGTTGCTTTCGGCCCGAAGGCCAGCAACAAAGTCTCTGTAACGTTGCCGTTGGCCTAAGTTCTGCGACTGGTGCAGAGTTCAGAATGTGGATCCTTTTGTATGTGACATCCCCGTGGTTCTGTCCTTTTTACTTTCTTTGGCCCATAGGGGCTTGCAAGTGGGTACCATTAAAGGTTACCTGGCGGCGCTGTCCATCTTTAAGCGCTCGTCTGAAGAGTGTTCTTTCTTTAAAATCCCTTTAATTTCACAGTTTCTGAAAGGGCTCACTAATGTGTTCCCTCCGTCACCTTTCCTGGTGCCCGGTTGGGATTTAAACCTTGTTCTTAAGTTTCTTATGGGTGCTCCGTTTGAGCCTTTACATTCTTGCCCTTTGAGGCTGTTAACTCTGAAAACTGTGTTTTTAGTTGCGGTTACTTCCGCTCGCAGAGTGAGTGAGTTACAGGCACTTTCAGTTAAGCCACCCTTCACTGTATTTCACAAGGACAGGGTTGTCCTTAGAGTTCGTCCTTCTTTTCTTCCGAAGGTAGTGTCGGAATTTCATTTGGCCCAGAAGGTTGTTCTTCCGGCATTCTATCCTCCTCCGCATCCTGGTAAGGAAGAGGAGAGGCTCCATAGGCTTGATCCTAGGAGAGCTTTAAGCTTTTATGTTTCACGCATGTCCCGGGTCAGAGTGGACGATCAACTCTTTATTGGTTACGCTGGAAAGCGTTTGGGTCAAGCTGTGACGAAACAGACTTTTTCTCGCTGGATTATTTTGGCCATCTCGGAGTGTTACCGCTTGGCGAGTAAGGACCCACCGGCTTGCGGGCCCATTCTATCAGGGGTATGGCTGCATCTACTGCCCTGCAGAGGGGTGTTCCTATTCGCAACGTCTGTGATGCAGCCACCTGGGCTTCAGTACATACATTTGTACGTCCCTATTCCCTCGATTCCATCCGAGGACAGGATCTGGCCTTTGGCAAGGCGGTCCTTTGCTCTATTTGTTTGGCTATTCTAAATTCTTTCCCTCCTCCTTGCTCTGGTACTGCTTTGGGAGTCTGTCATAGATATGGAATACGTCGGAGGACCCAATCCCCTCGAAGAACAAGTTACTTTCTTACCTGGTAACGTTCTTTCGATGGGATGGTCCGACGACATATTCCATATCGCTCCCACCCTGCCTTCCCCGCTGCAGAATTTCTTTTGCGATTGCAGTTTACGTTCCGCAAGGCTTTGTCTCTGACTGGCAGTTGACTAATGTCACACGTTCTGGGAGAAAAAACTACAACTGAGGCTACGGGCGTCGTGCGTCCTAATTATCACATCGGATGACGTCGGACGTCGGAGGAGGTCCTCCACGACGGCGCATCGACGTCATCGACGCAGGACGCAGACGCCGAAAAAAAAGTTTCCGAAGCAGCACAGCTGTGGTGATTACATGTCATAGATATGGAATACGTGGTCGGACCATCACATCGAAAGAATGATACCAGGTAAGAAAGTAACTTGTTCTTCAGTTGCAAATTTTTTTCTTGGTTTAAACTAAACTTGCAATTTCAAAACAAGCAACTACAACACTTATTCCAGCTTCTAAACCATGGGATTTAAATAGTTACAACCTAGGTTACTCTCAATAACAGGTCACTTAGTTTTCAGACATCAGATTTCAGTCGCACAAGTTCAATTTTTCTGATTACAAGCTAATGACAGCTGTAATTCTGGCGGCTGGGGTTACTGTGCCCAGATTTTGACAGATTTCACAGGCAGGCACATTTTTGCTGAGAATGTTTTGAGGACAGATTCCGCTTTTCTGGACATTTTCTGTTCATAATGATTTCTTGAATAAAGTGACTTTAACACACAGCACGAATATTGGATGTTTGGTTGTGTTTTGGACTGACATTCTGTATTTTCAGCAACCAAGAGAAGATTTAAAAACAAGATCCTGGATTTCTTTCAGTAAAGCACTGCTTTTAATATGTGCTCCATTTTTACTTGTTGTGAAGCCCAGTGACATGTTTCAGCAGTGATGTCTCCGTTCCACCACTGACAACATGCATGGTAGATTTGGCAGCCATCTTTTCATGTTGCAAAGCGTGATCTCCAAAGGTTTTGCGCACCCAGGGGTTTTGCGGCCCTTTTGATAATTCTGGCACTATACGCACACAGGGATGTCGCAGGGCAGAGCATAAGTGGGTTAATACATCCGACAGTTGGCTGTCCTAAAAGGACAACCACTCTGTTGTGATTGACAGCCTAGGGCTGTGAATGAATGGGAACCTGGAAAAAAAAGCTAGGTTTTTTGGAACTAAGAGCTGAGTCGACCACTGGAGGATATAATCCAAAGCAGAGGACAAGAGGAGGTGCCAGCATCACCCTCCTGGACCGCAAAGTGCCCGGTGAAGCCCTGCAGCTGTGCTGACCCCATTTTCGAGTCGACGGGGAAGACCCACAAAGGACGTCTTCCTCCCTTGGGCTGGTGGGACCAACTAGCCTCGAGACAAACTCTATTTTGGCGCAACCCCCGACTTCCTCCGACTTTCCAAGGCTGCAGAAGCCCAATACCCGGGGTACCTCGACCACTTGTAAGTGCATTGTCGTCCAAAGTCCGAATTCGGCCAGATCTTTGGACTACGGAAGACAATGCCCTCACAAGAAATCTGCGTCCGATTTCCCTCACCAGAGTCTGGGGCCGAGGGATCAAGGAAATCCTAACTGGGGCTTTTCATTCTTCATTGGCGCTGAGAAAAAGGTGCCAAAACCGCAAAGAGTCGCCAAACCGACGGAAATCCATTGCTGCCGATTCCCTCTCTCGAGTGCTGCCGCAGGAGACCACCAGACGTCCTCCCTTTCGTTACCATGATCAAGGACCAGGAACAAGGGTCTACTGTACTTCATCGTGAAGGCAACCAGCTGGACCACTTTCTTCATTTTCAAGGTACTGTGGGGCTTCGGGTATTTTATCCTTTTGCCATTTGGGGTGCTTCCTACCTTTTTGGCCATGCGATTTAACCCAACACCAAGTTGACCTCAACTTACCTGCATTGTCCTTGAAGCTTGTGCTTTCTAAAGGCGGCGACTCTTGAGTTGCTGTGATTTCTCTTTTGAACACTGACTATTTAAAACATTTTTCTAAGACGAGGAGCATCAGAACCTTGACTTTGTCCATTGACTTTGGCTGTCCTGGCTCTCATAAGGCATCCTTCTGAACTTATTGGCTTTGGCAGTGCTTGTTCGGTTACAGGTCTTAAATGTTGAACACTTTAATGCTGGGATTGACTGCCTGCATCCCTTTGGGAGAATCTAACTGTTCTTATAAACTATCAGTGTGTTCTGATCTAACCATAACCTTTCCTTCCTGAAAACTCAGTATTGCAAAGGTGATACTATTTAAATGTTATCCTGATCGCAAATGATGTCACCTTCAGGTGCTGGAACATGTGTAACATATGAATGAATTACTCACCTGCTTTATTGTTCACTTTTTGTATTGAACCGTAACTTGGAATTAATGTTAGTTAATTACTGCTTTATTATAGAATGCTTTAAATATCTTTGTATATAAATTATTCATTATAACTTTAAGTGTTTAATTGGATACCTGTATTTACTGGTTTCATTGCACAGCTCTACAGCACACATTACCCCTCTTAAGATCACCCTGGCTGCTCAGTCACACTACCAATTTGTGTAGTACAGGCTTATATTAAAAGGGGGTCTAATACCAAGGAGATAAGTCTTGTGTATTCCCACACCAATTGGACTGCACAAATTCCTACCTAACAAAGGCCTAAATAAATAACATTTTAAAACTTTCTGTCTAACTTGTATTAAGAGTGTTCTGGGTGCGCTTAACTAAACCTTTTACCACTTTCCCACTTTCTAAGCCTTTCTGCTCAGTGTCACTACCCAGTTAGGGTTTGGCTGGACGTTATTGTCTTTACCTGTTCACCAGAATAGTGTGGCCTCTCAGAATCTTTCCACAGGGATAATTCGAAAATCCATCTTGGATTCCTTGGAGCTTAGTTTCCTTTTGAACGGCTATGTATCACATTGACAGGTCAGTGTGGAAAGGCTTTGTGACACTGCTCTTGTAGTAGGTTTCCTGTGAATAACATTTGACATCCCTTCACTCTTTCTGGCGCATATCTTGCATACAGTAGAAAATGCTCAAATTGGGGGAATATATGAAGGAGAATTCAAAGATTGTGCACTCTTAGTGGAGAGTGATTTCTGTTTTTATGACTAATTACATCACACATAGCTTCACAATCTGTTGTGAGATCACTAAATATCCTCAAATATAAAAGATTTTTATAAACATGAATGCTACTCGATGGAGTGAATTAAGGTACTCGTGCCAAATGAAAATTAGGATACCAAATCAATGCTAAGGAAAGTAAAGGATTCATTATTCAACTACAAATGAACTATTTCAAATACCAATACAATGTGCTATACAGAAACAAGATAACGCACCTCAGTTTTTGTTGCCCTGAAATGGGTGGTTCGTGTGAATATTTAATTGGTTATTGTAACCTCAACTTCCTATCAAATCTCAATTCTTCATGGTCCCTCTTGGGAGATGATTTGAGTGAAGTGCTCCTAAACTAGTTTAGACATTTTTTGTATACTTCATAGTGCTCTGATAGTTTAAAGGCAGACTGTTTTATTGGTTCTTTATTTTGTAGCCTTGTGACCAGCCTCCTTACCCTCATCACCAGGGTCCACTCCATGGCCCCCCTTGGAACAACAGCCATGAAGGGATGTGGAATGAAGAGAGAGATGGAAACTGGAACAACCAGCGTGAGGCACCCTGGGGTAACCAGCCAGATCCCAACTGGAACAACCAATTTGATACACCATGGAACAATCAGCATGAACAGTCACCATGGGGTGGTGGACAGAGAGAGCCCCCGTTCCGCATGCAGAGGCCTCCTCATTTTCGTGGGCCATTTCCTCCTCATCAGCAACACCCACAGTTCAACCAGCCTCCACATCCTCACAATTTCAACCGCTTTCCCCCTCGCTTCATGCAGGATGAGTTCCAACCCCGCCACCCCTTCGAAAGGCCACCATTTCCCCACCGCTTTGATTTTCCACAGGGAGAGTTCCAAGGGGGTAAGTGGAGATTTTCTCAATATACTGCTAATTTGTCTTCTGTTGCATTATGGGCCGAGATGGTGGTAGTAGAGGCACTGGGATCCAAATATGAAAACTGCTTGAAACAAGACTTAAGTTTTTAAGGGTTTTCAGTGCCAAAAAATGCTTTGTCCCTTTCTGTGTTGTAGAATCTTTAGAGGCTCAAAACAGGCTTATATTACCACATTGACTCTGGATAGGGTATTTGAGCTTTCAATGTCTCTATTGTGCTATTTCGATTGCACTGTGAATTGACCTATAGTAAATTTAAAAACTGTCCTACTTTACATCATCTAACTATGCCAGTAGCACTGTGGTGCTGAAAGCTTGACCTATGCACTAGGTTCATTCTGAAATGTAATCAGTCCATATCATAATTACCCTAGTAATAAGAATACTGAATAAAAATACAGGACCGTTTTAAAAGAAGTGTTCCTTCCCCGGTATGTATTACATTCAGAGAACAATAATCACAGGGATAACATTTACAGAGAAGCAAATTTCATACATCAAAGAGTTCCAATAAAATTGCCTACAGCCCACGTTTGCAGAGACCCAGTTTCCCTGAGTCTGGTTTTGGTGCTGCAGGCAATATCCTTCTGTTCAACCGGTCATCTCCCCCAACCATTCTCTTTTTTTGGGGCACACCCCTGCAACCCACTACCTGTTGCAACCCCACCCTGCTGTTGTATGGGGACATCCCCACACCCTGATAAATTTGATTCCCTGATCACACTCCTGTACGCTCGGCCACCCCCATCAAAAACCCCACTCACATACCATCCCACCCCTTACCGCTTTGTACTCAACAAACTTCTTCCTGTCTCTCACCTTTGTTTGTAAAGATTTCTATTTTAGCCACTTTACCTACATAGTTTCCATGAATCCCCAATCTGTTTGCTTTGTTTTGTAACCTGTCCTAACTTTATTTTGTTTTTAAATGTTTTTATTGGTATATTAATTTCTTTACACATTACAGAAGGTCACGGTGCTGGCAATCAGATGGTACATTACACTGTTAGCATGCGCATTTCGACAAGCAAGAACCAAGTACGTGCTAGTGCAGTTAGTCCTGACAACAACATAGTGCTACCAGCATCGTGTGATGTTGATCAAACTGTTCAACGGGTTCATAACACTTAAACATCTTACCATCTCCTATCCCCCATCAGACTCTCACTGCATGGGTATAGTGCAAGTCTTCTATGGTGTGGGCCCCTTGCTTTTGTTTAGTCGATAGTATTCCATTCTGTGTCAATGTGTGTGCACGACTTGCATAAATGCGGAGGCTTTCCATTTGATACATTTTGTGTGCTTTGATCAGCTATTCGTGGCCGGTCGGGAAGCGGTTCCTCTTCGAATGGAGGGTGATGCATACTCTAGCCGCTAATAGTAAAGTTCCCTTCATGTGTCAGAGCAGTGTGTGTTTGCCATCGTGTTCATCATTGCTAAACAATTCAAGTAAGGGCAATAGGGCTCTGTTGACGTTATCTGTCCCTTAACCAGGACATTTCCTCTTTTCAGTAGTTGCGTACTAGCGAGCAGTCCCACCATATATGCCAGTATGTGCTGGTGTCCCGCAATTTTGCCAGCACAGAGGGCTGACATTGGGGTACATCATTGAGTCTCGAGTCTCTTGGGGTTGGAGGGGGTTCAAGTGCCATCTGAACAGAATCCTGGTTTTATGCATTTTATATTGCATCGCAATGGTGGAGGACTGCCTTATAAATGGACTTGCAAGTGTCGGTGTCTTCTGACAGCTGCAAGTCCATGGACCATCTGTTTTGGGTGCTCGGTAAGAGGATGTGGCCCATAGTTAGGAGGGCCTTGTCCAAAGCAGAAATGTGTCCCTTCGAATCAGAGAATGAGTTAATGACATGCTCAAATGTGGATAACGGGCAGGAGAGTTTATGCACCCAGCAGCGGTCTGTAAGGGCTCCCTTCAATTGGAGAAATGTCAAAGGGGAGATATCAGTTATTCCCACAGCATTTTCCAGTTTGAATTTGGGCAGAAAATGCCCATCTTTCCATAGGTGGCCCGCTCTGGTTAGTGCTGCCTCATAGTGGGATTTGGTTAGGGCTGCCTCATAGTGGGATTTGAACCTCTAGGAATTAACATTGATCGGGCGCGAAGGGGCCCAGGTGCAGCTGATGGGGGACTGCCACAATGTGATACCCTTCAAGTAGGTAGAGGTTTTCCGTATGTGCCAAAGGACCGAGCAGTGGTTGATCAGGGTGGGTGCCTTGATTCTGCTTGATTTATCAGCAGCTTTTGATGCCATCGACCACCATGCCCTGATCTCCCGGCTTTCCACCGACGGTCTTTCTGGCGAAGTACTGGCTTGGTTTTCCTCCTTTTTGTCTGGATGCACTCAGTCTGTTTCCCTTCCTCCTTTCTGCTCTCAGGCCATCTCTGCTTTCTGGTTGTCCTCAGGGCTCCTTGCTGTCCGCCACTTTATTTAATCTCTATATTCGACCCCTTCTGGCTATAATTCATGCTTTTGGCCTGCTTTATTACTCTTATGCCGATGATACCCAAATCATTGTGTGGCCGGATCTCACTAATTCTGAATCGGCAGGCCAGTTGAAAAACTGCTTTCTAGCTATTGGTGAATGGATGGCGAGAAACTGGCTTAAGCTTAATGGTGGAAAAACAGAGGTGTTGGTGGTGAGTTCCTCATCTGCCTCTCTGTTTTGATCCCCAGAGTTTTGGCAAGAGTCTTGCCCTTTTCCCCTCAGCCTGTCTCATCGTTAAAAGACCTTGGTGTTAAAATCTCGGTTTCTCTGTCCATGGCCGACCAGTTCTTGCTTTCAGGTCAAAAAGCGCACTTTAAATTACGGACTCTCTGCAAAGTTCTACCATGTATCCCGGCCAGGTTCCACACCCCTGTTTCCTCGTTAGTCATTAGCAACATCGACTATTGTAATGCCCTCTACCTGGCCCTCCCCAAACATCTTCTGCGGCGCCTTCAGCTGCTACAAAATGCAGCTGCCAGGGCTGTTCTTCGTCCTCCTTGGGGTGTGCACATGACACTGCTGCTACGGAAACTCCACTGGCTTTCTGTCAAGCAAGGTATTAGGTTTAAAGCACTGTGTGTCCTGCACAAGGCCATTTATGGACTTGCCGCTGAATTTCTTCAGAACAAATTTGTTCTGTATATTCCTTCTAGGCCTCTCCGTTGTATGGATTTTACAACCCCTGAGGTTCAGGCTTGCTTGTGCGGGTGGGCGTGCTTTCTCAGCGATTGCGGCAAAAGTCTGGAACCAGCTTCCCCTCCCTCTGCGCAGCACGGAGCCTCAAATCTCGATTTGTTGTGCACTAAAGACCTTTCTGTGGATTGGTTCGACCTCTTCTCGTTAGCGCCAAGATGCCCTCAGGCTTATGTTCAGCTCTACAAATTTCATTAAGATAAGAGCAGTGGGGGGTTTTGGATTGAGTGGTAGTCTCCTGTACAGGACCCAGAGCCATTCCACTAGAGTGACTGGTATGAATAGGGTGTTTTCTAGCAGAGTTGGGCTGCCCAGTAGTACTCTAAAAATCTTGTGAAACCCAGGCCTCCCTTATCCCTGGGCAAGGTCAATGTGGTATATGCTATTCTCTGTCGAGTAAGGCGAGAGTTCATTTGACCTCCTCGTGAAACAGTCGGTAAGAAACGAGAATAATAGTCTAGAAAGTACATTAATTTCTCCAGCATGGGATCTCTCATGGATTCACATGCTTAGAATATTCCCCGTCGTCAGGCTGGGAACCCTCGGTATCTTTATTAAAGCGGTTTCCATTGGAAAAAACTCGACACTTTTGTGTCCTATTGACGTCCTTTTGGGACGCTTACGCATGGCCCAATAGGACGTACAGTATAAATAGCCCCACCCCCGCGGCTCCCTTCAGATTTCATCCGTCTCCAAAGTAGTCTGGATCACCTTGTGTTTGTACACTTTGTTAGGTTGTACTTTCGGGGAAAGCGCTGTTCCGCCTGTGTGCCACGTGTGGAATGAAGAAAGTTTGAGGGGGACGGGCACATGGATTGCCTTTATTGTCTCTACCCTCATCACTCTGCGGACACCTGTGATATCTGCAAGGGTTTCTCACAAAAAACGTTGAGATACCGTAATCTGCATCTAATATCGTGGCTTAACGAAGGGGCCTACCCTCCATCTGAGGTAGGATTGGTGCGCAGTCTGGCATTGAACAGACCGAAGTGCCCTGTAGTCCCTCGCCGGTCAGTGTCTGCTGAGCCTCGGGCAAAGAAGCCTCAGCCTACGGAGAAGAGTCGTTCCTCGTCAGGGAAAACGAAGGACGATCCTTCATCGTCAAAACATGGTCGTTTGGATCAAGGCCGTAAGAGAGAAATCTTTGTCTTCATCTACTGCACAAAAGGATGGAAAGGAGCCTTCAAGGCACTCCTCAGGAGACCCTCATAGGTCTTCCTCGAGTAGGGAAATCTTCTAAACACCGGCCTAGAGACTTAAAGGCAGGATCGCCTAAAAAGTCTGCTCCACAACTGCCAGTGCCGTCAACAGGAGTCCGGTCGTCGACTGCTCCAAAATAGTTCGCACAGTCAATCCCTGCGGTAGTGTCGTCGACACCAGTGGCGGCGATCGATAAGGGAGAAGTAGAAACTCTGAGGTTTTCATTGTCGATGGTGGGCCTGCCAGAGACTTGGCAAACGACAGTGTATGACGCAGTTCTGCCGGATACTCTATTAGAGCAGGAGTCGGCGCTATCGGTGTCGTCGATGGAGGGGGAGCGGGAATCAGTGGTTCATCCATCAGATCTCGGCTTACAGGGCGTTGGCCCGTCGACGATGTCAGGGATCCAAGATGTTCCTCCTACGTCTTCTCTACTAAATCCGCAGTCGATGTTATCATTGCAAGTTTTATCTATGCTGCAGTCCCTCTTAAGCCAGTTGGATACAAGACTGTCTCCTATGGGTGCGCCTCCGGTGACACCCCTCGTCGATGCGGCAGGCCCCGCTCCACGTTCAATGTCAACGGCTGAGTTGACGCTCTCCCATCCGGTCAATGAAGAACCTCCCCGTTTACATCCAGAAGAGGGTGAGCTACAGGACCCTGAGTCGGATCAAGGCCCCAGGGACTCAATCTCGGACATTTCATAATCGCCGTCGAGAGACACTACGTGGGAATCGGATGGAGACGCGGAAGCTCCTAGAAGCCCGGCACAACGTTTACTCCAGATGACATCGGAGCCTTTCATGCGATGATGGCGAAAGCCTGTGTTGAATTTGGTCTGCCCCCAGAGGAAGAAAAGAAGGAATGCTTCTTATTTGACCATATGGGGAAGAGAAGGAAGTCAATCTTCTCGGTCCTGATTCTGGACCACGTTTGGCAGCAAGGATTGCGTACCATGCGCCATCCATTTTCAGAGCCTGCAATCAATGGCAGGTTAGAAAAAAAGTTTAAGGCTCCAGACTCTACACCGAAGTGTTTGACCGCACAGCCCTCTCCTGAATCAGTGGTGTCAGCGGCGGCTAGCAGAAAGGCTACCTCCGGACAGTGAAGCTAGAAGACAGGATGGTAAGAAAGTCTTAAAAGATGGAGCGACAACGGTCAAGGCAGCTAATTCGTTAGCTATTCTGGCACGATACGACCGTGAAATGTTGCATTGCCTGGCCCCCATCTTAGAGCACTTGCCCGAAGAACACCGAAAGACAGCTATGCTACTGGTGCGTGAAGGTGAGAAGGCATCAAATCTCAGCATCAACATCGCTGTGGATTTGGCAGAGTCAGGATTCAAGCAAATAAATAATAGTGTGGTACTAAGAAGGCAGGCCTGGTTAAAATGTACAGACTTTAGGCCGGAATTCCATTATAAAGTGCTAGACATGCCCTGTGAAGGTGAGCAGTTACTTGGGGAGAAGATGGACAAAGCCCTCAAGGGCATGAAGGAGGATTCAGATACGGCAAGGTCACTGGGGGCATTACAAAGTGGACGAGCATTTCAGCCTTTTCGCCTCTTCCGCGGAGCTTGAGAATTCTCGATTTGTCAGATCCAGAGACCGGAATTTCAATAGATTGGCATACTACTCCCAGGAATACAGGCGAACTGTCCAGGCGACACAGAGAAGCTGTGATTTCCAGACTTCTAGAAGGAGAGGACAGTCTTCGTCTACGAAGAGTAAGCAATCAAAATCTCAGCAATGACAATCTTCAAGACGTCCTGGGAGGAGGTGTGTCCCATTGCGTCAACGAATGGGAAAGGATTACATCAGATCGTTGGGTGTTGGACACAGTGAAACTAGGCCACTCTTTGCAATTCAAGATCACGCCATCGCCCATTCCTCCCGTGTATTCGGTGCAACCCCATCTTCACATCTTAAAGCAGGAGGTAGTGCTTATGGTGCAAAAAGGGGCTATAGAATTGGTTCCGGTGGCAGAGAGAGGCCTGGGGGTCTACTCACGTTACTTCGTGGTAAGAAAAACCAACGCCAAGTCGCGACCCATTCTGGACCTTCGAGCTTGCAACAAGACTCTACAACGCCTGAAGTTCAAGATGCTTACGCTTCAGGAGGTCACCCGATCGATACAACCGGGGGATTTTCTGGCGTCGTTGGACTTACAAGACGCATATTTCCACATACCCATGCGTCGGCAGCACAGAAAATTCCTGAGGTTTGTGGTGGGCCAGAGTCATTACCAATTCAAAGTGCTCCCATTCGGTCTAAAATCGTCTCCCAGGACGTTTACGAAATGTTTGGCCCCGGTGGCGGCATGGCTACGACAAGAAGTTCATCACGTCTACCCTTACCTGGACGACTGGCTAATAAGGGGCTCGTCGCCGGCGGCAGCAGTGCAGGCAAGCCTCGACGTTACCATGCAGCTGAAACAGCGGTTGGGCTTCGCAGTCAATTTCGAGAAATCCTTTCCCTCTCCCTCCAGGAGCAAGGTGTTTTTGGGCACGGAATTCCAAACCTAGTCAGGACTGGTAAAACCTTCTATAGAGAGAGTTCAGAAACTCGAGCAGAAAGCGGAGGAGTGGAGAGCTGGAACCAGAATGTCAGTCAGAGGCTACATGCCGCTTCTAGGAGCCATGGCTTCATGTATCCTGTTAGTGAAGAACTGTCTCTTCATGAAGCCAATACAAGAATTTCTGGCGGACCGATGGTCTCAAAGTCGCGGATTGTGGTCCAACAAAGTGATGATCAACAGCGACCTACTGAAAGATCTTCAGTGGTGGCAACTCTCAGACAATCTGACAAAGGGGATGCCTCTGTTAGAGCCAGAATTTCAATCCACAATTGTGACGGATGCCTCCCAAACAGGATGTGGAGCTCATCTGGGGTCTTTACAAGTTCAAGGATCCCCAGGTGAAGCGAACTTTCACATCAATGTACTGGAACTAAGAGCTGTTCGTTGGGCTCTGAGATCGTTTTTGCTGCGCATACGGGGATCGGTTGTGAGAGTGTTAACGGATAACACGACCACGATGTTCTACCCCAGGAAACAAGGGGGCACTCATTCCAGAGTGCTTTCGAGCGAGGCTCAGGAGCTATGGCATTGGGCCCTCGAACAAGACATCTGCATCGTGGCGTTTCACCTGCCAGGGGTGAAGAATGTACCGGTGGACTCTCTCAGCAGAGAGATGAGCCAACTCTACGAGTAGCAGCTGAATGATCAGCAAGTGTTGATAATCTTCAGAAAATGGGGTCGTCCTTCGCTGGATCTCTTCGCAACCCAGGAGAACAAAAAGTGCAAGCAGTTCGCCATCAGACGGCTGCAGCCCAATTCTCTGGGTATGCGTTCTCCTTCCCGTGGACGGGCAAGTTCGCATATGCGTTCCCTCCATTTCTGCTCATTCGATGGACCCTCCAGTGGATTCAGAAATATCCATGCCGTGTGATTCTGATTGCCCCTCACAGGGCCAGGCAGCTGTGGTTTTCGGACCTGCTCCATCTATCAGTGTTAGAACCGATGAGATTACAAGTGACGCCGGATCTTCTCTTCCAAGACAAGGGAGCAATTTGGCATCACGACCCGGGCTCCCTCAGCCCGACGGCTTGGCTCCTGACTTCTCCAAGTTTGGTTCGCTGAACATTTCTAGAGATTGTCGCCGCATTTTAGAGGCGGCACGAGCTCCGTCCATGAATGTGTCATATGCATGCAAGTGGAAAAGATTGTGTGTGGTGTAAGGATCAGCCTGGGATGGACCCTCTAAACATTTCATCAGAGCAAGTTTTGCCTTATTTACTACACTTGGCGAGAAGAGGTTTGTCTTTCTCCTCCATAAAAGTTCACCTGGTGGCCATTTCTAGGTTTACTCTGAAGAGGCACTCAACTCCGTTGTTCAGTGATCGACTAATCAAACATTTTCTGAGAGGTTTATTTCGGACTTTTCCTCTGGCCAAGAAGTTCCCTCCTGGTTGGAGTCTCAATCTGGTGCTATCAGGGCTAATGGAGGCTCCATTCGAGCCTGTCGTCATCACCCCTGAAATTTCTGTTGTGGAAAATGGCCTTCTTGGTGGCCATTACTTCAGCAAGAAGAATGTCGGAGCTGCAAGCGCTGGTGATTGATCCCCGAAACTTAAGTTTCTACAAGGGCAAGGTGGTGTTAGCCACTAACCCTCATTTTATTCCGAAGGTACCAACTACATTCCATAAGCACTCTTCTATTGTGCAACCAGCATTCTTCGCGGTGGCTACTTCTTTGTCAGAGAAGGCTCTCCATACGTTGGACGTCAAAAGAGCATTGAAGTTTTATCTGAGTCGTACTCAAGATTCCAGGCGTACGAGACAACTGTTTTTGGCTTACGGACCCTCAGTAAAGGGAAGACCAATCTCCAAACAAGGACTATCCCGCTGGGTTTCGCCTGCTATTGCCTTCTGTCACTCTAAAGCAGGGAAGCCTCTGGAGAGGCGTCCGAAGGCTCATTCGACAAGATCCACCGCGTCATCAGCGGCATTGTGGTCGGGAATTCCGCTGGTGGATGTCTGTCAGGCGGCCTCCTGGTCGGTGCTGCATACATTCATACATTTACTCGGCATTACTGCCTAGCGCAACAGCATGGAGCAGATGTGCAGATGGGACGGGCAGTCCTGCAACACCTGTTTCAGTAAGGTAAGCCCCCACAAAGTGGGGTGCCAGTTTTAATGTACCATGCTTGTTAATGCTTTTTCTTGTGGTTTTCTGTTTGCATTCCTATGGTATTGGTTTGCATTACACGCCTCCAAATAGAAGGATACTGCATTGTAATCTATTCTAAGCATGTGAATCCATGAAAGATCCAATGCTGGAGAAGGGAGTAGCTTCATACCTGTAACTCCATTTCTCCAGCATTAGTATCTTTCATGGATTCACATGCGCCCGCCAGCCTCCCCTGAATGTAAACATGATATTGCCTCTACTTTGGGGGTTAAAATCTGAAGGGAGCTGTGGGGGCGGGGCTATTTATACCGTACGTCCTATTGGGCCATGCGTAAGCATCCCAAAAGGATGTCAATAGGACACAAGTGTCGAGTTTTTTCCAGTGGAAAACGCTTTAATAAAGATACCGCGGGTTCCCAGCCTGACGGGAAATATTCTAAGCATGTGAATCCATGAAAGATACCAACGATGGAGAAATGGAGTTCCAGGTAAGAAACTACTCTTTTATCGTCGTGAGGCATGCCGCCCAGGAGAGCGTCGACTTTGACCATTTCTGGAGATCCTGTTTGATTTTGTCCCTTAGGAGCTGGGGGGGGATGTAATTGGCCATGAACATGTTGGTGTATTTAGAGGTGAGAAAAATCCTTAGGTATTTTATAGTGGTAGTCAGCCCGTAGGCCAAGAGTGGCTAGGGCTTTCCATTGTATGGTCATTCTGGCCGGATATCGGTAGCGCCAGCAACTTTGTAAGGTTGATTCTAAACCCTGACAAGGTGCCGTATTTCAGGAGGTTCTCTAGGAAAGCTACAAATGAAGAACTTGGATGTGTAATGTGTGCCAATATATCATCAGCATACAGATCTAGACTTTCCATGGCCCCCAATCTCATTCCGTGTATCTGTCAGTTCCCACCTGTGGATGCCGCTGCGGGTTCTAGCGTTAGGGCAGAGATCAGTGGCAATGACTGGCAGCCGTGACGGGTTCAGGCAAAACTCCAGGGACGCCACCACAACCATTCTTTTTTTTAAATTGTTTATTTATATGACCTTAGCCTGAGTATTCCGATACTGAGCCAAGTCTCCAGCAAGTCATCTGGGGCAGAGACGGGCTCATCGTAGGACTTTCTTCCATGAACTGCACTAGACTGTCGAAGGCTTTTTCAGCATCGACTGACAACAAGATGGGATCCACGGCCTTGTCCGAAATTCCTGCTAATATGTTCAGGGTTTTGCATATATTGTCCACTCCTTGCCTGTCGCGGATAAAGCCCACCTGGTTGTTGTGGATAAGTTGAGGGAGGACAGAGTTCAGTCTTTCTGCCAGGACGCTAGCACGTACATCTTGGCGTCCACATTTATTAATTAGATGTGCCTATTTGAGCCACAGTTTATCATCCTTGGGGAGAACTATGATTTGGGCTTGTGTGAAGATTCTGGAACCCTCACACCGCCTAGCATGTTGTGGAAGAGTTTTGCCATGAAAGCGACCAGCAAGCGACCATAATGTTTATAGAAGGCCAGGGTATAGCCATCTTGTCCAGAGTCCAGCCAGCCTTCAACTTGGAGATTGCCTTGAGTTTCATTGACGCAAATAGGTGCTTCAAGGGGAGCACTATCTTCCAAGCTAAGTGTTGGGAGCACCAGTCTCTCAAGATAATCTCTGGTTTCAGTTACCGACTCCATACCATTTGCTGTCTATAGCTGGGCATATAACTTCCAAAGTGTTGTGCGATGGTTTCAGGTTGGCTATGCATAACACCTCCATCATCCCTTATTTTAGGTACTGCGTGTTCCACTGTTTGGCCCCTGAGACGCGCTGCCCGGATGGTACGGGCCTTGTACCCCTTTTCATAATATTTTTGCTTTACATAATGTGTTAGGCAAAGTTTGTATGCAGTTCCCTCTGGGAACACTACACACAACTAGGACTACAAGTGTAAACAAACCAACCTTTGGTGTAAGTCCGTACTACACAGTTTTGGTAGCGTGTTGAGCAACCAGGCTCATCTCAAGAGGGGAATGTGAGCAGCAATGATGTTACGCAGAGGATTGCAATCACAGGTGTTCAAATAAACTTACACTCAAGGATTCTTTGATAAATACCTATTTATTTATCTGTCAGTTATAAAGCATTCGTTAAAAGGAGGCAATTATATGATAACACACAAATATACTTCAATACTTTTCAAGAGGAGTAAACGGCAAAGGTTATCAGAACATAAAAGACTACAATTATTCTTAGACCGTGTAAATACGTTGAGTTCACCAGAAGAGTCAATTTAATAGGCTAGGCCAAGTCAATGGGCTAAAGTCTTGGATAGGTTAAATTGGTTCTGGCAATTAAACAGAAAAGTCTCTGCACAAGTTCTTGGGAGTAGTTTGTAAAAAGAAGAATCCTATGTTGGGTCACAAGCTGATTAGACCTGTGAGTTGCAAAAGTTTCAAGCACTTTCACTGTCATAGGTAAGTTCTCTGTCTTGTTTTACAGTACCTTACAATGAAGAAAACGATGCAGCTGATGACTTCTGTTCCTAGCAGTTCCTGCAGATCTTGCTGTGCCTAGGCCTCAGTCGCGGGGACAAGAGGGAGGACGTCAGGGGACTCCTGCACTTCACTGGGGCAGTCAAAAAGCTTGCAACTGGCAAACTTCAATTTCAGTGGCTGTTTCGCGTTTCAGCTACCGCACTGGTAACAACGTTGGTCCTGGCTGTCAATGTGGACTGTCCTTGCTTCTGAGGTCCCACACTCCGCTGAGGGGGGTCGGGAGGTATCAGGCTTGGTCGGTCCAACGTCGTGGGACTCCGAAGGCTCTTCCAAACGCTTTTGTCCAGCTTCCAAGTAACTCAGACTATCTGGTGGCCCTATCCCTGGCTCTACGGTTTCCTGCAGCACTCTGAGGAAATGCAACCAGCTCTGAGATAGGTGTCCATGTGGCTTACTTGGGAGTTGATTGGTCCTACCAACTCAAAGGAGTCGTCCTTTGCAGGGCTTCTCTGTTGATGCGAATTTGGCGATTCGGACCTGCAGCAGGGCTTCAACGGGCAAACCACTGGTCCAGGAGTTGCAGAGATTCTCCTTTTATTCAGTTCTCTCCCATTCATTCCAGCCTAGCTGCTACTCACCCAGCAGGGTGGCTGTGCTTTACAGAGAGTCAGCCAGCCAATCACGCCAGAGTGCATTTGGGTCTCCTAGGAGACTAAGCACAGGGAGTTTCTGGCACCTCCCTCACTTCCTGCCCACCCCAGACACTCTGGAGCCAGAGGCGGGTTTCACTCCTGAAGCCCGCCAAAGACCAATGATCAAAGTGACCAAACCTGGTGCGCAAAGGGAAACTCTAGAAGGACCTTTCCACAAAGACATGGCAAAAAAAGAAGACCGGGAACCATTTTAGCAACGATGGCTGGGTGCCATCTTGAAAAACATGACTCCCGCGATTTAACATTACCGGAGTGGTCCCCTCGCACCTGTGGGTTTGGATATCACGTATGTGCGTGGGTGGTTCCAGGGTCTTTTTCTGATAGGGGGGATTCCTCCTGCCAAGAATATATTAATTATTGTCACTGCCTGACTGCGGTGTCGCTAGAGTGGAACCAGTGCCCTTGAGGTTATGTTGGGTCTCCCGGGGCCACCGCCTCTCGAGGGCCCCTGCTCACTAGTCTGGCCCATCGCCTGCTCTCCGATATGACTGGACATAGAGGGCCGGGGTCTGCCAAGGTGGAGGGTGACCACCCCCCTCACTGTGGCCACTGATGTGTAAATTGCCTCTTGCTGTTTGCAAAATCTACTTTGGGCAGTTGAGTCCACTTGCCTGCCATCCCCCAGGAGTGGGAGAGGGCTCCACACCCTACTGCTGAGTGCTGGGCTCACGCTTTGGGCCAATCGGGGGAGAAAGATGGGGTGGGGAGGCAGTGAGCCCTTTGTTGGGCACTGCGCGGGCCCACTGGCTCACAACCTCATGCCCTGACGTATCTGGGGCCACCTCTGCCTCCTATTATGGCTGCCTGATGCTCCTGGGCCACAGTGTGTCCAGTTTGGGCAGGGCGTGTGGGTCCAGGATCAATGTGCCCCAGGCTGAGGTGCGTGTATACTCACTTTTTTTATTTTTATTGTTTGAATGACTTTATTTCACTGCCCGGCTCCCGTCTAGCACCGCTCATCATTTTCACGGGGCTGCATGTCTGCCATGGCCACAACCTCCGGTCCTCGCAGGGCAGTGGGGAGTTCACTACGATGATACGTGGAGTCTCCGGAGCTTGCCACACACCATGCACATTGTTAGGAAAGAATTGGTGTAACACTGTGTGAGACTACACTACACAACACTTATCTGCTTGGTATTTGGTAACCCAGCTTTTGGTGTAGGTCTGTACTACACAAATTGGTAGCGACTGAGCAGCCAGGCCTATCTCAAGAGGGGTAAATGTGAGCTGTAGAGCTGTAGCAATGGAATTCGTAAATGCAAGTAACCAAATAACACATACTCAAGGTTTCAGTTATAAATAGTTCTTTAACATCAAGTTTTAAATAAGCGTTCTTTAACAAGGTAATTGTTGTACCAATGTAAATACACTTTAAAATCACTTTTCAGAAGCAGACTAAGTTAGTGCATAATCTTTGGATATGCTTCTTACACATTTCCTACACCCTCAGCTGACTTCATTCACAAGGACAGTAATTGCATTTATATATCACACTAGTTATAATTTGCAGATTCTGATGTAGAAAGGAAAGCTTTAAGGAAGGAAAAGGTTAAACAGGTTCTCGGTACATTTGGGAACACTTATATCTTCCAATGAAATCTAGACATGCTTGCCCCAGCAGTAAGTCTAAGCCAAGTTACCACCTATGAGGGACAAACAATATTAAAGTCAATGGGCTAGAAGAGTCTACAGGGGGCCAGGACAGGCAAAGTCAATTGGAGCACAGTCTATGGAGGTGAAACACTTCTTAGAATAAAGGTCTTGCACAAAGTTAGAGAGTTTGTAGACCAATCATTTGTAGGGTCACAAGCTGTTAAGCCTCTGAAAAAGGAGAGTTGGAATCAACTCTAAAGGTAGGTGGTCAGTCATATTTTAGAATGCAATATTTTAGAAAGTCAAAAAGTCGAAAAATTATTTTAGAAAACAATAATGTCGATAACCAATAATGTCGATTTTTTTTTTCCCCTACATTTTGTAGAATTTTTCGAAAAAAAAATATATATATATTTAAAATGTGTTGAGTATGAGGGGTGAGAGGGTGGGGGGGTGTTAGGTGACAGGGGTTGGGGGGGACCCCCCTAGTAAATGATACTCTTCTTGTTTATTTATTGATACTGCTAATTGACATTTTTTTTCGACATTTTTTTTCTAAAAATTGACTTTTAATTATGTATAGGTTTTCGACATTGTTTTCTACATTTTTGTTTCTAAATTAACAAATGGCTCAAATCTGTTTCGACGCACAGAGTAAAACCCAAGAAAGAACAGAAAATGGCAAAAAAACGACCGGGCCATTTTGACGAAATTGTCACCCCTGGGTGCTATACTGCAGTTGACCGTTCAGCCTGCGGTAGGAAAGCACAATGGTAGGAACCTTTGAACCTCTGCCAACAGCCATTTAAAGTAGTGAGGGTAACATCAAAAATGTTACATTAGAGAGCAGGATAAGGGGCTACTAGGTAACCTGATAGCCCCCCACATAAGATGGTGTGTGCGCTGGACCTTCAAAGGGAAAAGGGTAAGTAAAGTCAATTTCACTTTACTATTCTTGTGAACAGTAGTTCACACTAGAAAAGGTATTTAAAACTTATGAGAAATCTAAAAGCATTTCTCTGTGACACTGCACTGAAGGTGCTGTGTGTCACCATACAAAAGGTAGATGCGTATGGAGTTGCTCAGACTCCACAAACAGGGTAAATACACAATCCACATCAGGTCAAACACATGAGAGAGTGAGAAAAGGGGTCTCACTCACTCCGGGGTAAAAATTAAAAAGCCCTAAAGTGTAGCAAAAGAGTTGGGGATCTATAAGGTTGAAGGGAATGAGCACAGAAATGAGAATTCTCCCTAACACCCGTCAAGGCCTAGCAAGCCGCATCATGCCATTGCTGATATCTTTGGGTCAGCCGATCCAATTGCAATGAGTTTTGGATTTCAGCCTTCACCATGTTTGTCGGCATTGCTTAAGAGAAAGGATGTTTTACATCGGCCATCCACTGCTCGGCGAGGGAGACGGTGGATTAGGCGTTCATTCTGTCTGCGACCCCTGTCCTGACATTTTATGGGGAAGTAAAGCCTTTTGTTATGGGGAAACTGATCACTCCTTCAGACTTTCAGTACTGTGAAATTGTTTTCCTTTTGAGTATTAGACTTTTGTAACTTTTTAATATTGCACACTGCATCTTTCAATGCAGTGCAATGGGGATACATTTGTGTCACCCTAGCCTTTTATACTTTTGGTTACTTTTATGTATGCCTAAAGACAAGCTGGTGGCAGTAATTATATTTTTACCAGTTTACTATTGTGCACATTCCTGTTCACTGCGTATGGCTACAAAAAGTGGCTAGTGCCCTAAAATGGCTACGCCGCGAGTTTGTGGCTTGTTCTTTGGCTATATTGTTTGGCCTTCTTCCTGTCTTGTGAGGTCAGGAAATCCCATATAAGTCATGCAGTTGCCCGGTAAACTTGCCCCTTTTGCAGACTAATGATGCCTGTGTGTGGCGCCAAGGAAGTGGAGTGGGACCAGACAGTCCCACCCACATGTGTGGTGCCAGAGTCTGGGCGTGCGGCCTAGGTGAACCCAATAGTTGACTCAGATTGGACACCTACTGGCTGTTTGAATGGTGCGCAGATCCTTACCATTGGTGGGCTTGAACTTTTTCCAGGTTGTATTTTGGATAAGAGACTGCTGCAGCCATATTTTCTGATCGGTGTTCGTGCCAAGAATCCATCGTAGAAGAACATCTGACTGAAGATCTGAAGAGGCTCAGCATCCCTTATATGATATGATATTTGTAACGCGCCTATACACAAGTGTTTCAAGGCGCGACGAGGGAGGGGGTGGGGGGAACAGGGAAGACGGACAACGATCCTACTAGCTCAGGTGTCATTCAGATTGCGCACGTGCAAGGGTAGAGGCGAAGGGAAAAGTGCAAGGGGGAAAGGGAGAGGGGAAAGTGCAGTACGGGGTTATTAGAATACAAGATAAATAACAAGGGCCAGCTGGTGGCAAGTGCTGGGAAGGGGAGCTGTAGGGATACAGACACAGTCCCGCAGTGCAGGGAGAGTGGCTGGGCCAAGGACCGAGATCGGTGGGTGGCCCAGAAGCAGATTCAGTGCAGTTTCAGTAATATTTAGCAGGGGAGAGGGGGAGAGAAAGCAGAGGCAAAGAGGAAGGTTTTGAGGTGCTTCCGGAACCGGAGATGGTTCTCCTCAAGTTTCAGGGAGGCAGGAAGGCTGTTCCAGAGGGAGGCCCCTGCAGCGGAGAGAGATCTGCCCCCAACTCGTCGTTTGGAGAAGCGGCTGACCCTGAGGGAGTTGGAGGCGGATGAGCGAAGAGCTCGAGAAGGAAGGTATTTAGGAAGAGAGAGCTGAAGGTATTTTGGCCCAAGGCCCCAGAAGGCCTTGTGGACAATGCAGAGGGTTTTGAACTTAATCCTTGCAGTCACTGGGAGCCAGCGTAGTGATTTCAGTCCTGGAGAGATACGGTCCTTGGGCCTGAGGCCAAGGACAAGTCTCGCAGTCCTGTTTTGGATGAGTTGCAAAGGGCGGAGAGTAGAGGCAGACAGATTTAGATAGAGGCTGTTACAGTAGTCCAGCTTCGAGAGAACCAGGGCTCTAGAGACAGTGAGCATCTGGGGGAAGGAGAGGAAAGGAAGGAACCTTCCTGCTTCTGAACTCGGAAAGCCCCATAAGACTACCGATCTGCAAAGGCCTTGTGCGGTGCTTCAACCCCTGGACTGGTGGGACCAACCACTCTCGATGTGTTTTTGAGGAAGTGTCCCTGGACTACTTGATGGACCGTCCAGCTCTCCAGTAGGCTACCTCTCTAACAATTGCTGTTCCTCGTTTGCAGCCGTAACATTGGTGGTTGTCAACTTGTGGTATAAGTGACCGTGCTACCGAATGTAAACCTCCCAGCCTCAGTTTCCTGACCTAGAAGGACTTCTACAACCGTGACTCGAAGGACGCCTGCCGTTGTCTTTGAGTTGGCTGTTTCTGGAACTCGCGTTCTCCGTACTTTGCAGTGTCCTGAAGATTGTCACGATCAATGCCCCTGACCCCCTCAGGTATAACAGCTCCCTGGCAGCAGTGGTGCTAAAACCCTTAACACCGGCCCCAACGGCCTTAAAACTCCATCAGAAACCTACATGGAGTCAGTCTGTTACCTTTGTCGCCATGCTCATTATCGGGGAATAAAGCAGTACCAGTTTTGGACATTAATCCAACATGTAGGCCTATTACACAGCTCAGTTCTTTAGAACCAAGCCTTGCGGTCTAGTGTTTTGGGTGTGGCTTGGCCTGGAACTACTTGACATGGAACTACTTTACCTAGGCTATTTAAACCACACCCAAACAGCAGAACACACTTTGCGTTATTCTGCACTACTGCAGCGTAACGCTCACCGTGTCCAGCTCCTGCTCATCTGCTTCTCTGGTGGCCCGATCCTGAAGCCCTAGATCCGGATTCCATTAATACCTTGAAGAACAAGAACAGCATTAGAGAGCAAGAACACTTACCTGTGAAGTAACCAGCCTTGAATCCATCCTGCGCTTCGCTTACCTCGCCCATCTCCGGAGTTCGCCGCAACCTGCAAAGGTAAAGAAACAAGGACAGCATTAATAACAATTCTTACCTGGGCAAGCAGCGAGTTCTGGCAGCACCCTGCGCTTCTCTTAACTCGCCCATCTCTGGGTTTCAGTGCAACCTGCAAGGGAGAAAGAACAAGGTCAGCCTTAAAAACACATACATAGGCAAGCATCGCTTCGATCGCTCATCACTCCAGAACATCATCGCAACCTGTACAAAGAAGAGAAGAGAACACAGGTTAGCAATTAACACCAATAAACAGCGCACTGCTCCGCATCGATAACTCACCGTGGTCTTCGCCATCGGAAGGAGGAAAAGAAAGAGACAGAATAAAAACGGAAAAGACATTCAAACTCACCTGGAAGACAGCAAGCGGAGTCGGTGTCACAGCTGGTCTGGACCCGACATAAGGGCACACGGACCAGTGAAGCAACTAGGTCCATGGAACTCCCACACCAATCACGCGCCCCTGCACAGAGACGCAGGACGGAGAGTTCAACGCACAAAAACCTAAGGCGCTACCCAACGTCTGGCACATAACCAAGCAGAGAGGGGTCCGGGATAGCACTTAGACCGCAATTCAGTATCGTGTGGCGCCCCCGTGGATAACAGGTGAGCGTAACAAGATGGTTGTATGGGTGCATTTTGCTTTTCTCCATCACCAACGGTAGCACTCTGCTCCTGGACCTGACCAGAACAATTCTTGCAGCTGCAGCTCCTGGCCACCTCTCACCAGAACTAACAGCGGAAATCCACCCTCCAGCAACCCCCAGTAGACTCATCCAACCATCTGGGAAAATTGGAGTCATTGGGGTAAGTCAACACAAAGCATGCATCTCCCCCTGTCCTAGGATAGCATCGAGCGTCTGTTTGTATCCTGCCATTCCACTTGTGACATGGTTCCATCTTACTGCATTACTCTACTTACTTCCTTTGTTGATTTAGGTCATTGAGTGATATATGGCATTTATAATGCGCCCATAAACAAGTGTTTCAAGGCCCGACGAGGCAAGGGAGGGTGAACAAAGGGAGGACGGACAACGATCCTACGAGGCCAGGTGTCATTCAGATCGCGCAAGTGCAAGGGATGGGGGAAGAGGAAAGTGCGGGGGAAAGGAGGAGGGACAGTGCAGTACAAGTGCATAGGATAATACCATAAATAACGACCGGCAGGTGGCAAGTGCAAGGTGTGCAGACAACCATTGTGAAGTGCTGGTAGTGGGACTGTAGGGATACAGAAACAGTCCCCAAATGTGGCGGTTGCCAGGCAGGCAGTGCAGGTGGGAGTGACTGGAGGGTGAGGGTGGCCAGGTAATCGGTACAGATTCAGTTTCAGCCAGGAGGTCAGCAGGGGAGAGGCAGAGAAAAGGCAGAAGCAAAGAGAAAGGTTTTGAGGTGCTTCTGGAACCAGAGATGTTTCTCAAGTTTACGGGAGGCAGGGAGGCTGTTACAGAGGGAGGCCCCAGCCGAAGAAAGAGATCTACCACCAACTCTATGCTTGGAGAAGCGACTGACCCTAAGGGAGTTGGAGGCGGATGAGCGAAGAGCTCAAGAGGGAAGATATTTAGAAAGAGAAAGTTGACGGTATTGGGGCCCCAGAAGGCGTTGTGGACAATGCAGAGGGCTTTGAACTTGATCCTTGCTGCCACTGGGAGCCACTGCAGAGGTATTAGTTCAGGATGACGGCTCTACAGAAGGTAATCCCACTGCTTCAACAGGGGGATTACATGGTCACATTGGATATGAAGGATGCATACTTTCATATTTCAATGTTGCCAACGCACTGAAAGCACCTCGGGTTCAAGGTTGAGAACACTCACTTATCAGTTCAAGATACTCCCCTTTGGCATTGCCTCAGCTCCAGGGGTATTTACAAAGGTACTAGCAGTGACGGTAGATCACCTGCTGTGCAGGCAATCCAATCCAGTGTATGCTTCTCCAGCATGGGGTCTGGCATGGATTCACATGCTCATGAATATTCCCCGTCGTCAGGCTGGGAATCCTCGGTAAAGAAAAAATCAGTATCAGTTTCGTTTCTGATCTGTCTTTCGTAGTAGTAACCAATCACTGATCTCTGCGTCATACTGACCACAGCCAATGACTGCCCTCTACCTAAGCCCCGCCTCTGGCAGCCATCTTCAGATTTTTACCGCACGTTCAAGTGTTGGGATCCTCGTGCTATTGCTCTTGAGCGTTAGTGCTATTTTTTCACGTTTTTTCTCAAAAAACTTCTATTTTTCGGTCAAAAGAGCCTCAAGCTCCACCGTTTCTTCATCCGATCAACAGGGACCCGTGTCGGATTCGTCTACGCCCCTCAAGGGTGAAGATTTTGTCGAGCCACGCTTTTGGAGGACTCCAGAAGTTTCTCAGGCCCATCTCGGACATGGCCCAGGAGAAGGGAAGCTTGACGCCCGGAAAGCTGTTCAGGGTCTGCCCTGGATGCCAGCTTCAGAATGTCTTTAAGGAGGACGAACACTCCCTTTGTCTTTACTGCCTACATGAGGACAAGACGCACGTGGAGAAGGACTGTGCGTTTTGCGGCAATATGTCGGAGCGGACCATGAAGGACCGGTCTTCTAAGACCTTTGAGGACGCCCCGGCGACGGGGGTCCAACACAAGGCCAAGCACCGCGAGTCCGCTGGCACCGGGAGCGCCGAACGGTCGGGCTCTAAGGGCGCCAGGCAGGGCGCATCCTCCCCGGCGCCATCAACCACGAGCCAACGCTCTGGTTCGGGTAAGAGGAAGGCCTGGAGAGACCCCGGTCGAGCTCGAAGGCCCCATCGGAGGGGGAGCGAGGCAGTGACCCTCCCCCCAAGGAGAAGGCGGTGAGCGCACCTAAGGTGGTGAAAGCCTTAATCCATCCGGCCAAGGCCTCTATCGAGACAGTCGCGGCGGCCCTGGCTCAGCCTGTGGAGGCTACACCAGTGGTGGCGACCTCGGGGTTCAGTCTCCCTGCCACCGCGGAGGGAGTCCTCTTTTATGTCCATCGACAGGACCCCCGTGAAACCTCCGATGGAGAAGAAAAAGGGGGGCAGGAGGTCGTCGTGGATTCGGCCTCAACCTCTGAGGAAGAGCTGATCGAAGTCTTAAGCCACGGCGTTGGCGTGGAAGAAGACCAGCCCGTCGGGAGGGACCCCGACATAGGAGACGACGATGACGTCGAGGGTGCCGACGGGGCCCCTGACCGCCCGTCGGACTCCCCTCAACCAGTGCCACAAGACAACTCGGCGGCCATTTTGTTGGCTATACAGTCCTTATGCTTGGAGATAAGGACGAGACTGACGTTACCACCAGCGGAGGAACCGCTCCCGACGGGGGACCCGGAGCCCTCCCCCTAAGAGAAGGATTCATCCTCCGCCTCCTTTTCAGCCATCGCGCCCTGTTCAGCCCTCCTCCCGTCCACGACTCGTGGGGATGATACGGGGACTGACACGGCCGCGACGGGTACGGACGACGAGGTTTACGACGAGGATCTGCCGTCGTCACCTCCCACCCGGGCTTCCCCGCCCGACGAGATTGGATCGTTTCACTCCATGATCGCCAGGGAATCCAAGCTTTTCCAGCTCTACCCGGAAGAGAAGAAGGAAGGTTTCCTTTATCAACGGCGCAAGGTCAAGAGGAAGACGGTCCTTTCTGTACCTCTACTGGACGATATTTGGGATGAGGGCCTCGCCCTCCTCAAGAACTCATCCACGATGCCGGCTAGAAGGGATCGGTACGAGAAGTAGTACCGGGTCCCGGACGCGGCCCCCTTGTGCCTTCGGGCACAGTCGACCCCGGACTCGGTCGTCTCCGCGGCGGCCAGGAAGAAAGCGGGGGGAGGGCGCGCCCTCTACGTCGACCTCCCGCCGGACGGCGAGGAAAAGAAATTAGATACGATGGGACGCAGAGTCATCTCGTCTGCAGCGACGACGATTAAGGCGGCCAACGCCTTGGCTATCGTAGCCCGCTACGACAGGGAGTTGTGGTACAAACTGGCCCCCCTGCTGGACTTCCTACCGGACGACAAGAGGGCCGAAGCCCTAGAGATCTTGCAGGAAGGAGAGGTGGCGTCGGACCACGCCATTACGATTGCGACAGACATCGCTGACACTGGATTTCGCCAGTTGGGCAACGGCGTGTGCCTTAGGCGGCGTGGATGGCTCAAGGCTACTGACTTCCGTAAGGACGTGCAGACCAGAGTCTTGGACATGCCGGTCGACGGAAACAACCTGTTTGGGAAAACAGTGGACGATTCCCTTCAAGCCATCAAGGCAGACACGGAGTCGGCCTGGGCTCTTGGGGTTCTCCAGCAACGGCGGCCGCCCTTTCGGAGCGGCGGAGGCAGACAGGGTGCCTCCAAAGGTTCCGGCTGCGGATTTTCCACCGACCGTCAAGCGTCCCGTTCGTCGTCGCAGGAAGCTTACAGGGGACGAGGCAAGCCGGGCAGACCCCGCCGTCGTCGCCAAGGGGGACAAGGCGGCAAAGCCTCATCGAAGCAGGACTGAACCGGCCGTGGGGTCGGGCCCCCACCGAAGCACCCCGGTGGTAGGCCGGCTGGAGAGCTTAGTCAGCGTGTGGGAGTCCATCTCTACCGACCGTTGGGTGCTGGACGCCCTAGCTCAGGGTCACGCGCTCGAGTTTCTAAAGAGGTGCCCGCGCGTCCCCCCTGTGGCCAGGAAAGAACATCACGTCCCTCAACTTCTCTTGGAGGTAAAGGCGATGCTCAAGAAGGGCGCCATCGAGCTCGTCCCAAAGAGGCTTCGGGACTCCGGAGTTTACTCAAGATACTTCCTCGTGAAGAAGAAGACGGGAGGATGGCGTCCCATCCTGGACCTACGACGACTGTACAAATTCATCAAGGCACAGACGTTCCGGATGGTCACCCTCCAACACGTCCTGGGTCAGCTGGAGGAGGGCGATTTCCTGTCGTCGTTGGATTTGGAGGATGCCTACTTCCATATTCCCATCCTAAAGGGACACCGAAAGTTTCTCAGGTTCGTGGTCCAAGGGCGTCACTACCAGTTCAGAGCCCTTCCCTTCGGACTGAGGTCGGCACCCAGGGTGTTCACCAAGTGCCTTGCACCGGTGGCGGCGCAGCTGCGCCGAGAGGGGATCCACGTCTACCCCTACCTGGACGACTGGCTCATGCGAGCGAAGTCGAAGGAGCTCGCCTTGGAGCACATGGCAAGGACCGTCCAACTTCTCACGGACCTGGGATTCTCCATAAACTACGCCAAGCCCCACCTGGTGCCTGCGCAAGACGCACTGTTTCTGGGAGCGAAGCTCGACACAGTGTCGCTCCTGGCCTCTCCGTCGGAGGAAAGGACGAGGGTCATCTTGGGCAAGGTGCAGCAGATGCTGGTTGCGGACGCGGCCAGAGTGAGGTCCATCAAGTCCCTCCTCGGAATGATGTCTTCTTGCATTTACCTCATCCGCCTGTGCAGGTTCTGGATGCGCCCGTTGCAGGAGTTCCTGGACGTGCGCTGGATCCAGACGACTGGCAGCTTCGAGGAGAGGATCACACTCGACGAGAGTTTCCGACGAGCGATCCGGTGGTGGGGCATTCGCGCGCATCTGACGGCGGGCATGGACTTCCAGACCCCCAGCCACCAGGAGACAGTGACCACGGATGCCTCCCTGGAAGGGTGGGGAGCGCACACCGAAAATCTGCATGCGAGAGGCCTTTGGCTCCCGACGGAGAAGTCCCTCCATATCAACGTCCTGATGCTCTGTGCAGTGTTTTGGGCCCTCAGGTCCTTTCTTCCGTCCCTCAAGGGCAAGGTGGTGAGGATCTTCACCAACAACAACACCACCACCATGTTATACATCAGGAAACAGGGCGGAACCAGGTCCCCAGCCCTGTCCATGGAGGCGCAGGATCTGTGGCATTGGGCCGTCGCCCAAGGGATGTTTCTGGTGCCGTTCCATCTGGCAGGGATGAAAAACACCATCGCCGACTCACTCAGCAGGGAGCTGCGCTCGTGCCACGAGTGGGAACTACGACAGGATCTAGTGGACCGCCTCTTCCGACGGTGGGGCACACCCCAGATCGATCTGTTCGCGACGGCGACGAACTCCAAGTGCCGGAGGTTCGCCAGCAGGTTTCCCCAGCCGAGGAGCATGGGCGATGCTTTCTCGTTCCCCTGGGAGGGCCTGTTTCTATACGCGTTCCCTCCATTGCCATTGCTGATCCGGCTCATCAACCAGCTCAAGAGGTCACGGTGCAGGATGATCCTCGTCGCACCTGCGTGGCCGAGGCAGATATGGTTCCCGGACCTTCTGGACTTGTCAGCGTCCCCGTCAATCAAGCTGCCAGTGGACGCGGATCTTCTCTCCAGGGAAGGAGGCGCCATCCTCCATCACGACCCGAAGTCGCTGAGCTTGCAGGCCTGGCTCCTGCAGCGCTAGAGTTTGGAGGATACGACATACCGGCCGACTGCAGAGAGGTTCTTGCAAAGGCCAGGGTGTCCTCAACTCTTAAATGCTACGGACACAAATGGAAGAGGTTCTCTGTCTGGTGCCACGCACAGAAGATTAACCCTCTAGGGATTACGGCTCCCCAAGTACTGCCGTACCTACTGACGCTGGCCAAAGCTGGACTGGCGCACGCGTCCAAGATTCATCTTGCTGCGATCTCCCGATACACCAGAACCACGGGGCGGACGTCTTTGTGGTCTCATCGTTTGGTGAAAGAGTTCATGAAGGGACTGTTCAGATCATTCCCGTCGGTGAAGGCTCCGGCCCCGGCGTGGGAGCTCAACGTGGTTCTGACCAAGCTCATGGGACCTCCGTTAGAGCCTCTGCACACGGCTCCGTTGAAGTTCTTGTCGTGGAAAACAGCGTTTCTTGTGGCCATCACCTCCGCACGACGGGTGGGAGAGATCCAGGCCCTTTCCTGCAAGGCCCCGTACTTGACTTTTCACGACACAAGGGTAGTGCTCAGGACGCACCCCTCCTTCATGCCCAAGGTGCTGTCGGACTTCCACCTCAACGAACCCTTGGTGTTGCCTGTTTTCTTCCCGTCGCCTTCGTCAGCGGCTGAAAGGACTTTGCACTCGCTGGATGTGGCTAGAGCGCTGAAGTTCTACGTGGACCGCACTAAGTGTTTTCGGAAGACGTCACAACTCTCTGTGAACTTTGGACCTGTCAATCAGGGGAAGGCTCTCTCGAAGGCTTCCATTTCCAGATGGCTCTCCGGCTGTATCATGTACTGTCATCGGTTGGCAAACCGACCGCTGCCTGGCCGTCCGAGAGCCCATTCCACCAGAGCGATCGCAGCTACCACGGCGTTCCTATCTGGTGTGCCCTTGCTGGACATCTGCAGGGCTGCTACGTGGAGGTCGACGCACACCTTCACAAAATTCTACTGCGTTGATCGGGATTCCAGGGAGGAGTCCAGGGTCGGCCAAGCAGTGCTGCGCAACCTGTTCGCCTAAGGTGAGCCTGGTGAGGAGGTAAGAATTGCTTAATGTTGAGTTTGATGTAATGCTTAATGTTGAGCCCTTGCCACCTCCCGTGGTTGTGCATGTGTGTACTGCTATGTATTCTTTTATTCATGAGCATGTGAATCCATGCCAGACCCCATGCTGGAGGAGGAACAAGTTACTTACCTGTAACTGTTGTTCTCCAGCATGGGTCTGGCATGGATTCACATGCGAACCCTCCCGCCTACCCCTCTGCGGCTCTTCACTTGGTCATACTGCCACTTCACGTGCTACCAAATCTGAAGATGGCTGCCAGAGGCGGGGCTTAGGTAGAGGGCAGTCATTGGCTGTGGTCAGTATGACGCAGAGATCAGTGATTGGTTACTACTATGAAAGACAGATCAGAAACAAAACTGATACTGATTTTTTCTTTACCGAGGATTCCCAGCCTGACTGGGAATATTCATGAGCATGTGAATCCATGCCAGACCCATGCTGGAGAACAACAGTTACAGGTAAGTAACTTGTTCCTTATCTCGATGACTGGCTCATAACTGGACACCAACACCAAATGTGTCTGGGAAGCACTCAAAAGACTGTAGTTTTTTATTTTTTTTATTTTATTTGTTTACAGTTACATAGTAACTTTTACAAAAGAAGAAATGGTTTGTTTTCTTTTGTTTTGTCTCTTAAAAAAAGACATCACATAAATATCATAAACTACATACATATTTCCTCCATACATAAGTTATCATTTACACAACGTTTTCAATTCATTTTCACATTAATAACAGAACATCCATATATAGTTTTACAAAATAAAATAATTTGAAGAAGCTTATATAAATAAAATATAAATCATCCTCACGTATACAAAATACTCAGGGTTTTCGTGAGGCGACTTAAAACCCAGCCAGCTGTTTCTTCTTTTATGTTAAACTAGAGACAGCAATGAAGTTTTAAAAACCTAACAACCGCAATCTGTAGCTTAACACGTTTGCCATGCACCATGTCTAGCCACAGCCGGTCCAAATCCACACGCTCAGTGTTTGGAACATATTTGCTAAAATGACTGATGCGTTCACTTCTCACGCCATCACACTCCGTCAGTAAATGCTGCAAAGTCTCTTGATTCTCCCTTTGCTTCCAGAATTTACAGAAGGAGGATCCCGTGCTCTGACCACTTCTAATGTCAAGTATTTGTCCCGTGCCCAACACATTAAAACGGAAGCGCATATACTCCTGTCTCCACTTTTATCAGGAAATTTAGTTAGATAAGGTTCCAATTCCCCCATCGTTTTGCAATCTGAGGCCATGTTGTTATATAATTTAGACAATTTGACCTCTTTAACTGTTAAGTTCCAGTCAGCATGAAGCAGTAATTTTTTTACTTTCATGGGGTTTCCAATAAGCATATCTCTAGAAACCCCCAAATTGTCAAGAACCTCATTTGCTTCTTCCAACATTTCCCTGAGGTATTTAGAAGTAGTAACACTGCTCCTGATACCCCTGCCCATGATGTCGTATAGGGTGGTGTCTTTACTGGTTAACAGTTTCCTAAATAGAGCCATTCTGCGCCATTCGATGACACTTCTAATAGATTGTAGCCCAAGCTCATATCTTAATACCACCAAAGGTACACACTTAGGGAGGCACTTTGCCATAGATTTTAAAATTTTGGATTCATACACAGCCACCTCCTTTCTGCACCATAAAGGAGCCAGTTCCAGACCATAACAAAATTGGGGCACAAGTCTGTTTTTATAAAGACGGATACATGGTGTTAGGGAGAATTTACCACACTTCAAGTCAACTTTACATAATTGAGCTTTCATAGGAGCAATTTTAGCTTCCAATAGGGCCCGGAAATGTTCCTTTTTCTTATTTCCGAACACTGGGTATCCCAAGTATCTTATTGCAGACTTTATTGGTAATTTCTCATGATTAAGGTACATTTCTTTTATTTTTTGATTTTTTTTTTTGTGCGTCAAGCACGGTATCACAGTTTTGGAATAGTTTATTCTAAGTGCATTGGTGGAGATATAATCTTTAAACCATTTAGCAGTCGTTGTAGGCCTATGGGGGTTTAATCATATAGAGTTACGTCATCTGCATAGGCCGTCCACAGTATCTTAATGCCCTCCACTTTCGGTGAGTTTACAACTAAATTACCAAAACAATCTCCAAGGTCAGAGAAATATAGATTAAATAATGTCGGGGCATATATGCAACCTTGTCGCAGACCATTGGTTACATTGATCTCATGTGACAGATTGCCCTCCATGTTCATTCGAACCTTTAATCTGGAATTTTGGTGCATATTGTATACTATTGATAGAAGCACTGGAGGCATCCCAAGGTTGGCTAATTTACTCCACAAGATTGTTCTGTCGACTAAATCAAAAGCAGATGTGAGATCAATTGATGCTAAGTATATTGGAAGATTTCCGGGGGCCCAGGCTGCATTTTGCATAATGTTAATTAACAAACCACCAGCATCAGTGCCCACATTTTTTCTAAAACCAAACTGCAAAGAAGATAGTATTTTGGATTGGTCCATCCAGCTCCGAATATGCTCTAAAACCAGGCAGGCAAATATTTTAGAATCTACATCCAACAAGGCTATGGGTCTATAGCTGGTAGGTAGGGCCCTGTCCCCTTTCTTATATATTGGTATGATATAGGACATTTTCCAACTATTTGGGAGATGATGAATCTTAATAATGTCTTTGTACAAGAGGAATAGAATTTTAGCCCATAAATTTGGATTCTCCTTCATAATCCTGTTGCAGAGCAAATTCGGACCAGGTGCCCTGGAGGGTGAACTCTTCATAATGATGTCTTTGATTTCTTTTACACCAAATGTGATATTCCATGTGGCATTTTCCACATCATACGGCACTACCCACGCCATGGTGGGCGGACAGTAAAGACTCGAAAAATGCCCTTCCCATTTCTTTGAGTTTATACAGGAGGTTTGAGATTTTGTTTGTTCATGCCCACCGTGGTTAACCAACGACCAAAATCTACGAGTGTTTACATTGCCCAATGAACTTAACATTGATTCCGCATCTCCCTGGTAAAGTCTAGCACGTAGAAATCTTAACTTATTTTTCCATTTATTTTTTAATACATTAAATTCCTGTGCTTCCATAACTGTACACGGGAAAGGATGTTGTTTGCGAAACACACGAAGTTCGCGGTTTCTCACCTTCTTTAGTGTGTTCATTTCTATAGAATAAGAGTGTTTGTGTTGCTTGTAACTTTTAACCTTTTCCTTAATCCCAGCCTTTCCTCGGATAATCGATTCAACATAATTCTCGAAAAAATCGTGAGAATACATCTTTTTTTTCCTGTTATATATGTTATTTTGAAAGTCAGCCTGAAATAATAATTGACTTTCTCAATATTATTTGTATGCCACGAAATTCTATTCGCTTTAGTGTTTACAGTAACCAGAGTTTCCCACTTGTATACCTCTCACATCGATATCAACCAGAAGAGACATTTTAAGCATTCTATGATCGCTTTCCTTAGTTTCCAGAAGACAAAAATCCTGGACAATGTCAAAAATATTTGTACAAACAAAAATGTAGTCTATGGTGGAAGACCATCTACCATTTGACCATGTTGGGTTATCCGGAGAGTCATCCAAAAGTTCCTTCACACCTTGCATACCCCAACCACTCAGAAATAGAGCCCAGGAATCCCCTTGATAATGTTTCCGCTGATCATTTCTTTTGCCGATCGAACGTCCAAACCTACATTGCTTTGATCCTTCCTCAAGACAGATTTCAGAGTTGAAATCCCCAGACCAGATCATATAAAGATCCTTATTCCTGTCCTGGCATTCATGAATTACATAATCTATTTCATCGATGTTTGCCTTTAAATCGCATTCAGGTTGCCAGTAAATATTCAAAATTAATAAAAACAATGGGGATCTCTTGCGATCTATTTTCACTAGGACTGTCAGGCAACCTTTATTTATGTGGAACTCCTTTAGAGTGGTAAACCTTATATTGTTCTTAATGGCAATTAGTTGCCCTCCCGACGGACGCTTTTTTTATGGCGGGTTCCTGAAAAATGGTAAAACCATCCAAAACAATTGCATTCTCTGCCCAGGTTTCTTGAATACATAGAAACGAGTGAGTCAGGAGTTCCACACACGTAGCACACGAAAACAATAGAGCACGTGAACCCCTCGAATTCCATGATACCAATGTAAGGTTCACGGTACTCTAGGATGAATCATTCATGCCTTGAATTTTTTATATGGATTCCCTCGGGGTTGAGGCCAGCCATCTCAACTCTGCCACCTCCTCGGGATGTATCTCAACATTCTTATCTCTTACACCTTCTCTCTCGTTTCTCATCTGTCTCTCTCTGGGGGGCCCACCCCTCTCATCTCCCTGATGTTTCCATGCCCCTTGACTGAAGTTCACTATATCGTACCCAAAACGTTGCAGAGCCACTCCTTCTGTAAGGGCAAGTTCGTATGTCGCCCTGGAGTAGAACACAATCATATCTTGTTGGGTGGATATAATCAATGAGCTTGATGTCACTTGAAGTAATTAAAGAGAGCCGGGGGATCTCATTAAACAGGGATAGAATCCATCCTCTATTCAATGAGGGAGGCCCTCCTATTGTAAGCATAAAGTTTGATCTGACACTAGGGTCATCCACAAATTTCGGCTCCCTCCAATCACTTTGATCTTCTGGCCAGGCACTAGATAGTATTGGATCGTGTCCCTCACCCCTCGGAAGTTCTCCTAACTCCCACTTTTCTCCTCTCTCATTACTCTTATTCCATTCCTTTTTATATTCTGCATTTCAGCTATCTCCCGCACCCTCTCTTCAAAGCCCCTGCCCTCCAGTCGTGGATTATTTCTCAAAGTCTCCCAGTCTTTACATTACTCTCTCTTATCCCTCCCACTTTCCTGCATAGATTTGGGCCCGGGGTCCTTGACTATGCACATTCTCCTGCATGTCAGGATCATCCTTTTTAGTTTGAGTATTTATACTCTGATCAAACTGTTTTATTGCCATTTCTTTCACTTCATTTTTCTCACCCATAGATGACTTTTGCTGGTCTCCCTCGTGCTCTTTTTCCTCAGATAGCAGAGATCTGGGTGGTAGAGGGCGACCGTGCTTTGAGGGAAATTCAAGGAGTTTAATAAGTGTCTCTTCAACCAGTTTTTTAATATCTTCACTAGGAATCATATGTGGCGTATTACTGTTGGTCACCTCATTTACAGGCCCTCCTTCTAGTTCTACTTCTTCGCGCACCTTTAAGTTGCTGCCTTTAGAAAAGCTTTAATCAACTTTAGGCACTATAGGATCCTTTAATACTTTCTCTACAGTTTTCGGCACTGTGTCCACGGTGAGATTTTGTTTATTTTTTATGCCAAAAAATTGCTGGATACCCCTTTCCTCCTTGTGTCCTTCTGATTTATCTCAAATCAGCTTCTTTGGATTCCTTTTCTTATTTATTTTGATTCTTTTTCTTATTTATTTCTGTTCTTCTACATTTAGGGCTACCCTTCCCCGTTTTACCCTTATGATTCATAGCTTCTGAAAGGGTGATCTGGGCTTCTCCATATTCCTTATCATTAGTCTCCAGTGGGTAGCCTTCTGTAATATCTACAGCGTCGTTGTTAATATGTCCTTGTCTGTCTAATGCTTCTTTCACATTCAAAGCTATTTTGCTTTCTTCATTTAACTGTGTGAAGTCCAGATGACCTCCTTCTGCTGATAAACTGCATATATCTTTAAAGTTTGTGTTAGTATTTTTCATCTTAGGGGAAGGTTTATTCTTAAGCTTTTGTATTTCTATTTTATTTACTCCGTTCTCACTCCTAGCCCTTCTTTTAAGGGCCCTTGCCCGCATTTTTTTTTCTCTGCCTGTGATGGCATACACGAACGGTGTCTCCTCTCCCTGACTTGAGTCTCCCCCTACTTTCTGCTTCAGGGCCTGTTTTGATACTTCCTCATTATCCATTGCTTCCAAAAGTACAGATGGACTGGCCAGCTCAGGGGTACTTGGAGTGGAATTATTCAAATTCCCAATTTTAATTTCGTTAAGATTTTCCATTTTTTAAATATTTTTCTGATTTGTTAGGATCATTCTTTTTAATTCATCTACAGTTTCCCAAGTTGAGTCCCCTTCTTGGGTACGTAAATCATTCCCTGTTTGGGAACCTTGGTTTAGGGTCATTTTTTTCCATTGGAGGAGATGGGGGGGGGGGGGGGATATTTTTCATACTTGAGGCATGGACGAAGCCTTCCAGCCTACTCAATTTATCTATACATTCAACCATCATGCATCTTAATTCTTGTATTTCCCCATGCGTCCTTTCGTGACCTTTGTCTAAAAGGTTCAAAATCCTGGTTAATACCGGGAATGACTCTGGTTCTAGCATGTTATCATCTAGCAAGTTGTCATCTGTTTCAGTTTCTTTGCCATACTAGTTGGGCATGATTTCCTCAAACTCTCCTCGCCCAGGGCGTACGGGGTGAGACGGGCTGTAGCACTTATTTGCAGTTACCTTATGTTCTCCCGGTTCACTACCACCTAGCAGGTCCATCAAAGGGCCCTTCCTGTTCTCTCCGAGATTCTCTCTGGATTTATGCAGGTGGACATTATCGAGGCCACCACCCCTGGCCCTTACTGGGGTTGAGGGGCCCGTTGAGTCTTACCCTCCTATCCAATTCAGCAGATACCACAGGAGCCAAGAGTGACGTGTCCAGCTGAGGTGTAATATGCATGGAATCATCCATGTTTAAAACTGAGGGTCGAACAGGTAGTTCTAGGGCACTCAAAACACTTTTTTGTATAGACTCTTCCACAAGATCCATTTGCTGTAAAGACTCCATTTGTGCCTTTATCTGATCACTTACGGCGTTGGGCAGGGGCGGGAACTCAATTCCACTTAGTTCCCTCTTTTCCGACTCACCTGTCCCCAATAAGTCCCTGAAATCATCATCTTCCCTTTTAGGTGAGCGGGGGTTTGCCATTTGTGTTACTTAATTGAGTAAACACAAAAGTCCCACTTGCAATAATTGTATTAGGCCTTTCAGTCTTATTTCTTATGTTGTGCCGCTTAGGGTCTTTTTGGGTCACACAAAGTAAAGGTGTTGTACCGCTCCTTAGGGTTCCCACCATGCTCCAGAAGCGGGACAACCCTCTCACTTGAAAACCAGGCACACACTAAATGTGGTTTTTATTTTTTTATTTTTTTTTTTTTGTTTTTTTTTTTTTGTTTACGTCCTCCCCACCCGAAAACACCACAATAATCACAGCACTCCCCTTTTTGGAGTGCTGAGCAATACAATATAATGCAAGATTTAGGAGAAGTCTAACTTGTACTCGCCGTGTAAATCCACAATTTTCTAACAATCTGTGTGACTCCTGCTCTCCCCATCTATGCCTGCCCCCCACTCCCCCTCACCCCCGGGCGATCGTTACTACTCCCTCTGTGGCTCTTGCTCCCAGGGCCGCCCTGCCTGACAGTTCCGAGCGGCTGCTTCCGGTTAGTGTGGTGTTCTGCGGACCTGAGTGGTATTTCCTGCCCCCCACTCGCTTTTACTGCGGGCGCTTCACTTCCCACTGTGACGGGCGTTGTTCCGGTACTGGGCTCCCTCACAGCACTCAGCCGCTCTGCTCCCGCTCGCCCTGCCGCCGCAGTTCGGCCACGTCACCGCCACGGAGCCTGTGAGCCGGAAGTGCCTCACCTCGGCCAGGATGCAGGAACTGTGCCGCCTCTCGCGGGTACTGTCGGGCCTGACCTGAGCTCAGGTGTCCTGGAGGAACACGTCCGATTCTTCTCTTTTGCTGTCTTATCTTTAATTGATCAATCTTCTGATTTGGTTTTCAGAAATTGTCTGCACTTAAAGCTCAGTCATAGAATCCTGTTGGTGGATGCTCTTTTTACAGTATTTACATGCCGCCCCTAGAGTTACACAATTCACCACAGCTTTCCTGACAGAAGGAAGCGTAACACGTCCTCTTGTTTACTTTTCAACCTGGGGTTCTGATTTGACGAGAAAGTCAATTCTGGTCCCCAGTGAAGTCAAACAGTTTCCAGGAGCACTGATTTGAACAGAAGACTGGCTTGTCAAAGCACTAAAGGCTTTCCAAGCACACCTACAGGGGAATACTCTTCTAGTCCTTACAGACAGCACCACAGCCATGTAATATGTGAACAAACAGGGGGGCACTCACTCTCCAGAGCTGTCCAATCTGTCTCAGAACATTTGGAAATGGGCACCCCGAACACCTGTTCTTACTATTACATGTTGCAGGGGAACGCAATCTTCTGGCAGACTTACGCTGCAAAGATTTGCTCCTACCCATAGAACACGAGTGGCGCTTGCAAGAACATATTCTACACAGCGTCTTTTAATGGGGTCATCCAGACATTGACTTGTTCACAACTCTGGAGAATGCCCAATGCCCAGATTACGCCTCTAGTTACCCTCAAACAGTCCAAAGGGAACATCCTGTGTAACATGGTCCGGGAGATTTGCCTGCGCTTTCCCCTACTGAAAAGGATCACAAGATGCACCATTCTCAAGTCACGCTGATCCTGATGGCATCAATGTGGGTTCGAGAGCCATGGTTTTCTCATCTCATGAGAATGTCAGTCTTCACACCCAGGTAACTGCCTTGTCCATACAAATGCTGTCGCAAGACCTAGGGAAAACACTACACCCGTGCCCCCAAACATTCAGTTTAGCAGCTTGGCTCCTGAAGTCCTAGAGTTTGGACACCTCCAATTACCTCAAAGATGTCTTGACATTCTTTGAGAAGCACAGAAACCTAACACCAGAAATTGTGACTCCAATAAATGGAAGTGTTTTTTGTCGTCTGGTGCAATACTAAAAACATTAGCACTATTGACTGTTATGCAACACACCTCTTAGATTCAGTTCTTGTTCTCAACTCAATTAAGGACCATCTTGCTGCTCCCTCTGCGTACACCACATCTCAGTGCAAGGTTTCCTGGTGTAAAATCCCAGTGATTAAGCTATTCATGGAAGGGGTAAAAAGACTTCATCTCCTATTTCTAATCCAACTCCAGGCTGGGACATGAATGTGGTTCTTACAAGACTTGTGGGACCTCCTTTTGAACCAATGCATAAGGCTAGTCTTTAGGCCCTCAACTTTAAGTCTGCTTTCCGAATGGATTGTGCCCTCCCACATATTCCTCTTCTTTAATATTCAATATCCAGCTGCTTCTGATTTTTGTTTTCAGCAGAGGGCCCTTTGTGTCGATGCAGTCGACTCGATCGCTCTCGAGGGCCTCTGTCTCAAAGATGATGTCTTCGAAGGCATATATAGCATGAGCAGCACCCGTTGGCTTCAGTTCTGTTTTTCCGCGAATGCTATTGCTTTGAGAAATACGGCGCACTTCATTTATTACTCGCGAGTATGTCTTCTTCATCTACACCGACTGCCCCGAAGATGGAGTTCAAGAAGTGTCAAGATTGTGACTCGAAAATGTTATTGACCGACTCACACCATATATGTCTATGGTGTCTCGGGGTGGAGCATAAGACCTCGGCTTACTCCAGGTTCCAGTCTATGACCAGAGAGGCCCTAAAGGAGCGAAAGGGAAAATTGGCAGTAGGTCGAAACCCCCCAAAAAATCTCCTACTCTAACAAAAAAAACCTTTGGCCGATGAGTCGAGAGGAGACTCTCCTCGCAGGAAGAAAGTAACAAGATTGAGATTGAGGAGTGGCTCCCACCACTCCTCATAGTAGTCAAGGAAGTCCAAAAAGAGGTACGATAGGTCGCCGTCTTAGACTTAGTCAGACATCTCTACTGAGAGGGTAGCTTGTCCCACAAAAAAGTCCACACCTGCGAATGGGAAGCATTGAGAGCAGAAATGCTGAAAATACTTGAAAAGCAAAAACCCACGGCAAGCCATGCTCCTACCACGCCTTCCAAAGAAGCCGGTAAGGAAAGGGCTCGAGCCAAAACCTGCGCACCCTCGAGCCCGGGACGAAGGCCTGATCCTCATCGAAAGCCGTCGAGGCCTTGACGCAATAACAAGTCATCTAAGGATCCTTCGAGCCAAAAACATAAACGTAAGTCAAGGTAGGTTGTTGACGCCTGCTGCGCCCTCTACGCCAGCAAAGTCCTCGACATCAGCGTCGCCTTTGACGCTGGCTGCACCACCGCCAGCTGTACCATCGACTTTGAGTGCCCCATCTAAACCTGTGGTGCCATCGAAGTCAAAAAGTTTCGACGACGACTCCAACATCGAATCCAGTTTGGCAAACCCTGGATGCCTGAAAAATCGTGTTGCTTTACCAAGGAAAGAATATTTTAAGTCCCTCACCTCAATATATAAGGAGAATGCAGCCTCAGACTAGGATGCACCCTTTGGTCTCCAATTTGGCACATGAATGGTGCCTGGAAGTTTAATTTCTGAGGAATCAAGGTTGAAAGACCTTTATAATTTACAGACGGCCAGTGGGGTAGACAGCTCACCGGAGCTAGATTTTGGGAGGTCAGAGGCTGGGCAACATGCTGATGCGTCATATAAGCAGCTAATGTTCAAGGTGGTAGAATATATGGTATGGAGTAGGCCTCTGTTACCATTTGAGCAGGATGATCTGACGGACATCCTGGTTAAGGGTCCACAGATGGATCCTATACTGCCTTTCCATATTGCTCTCCAAAAAAGGGTGGCAGCAAATTGGGAGACGCCAGAAACTGATCCGGCTGTGAATAAAAACCTGACCAAAAATACTGCCCTTCCAGTAGTGACCCCAACTACCTGTCTAAACACCCCACTCCAAAGCAACTGGTGGTACAGGCAGCTACTGCAACTACTAAGCAAGCTGCTTACCCTACCATCCCTCCAGATAGAGACGACAAAAGTGTACATGGATGGATTGGTTTCTGAGAGGCTGAGATGCAAGGATTGGGAACTCCCATATGACTTAATCTAGATGTTGCTTTTGGCCAGAAGGCCAGCAACAAAGTCTTTGTACCATTGCTGTTGGAACAGATGCTGCAACTGGTGCAGAGACAAGAATGTTAGACCCTTTTCTGTGCAAAACACCTGAGGTGTAATCCTTTCTACTATCGTTAGCCAATCTGGGGCTGCAGGTTGGAACAATAAAGGGCTATCCATCTTTAAGTGCTTGTGAGAAGAATGTTCATATTTCAGGATTCAACTGGTGACACAATTTCTAAAAGGGCTCACTAATGTTAATCTTTTGACTTTTAATCGATCATAACCACTGGCACTAAAAATCTCTTCGAAGGCTGAAAAGTATCTACTTTGAAACTGGTGAATAAGTGTTGGTGTGACAATATTAGACTAGAAACTATTGTATCTTTGTATACTTACCTTCCTATCTGCATCTCTTGGTGTTGCTCTGTGGGGTGCCTTGTTGCTCTGCTGCCTTACCTTGATTGGATTCGGCGAACTACTGTCTTCCCTGTTCTCCATAATAGGGTGACCTGCCGAAATCCACCCATCAGGGCTGATTTTGAAAATGCATCTTAACAGTGACCATGCGCTGTATCCTAATCGCCACCGATCATAGCCAGGTAAGAGAAGTGTTTAGGGAATGGACTTTGTGCCAAATCAATCCCAATAATAGAAGAGGGCATGAAACAAGGTCAGTAAACTCCTGCTCTTGGGTACACTGAATCGCTGCTGATACTTTACTTCTGCCCTTCCTGTCGATGAATGTCCTCTGGTCACGGGAGTAGTGGCTACAATTGTGGTCTAGTTTGGGTATGGCTATACCACGGTTCTGATCTCTGGTTCTAGGACAGCTCCAACAGGCTTGAAGATAGACAGGCCAGACACCCCTGGACAACTGCCACTAGGAGCACTATGACGATGAGACCCCCAGGGCATGGCTTACGAGGTGCAGCAGTGAAGAAACCTGGGCAAGGGGTCAGCTTTGGGTTCATGTTCGTGATAAAGAACAGGCTCCAGGAAGGCACTCTTCGTGCAGACTGGACTACGCAAACCCCTTATACCTCGGAATCCACGCCTACCAACTGAATAAACTCCAAAGAGCACAAAACGCAGCAGCCAAAATGCTACTTGCGCTCGGCCCAAGAGATCAGAACTCCCCAGCCCTTAAGACGTTGCACTGGCTTCCTGTAGCGCAAAGGGTGACTTTCAAAACCTTATGCATCTCCCATTGAGCACTGCATAAAACCGGACCTCAATATATTCAAGACAAGCTAAAACCCTATCACACCCCACGCACCCTAACATCAAGCTCAGCCGGCCTCCTAGTCATACCTAAGACAAACTCAGTCAGGTTATGTTATTTTGCATTTATATAGCGCCTTATATACCATTGGTATGGTCTGAAGGCGCTGGTAGGTTGAACGCCCTTGGGAACCGAAGTTCGGGTCAGTAGAGAGAGTAGAGAGAGTCCAAAGGTGCGTGTTTGCACCAGGTATGTGTGCAGCTGGTGCAGAGTTCATGTGGTAGCTGCTTCTTAGCGGTAGGTGTGGTGGTTGGGAGATCAGGAGTATGTGTTCGGTCTGGCAGGATTTATCCAGACCGAGTCTGGCTGCGTTAGGCCTGAGGAGAACGCCTGGCTGGGGGTGTGAAACCAGCAGTGTTTACTTAGAGTGATGGGGAGTGAGCGGGAGATGTTGATATGAGAACAGTTATACCGAATGGTGTCATAGTATCTCTGTGTTCTAGTTGAGTGGTGGTGTAAAGAAGAGAGTAAGCGTGGGGTGTGGTATGATATATATGCACTTAGAATTCATCCCCCCCTTATACAGTCATCTGCTCTACATACTCATACGCTCCACATACTCATCCGTTCCACATATACTCGTCTGCTTGACGTACTACTCGTCCGCTCTACGAACTCATCTGCTCTACGTATTTATCTGCTCCATACACTCATCTGTTCCACACACTCATCCGCTCCACCCACTCATTCTTTCTTCATTCACAGAGAGGCTATTGTGCGCACTTCTAAATGCAACTTTCTTAGAGAGGCTATTGGTCACAGCTTCTAAATGCAATTGGGCACACTTCTAATGGAACTTTCAACGAGAGGCTATTGGTCACAGCTTCTAAATGCAATTGGGCACACTTCTAATGGAACTTTCAACGAGAGGCTATTGGTCACAACTTCTAAATGCAATTGGGTACACTTCTAAATGCAATTGGGAGCACTTCTAAATGCAACTTTCTCAGAGAGGCTATTGGTCACAACTTCTAAATGCAATTGGGTACACTTCTAAATGCAAATGGGTGCACTTCTAAATGCAACTTTCCTCGGAGGGACTATTGGTCACAACTTCTAAATGCAATTGGGTACACTTCTAGATGCAATTTGGTACACTTCTAAGTGCAACTTTTCTGAGAGGCTATTGGGCATACTTCTAAATGCAACTTTTCTGAGAGAGGCTATTGGTCACAACTTCTAAATGCAATTGGGTACACTTCTAAATGCAGTTGGGTACACTTCTAATGCAGAGAGGCCATTGGTCACAGCTTCTATGTTCAGTTGGGCATACTTCTAATGCAACTTTCACATTTATAGAGTACAGTTTCAAATGCAAATATATTACAGAAATAACGAGTTTACCGTGGTGATGCTTTGTTAGATGAGTGGTTGGGCAGTATGGCGTGAAGTAATTGCTTCTGGCCCTGTCCTTCCCACACTTATTGTTGGCTTCTCCTGCGGATACCTGCAGATACGATTTGGAGCTGTCTCTGTGGGAGCCGTCCTTTGCCTCTGGTCCTTAGCCGATGGGCTGCCGGGCAGAGGGCTGCCCTGCGAGAACTGGTAATGGAAGGGAATCTTCTCGTCTGGGCCAATCAGAGCGCGATGGGCGGGATGGGAGGCGGGAGCAGGAACAGCTATGAAACGGGGGTTGCAAGAGGGTATTTCACGGGCAGACAGGCAAGAGTGGGGGAAAGGGGCACTAAAAGGCCAAACAAGATTCAAAATGAGGGGTACAGGGGCCAACACTCACCGGGCTGGATGAAATTCCGAATGGAGCTTAGGTTAGGCGGATCATCATTCTCAGCCTTAGCCCCCACACTCTGGAACTCACTCCCACCCCATATCTGCCGAAACTGAGGATTTAACGTCTTTCCGCAAACTGTTGAAAACCTGGCTCTTCCCCTAAAATCAACACTTACCAAAACACCCAAACTGACTAATAGCGTCTCAATGACCCCATTCCAAACTACCTGATCCGAGAAATTGACAGCCAGTAAACCCTAAAATAAACTAAAAGGACAATCAGAACTAACAGAATAAAATAGATCTAATAATTGAAGTGGTAATAAGAATAAATCATACGGAAACAGTAAAGAGACTTAAACTCCAGAAATTGACATAATGCAAAATGAGCGAACGAAATGAAAGGCGTGGGCGAAATAGTTAGAATAGATGAAGCGCGTGGACCAGATGAAAGCGTTGAATGGAAGAACGCACGAGTGGAAGAACAGATGACTATATAATTTGAATAAGCGTATAAATCAAATGAATGTATATAGTGGATGAGGGTATAGATTGGATGATCAGGTTGAGCAGTTGGGTGTGAAGAGAGGATAAATTGATGGAGTGCCTGAGTGCACGGAGGGAGCTGGGTGCACGGAAGGGGCTGAAGGTATAAAGCAGGTGAGTGTAGAGAGCAGACGAATAAATGGAACAGGATTACTTTGTATTAGCGAATGACTTTATAAGACTGAGTGCATATTGCTGCTCAATGCGTACGGACTGGATGTGCGCCGGGAACGGATGAGCGCGGAGAGCCGCTGAGTCCCGGGAGTGGATGAGTGTACAGAATGGAGGGGTGTACAGGGCGGAGGGGTGTACAGGGCGGAGGGGTGGCCAGAGTGGATGAAGGTATAAAGCAGGTGAGTGTAGAGAGACGAATAAATGAAACGGGATTACTGCGTATTAACGAATGACTTTGTAAGGCTGATGAGTGCATTTGCTGTTGAATGCGTGGGGACCGGATGTGCGCGGAGAGTGGAAGAGCGCGGAGGGCGAATAAGGGCAGAGGAGTGCAGAGTGCGGATGAGTATGGTGCATACGAGAGGATAAAGCGGACAAATGCCGAGAGCGGAGGAGTTACATAGACCGAGTGAGTGCGCAGAATGGATAAGCATGTAGAATGGATTAGTGCGGAATGCATGCAGAGCTGATGAGTGCATAGAACGGATGAGTGTGGGAACTGGTGGATGAGCGGGCGGGATGTGATGAGCTAAGCAGAAAATGTATAGAGTGAGGCTGCATAGAGCAGACTAGTGTGTAGCACCGACAAGTATACTGAGCAGCCGATTGCGTACAGGGGCTGAGGGACCAAAACAAGGGAACACATAGCGCGTATTAGGGCATAAAGAGGATGAGTGCCTTGAGCGAACGAGTCCCCAGAGCGGAACTGTCCTGTTGCTAGAGCGGGCAAGTTGCGTAGAGATACTGAATGCGTAGAGTGGATAGAACGAGCGAAATGGAGCACGTGGGGCAGACAAGAGTGCATGCGTAGGGCAGACTAGAACACGCATGGGGGGGAATAGAGCGCCCGGGACTGGAACGTGCGGAGCGAACCGAAGCGCATGAGTGCGTCATGCGAACCGGAGTCTGTGGAGCAGACTGGGATGCATGGCATAGATAGGAGCGCATGGAACTGCGCGGGGCCGACAGGAGTGCGTGCGCGGGGCCGACAGGAGTGCGTGCGCGGGGCCGACAGGAGTGCGTGCGCGGGGCCGACAGGAGTGTGTGCGCGGACAGGAGTGCATGCATGGGGCAGACAGCGATGCATGGAATGAATAAATGGGCATAGAATTGCATGACGTACATAGTATGGTTTGGAATGCAGGGAATGTTTGAAAGAGCATATAACCCATCATATCCCACCCTACGCTTACTCTCTTCTTTACACCACCACTCAACTAGAACACAGAGATACTATGACACCATTCGGTATAACTGTTCTCATACCAACATCGGCCGCTCAGTCCCAATCATCCTAAGTAAACACTGCTGGTTACGCACCCCCCCAGCCAGGCGTTCTCCTCAGGCCTAATGCAGCCACATTCGGTCTGGATAATCCTGCCAGAACGAACACATGCTCCTGATCCCTCAACCACCACACCCACCGCTAAGAAGCAGCTACTACACGAATACCGCACCAGCTGCACACATACCCGGTGCGCACACGCGCCTTTGACCCTCTCTACTCTCTCTACTGACCTGAACTTCGGTTCCCAAGGGCGTTCAACCTACCAGCGCCTGCAGACCATACCAATGGTATATAAGGCACTATATAAATGCAAAATAACATAACGTAACAGAAGAGCAGCAACAGTAGATGTAATGAGCTGAAGCTACAATTACTAAGAACCAGGCTCTTCAACACCACAGATGCAAATTGAAAAACCGCAACAACCGAATGGGAAAGACAAAGAAAAGGATGACTAAATTTAGGATGACACTGACAACACCCAGCACTACCAGAAAAATTCTTACTACAACAAGAGAGACGATGCTAAATCGAATAGGACACAAGCGACACCCATGAGGACAGAAATGGCCAACTCCAGCCAACAAGCTCACCCGCCCCATAAATGCTACCATGTATCATACTTGTAGAGAGTTGTGGGAATGTTAGCACTTGCCACTTTTCAACTAAGTTGTGGACAATGACCGTATGGAGTTGTGAATGAAGGCAGGCGCTGCCCCTGGATGTAATTGCAAGCAATGGCATCTGCCACGTTTCGAAGGGGCTGGGAGCGATAGCCTGCACTAACAACTGAATAAGATGAATGCCAACCACCCGCCACATGGATGAAGTAGCTTTGGCTAGTCAATGCCACGCACCGACTGTATTGGGAATGCTCTCTGGCCCAGATTTGAAGGGACGCACAAACACCTGTCTGCCCCGATCTGATAAAAAATTAACCCTCAATACCACAGTATCCATAGAAATGATCAATCCACTACCCTGGACATTTCTATCCTGTGCATCAAACCTGATTTACGTAAACCTACAACATTGGACTCCTATGTAGCCAGGAATATTTGCAAACTCTCAGCTGAAAATCTTAACCCAATTCTAAAAAATAGTCTCACAGATAAGATGATTACTAATAATACCTTGTGTTCCCTTGCATATACTTACCATAACTGTGTCACAAATACAATAGATACTTTAGCACCCTGTGTCACTAAAACAAGACAATCTGATAAAAAAATCCTCCTTTTGGTTCAATGAGGAACTAGTATCACTTGGGTGAATCAAACATTCGCTTGAACATCTCTACAACAAATCCCATACTCCCGAGGCCGCGGACGCCTTCAACACTGCAAACAAAACTTACAAAGCAGCCATTATTGCACTCAAAGCTGATGCGCTCAATACTAGGATTAGGAATGCATCCTCGGACTCAAAAGAATTGTTTCCCATCCGTAAAGAGTTGGAAAACCCTATCCCGATCATCAACCCTGTTCAACCAAGCAAAGAATGGTGCACCACCATTCAAGATGCTCTCGCTGCCAAAATCAAACTTCTACAAAATAAAATTATCACTAAAAGAAAAGTACTAGCTGAAAAACATACCATTTACGACTCAACCTGTAGACCTATAGTATGCAACACTCCAACTTTCCACTTCTCTTCAGTCTCCCAAGAAGTAGTGCTCAACACCATAGCTAAATTGAAAGCTTCTAATTGCAAAGGGGACAATTTCCCAGTGTTAAACTATGTGCTCCCACCCTTACCCTTAGTATCACTAACTTTGTTAACGCTACCTTCAAATCCAAGTTGGTCCCAGCAAGCATCAAAGAAGCTTGGCTCACACCATTATTAAAAAAGCCTACATTGGACCCTCTTAATTCCAATCCTTTAACGGCCCATAACTATGGTCCCATTCCTTCTTAAAATCATTTATAAAATAGCATACAATCAAATACAAACCCACCTCGAACAGTACAATCTTTTAGGAGCCAGACAATCTGGGTTCAGGCCTAACCACAGCCCTGAAACCTCTTACTGACCTGAAAATCAAAATAGATACTATCAGAGACTCGGGACAAATTGCCATATTGCTGCTGCAGGACTTATCAGCAGAATTTGATCTTGTTGACCATGACAAACTCTGTGATACACTAGCAAAAGACCTTAGTTTCTCCAACACCACACTCTGGATTAAATCATTTTTAGCTGAACGTACGTCCAGAGTCGCTATCGGCAAAGATGCGGCTGACCCCATAGCTGTCCCCATTGGAGTCCCCCAAGGATCATGCCTCTCCCCCACCCTCTACAATGCCTATACAAAACTCCTATTCTCAGCACTAGATGATATGGGTGTCATCTACGCAAACTTTGCAGATGACACCCAGATCCTTATCCCCATTACTGGGGACTAGCCCAAGATACCCAAACCATTAACAAAATCTATGCCATCATTCAAAATTGGATGGCAATGAACAGTCTGTCTTAACTATGAGAAGACTGGAGTTCTCATTGTAGGCTCCCAATCTAGATTAGGCACACTCCACCCCGACTACACACATCAATATTGACGGTATGTTGATCCCAGTAATCAATCAAGCAAGTCAAACCTCTTGGTGTATATCTAGATGCTAATCTCACTATGAGTAAACATATCTCGGCCCTCTCATCCTCCGCAGCATACACAGCTAAACTCATTGCCCTGAGCCGCCAATTCCTTACACCTTCCAATTGCATCACGTTGGACACAGCACTGATATTAACCAAGCTCAACTACTGTAATGTCCTCCTACTAGGAACCTCCAACACCAATATCAGTAAGTTACAACTTCTGTAAAATAAAGCTCTCAGAGCGGCACTAGGTATAAAGAAATCAGATCACATCTCCAACATTCGGCGAGAAAACCACTGGCTGCCCATCAAAGCCAGAATCATTTTCAAAACATTGTGTTGTACACAAATGTCTTACAAATAAAGCCCCCAGCTACCTCAACAATGCTATAAAGAAAAAAACAATTAGCAGGATACTCGGATCAAACAACAAGGCACTGCTAGAAATACTGCATCATAAATGCACCAGAGAAGGAGGCAGTAGCTTTAGAATCATTGCCCCTACCCTCTGGAACTCCCTACCACTCAGCATTAAAAATTAGGTAACTATTTCAGGTTTCAAAAAAGCGCTGAAAACCTGGTTGTTTAACCAACATTGAGTTCTCGTGCTGTCCTTCCGTAGCCTAACAAACAATGGCATTGGCTGAATATTTGAATGCGTATGTCCTCCTTCGTATTCATTTAGTATTGCAATCTTGTTTCTCCAGCATGGGGTCTGGCATGGATTCACATGCTCATGAATATTCCCCGTCGTCAGGCTGGGAATCCTCGGTAAAGAAAAAACCAGTATCAGTTTCGTTTCTGATCTGTCTTTCGTAGTAATAACCAATCACTGGTCTCTGCATCATACTGACCACAGCCAATGACTGCCCTCTACCTAAGCACCGCCTCTGGCAGCCATCTTCAGATTTTTACCGCACGTTCATGTGTTGGGATCCTCGTGCTATTGCTCTCGAGCGTTAGTGCTATTTTTTTCACGTTTTTTCTCAAAAACTTCGTTTTTTCAGTCAAAAGAGCCTCAAGCTCCACCGACTCTCCATCCGATCAACGGGGACCCGTTTCGGATTCGTCTGCGCCCCTCAAGGGTGAAGATTTCGTCGAGCTACGCTTTTGGAGGACTCCAGAAGTTTCTCAGGCCCGGCCATGGCCCAGGAGAAGGGAAGCTCGACGCCCGGAAAGCTGTTGAGGGTCTGCCCTGGATGCCAGCTGCAGAACGTCTTCAAGGAGGACGAACACTCTTTTTGTCTTTACTGCCTACATGAGGACAAGACGCACGTGGAGAAGAACTGTGCGTTTTGTGGCAACATGTCGGAGCGGACCATGAAGGACCGCCATCAACGTCTCGCCAACTGGCTAGAAGGGAAGAGCCCGTCTGGCGAGAAGAAGAGGAAGAAATCCGAGCGGTCTTCTAAGACCTTTGAGGACGCCCCGGCGACGGGGGTCCAACATAAGGCCAAGCACCGCGAGTCCGCTGGCACCGGGAGCGCCGAACGGTCGGGCTCTACGGGCGCCAGGCAGGGCGCACCCTCCCCGGCACCATCAACCACGAGCCAACGCTCTGGGTCGGGTAAGAGGAAGGCCGAGCACCCTGCGAAGCTCCTGGAGAGGCCCCGGTCGAGCTCGAAGGCGGAGGGGGAGCGAGGCAGTGTCCCCCCCCTCAAGGATAAGGCGGTGAGCGCACCTAAGGTGGTGAAGGCCTTAATCCATCCGGCCAAGCCCTCTATCGAAACTGTCGCGGCGGCCCTGGCTCAGCCTGTGGAGGCTACACCAGTGGTGGCGACCTCGGGGCTCAGAGTCTCCCTGCCACCTCGGAGGGAGTCCTCTTTTGTGCCCATCGATAGGACCCCCGTGAAATCCCCCGTGGGGAAGAAAAAGGGGGGGCAGGGCGTCGTCGTAGATTCGGCCTCAACCTCGGAGGAGGAGCTGGTCGAGGTCTTAAGCCACGGCCTCGGCGTGGAAGAAGACCGGCCCGTCGGGATGGATCCCGACACAGGTGACGACTACATCGTCGAGGGTACCGACGGGGCCCCTGATCGCCCGTCGGATTCCCCTCTGCCAGCGCCGCGAGACAACTCGGCGGCCATTTTGTTGGCTATACAGTCCTTATGCTCCGAGATAAGGACGAGACTACCGTTGCCGACGGAACCTCTCCCGTCGGGGGACCCAGAACCGGGACCTTCTGGTGTTCCCCCTACCAAGAAAAGAAGGATCCACCCTCCACCTCCTTTTCAGCCGTCGCGCCCCTTCCAGCCCTCCTCCCCGTCCACCCGAGGGGATGATACAGGGACTGACACGGCAGCGACGGGTACGGACGACGAGGTATACGACGAGGATGTACCGTCGTCGCCTCCCACCAGGGCTTCTCCGCCCGACGAGATTGGATCGTTCCACTCAATGATCGCCAAGGCATCCGAGCTTTTCCAACTCTGCCCTGAGGAGAAGAAGAAGGAAGGTTTCCTTTATCAGCGGCGCGAGGCCAAGAGGAAGACGGTTCTCGCGGTGCCTCAATTGGACGACATTTGGGATGAGGGCCTCACCCTCCTCAAGAACCCGTCCACGACGCCAGCTAGAAGAGACCGGTACGAGAAAAAGTACCGGGTCCCGGACACGGCCCCCCTGTGCCTCCGGGCGCAGCCTACCCCGGACTCCGTCGTCTCCGCGGCGGCCAGGAAAAAAGCGGGGGGGGGGGGGGTGCGGCCTCCACATCGACTTCCCCACCGGACGGCGAGGGAAAGAAATTGGACGCTATGGGACGCAGAGTCATCTCGTCTGCAGCGACGACGATTAAAGCTGCCAACGTCTTGGCTATCGTGGCCCGATACGACAGGGAGCTCTGGTACAAACTGGCTCCCCTACTGGACTTCTTGCCGGACGACAAGAGGGCAGAGGCCCTGGAGATCCTGCAGGAAGGTGAGGTGGCTTCGGACCACGCCATTACCGTTGCGACGGACATCACCGACACTGGGTTCCGCCAGTTGGGCAACGGCGTTTGCCTTAGGCGGCGTGGATGGCTCAAGGCTACGGACTTCCGTCAAGACGTTCAGACCAGAGTCCTGGACATGCCCTTCGATGGGAACAACCTGTTTGGGAAAACGGTGGACGATTCCCTTCAGGCCATTAAAGCGGACACCGAGACGGCCCGGGCCCTTGGAGTTCTGCAACAACGACGGACGCCCTTTCGGAGCAGCGGAGGCAAGGGCGCCTCCAAAGGTTCCGGCGGCGGTTTCTCCTCCTACCGTCAAGCGGCCCGCTCGTCCTCTCAGGAGGCCTACAGAGGACGAGGCAAGCCTGGCGGACCCCGCCGTCGTCGCCAAGGACAAGGCGCTAAAGCCTCGTCGAAGCAGGATTGAACCGGCCGGGGGGTCGGGCCCCCACCGAAGCACCCCGGTGGGAGGCCGGCTGGCGAGCTTCGTCAGCGTGTGGGAGTCCATCTCCACCGACCGTTGGGTGCTGGACGCCTTGGCCCGGGGCCACGCGCTCGAGTTTCAAAGAAAGTGTCCGCGCGTCCCCCCCGTGGCCAGGAAAGAACTTCACGTCCCTCAACTTCTCCGGGAGGTGAAGGCGATGCTCAAGAAGGGCGCCATCGAACTCGTCCCAAAGAGGCTTCGGGGCTCCGGAGTCTACTTGAGATACTTCCTCGTGAAGAAGAAGACGGGGGGGATGGCGCCCCATCCTGGACCTGCGACGTCTGAACAAGTTCATCAAGGCGCAAAAGTTCCGGATGGTCACCCTCCAGCACGTCCTGGGTCAGCTGGAGGAAGGAGACTTCCTGTCGTCGTTGGATTTGGAGGATGCCTACTTCCATATTCCCATCTTGAAGGGGCACCGAAAATTCCTCAGGTTTGTGGTCCAAGGGCGGCATTACCAGTTCAAAGCCCTCCCCTTCGGTCTACGGTCGGCACCCAGGGTGTTCACCAAGTGCCTCGCACCGGTGGCGGCTCAGCTGCGCCGCGAAGGGATCCTCGTCTACCCCTACCTGGACGACTGGCTCATCCGAGCCAAGACAAGGGAGCTCGCCGTGGTCCACACGGCAAGGACCGTCCAACTTCTCACGGACCTGGGATTCTCCGTGAACTACGCCAAATCCCACCTGGTACCCGCGCAAGACACTCTGTTTCTGGGAGCGAGGCTCAACACAGTGTCCCTTCGGGCCTCCCCGTCGGAGGAGAGGACCAGGACCATCCTGGGCAAGGTGCAGCGGATGTTGGTGGCCGACGCGGCCAAGGTGAGGTCCATCAAGTCCCTCCTCGGAATGATGTCTTCCTGCATCTACCTCATTCCCATGTGCAGGCTCCGGATGCGCCCGTTGCAGGAGTTCCTGGACGCGCGCTGGATCCAAACGACGGGCAACTTCGAGGAAAGGATCACACTCGACGAGAGTTTCCGACGAGCGATCCGGTGGTGGGGCACCCGCGCGCATCTGACGGCGGGCATGGACTTCCAGACCCCAGCCCACCAGGAGACAGTGACCACGGATGCCTCCCTGGAAGGGTGGGGAGCGCACACCGAAAATCTGCACGCAAGGGGCCTTTGGCTCCCGACGGAGAAATCCTTACATATCAACGTCCTGGGGCTCCATGCAGTGTTTTGGGCCCCCAGGTCCTTCCTTCCGTCCCTCGAGGGCAAGGTGGTGAGGATCTTCACCGACAACACCACCACCATGTTTTACATCAGAAAACAGGGCGGAACCAGGTCCCCAGCACTGTCCAAGGAGGCGCAGAACCTGTGGCATTGGGCAGTCGCCCAAGGGATGTTTCTGGTGCCGTTTCATCTGGCAGGGATAAACACACCATCGCCGACTCACTCAGCAGGGTGCTGCGCTCGTGCCACGAGTGGGAACTACGGCAGGATCTAGTGGATCGCCTCTTCCGACGGTGGGGCACACCCCAGATCGACCAGTTCGCGACGGCGACGAACTCCAAGTGCCGGAGGTTCACCAGCAGGTTTCCCCAGGCGAGGAGCATGGGCGATGCTTTCTCGTTCCCCTGGGAGGGCCTGTTCCTCTACGCGTTGCCACTGCTAATCCGGCTCGTCAACCAGCACAAGAAGTCACGGTGCAGGATGATCCTCGTCGCACCTGCGTGGCCGAGGCAGATATGGTTCCCGGACCTTCTGGACTTGTCAGCGTCCCCGCCAATCAAGCTGCCGGTGGACGCGGATCTGCTCTCCAGGGAAGGAGGCGCCATCCTCCACCACGACCCAAAATCGCTGAACTTGCAGGCCTGGCTCCTGCAGCGCTAGAGTTTGGAGGATACGACATACCGGCCGACTGCAGAGAGGTTCTTGCAAAGGCCAGGGCGTCCTCGACTCTTAAATGCTACGGACACAAATGGAAGAGGTTCTCTGTCTGGTGCCACGCACAGAAGATTAACCCTCTACGGATTACGGCTCCCCAAGTTCTGCCGTACCTGCTGACGCTGGCCAAAGCTGGACTGGCACACGCGTCCATCAAGATTCATCTTGCTGCGATCTCCCGATACACCAGAACCACGGGACGGACGTCCTTGTGGTCTCATCGTCTGGTGAAAGAGTTCATGAAGGGACTGTTCAGATCGTTCCCGCCGGTGAAGGCTCCGGCCCCGGCGTGGGAGCTCAACGTGGTGCTGACCAAGCTCATGGGACCTCCTTTCGAGCCTCTGCACTCGGCCCCGTTGAAGTTTCTGTCGTGGAAAACAGCGTTTCTTGTGGCCATCACCTCCGCACGAAGGGTGGGAGAGATCCAGGCCCTTTCCTGCAAGGCCCCGTACTTGACTTTTCACGACACGAGGGTAGTGCTCAAGACGCACCCCTCCTTCATGCCCAAGGTACCGTCGGACTTCCATCTCAACGAACCCTTGGTGTTGCCTGTGTTCTTCCCGTCGCCTTCGTCGCCGGCTGAGAGGACTTTGCACTCGCTGGATGTGGCTAGAGCGCTGAAGTTCTACGTGGACCGCACGAAGTGTTTTCGGAAGACGTCACAACTCTTTGTGAACTTTGGACCTGTCAGTCAGGGGAAGGCTCTCTCGAAGGCTTCCATTTCCAGATGGCTCTCCGGCTGTATCATGTACTGTCATCGGTTGGCAAACCGACCGCTGCCCAGCCGTCCGAGAGCCCATTCCACCAGAGCGATCGCAGCTACCACGGCGTTCCTTTCTGGTGTGCCCCTGCTGGACATATGCAGGGCTGCTACGTGGAGGTCGACGCACACCTTCACGAAGTTCTACTGCGTCGATCGGGATTCCAGGGAGGAGTCCAGGGTCGGCCAAGCAGTGCTGCGCGACCTGTTCGCCTGAGGTGAGCCTGGTGAGGAGGTAAGATGCTTAATGTTGAGTTTGATGCAATGCTTAATGTTGAGCCTTTGCCACCTCCCGTGGTTGTGCATGTGTGTACTGCTATGTATTCTTTATTCATGAGCATGTGAATCCATGCCAGACCCCATGCTGGAGACTGTTGTTCTCCAGCATGGGTCTGGCATGGATTCACATGCGAACCCTCCCGCCTACCCCTCTGCGGCTCTTCACTTGGTCATACTGCCACTTCACGTGCTTCCAAATCTGAAGATGGCTGCCAGAGGCGGTGCTTAGGTAGAGGGCAGTCATTGGCTGTGGTCAGTATGACGCAGAGACCAGTGATTGGTTATTACTACGAAAGACAGATCAGAAACGAAACTGATACTGTTTTTTTCTTTACCGAGGATTCCCAGCCTGACGACGGGGAATATTCATGAGCATGTGAATCCATGCCAGACCCATGCTGGAGAACAACAGTTACAGGTAAGTAACTTGTTCCAACCACACTGTATTTTAGAGCTGTTAGGCCAAAGGCTTTCCTTTCCGTTTGACTGTAACACTGTATAAGAAACTTGATAAGTTATCTGTAACCTTGCAGTGATACCCTAGGGTCTGGCAGTGTACATATGTAAAATACAGACAAGTGTCACGTAGGTGGACGAGGCCGAACTTGGGTAAGGTTATGTACGTGAGTCGATGCCATGTGTGAAAGGGACTGCGAGTATCGGACGTCCCAGATCAGGACAGACGCAGAGATGCTCACACCCCACCTGGAGAGAATACGGAAATTCAGTGCCTCACTTCCTGACAGCTATGCCAATTAACCAATCCACTAGCAATTCATCCCTCTGCATACACCTCTCTAACCAAACACAACCACAAGCCTACAACACAACAATCTGCAAAACGTCACTACACTGCAACAACAAAACAAACCACACATGGACTCGCACAACAGCACACAATGACTACCAGGCCAGCCATCTGACCCACTGGGCTGAGGCCACCAACAGCACATCTCTGCTCTCTTGCACTTTTCCAGCTTATTCCAACTAACTGACCCCTCCCCCCTTCCTTTTTTTTCAGAGCAACCAGAGCGCTAGGGGACCACTGCGGGGGTGATAGTGTGCAGTAAAAATATCCTTTAACGTTAACAAGTTGAGGACCTGCACAGTCCCATACTCCAGCTTGAGACTGCAACATTTGCAGCAGAGGGGCCTTGTTAGCGTGTAGGTAGCCCACACTATTGTCCCGGGCCCCTTACAACCAGAACAAACTTTAGTTTATTGGTGCAGGGTGCAAGATAAATCCTCCCCACCAGTCCTGCTGAAGAATGCACTGTCAGGGGCCTTTGGCCACAGGGGGGGCAGCAAGTGCTTCATGGGTATTTGGCTTAGGCTATGCTTGTTTGCAATAGCATCAGTCTTCCAGGTCTTCAGTGCAAACTCTTCAGATTCTAGACTCTAGTGGGTCAAAGTCTAGAACGGCTGCAGGGCTCCCCTTAGCCAGAATTATAGCTTGAGGTTGCCAAAGCCCACCCAATGGCAATGATCTGCACCATTCAAACAGGTAGGGGCTGTCCACTCATGGCTGGAATGTTGATTGAGCCAGACTGTCCATCCCCATTTCCACCAAGTCATATACACACAGCAATTTGCCCGGGAGGCCAGGGGGGACCTGCAAAAGTGCATGACCTTATGTTTGTTTTGAACTGAAGAGGTGAGCCAAAAAGCAACAAACAGGCCTTAAGCCGGATGGCGCTGCCATCTTGAGTTTATGGTACTCAAAATGACATTATTTGATTTAAAAAAAATGTTGCAAGGACGTGCCCCAGGAAAATAAGTCCAACTCTGTCCACTTCCACAAGCCTGTTTAAGGCAAATCAAAAAGACATTAATCATAAGTGAAACTGGGATCCAAAGAACCCCAGCAACACTTAACTTTAAAATGTGTGCTACAATAAAACACAGGAAAACATAGATGGTGTCACGGCCCCCCTTACACTGGTAACATTATGGGCTGACCAGTGCAAGGTAAATGGTGGTGAAACTAAAAGGGCGTTTTTGCTGATCTCCAAAGTCGGGCCAAGGATTTGAGACATCAGTAATAAGCTGGGATTCCTTTGATCTCAATGGAAGGAGAGTTGCAAAAAGAACATCCTTTCCAGGGAAACCTAAATCAGGCTTTGAAAGTAGTATAAGTAGTACTTCAATTACAAATGTCTGCCTGGGGCACTGTTTAAATCATTAAACAGCTATCTTCTAAGGAGAATCATGTTGTGCAGTGGAAAAAGGCATTTAAGATTAACAAAAGTGTAATTTAACAAAATGAACCTAAACGGATAGATTGTTACACTATAAAATGCCACCGAATTTTTAACATTAAAACCACCCACAAAGCTTCAGATCCACCACTGAACCTAGATTCAACTTCTGCACCTCAAAGAAACCTGATTCCTTGTGCGAAAGGCATACTGTGTGGCACATAAACGCAACCTACTATAGCCACAAACATCCCTCTGACAAAACATCTGCATTTTGCGCACCATTATTCAAGGGCCAGCCACCTCCCAAATCACCCTCTTTTCCTCCCCTTATCATATAACACATGTTGTAAGAAACCCTGTATTCCTCAAACTACCCTTATAATGGCAGAGACCCCAACCCCTTTTCCTACGCTGGACATACTTTTGTATATATTGAGAGTATAGAAAACTCAACAGTGTGGTCAAAATGCAATGCTGTTGAAGGTAATTTTCAGATTCGGCCCAGTGGACAGATTCCGGGAAGCCACCCGATTCTGGTGACCGGGAAAGCCACTAATGTCCAGCCAAACTTTCAGGTAGTGTGACTGTGTAATAAGGCTTAGATTTAGGAGAGTGTGAGAGAGATGAAGGTTTCAGTAAAGCACACGGAATACTCTTAATACCAGACTCGGATTTCTCCAGAGACCACTGCTGAGGTTCCGGAATCCGTAGAGGACAGTCTTCTGTGTTTGGTACAGTTGAAGAAGCAAACCATTTGATTTGTTGGATTGATCTGATGTAACGCTCACCTGATTCCCGCAGAGGCGCCGGTCTTGACTGGGTGAATGCCGTATCTTCAAAGGTGATGTGTAACACACGGTTGACTCTTTGGGCTGGACCTCTGTGCACTGTATGTCTGACTCGAAGAGTAATATGTCTGCTGATAGAAAATATGGGATTAATGAACTGGGGTTATTGGGTGCCTCTCTCCTCTTCCCTTTCTCTTCTCCTGTAGAACCCCAAAGGTTAACACCCTCACCTTAGGTAAGTGAACGCCGAGCTCTCCATCTGCCTCGGGGTAGGGTGCCGTAACCAGTTTCTTCACTGGATAAGGGTGCAGGCCTCTTGACCTCAGAGGACTGCTGTCCGTCGTTAACTGCACGAACGGTAAATTCTGGGCACTTCAAATGTCTTAAAAGTCTTTTGTAATGATATCTCTTGTTTTGCAGGGTTCCGGCGATGGCGGGCTGATGAGAGTTGAGGATCGAACCCGCGTGAGGAATAGAAGCGCCTGGAAGCACGTAAGTAAGCGCTTGTAGCCTGCTTCACGATGCGCACTAACTGTCCCTTTTATCTTGCAGGTACAAGTTCGGAGCTTTAGAGAAGCTGAAGGGTGCTGGAATACCCACTGGATTCGGCGTGGGAAGGAGTAATGGCACGTGAGTAATAAAGTTGCCCAATGTCTTTAAACGCACCTTCTTTGTCTTTCAGATGCGGGATGCAGCGCTGAAGGCCTCCGGAGCGTGCGAAGAGCTGCTAAGCTTTTGTCTTTCAGATGCCGGAATGCAGTGGGAAGACCTCCGGAGCATGCGAAGAGTAGGTAAGCCTTTGTCTTTCAGATGCCGGAATGCAGCGCGAGGCGTTGGTGACAGCCGATGGACCAGGTAAGAGATGCGCTGCCACTGAAGACCGTAGTGCTAACCTGTTCTTTCTTTGTCTTTACAGGTGCTGCTGAAGACTGGATTCCAGGATGGTAAGCCTTTGTTCCCTTAGGCCCAGGATCAGAAGCAGAAGACGCGATGAGCGTTCTGCTGCAGAGAATGCAGAATAACGCAAAGCAAGATTCATCCATCGGGTGTGGTTTAAATAGCCTCCTGTAGTGCTTAGGTGTCTCCTTCCACAGCCACGCCTAGGTAAGAAAAGAGTTCCTGCTTTCCAGAAGAGTTCCAGTGTTCTGAACCTAGGGAGTGGCTCCTGCCCCACCCAACAGGAAAAGTAGTCCCAAACAGAAGAGGATCAGGGGTTCAACTGGCAGGTAAGTAAGCAGCATGGTCTGCTGCAGGTAAGTCCACCCAAGCATCATGAGCCTGGTGCTTCCAGCGCTGGGACTGGGCATCTTTATGAGCCTGGTGCCACTGGCGCCAGGACAGGGTCCAAAAGGTCCCAATTGGGACTGGCTGGCACTCGGAACCGGGGTTATGGGTCTGCTTCCAAGGGAGTCGGGCAAGTCCTGATCTTTTGGAAGCAGAGATCATGACATCCGATTACTCCACAATATATACGTTTGTAATTGTATTTTGGTGATGTATGCATATTGTATTTATGTATTGCTAGTTTCACTGGGGTAATTTAGGAGATCGATGTTTCAGTTATTTATGTAAGATTGGGAAATATCAGTTATTGTGGATTTATCCTCGATCTGAACCATTGCTAGAAGTTGAAATATTTGGTCATTGAGAAGTGGGGATTTAAGCCAGCTTTTTTTGGTACTCTGGTCTATGGGTGGGGGGGGAGTGGGGACAAATCTGATAAAGGGTCACTTAACGCAAACACACTGAAGTGCTTCCAGACTCGCCCTCAAGATGTGTCCAAAGACCATCTGGACAGACCAGAATGCATAGATTTACCCATCATTCAACTATTCCAGTTGCAAGCCCTTCAAAATGTTCGCAATACAGGAAAACGCAAGTGAACTTTACTTTTGAATTTGAAAAGGTTTGATTCTTTGTGTGTTGATATTTATACATTTTTGTTATCGAAAACATGTTAATATTTTACCATCAGTGAATAAACCATTTTAAGGTTTAGTTGCTGTTAACATTTTTCCATCTACTGAGTCTTCAGAACTGTTAAAATTATTTTTGGCCTACCTTCCAATCCATCTGAATAAAATTCCATGTTTTCCACCCAAGATAAACCAAACTCCAATCAATTGTATAGTATATGCGGACGACCTGGTCCTGATGGATAGAACACAAATTGGGTACAGCGTCTCCTTTCGGGCTTGAAAATATATATATGGACTCAAACCAACTGTCAATAAACACCTTGAAAACGTCGATTGGAAACATAAAAAGCAAAAAAGACAAAGCTTTCAGGTGGAAAATTGCCGAATCCAATTTAATGACTGTCGACTCAATAAGATATCTGGGCATACAATTCAATATTCAAATTCGATTTGCGAGAAACAATGGGCTGCTGAATTTACTTCGAAAATGACGAAGTTAGCCCTACAAGCTGCAATAATCAACAAGAATTTTGGAAAATTTTCATTGGAACCAGTCCTCATATTTTATCTACAAAAAGTAACTCCGATTATAATATTTGGGGCTGAGGCAGGTTGGCACTTAAGTGTGCAAATGTGGCACACATTGGAAGGCCGCTTTTGGCGGAAAGTTCTGCGGGTACCGCAAGCAACACCAATTACTGTCCTGCGACATGAATTAGCGATCAATTCGCTGCATATGAAAATGGTTTGGAACTCTATCGCAACATTGAGAATAGCCCTAACATCATCAGCCCCGGCATACAAAATCTTTGCCAGCAATCAGGCGTCGAATAAGCATGATCTCCTCAGTTTATGGTTTCATAAATTGTCGGCGTTCCTCTCTGCAGCAAATATTACCAACAAGGAGTTGATAAATCGTCCACAACATGCAAAAATAAAATTCGACAATTGGGCATGGATGGCCAACAATGATGCGAGATCCAAAATAAAATCGATGAAATTAATGGAAGGTGTGCATAGAAAGCTACATGAACCGGCAAGCTATTTATTGCATTGTCCTTCGAGACATTATCAAGACCAATTTCTTAGGTTTCGAATTAATGCTTTAAAGACCAAAGAAATTCTTTGGCAAAGAAAGGACAAATCCATCAATGATGATCTTTGCCGTTTCTGTAATCAGTCGATCGAATCAGTCAAACATCTGTTAATTGAATGTACTCAGACTGTTCCTCAACGCACATTACATTTGGGAAGTTTTGCACCGACAGATGGAGACATGGAACAATGGTGGGGGAGGATCATCTCTGGACACAACATAAAACTTGTATGTGCAACTGTGAATTACTTTGACTCAATTCTGAAAGCAGAGGGTTAAAGCTAAATTTTTGGCGTAAACCTAATGGAGTCGGTAATTGTATGTTCCTTAGTTGTATGTCCGCCTGATCGGCCTCTTTTAGGATGCGTGAATTGAGGTCTTGTCTGAAACAAAAGTTTGTCTTTTTTTTCTATTTAAATTCAAACTGTAGTTTTCTTAAAATAAAAAAAACAAAAAAAATTTAGTTTTCAGTCTATTCTATTTTTGAGATGTTAATTACTGCCTTGTCCTTTTCCAAAACAATCGATCAGTTCAAGCAATACCCTTTTGTATATTTGCCAAATTTAAATGTACACATTTTGCCTGAATGCAAAATAAAACTTCCTTCCTCACAAAATGTGTGTCACTCAAGTAAACCTGGGCAAACCTATCGGGCCATAATCAACACGCTAAGTGCTAGTTGGAGTGTGACTGATTCAGGCAAATACCCAAACTCTAATGGGAACATTTTAATTGGGAAAATGTAAAGTGATTATTCTAAAACTAATATGCTGTGGATTTTTCCCTATTCTTGGCATTACTACTTTTACGCTGTTGCACAGGAAAACCAACCTCTGCTTTCTGATGTTAGCCTGGGGGTTCTTCAGGTTTGAAAAATGCCAAATGAATCTTAAATGTGAAATTAGCTTTTGTGCAGTATTGAGATGCACATTTCCCAAATTGCTTTAGTTTTATTAGAAACAAATGAATTGAATATACTCATTATTTTGTCCGTGCCTTTTTTTCCATATCATCTTTAGCATGCCATCATTACAATCCTTATTTTCTGTGCAGATATGGGACCCCCTCACCACCATCAGGGCCACCGGATGCCGCATCCAGTCGACCATCCTCCATGGGGTGGACCCCAGCACCCAGAGTTTGTACCTGCGCCACATGGCTTTAACGGGCAGCCCCCTCATGCACGACGACCAGCCCCACCTCATGTGAACCATGATGACCCTAGCCTGGTTCCAAATGTGCCATACTTTGATCTTCCTGCAGGACTCATGGCTCCACTGGTCAAGGTAAAGGGTGTAACAAGAAACACCAAAATATGTTTTAAAAAGCTTTTGAAACTATGTTGTGAAATGATAAATAGCCAAAATGTTCTCTTCTATACAGAGAACATCTGAGTAAAATCATGCTAGAAAATATTTGTTCAAGTGGATGGGTTTTCGTTTGTAGATCTTTATTTTGGAACTTCCTCAATCTGTCTGGCATCTCATGCCTTTTTACACCAACTCTGGTTGTCATCGGTTTGGAGGCATTGTTCGGGTGTCAGCTGTTCCTGAAACTATATAAGACTGCCTGCTTTTGGTCTTTTGTTATGTTATGTTACTTTGCATTTATATAGCGCCTTATATACCATTGGAATGATCTCAAGGCGCTGGTAGGTTCAATGCCCTTGGGAACCATAGTTCAAATCAGTAGAGAGTCATAAGGTGCGTGGATACACCGGATATGCGTGCGGCAGGTGTGGCACTCGTGTGATAGCTGCTTATTAGCGATAGGTGTGGTGGTTGGGAGATCGGAAGTATGTGTTGGTTCTGGCAGGGTGATACCAGACTGATTCTGGCTGAGTTAGGCCTGAGGAGAACGCCTAGACTGGCGGGTGTGCAACCAGCAGTTTTTATTTAGAATGATGGGGAGTATGTGGCAGGTGTTGGTATGAGAACAGCTATACCGAATGTTTCATAGTGTCGCTGTGTTCTAGTTGAGTGGCAGTGTATAAAAGAGAGTAAGCATGGTGATGCGATATGATGGTTTTCAGTAGGTGCTTGAGATCGAGCACCTTCATGCTCCATGCATTCCGTGCGCTCCAACCGTTCCATGCGCTCTAACCATTCTTGCACAATGTCCATCCCATGGCCTCTCTGTTCCATGCATGCCATCCGTCGCATGTACTCCCTCAGTTCTATGCACTCCTTCTGATCCATGCACTTCGTCTGCTCGATGCATTGCATCTGTTCTGCACACTTCGTCCTTTCTGCACACTTCGTCCTTTCTGCACACTTCGTCCTTTCTGCACACTTCGTCCTTTCTGCACACTTCGTCCGTTCATCCTGTTGATTGTAGTGCAATCTTCTTTTTTGTGTGCATGCTGTGCATGGATTCCTATGGGAACTCCAGCCTTTTTGCTTATTTTATAACCCTGTCCTGACATTTCCAGGTCTTTAAAGCCTTCTGCTTTACTTCCCTTGCATGTTTTGCTCATTTTTCTGGGGAAACTGAAGAATTTTCTGTGCCATTTTTCTTTTGCACTTACCACCAATGGCTGCTAAAGGTGGCTAGCACCTTTTAAAATAGCCCTGCCACGAGATTTTAATTTGTTCTTTGGCTTCCTCCAGCCTTCTCGTGTGAAATGCCATATATGGTAACTCCTCTCCCATTGGAAGCTGCTGCTTTCGTGGGAAAGTGGGCTTTGTGTGTGAGCCAAAAGAGGGGGCTGGGACTGTCTGGTACCAGTCCATATTCTCTGGCGCCCGAAAGTCTGTTGCTGGACATGACCAGTGGCTGTCCAGGATTTGACAACCCTGGGCTGTTACAATGTCGCAGATCCTTGTTAAGATGTGCGCCCCTTGGACGTTGCGTACCTGAATCTCCAAGAGTCTTGCGCACTGGGGTAGCCAGATAGTAGAAGTCGTAGACTGGAGCAGGCAAGGAAGTTGTGGGCTGAACGAAGGGATGCTGTACAAAGAACCGGCCCCGGCTCCGTCCTGGTAAATCAGGATTGAACGGGGACCAGCTCCTGGCGCCACGGATGACACTTCCCTTATTTTAACGTGGCGCCAGAACAGTGCAAGCACTGATAGGGAAGGTCAAAGATGTAAACCAGCAAACACCAAAACGTGAAGTCCAAGGCAGCAGCACAGGCGAAGCTCTTCACAACTGCAGGGCAGTAGAAGATCCAAGGACCCCAGTACCCAAGAAGAAAGCAAGGAGCAGGAAGGAAATGAATGAATGAATGAAGGAAGGAAGGAAGGAGGGAGGGGCCTGGGATGGAGCAAGCAGTAGGCAGATGGGCAGCATGGACAAGGCAGGACCCAGCAAGGTAGTAACAGGACAAGGAAGGGTCAGCACAGGGAAGGACCAAGGAGCAGCCCGAACCCCCAAGTGCAGGCACGAGAACGAGGAACGGGAAGCAAGGGTAGCAGAACAAGGATTAGGCAAACGTGGAGCGAAGCGTAAAGAAAAACCCCAAACCGCGTTGACGCGACAAGTCCCTGGTCCGGACTGCTAAAATGGCAACCGGCATGAAAATGTGGCTTGCAACGCAAGCAGTGCCATGCATGCGTGGAACAGGGGCCGCCGCAAGGTGGAGGCTTGGAACACAAGCTTGTTTCAATGCGTCTCGCTAACGGCGCCCGCGTCCCGTATGGCACAAGACAGATGGCAGACCCAGGGGGAGCGCGCCCATGAATGCTCTCCTCTTCCAGACCCTGAGGCAGAGTATAACCGCCAGGAACAAATCTGCCACATAGGACACCCCTGCCGCCCTGCACAGGTAGGTGTCCTAACAATCCTTAACGTTGGTAGACTTATGCCCAGTTTGAATCTTGGATAAAAGGAGGGCTCATACAGCGATTTAACAGATCATTGTTGGAACCAAGACTTCTACGAGGAAGAGAAGCCTGCTGACGACCCAAGGATGACTCCTGAAGCTGATCAGCGTCGAATCCAGTGATTGACGCGGTGAAGCCCGGATTCTCGGTCTGTTACCACTGGTCCATAGGGCGAAGCTCAAACAACGGTCTTCTAAGATCAACCCCTGCTTGAGAATGCACATCTTGGAAGCCTTTGCAAGTGTCCCTGGACCACCTGGTGGACTAATCTGCTCCCTTTTGAGCTACCTCGCTGCAGTCATTCTGAGCACAGCCTTGGAACTTGAGAAATCTTTAGTTTCCGATACTTGTGAATCTGATCAGAAGCACGTGCTGTGCAAATAGTGCAACATCTAATGGTAATCACAGAGTAGTTCATCTTTATTTTGAAGGAACTTTGACATGGGCGTGACTGTAACCCTAACGTGATGTGTAGTGTACTCAAGACCCTTGACGCATTGAGGTCCCCGCTGATAGTTCTTTCCACACTGCTGGTCGTTTGCTTTATGTGGAGCTCATGTTTCAAGATGATATTGCCGTTTCCTGCATCTTTGACGCACCCATCGACAAACTTATTCGATGGCTGTTTGAACCTCTCTGATGGCCGTTCCTGTTTTGCCATCTGAAAACCTTTGCTGCCTCTGGCAATTAGATGGCTGTTGTCGGCCTTGGGCTTCAGACTTCGCCCTTACGGTAGGGAGAGTGGGGAACCGTTTTCTCTAGACACTTTTCTTATGAGAATGCCTTTTCTTTCCTTTCCCCCCTCCTCTTTCTTTTCTTATCTGGCTGCTTTGCCACGCTATTATGGAGAGAACTCCTTTTAAGTATTGCCCTTCCTGCAGCGACAGTTTTCCGTAGAAGGGCACAAGGCGTTAAACGGTAGCTATCTTGTGACCACAGGGTACAGCTTTGCACGCCCTATAAACTATTTAGGCCTTTTAGGGGAATTTTCCCAAAGTCCTCTGGAAGGTACGACTTCACAAAACTATCCTAATGGTTTATAGATCTCCTACTCGTAGTATCAGTCTGTACGACTCATGGAACCTTGGTAGAGAGGCAAAGCAGTCCGGTGTATCATAAGAGGAAGATGTGAACTGTAGGTAAATACAGTGAACCCAGTTAGTAAAGCAATTCAAAGAAACCCTTACTCAATAAATGTATAGTAAAATATAGGTTCATTATATACACACAAGAATTACTTTTAAATATGAGCACGTTGACCCAAAACACTTTAGAACACTTTTAAAAGGCCACTGCTTAGTTTGTAGTTTCTCGCAGTTACAATTGTTACAGATTTTGACATTAATGACGGTTCTATTGTATTGGCGGTAATAACGCGTGTGATGCTGAAAATGCATCAGAGGGACAGGGCTTTTGAATCCTTGTCCTTTATTGCTTTTTATCATGTGTTCTGTCTTGTTTTCCGTGCAGGAGTTCATGTGGGACTCCTGGCGGTGTGGCTCTTCCTGTATTTGGTTTGGTGAACAGACCCTTGGGATACCCTTATGGCATCCATGGGTGGGAGTAGGACCCTGTACTCCTAGAGCAGGGTACGGGCTGGTGGCAGCTCCGTGCTGAATTGACTGGTGCCCTGAGCGTCCTCCATTTTGGGGTGCCAAGGCCCCGTCACTGCAATCGGTGGATTCCTGATAGGAAACAAGATGGCCCCTTGCTTTCTATCACCTGTTAAACTGGGGTGGGGGGGATCTGGGAATCTCTCTACCAGCACGAACACAGCCCAATGACCTGTTCTTGGGTGAATAACCCCTGGGAGAGACTCTACCAAGACTCTATCGCCTGTTAGCTTACTTTTTCCCCAAAGTCCCGGGAAGCCCTTACTCTCTCCCTTCACCCTGAATGGCTGATGGGTGGAAGTTCCCTATATGGTGTGGTGAGAAAGTCCAGATTAGACTACCTGGAGCCTTCTCAATGACTATGTTGTGGGTATGCCCGTGGGGTGGGACCTGAGTGAATGGAGTGTGTGAATATGCATTTCATGTTCAGGGTGTCTAGTATCTGGTGTTTGACACAGTGACTGAGACAGCCCTGCCCGAAACTGGTATGCAGTGTGTAGTGCTGAATGACAGGGTGCTTGTCCACATCCTGTGGTGAGTGTCTGGATGGTGAAGAATCGCCTGAATGCACCGTGCGCCTGATTGGCTGCCTGACTACCCTTCAAATGCATTGTGTCCTCCAACGCATTCCACATCTTTGACATGTAATGTCCACAGTTGTGCACTTCAGAAACTTTTTCGGCAGATGGCGTCCTGCATCGATGGCGTCGGGTCATGTCCCTCGAGGGCCTCCGTCGAGGACGACGTCACAGGATATCATAAATAGGGCACACGGTGCCCGTAGCCTCATTTCTGTTTTTTCTGCGAATGACTGCAAGGTTAAGATGTCGCTCACCGACCCCCCCCACCGCATCTGTTTGTGGTGCCTCGGCGAGTCGCACGACGCAGACGACTGCTCGAATGGCCGGTCGCTGACTGCAAAGGCCTTGCGGAAGGGGAAGCTCCAGGTAGGTAGGGGCTCGAAGCCTGTTAAGTCCCAGACTTCCAAGTCCAAGGGGCTTTCCACCGATGACTCGAGGGGTGACTCTACGTGTCGGAAGGAATTCCGGGGATCTCGGTACCAGAGTGGTTCCCGCCACTCGTCTTCCTCGTCCCGGCACTTGCGAAAGCGCTGTCACCGGTCGCCTTCCCCGTCCTCCTCGGAGGATGGTGCCTCGGGGAAGGTTATGTGCCCTACAAAGTCCTCGACTCTGAAGGAATGGGCAGCGTTCAAGAAATCTATGATGGCAATTTTTCAGTCGCAAGACACAGGTCCGGTCGCGCCGGCCTGGAACGGTCTTGTTCCGTGGCTCGCACACCTTCAGGCTCTGGTTTGCCACCCGACACTCATCGGGAGCCGTATAGGTCCCGTACGAACAAGGAATCGAAGGGTCGCAAGAGACCTGTCTCTAGGTCTCGGTCCTCGTCCCCAGCGAGACCGCAGCAACCTATTGAGGACTCAGGGCTGGCGTCGAGTTGTTCGGCGCTGTATCCGTCCGATTCGTACATCGACGCCTTGCCGTCGTATCAGCCCACGGCACCGTCGGCACCTGTGACGACGATGTCAACGGCTTCGGCGATCCCGAGGTTGTCGAAGCCTTCGGCGCCTTTGGGAACTTTTCCTTGAAATTTGTCTTTGGAGTACCCAGGCATTGTGGATCCTCCAAGAAAGGCTACATCGAAGTCGGTGAGGCCGGTTTTGACCTGCAGGCCCTCATCTCTCCCCAGACCTCGGTTTCAACCCCCTCTGGATGATAATTTTGAAGAGGAGGAAAGGTCTGAGGTTGAGGAACCTGGTGAACTTGATGATGCCCCAATTTTTTCTGGGGATAGTTGGAGGAGTGGACAGACCCTCAATGATGCAAGTGGACTGGACACTTCCCCGGAAGTGGAGTTTGGAGACTCATGGCACAAGTCTTGGAGTATCTGGGCTAGTCTAGTCCTCCAGAAGACTTTGTGCAAGATGATCTGACGGACATCTTGGATCAAGGTCGTCCTCTGATCCTGTTTTGCCATTTCATTCTACCTTGCAGAAAAGGGTGGCAGCTGGTGGTTCAGGCGGCTACGGCCACCTCGAGGCAGGCGGCGTACCCTACCATCCCTCTGGATAGGGACGACAACACTTCGATGTTTGGGCCCAGAAGGTATTTTCTGCTGGGAGCATGGCCTTGAAATCTATCAACTCCACGTGTGCCTTGGCTAGGTTTTCACACACTTTGTGGAATTGTTTCCTTGGCGGCTGAGAATATTCCCGAGGGGGAAGAAAAAGATGGTTTCCTTGGCTCGTGCAAGACAGGAAGGATGCTATGTGTGAATCCCTTCAGTCGGGTTTGGATACGGCCGACAGTGTTAGCTGATCCATGGCTGCGAGCACGGTGATATGCAGATTTGCGCGGTTGCGGAGTCAGGGTTTTCTTAAGATGTGTAGGCCCGTCTTCTCGACATGCCCTTTGATGGCGCACATTTATTTGGCAGCAAGACTGACTAGAGCCTTGAGAGGTTGAAGATCTCAAAAGCTGCGGCGTAGTCTTTGAGCGCTGCGGTGCGTCAACATCCACCTTTTCGTCCTAGGGGACAGCAGTGGAGGGGAGGTTCCTTTCGGTACTACTCCTCCTTTGGTAGTACGAGAGGGGCTGCCAATTAAAGGGGCAAGCGGAAAAGGTACCCGTGGTGGATGGGGAAATCATGGCGCTAGAGCCGCTCGGGCTGCTGCCTCTTTGCCTTCAGGCACTGCCGCAGCCGCTTACAGTCATGAGGCCATGTCCCATAGTTCGTCGGTTGGGGGCAGACTGTCTCAGCATCTCGAAGAATGGCGGGCCATTACTTCAGATGCGTGGGTGTTGGATACCATAGCCCACGGCTATTGTCTTGCCTTCCTTCAGCGGCCTCACAACAATCCACTGGGGAAACACTCTTTGAAGCTTCCAGATCCGCTCCTTGCGCAGGAAGGAATGGTATTCACCTTCTTTGATCCCAAAGAAAGACGGGGTTTGAGACCCATCATGGACTTGAGTTGGTTGAACAAACTCCTCCGGAAGGACAAGTTCAAGATGGTCACTCTTTCTCAAGTCCTCCAGGCCCCTCAACTTCAGGATTGATTGTTGTCTCTGGACCTCAAGGATGCTTATTTCCATGTGCCAATCCACCCCGCGCACAGGAAGTACCTGAGGTTTGCGGCTGGCGACTTGCACTTTGTTTCGGGTCCTGCTGTTCGTATTGACCTCCGCCCCGAGGGTCTTCACCAAGCTCATGGTGGAGGTGGCAGCGTACCTCAGGTGAGGGGGGGATTCACGTCTATCCCTTCCTGGACAACTGTCTGATCCGGACGCGCTCGCCTGAGCTGGCTTTGGATCATCTCAGTGTCACCTTCCGCACCCTCCACAGGCTGGGCGTTTCCCTGAATTTCAAGAAGTCTCACCTGACACCTTCCCAGCAACTCCGGTACATCAGGGCTGTGTTGGATACGTCCTTGGGGGAAGTGTTTGCCTCCCAAGGTAAGGGCTCGTCACATTGTGCACATGGTGGCTAAGTTTCAACATGCCCAGAGTCTCCCGGCGTTCGAATTCTTAAGGTTGCTCGGCCTCTTGGCTTCCTGCATTTTTCTGGTGCCAGAGGCCAGGCTGCGGATGAGATCCCTGCAATGGGTCCTCAAGATGCAGTGGTCGCAGTTCTCTGGCAAGATGACGAATACTGTTCAGATCCCACGCTCGCTCTCCCAGGACCTTCTGTGGTGGGTGAATGAAGGGAACCTGATGAAGGGGGAACCGTTTTGGCAACCGTGGCTCGAGGTGACTGTAGTGGCGGACCCTTCCCTCATAGGATGGGGCGCTCATGCCAACAACTTGACTGCCAGCGGTCGTTGGTCTCCTTCGGAGTCCAGACTCCACATCAATCTGTTAGAGCTGAGAGCCATCAGGCTAGCCCTGAAGGCTTTTCTGCCCTTGGTCATGACAGTCCACACAGTGGCCATGCATTACCTCAACAACTCCCGTTTTGCAGAGACGAAATGCAGCTCTGGTTCTGGGCCAACCAGCAGGAAATTTAGATCTCGGCAGTTCATCTGCCCGACGACGAAAATGCAGCAGCGGATGCTCTGATCTGGCAGAGCAGTCTCTCATGAGTGGGAGTTGGCTCAGGAAGTCCTTCAGGAGATCTCCGCCCTTTGGGGAACCCCGCAAGTGGATCACTTCGCCACCAGTGTCACCCGGAAGTACGAGAGATTCTGCTCAAGGGAATTTCCTCTGAGGAGCCTTAGGAGACACGTTCGTGGTGGATTGGTCATTCCCACTGCTGTGCGCATTTCCTCCAGTCCCTGTCATTCCTCAAGTGTTGCGGAGGTTCGGTTCCCACATGATCCTCACTGCCCACCGAGTGGACCTGCTCGCACACGAGGGGTGGGGGGCGGCGAGCGGCGGGTCAGGTTCTCCATCCAGAGGTCAAGACTTTCAACCTTCACGCTTGGTATCTGAAAGGTTGAGGTATAAGGATTGTGCCCTCCCGGATGACGTGATGGTGGTAGTGCTTTCGGCAAGGCGGCCTGCAACAAAATCCCTGTGTCGTTGGCGTATGTTCTGCGACTGGTGCAGGGATCACAATGTTGATCCTTTTCGGTGCTCCATTCCTATGGTTTTGTCTTTCTTGCTTTCTTTGGCCCACAGGGGCCTCCAGGTGGGTACCATTAAAGGTTACCTGGCGGTGCTGTCTATCTTTAAGCGCTCGTCTGAAGAATGGTCTTACTTTAAGATTCCTTTTGATTTCTCAGATTCTTAAAGGACTGACTAATGTATTCCTGCCATCCCCTTTCCAGGTGCCGATTAGAATTTGGTTTTGAGATTTCTTGTGGGTGCTCCGTTTGAACCTTTGCACTCTAGTCCTTTTGAGATGACTGTCCTTCAAGATTGTGTTCTTGGTTGCATTTACTTCCGCTCGCATAGTGAGTGAATTGCAGGCACTTTACTGTGTTTCACAAGGACAGGGTTGTACTGCGAGTACGTCCTTCTTTTCTAAGGTAGTCTTTGAATATCATTTGAGTCAAACGGTGGTTCTTCCATCATTCTACCCTCCTCCTCATCCTGGTAAGGAAGAGGAGCATCTCCACCGGTTAGATCCTAGGCGAGCTCTTAGCTTTTACATTTCTAGGATGTACAGGGTCAGAGTGGACGACCAACTCTTTGTAGGATATGCTGGACACCTATCGGGCCAGGCTGTTAACAAACAGACCTTGTCCAGGTGGATTATCCTTAACATTACAGAGCGTTACCCGTTGGCGGGTAAAGACCCTCCTGAAGGGTTGAGAGCTCATTCCACTAGGGGCGTGGCTACTTCCACCGCCCTCCAGCGGGGTGTTCCTATTAGGAATATTTGTGATGCTGCTACTTGGGCTTCACCCCATACATTTGTAAAACATTATTCCCTGGATACAATCCATGGTCGGGATATATCATTTGGGAAGGCGGTTCTTTATTCCGCAATCTAATTAGGTATTCAAAATTCTTTTCCCTCCATTTACTGGTACTGCTTTGGGAGTCTGTCAAAGATGTGGAATGCGTTGGAGGACACAATCCATTCGAAGAACAAGTTACTTACCACTGGTAACCGTTCTTTCGCCCTCCCACCCTGCGCCTCAGGAGAATTTCCTATGCGATTGCAGCTTCCTTTTCTGCAAGGCTAAGTTCAGTCCAGCAGGCATCTGAATGCTGTCCCACGGTCTGGGGGAAAAAACTTAAACTGAGGCTACGGGCGCCGTGCATCCGACTTATAACATCCTGTGACATCCTCGAGGGACATGGACTAGACGCCATCGACTCAGGACGCCCTCTGCCGAAAAAGTTTACGAAGTGCACAGCTGTTGACATTATGTGAAAGATGTGGAATACGTTGGAGGAACATAGTCAAAAGAACGTTAGCAGTTGGTAAGTAACTTGTTCTTCTGAGTGATTGGTTGCCTGAGTTTGACCCAGAAGAAGGAATGGGAGATCAACTAGTATATCTGGGGGCCTCTCACTGCTAGAAATCGTTCACAAGCTGAAGTAGAAACTGATGCTTAACTTTGAAGCCCACTGGAAGAAGAACTGCTGCTGCTGTCCTTCACTAATCTAAAAGTTGCTGTGCCTTCAAGGAACTGATCCAAGAGAGGACCTGGATAGGAGACTGTTAGGCAGAATTGCATGGAGTACCCTCTGGACCACCACATACAATTGGGACTACAGGAGTAAGCAAAACCAACCTTTGGTATAAGAATGTACTACAAAGTTTTGTGGTAGCGACCTGGGCAGCCAGGTTTATCTCAAGAGGGAACGTGAGCAGTACAAGAGGCTACACAGAGGTCTTACAATCACAGTGGTTCAAGTAGACACACTCAAGGTTTCTTGGTAAAATGCTTATCAATTTATTACACAATCATTTATAAAACCTTCACTAGAAGGAGGCAACTTAATCTTATACACAAACACACTTCAATGTCAAACCAATAAGTTTCTGAACAAATTAGGCTCCCCTGAAATAGGAGCAAAATGGCATTTCAGTTACTTTCAATGGGAGTAAAAAGGCACACGTTAGCAGACTAGATCACAAATTCTTTCTTGGGCAGTGCAAATAGTTTTAGTTTACTAGAGGACTCGATTCAGTTTATTAGGCTTAGGCCAAAGTCAATGGTATCTTGGATAGGAAAGAGCGGTTCTTGAAATAAACAGTAAAATCTTTGCCAAAGTTCTCAGAAGTAGTTTCTTTGAAAAAGAATCATATGTTGGGTCACAAGCTGATTAGGCCTGCAAGTTGGGAAAGTTCCACGAACTTTCGCAACGAGAGAGGCGTTCTCTCAATCAGGTTGGCACAGTACCTTAATATGAAGCAAAAGTTGCAGCTGCGTTGGTTCCTGGCAGTTCCTGCAGATCTCGCTGTTCCTGAGCCTCAGTCGTGGGGACAAGAGGGAGGACGTCGGGACTCCTGCACGGGATCGTTGGAAAATGCGGATAAAATGGAGTCACTTTGGGTCGAGTAGCTGTCATCAAGCACACAATCTGGTGTCCTTCCCCCTGGTTAATCCTAACTGTTAGGCAGAATCCTGTGCAGTTCCCTTGGGGAACACTGCAAAAAAATTAAGACTACAGGAGTAAGCAGTAAACCCAATTGGTAGCAGTCTGCACCACCCAGATTTACCTGGTAGCTGTGGCTGAGCAGTCAGACCTCTCTCAAGAAGAGTAGGGCAGTATATAGAGTATACACAATTGGGCTAGAAACACAGTAGAGCAAACAAACACTGACCAGAGCTTTGTATAAAAAGTATATAATTATTCATTTAAAACACACTTTAGGCAGTATACTAGCACTCCAAATCAAAGGCAAGTTAAAACACAGTCAGGTAAAGTATACACACCTCCCTTGATAACTATCAGACAAGTTAGAGTTAAAACCCCACAATTTGTTAAAACAGATGTGAGCGCATAACCTGATGGCACTCCAATAGTTCAGTTAAAGGGAGACAGAAAAAGACAGAGCATGGAAATAAAACGGGTCCCAACACTTTTAGGAGTTCTCAGTAAGAGAAGAAAGGCAGTATATACTGTAGAGCCAAAGTTCATAGGTCAGGCCCACTTTAAATGGAACAAAGCGAAATGTGCCCAGGATCACACGGTTTAAAATGCACTAAAAGTCTTTGCAGAATGTTAAAAAAAGAGGTGGGGGCGATTCAGGAAGGTAAAGTTAGGTCTGGGGCCAACCCGGTTGGAAAGCAAAGGATTTAAGGGTCACCTTGGGAAAACTGAAGAAAGGGAGGCCAGGCAGGACACAGTACCTTAAACAGAGAGGAAGCTCCAGCGGTGGCAGTTGTTGCAGTTCGTTGTTTTGACCAGGGGAAGAGAGGATCTCTTTGAGGAGGAAACGTGGAGTCGTTGCACTGCACAGGGATGAAACCAGCCACAGAGTTTGTCTATAAAAGGTGCGTTCCTTTTATTCGCGGTCAAAGTGGTGAAGCTTGGCTATCCGGCCGCCGGGGTGCTGGCACGGGCGATTCGACCAAGAGACTTCTTTGGAAGGCAAAAAGGGCAAACTGGTTGGTCCCACCAGCTCAGAGGAAGAAGACTCGTCCAGCACAAGATCTTCTCTTGTCGTTGGGAAAGTGGTGAGTTCGTTGCAGCAGGGCTCCACCGGTCGTGTCGTTGTTGCAGATCGCTCAGCTTCTTCAGATTCTTAGGTTCTGTGGCGACTTCTGAAGTTCCAGTCCCAAAAGCCCTGCTTTTATGCACAAAAACCCCCATTCAACAGCCTAGCTGTCACTCAAACATGCTAAGTGGTGAGCCAGGCGGCTCACCACTGGGCCAATCAGAATAGAGTGCGATTTGAGTTGCTAAGGCATTGCATTCCAGGGTGCCAATTCCCCTCCCCACACATACTTTGGAACCCAGACAGAGTGGCACCATTTGGAGAGCTTCTGTGGAGAAGCCCGCCAAAAAGTGGAACAAAGGGCTCAACCTTGGTCAGAGTTAGAGACGGACACGAACGCCATTTTAGAAAAGATTTCTGGCAAAAAGACCCAACCGTGGATTTAATATTAAATAAATAAACCGGCGGTATCTTTAACATTGCACCAAAAAGTGGTGCATTTAAAATCAATGGGAAAATCCCATAGAGAATATTCCTGTGGAATTTTGCTTGGTAACCACTGCCACCAGCCAGAAACTCGGCAAGGGGGGGGGGGGGGGACTGGACAGTGCCCCCTTGAAAACAGACCCAGGGGCAATATAATTTACCCCTTCCAGTACTTCCACAATATGATGGTTTGTACTGGTTCTGTTCACAATTTAAGACTAGTAAAGTCAATGGATGACTTTACTTGCCCTGGGAGACAGTAGTCAGTCCCAGGGTATGGAGTCTATGTTTGGGGGTCACTATGATACCCCTCTGTTACTGCCCTGAGGGTGCTGTGTAACACAGACACAAAAAACAGATGATACCCTATGGAGTAAAAGACCCCAAAGCCCAAAATCATACAAACAGTCAGAGACAAATCTCATATCATGCCTAGAAGTGGGAGTAAAAGAGTCTCACTCTTAGCAGGAGAAAAAAAAACCCCAAAAATCTAGCAAAGCTGCTGGGGGACTCACTAGGTTTGGGAAATTAGCCTTATAAGAGAACTCTCCCAAACACTAACCAGCTCCGAGAATGGTATCTAGGTTTACGAGTTCATTGGTCCCACAAACTCAAAGGAAGAAGTCGTCATGGAAGGGGCTTCTCTGTCAAGATGAACTTGGCAATTCGGACCTGCAGCAGGGCTTCACCGGGCAAACGAACAGTCCAGGAGTTGCAGCAGCCATCCTCTTCCAGCTAGTCTTTCGTCCTTGCCGGACAGTCAGCCAGCCAATCACGCCAGAGTGCATTTGAGTCTCCTAGGAGACTAAGCACAGGGAGTTTCGGGCACCTCACTCACTTCCTGCCCACCCCAGACACTCAGACGCCAGAGGCGGTCTTCAGTCCTGAAGCCAGCCAAAGGCATAGAAACAAAGGGACCAACCTGGTTTGGCACGCTGAGACAAACACTAGAAGGACCGTTCCAAAAATAAATGGCGAAAAAGACGACCGGGACCTGTTTAAACAAACTCTTGAAAAACATGGCTCCTGCGATTTTTAGCTACCGGTGTTCACGGTGGGGAAAAATCATGGTAGTTCGTTATTAAACCTCTGCCACCAACCATTTCGATGGAAAAGCATAGCATTTGACTGCTACATGAGTTTTTAGACACCAGGGATACTAGGTAACCCCTCCAGCACTCTATAGGAAGTTAGTGTGTTCTGGGTCTAGGAATTTAAAAAGACTAGTAAAGTCAATTTAACCTTACATTCTCTGGGAAACAGTAGTTTATCCCACAAAAGGTATTTAAACCTTTGGGAAGTCTAAAAAGACATCCCTGTGCCACTGCACGGAGGGTGCTGTGTAACACACATGAAAAGATGCCTATGGAGTTATCTTAAAACTCCATAATCAAAGAACATGACTAAAACACACATCGAAATACATGAGTGGGGAAAAAACCGCTCATACACTTTCCAGGTAAAAAAATATCAAGTCCTCAAAATCCAGCAAAGTTGCTGGGGGTCTCTAAGGTGAAGGGAATAGGCACATTTTTGAGAATTCTCCGTAACACTCGTCCCCCCCAGACTAAGGGACAGGAGGATTTAATCCACTGCTGGATGAATCTCCTTACTCCAGTCGGTCAAACACTCTGGAGAGACCATCAAAATTTTGGTGATTACACCCTGACCTGTGTTCAATGGTAAAATCAAACCCCCCCCGTAGGCTGATTGACTACTTTAACAATTTAGGATTTTCCCCCTTCATCAGCATTAACCATCTCAAGGGTTGGTGGTCCGTCTGAATCACAAAAGTAGATCCATACAAGTATGGTCTAAACATCTTCAGTGACCACACAATAGCAAAACATTCTCTTTCAATGGTTGCCCACCTTGGTTCTGGTTCCTTCAGCTTTCTGCTGATGAAGCAGATGGGGTGCTCCCTATCTTTCTCATCCAGCAGACTCAGAATTGCACCTATACCTGTATTGGAAGCATCTATTTGCACAATGAAGGTTTGGCTGTTGTCCGGAGCTCTTAAGACTGGAGCTTGACAAAGGGCTTTCTTAAGTCTTCAAATGCCTTGTTGCCCTCCACATTCCACCTAACCTTTTTGGGATATTTGGATGAGGAGACCACATTCAAGGGAGATGCTATGGACCCATAATTATCTATGAAGTTCATATAATAACCAATGAGAGCTAAGAAGGCTCTCACTTTGGTTTGAGTAGGAGGGGTGGCCCATTCGTGTACAGCTTGTACCTTTCTAGGCAATGGCCTTATTTTACCTCTTCCTACCTCATGTCCAAGGTAAACCACTTTGCTCTGACCATTTGACATTTACTTGCATTTATGGTCAGATGGGCCAGCTCATGAGCCTGCAAAACATATCCTAAGAGGTCAACATGTTCTTTCCAAGTAGGGTTGAACACTGCATTGTCATCCAAGTATGCCATGCAGCATTCCTCCATCCCATTCAGAACTTGATTAACCATCCTTTGGAATGTAGCAGGTGCATTCTTTAGTCCAAAGGGCATTACCTTAAACTGGTAGAGGCCTGCTGGGGTTGAAAATGCAGTTTTCTCCTTGGCATGGTCTGTCAGGGCTATTTGCTAATAGCCTGGCGTTCGGTCAAATGTACTGAGGTACTTGGCTGAACCAAGTTTGTCCACCAGCTCATCTGTCCTAGGTAAAGGATGGGAATCAGTCTTAGTGGCTGCATTTAGAGCTCTATAGTCCACACAGAATCTCAACTCCTTGGATCCTGCCTTTGGCACTAACACAACTGTACTAGACCATGGACTGGTAGTGTCCTATTAGCCCGAGATCAAGCATCCTGTAGACGTCTTCATTTATGTGGGGTTTGACATGATCTGACATCCCGTAACCTCTGCTTTTAACAGGTAAACAGTCACCAGTGAGAATATCATGCTGGCCCCAAGGGGTCAAGCCTGGTGATAGTGAAAACAGGGAGGCAAACTGATTTAACCGAAACTTGCACTCCTCCTATTTCAGTGTCAGATTAGAAGCGAGATTAATGCCTTCTATTTTCTCATCTAAAAGTTGTCCCCTGAGGAACTCCGGTAGAGGTTTACTCTCTTCCTCCTCTTGAGCTGAAGCTAGAAGCAAAGCTCCCACTTCTGGTCTTGAGACATAGGCTTTTAGACGGTTGGTGTCAAAGATCCTGGGGGCCTCCTTAGGATTGCTTAAGTCCACCAGATAGTCGACCTCTCCAAGTTTTCCCACAACCTTGAAGGGTCCTATCCATTTGTCCTGTAAGGCCCTCTGCCTTGTAGGAACCATAACTAAAACTTGCTGGACTTGAGTAAACTCAACCATGTTGGCCTTCTGGTCATGCCAATGCTTCACCATAGCCTGACCTGCTTTTAAGTTATCAGATGCTTCTGTCATCACGTGTGTCATTCTCCTCCAGAAACCTAACACATAGTTAGTGACTCTCACTGGCGTGGGAGAAGGAACGTTCTCCAACCCCTCCTTAATTAGGGCCAATGGACCGCTAACTGGTTGACCATAGAGAAGCACAAAGGGACTAAATCCAACTCCCTCCTGAGGGTCTTCCCTATAAGCAAATGGAAGGCATGGCAGTAGAAGGTCCCACTTTCTTCTAAGGGGTTCCTCTAAGGTACCTATCATGCACTTCATAGTACGGTTAAACCTCTGTACTAACCCATTTGTCTGGGGATGGTAGGCAGTTGAGAACTTGTAAGTCACTCCACAGTTTTTCCACATGGCCTGCATGTAGTAGGACATAAAATGTGATCCCCTGTCAGAGATGACTAACTTAGGTAAACCTACCCTGGTAAAAATACCAAGTAGGGCCTTAGCAACAGCCTGAGCTGTAGCAGTCCTCATAGGTATGGCTCAGGATACCTAGTAGCATGGTCTACTACAACCAATATAAATCGATTGCCTGAAGAGGTTGGAGGCTCTAAGGGACCAACATTGTCGATTCCTATCCTCTCAGATTGGACTCCCACCACTGGGAGAGGCACTAAAGGTGCCACATTCTTGGCTCTGCTCCAGAGATCCGACAAGTGTGACTGCTCCTACAGAATGTATCTACATCAGACCCCAATTTAGGCCAGTAGAAATATAGAGAAAGCCTTTCCTTGGTCTTCTTGAAGCTCAAGTGACCCGCCAAAGGGATCTTGTGGGATAACTGTAGGAACTGGTGTCTTGACTCTAGAGGCACTGCAAGTCTTCTGTAGTCCCTGGGATAGACTCAGTTGGTTCACTGTAGAAGAGGCCATCTTCCCAGTACAACCTATGCTTCCCTGGCCCTTGCCCGTCTAGCTGGGAAGCTGCCTGTTGGCGAAGTCCTTCAAGAGTAGGGCACTCTCTTTGACCTCTGCTGAAGTCTCCCCTACAGGGGCCCCCTTCTGCCTGTAAAGGCTGCAGCTCAGGGTGCTCTTTAGGATCCAGATCTCAAACAGGGGTAAGGTAGTCTTCCATCTCTGAATATTCAGTAGCTGATTCAATCTTTCCTGGTGGTTCCTCACACTCAGCCTCAGCTAGTGGAGCAGTCACATGTGTGACTTTGGACAGTCCTCTCAGGCTTGTCCTTGTTAGCACAGGAGTGCTTTCTGTCTTTTTCCTTGATCTTGGGTTTCCCCTTTGTCTCCTCCTTTTTTAGAAATAGCAGTTAGTAGTTCCTGTGGACTGGGTGTTATTGATTCCTCTAACATCCACTAGAGAGTCAGTTAAGGTACTCTCGCTGGCCTTCCTTGGCTGCTCCTGTTTCCTTTTACTGGGAGGCCTGGGGGTGCTTGATAAAACTCCAAGAGTTTTTAAGTCATTCCCCAGCAGGACTCTCCCAGGCACCTCACTTTGTACACTAACGGGTATCTTGACAGTCATGTTATTGCACTGGATGAGAGCTGGTAGCCTAGGAAGCATTTGGACAGGGCCTCCAGCAAAGTTAGTGAGGCCTTTGTGTGCCTTAGCAACATCCTCCGGTTTGAAAAAAGATTCATCCACCACTGTAATGCTGGCCCCAGTGTCGCTAATGGCAGGGGTCTCCTGACCATTCATAAGTACACTGTCCTTGTAATATTCTTTTGTGTTATCTGGAATTAAATTAACAACATCTAAATTCTGCTGTTCCTTCAGACCCAGGGACACTAAAACACTGGCAGAGACTCCACTGGGGTCTTCAGCCAGTAATTGAAAGTTTTCACTTGCCATTTGTACTTCTCCCTCTGTGGAAAAGGCTAAAGAGACATTGTGGACCCCTGAAGGTTTACCCTTGCATCTGGGATCCCCTTTCACATGGTCAATAGACCCACAAGCATAATATTTTCCAAATGTTTTGATAAATGGGGGTTTCTGCTGCCCTCCCTCTGGTTTGGCACCAGAGGTTTCACTAGCCTGATTCGGTTTCCCTTGTGGCTTTGCCTTTTTCTTTTTGGAGCCCTCTTTTGGATTGGAGGTATTAGAATTCTCTTTGCCATCTTTCTTTTGCTGCTTCCCATCATCCTTCTGAGTTGCCCCAGAATCCTTGTGATTAGCCCTGTTGGCAACCCACAAGTCAGCAGCTTTTGCTAACTTATTTGGATCAATTTCCTTAGAGTCAGCCAAGTGCTGTCTCCGCTCAGGAGAGTAGGCATCAACAATAGATTCGAACAAATATAGATCTCTCATTCCTTTAAAAAAAGTTAACTCTGTAACCCTTTACCCAACCATCTAAGTTCTTCAAACATTCACACACCCAGGTAGCCCAAGGGGTACCATCATGCATTTTGAAGGTCCTAAACCTCTTCAGGTACTGGGAAGAAGTTTTCCCAAAACTAGTTATCAAAGCGATCTTCACATTTTCATACTCCAATCTTTCAAGTTCCCCCACCTCCATTACAGCATCAGTTGCAACCTGGGGGAGACTAGAAAAAAGCCAAGGAATCAAGTGATGTCCTGTTAAACCCTGAATCCCATAGTTCTATTCAAAAGCAGCCAACCAATCCAAAATATCAAGTCTCACCTCATACATACTCACAGCTTCTTTAGGCATGCAAGCCCTCTTAGGACTGGAAGACCTTGAAGATTCTGGGATAGAACCATTTTCAAGAGCCAATTTCTTCCTTTCAAGAGCATGATGCATTTCTGGGTTTGGTTTCTTGATAACTTTCAGTTTGCATTTGGAGCCTTTTGAACTCTAAACAAAAAAAAGAAAAAATGACTTGAGTTAGATATTTTTTAGTTTTCAGTGTAAAAACGATACAGCCATTAACAATCCAGAAATTCATTTTGTACAACTTAATTAAACCTTCAGATCTCAACAGTTCTTCAACATTCCATGTATTCAACATAAATCACAGCGTTGAGTAATAAAGTGTACAATTCATAGTTTCACGGTCATTCATTTAGTGTGTAATGAAAGAGAGAAAGAAAGAGAAAAAAAGCATTTGTTCACTAAATTGAGTTCATTGGGTCAATTATCTCTTTTTTAATCAGATTAATCCATAAATTCATTGGGGGGTGGGAGATATTGGAATTCATAATCACAGTTCTGATGTTTGTTAATCTGCTTAGAATCACATGCTGTGCATAGGTCCGACATCCAGTGGTCACTGCGGAGTATTGCATTTTTCCTAGTCGAAAAGGGGACGTCGACAAAGCGTGTAACACTATCCCGATAGTGACGTGCGTTGTACCCACAATCCCTCACGTGTCGAGGTCCCTCTGTTTGTTATTTTCCGCCCAGCTACTGGTCACCTTTATGCGGAGCTCCTCGAGAGACATTGCCAAATAGTTTCTTCGACTTTTGGTCGTTTGTTATTAATATCAATAACTTGGATCCCTCCCTCGACGCAGAGCTGTTTCTCCGCCGAGCAAGATCTTCGACGGAAGGACGAGCGGAGGGGATCCTTCGGCGCTGCTGAACACGTGGCCTGGCCTCACCGGCCATACACAGTAGGGAGAGTGGGGTTGTGTGGCCTTTCTTTCTCTTTAAGAATGCCTTTCTCTTTCCCCTCCCTTTCTTTCGAGGTCGTAGTCACACTTCTTGCCCTCAGCTATGGAGAGGACGCCATTTAGGTTTTGCCCGCTTTGCAAGGGTAAATATACCTGGAAGGATAAGCAGAAACGGTGCAACCGTTGCTTACCCTAGGATCATAAGAGGACGGATGTGCGGCCTGTATATTACTAAAGCCCAAAACTCTAAAAGACTGCAGGGTCAAAAGGTGAGCGGCCTACGCCATGTCTAGGCCTGACTCCTCGCCCGCCGCCGCCGAATGTGACGAGGACAGTGACTACACGGCCCCCGTAACGGAGGTTGTAGACCTCTCAAAGGAGCGTTCACGCTCCTCGTCGTCCGTCCCCGGCCCCGACCAGCCCGGCTCACGCCCAGCTTATAGGGATGAACACCCCGGCGACAAGGACGCACACGGAAAAACACCAAAGCACATACCCCCCGGCACGCATTAGTCGAAGACGAAGGCAGCCATAGCGCCAACGGGGGGCGCCAGGCCCACCGGCGTCTTCCGCCGACCGTAAGGGTCGTCAGCCTTCCCCGCCTCCGCAACAGGCGACTGGGCATTCTAAAGATAAGGGCGCTAACGCCAAAACCTCCGGCGACACGCATCGTAAGAGCACTCACGTTGCCAGCAAGGACTCGACAAGCAAGGACTCGACGTTACATAGCGCGACGGCGACCGATCCCTCGGAAGAGAGAATGATCGCCGAAAGCCTCGCGCGCATATCATCTAAGGACGGCCAGAGACGTACGGCGAGTGAGACGCCGAAAACCGCGCACAAGGCCAAAGATACGCCGAAAGCGCCGGAAAACAGATCAGGCCAGTTCCCGCCGCTGCCGACGGAAGGCCCTAGCCAGCGAGAAGGCTTCTCAGAAGGCGAAGGCTCACTTTCTTCGACGTTATGGGACCGAACCAGACAACTACAGGAGGAAGAAACTCCTTTTTCATTCCCAGACCGTCCTGGCCGACCTCGGTGGACCTTTGAAAGGTTCCAGACCTGTATGGATAAACTAAACAAGTTCATGTCCATCCCAGAAGACAGGGCACCCAAGAGACCAAGGGAGGCACTCCTGGAGAGTCCAAGGGCTAAATACCAGAAGTTTTATAACCCCATACAGGAGGACATATACTCTTACGACCTCACTGAGGAAGACACCCTCTTCCAGGAGGAAGATGAGTTCACCTATGTTGAAGACCAACAAGAAGAGGATGGTTTTCACGAGGACACTAATTTATGTGAGGAGGGATTCCAGGAGGACACAGGCGAGGGCGACCCAAATCCCTGGCAGTCACCAGCTAGGTCTACAGACACAGGTAGTAACAGTATAGTCATCAGGTCTACTGAAACTACACCAGTCAGGAACCCTTCGCCTGTTGATGATGAACCCACCTTCAATACACTGCTGAAGAAGGCAGCAGCGCATTTTGAACTTGAAACTGGGGAGGTCACCCCAGACACCGATTTTGTGGAGAGGATTATCAAAGAAAAACCCCCCACTAGCCAAACTATCCCCATCCTCGCCTCAATTAAGAGACTTATTACCCCTTCTCTGTCCACTCCTGCACTGGTGAGAGGGGTCAATCTGAGGATTGAGAAACTGTTCTCTCCCTCTCAATCAGACCCATTATATATTAAGGGTCACTCAATCCTGGACTCCCTGGTCGTGACCAACACCAGGAAAAGGGCCGGAGTCCCACTATCTACCAGCGAGGCACCCCCAGATAAAGAGGGGAAGAAGCTTTATGCCCTAGTCAAGAGAATCACCACCTCTGCAGCATTCTCTACCAGAATTGCCAATAATAACACACTATTGACAAGCTACGCTGATGCTCAATGGGAAAAGCTTAAACAGGACATTGAAGAAGCTCCCAAACCCCTAAGAACTCGTTTGCTGCCTACAGTTAACGAGGGCTCTCTGGTCAACCAAAGCATCGTCAAGAATACCCTCGATGCAGCAGAAACGGCTGGCCGCACTTTGGTACAAGGAATTTTGCTGAAGCGTCACGTGTGGCTTCGCAATTCCGGGTTTAAGGCAGAAACACAAGCGTCCCTTATTAATAAGCCCATAGAGGAGTCCAACCTCTTTGGGAAAGCAGTTGATGACGCGCTGGAGAACGCGAAGAAAGAATTTGACACAATAAAGACCTTAGACCAAATTTCAAAACCACCTAACAGGCGGGGATTTGGTAATGAGCGCTTTTTTCGTGGCCAACGCCAGCAACAAAACCAACAACAACAGTATTCTGCCAGCAACTATCAAGGAATTAGTGGCCAGTACAATCAGAGGGGTCAATGCCGTGGCAAAGGGAGAGGCCGGGGTTCCACCACCAAAGGCTCCCAAGCCACCAACACCACCAAGTGACGCGAATATTCGCGTCCCCTCCCATGCAACGCCGGTCGGGGGCCGGTTAACATCCTTTCTTCCAGCATGGGAGGGAATAACATCAGACCGCTGGGTGCTTTCCACCGTAGCCCGCGGCTACTGTATAGAGTTCAACAGTTCCCCAACATACAGACCCCCGAGAGGATGCCGCATGACACCAGAACACCTCGCCATCCTTCTCCAAGAAGTGGACCAACTGCTGGAAAAAGGAGCCATAGAGGTCGTGCCTCTATCTCAGGTAACGGAAGGTATTTATTCAGTGTACTTCCTTGTACCCAAAAAGGATCTAACCATGCGCCCTGTATTAGATCTGCGCCCAGCGAACAAGTTTGTCAAACCCCAAAAGTTTCGTATGGTGACCTTACAGGAGGTGATCCCACTGCTATCACAGGGAGATTACATGGAGACACTGGACATGAAAGATGCATACTTTCATATTTTAATGTTGCCAGCGCACAGAAAATACCTCAGGTTCATGATAGAGGGCAAACACTACCAGTTCAGAGTGCTACCCTCCGGCATAGCATCTGCTCCAAGGGTATTCACGAAGGTAGTGGCAGCGGCCCACCTGCGCAGGTTATCCATCCCAGTATACCCTTACCTCGACGACTGGCTCATAACAGGGGACTCTTACGAGACATGCTTCTCAAACACCCAAAAGACTGTAGACCTTTTGTTCCAGCTGGGCTTCTCCATCAACGAGAAGAAGTCCAGCTTAGACCCCACCCAAGTCAAACAATTCCTTGGGGCTCTAATTCGAACAAAGGACGGCCTCTTCTTCCCCTCCAACGAGAGGGTCCAAAACATGCTGTTTCAGATCCCCCAATATGTGGCAGGTCGAGAGATGACGGTGCGCAAAGCAATGCGCTTGCTAGGAATGATGGCGTCATGTATTTATTTGGTACCTCACGCGCGCCTGCTCATGCGCCCAATGCAAGAGTGGCTCAACAGCCAGTGGTGTCAGGCCAGCGGACAATGGGACGATCTAGTGGTGGTCTCGCAGTCCTTGGTTCTCTCGCTACGGTGGTGGACAAAGTAAAACCTGATAATAGGGAAACCTTTTGCCACACCCGCGGTGAGGCCACTCTAACCAAGGACGCATCCCTCACAGGATGGGGGGGCTCACTTATCCCATCAGACTGCTCACAGAGTGTGGACTCCGAGCGTAGCATCCAAGCACATAAACCTACTGGAGCTACTGGCTGTGTTCAAAGCACTAAAAGCCTTCCAAGAACACCTACAAGGGAAGACGGTGATGGTCCTTACAGACAGCACCACAGCCATTTACTACATCAGCAAGCAGGGGGGCACCCACTCTCCAGGACTGTCCAAGCTGTCCCAGAATATATGGAAGTGGGCTCTCAGACACATGTTCCTACTGTCACAACACGTACCAGGGGAACTCAATCTGCTAGCAGACGAACTCAGCAGAGACTTCCCCCTGCCCGAAGAGTACGAATGGCGATTGCACGAAGACATCGTCTTAGACGTCTTCACGCAATGGGGATACCCCGAAATAGACCTGTTTGCAACTCTGGAGAACTCACAATGCCAAAGTTACGCCTCCAGGTACCCCAAGAACCAGTCCAAGGGGAAAGGTCTGTCGATTCAATGGTCAGGGAAATTTGTTTACGCTTTCCTCCCCCACCCCCCCCTCCCCGACTCCCCTTCTCAACAAAGTTGTGCACAAGATGCACCAGGAACAAGTTACCATGATACTAGTGGCCCCGATGTGGGCCCGGCAGCCATGGTTTGCTCACTTGATGGAGATGTCTCTATCTCCCCACTGCATCCATGCCCTCAGACCATGAATTTAGCAGCCTGGCTCCTGAGATCATAGAATTTGGACACTTACAACTCCCGCAGAGATGCATGGACATCCTCAGGGAGGCTAGAAAGCCTGACACTCGTCACTGTTATTCTAGCTAATGGAAGAATGGTGTAGAGGAAGAAGCATCGACCCAGTTGACTGCTCCCCCACGCACATTATCCTGTACCTGACCCATTTACTGGACTCAGGTCTAGTGTTCAAGTCCATTAAAGTCCACCTAGCGGCACTTTCTGCATACACCACTTCCCAGCTTAAAGTGTCGTGGTGGAAAGTCCCAGTTATCAAAGCCTTCATGGAGGTAGTAAAGAGAATACACCCTCCGATAGCAAACCCAGCTCCCGGCTGGCACCTGAATGTGGTACTTAAAAACTCATGGGCTCACCCTTTGAACCCATGCACAAAGCAACTCTTAAAGACCTCACTCTTAAGACCACTTTCCTAATAGCGATCACCTCCATTAGGAGAGTAAGTGAACTACAGGCTCTTTCTGTTTTAGACCCCTTTGTAGCAGTTCACAAAGATAAAGTGGTTCTCCAGCATGGGGTCTGGCATGGATTCACATGCTCATGAATATTCCCCGTCGTCAGGCTGGGAATCCTCGGTAAAGAAAAATCAGTATCAGTTTCGATCTGTCTTTCGTAGTAGTAACCAATCACTGATCTCTGCGTCATACTGACCACAGCCAATGACTGCCCACTCCCTAAGCCCCGCCTCTGGCAGCCATCTTCAGATTTTTACCGCACGTTCAAGTGTTGGGATCCTCGTGCTATTGCACTCGAGCGTTAGTGCTTTTTTCGCGCTTTTTCTTAGGAACATTTTCTCTTTCGGTCAAAAGAGCCTCAAGCTCCACCGTTTCTTTATCCGATCAACGGGGACCCGTGTCGGATTCTTCTACGCCCCTCAAGGGTGAAGATTTCGTCGAGCCACGCTTTTGGAGGACTCCAGAAGTTTCTCAGGCCCTTCTCGAGCATGGCCCAGGAGAAGGGAAGCTCGACGCCCGGAAAGCTGTTCAGGGTCTGCCCTGGATGCCAGCTTCAGAATGTCTTTAAGGAGGACGAACACTCCCTTTGCCTTTACTGCCTGCATGAAGACAAGACGCACGTGGAGAAGGACTGTGCGTTTTGCGGCAATATGGCGGAGCGGACCATGAAGGACCGCCATCAGCATCTCGCCAACTGGCTGGAAGGAAAGAGCCCGTCAGGAGAGAAGAAGAAGTCCGAGCGGTCTTCTAAGACCTTTGAGGGCGCCCCGGCGACGGGGGTCCAACAGAAGGCCAAGCACCGTGAGTCCGCTGGCATCGGGAGCGCCGAACGGTCGGGCTCTGCGGGCGCCAGGCAGGGCGCATCCTCCCTGGCGCCATCAACCACGAGCCAACGCTCTGGCTCGGGTAAGAGGAAGGCCGAGCACCTGGCGAAGCTCCTGGAGAGACCCCGGTCGTGCTCGAAGGCCCCATCGGAGGGGGAGAGAGGTGGTGACCCTCCCCCCAAGGAGAAGGCGGTGAGCGCACCTAAGGTGGTGAAAGCCTTGATCCATGCGGCCAAGGCCTCTATCGAGACAGTCGCGGTGGCCCTGGCTCAGCCTGTGGAGGCTACACCAGTGGTGGCGACCTCGGCGCCCAGAATCTCCCTGCCACCGCGGAGGGAGTCCTCTTTCATGCCCATCGACAGGACCCCCATGAAACCTCCGACGGAGAAGAGAAGAGGGGGGCAGGAGGTCGTCGTGGATTCGGCTTCAACCTCTGAGGAGGAGCTGATCGAAGTCTTAGGCCACAGCGCTGGCGTGGAGGAAGACCATCCTGTGGGGAGGGACCCCGACGTGGGAGACGACGAGAACGTCGAGGGTGCCGACGGGGCGCCTGATGGCCCGTCGGAACCCCCTCAACCAGTGCCGCAAGACAACTCGGCGGCCATTTTGTTGGCTATACAGTTATGCTCGGAGATAAGGACGAGACTGCCGTTACCACCAACGGAGCAACCGCTCCCGACGGGGGACCTGGAGCCAGGCCCTTCTGGGAGCCCTCCTCTTAAGAGAAGAAGGATTCATCCTCCACCTCCTTTTCAACCTTCGCGCCCTGCTCAGCCCTCCTCCCCGTCCACGACACGTGGGGATGATACGGGGACTGACACGGCCGCGACGGGTACTGACAACGAGGTTTACGACGAGGATCTCCCGTCGTCAACTCCCACCCGGGCATCCCCGCCCGACGAGATTGGATCGTTTCACGCCATGATCGCCAGGGCATCCGAGCTTTTCCAGCTCTGCCCGGAAGAGAAGGAAGGTTTCCTTTATCAACGGCGCGAGACCAAGAGGAAGACGGTCCTCGCTGTACCTCTACTGGACGATATCTGGGATGAGGGTCTCGCCCTCCTCAAGAACCCATCCACAACGCCGGCTAGAAGGGATCGGTACGAGAAGAAATACTGGGTCCCGGACGCGGCCCCCTTCGGGCACAGCTGACCCCGGACTCTGTCGTCTCCGCGGCTGCCAGCAAGAAAGCGGGGGGGGGGCGCGGCCTCTACGTCAACCTCCCCGCCGGACGGCGAGGGAAAGAAATTGGACACGATGGGACGCAGAGTCATCTCATCGGCAGCGACGACGATTAAGGCTGCCAATGCCTTGGCTATCGTAGCCCGCTACGACAGGGAGTTGTGGTACAAACTCGCCCCCCTGCTGGACTTCCTACCAGACAAGAGGGCGGGGGCCCTAGAGATCTTGCAGGAAGGAGAAGTGGCGTCGGACCACGCCATTACGATAGCGACGGACATCGCGGACACTGGACTTCGCAAGTTGGGCAACGGCGTGTGCCTTAGGCGGCGTGGATGGCTCAAGGCTACTGACTTCCATCAGGACGTGCAGACCAGAGTCTTGGACATGCCGTTCGACAGGAGCAACCTGTTTGGGAAAACAGTGGCCGATTCCCTACAGGCCATCAAGGCGGACACAGAGATGGCCCGGGCTCTTGGTGTTCTCCAGCAACGACGGCCGCCCTTTCGGAGCGGCGGAGGCAAACAGGGTGCCTCCAAAGGTTCCAGTGGCGGATTTTCCACCCATCGTCAAGCGGCCCGTTCGTCGTCACAGGAAGCCTACAGGGGACGAGGCAAGTCGGGCGGACCCTGCTGTCGTCGCCAAGGAGGACAAAGCGGCAAAGCCTCGTCGAAGCAGGACTGAACCGACCGTGGGGTCGGGCCCCCACCGAAGCACCCCGGTGGGAGGCCGGCTGGCGTGCTTCGTCAGCGTGTGGGAGTCCATCTCCACCGACCGTTGGGTGCTGGACGCCCTGGCTCAGGGTCACGCGCTCGAGTTTCTAAAGAGGAGCCCGTGTGTCCCCCCTGTGGCCAAGAAGGAACATCACGTCCCTCAACTTCTCTTAGAGGTAAGGGCGATGCTCAGGAAGGGCGCCATCGAACTCGTCCCAAAGAGGCTTCAGGGCTCTGGAATTTACTCAAGATACTTCCTCGTGAAGAAGACGGCGGGAGGATTGCGTCCCATCCTGGACCTACGACGACTGAACAAATTCATCAAGGCACAGAAGTTCAGGATGGTCACCCTCCAACACGTCCTGGGTCAACTGGAGGAGGGCGATTTCCTGTCGTCGTTGGATTTGGAGGATGCCTACTTCCATATCCCCATCCTAAAGGGACACCGAAGGTTTCTCAGATTCGTGGTCCAAGGGCGTCACTACCAGTTCAGAGCCCTTCCCTTCGGATTGAGGTCGGCACCCAGGGTATTCACCAAGTGCCTCACACTGGTGGCGGCGCGGCTGCGCCTAGGGGGGGATCCACGTCTACCCCTACCTGGACTGGCTCATCCGAGCGAAGACGAAGGAGCTCGCCGTCCAACTACTCACGGACCTGGGATTCTCCATAAACTACGCCAAGTCCCACCTGGTGCCTGCGCAAGACGCACTGTTTCTGGGAGCGAAGCAAAGCTCGACAGTGTTGCTTCTGGCCTCTCCGTCGGAGGAAAGGACGAGGGCCATCTTGGGCAAGGTGCAACGGATGCTGGTTGCGGTACAAGCCTTCTGGGGTGGAGAATGCGGTTTTCTCCTTGGCATGGTCAGTCATGGTAATCTGCCAATAACCACTTGTGAGGTCAAAAGTACTGGAGAGCTGTGCTGAGCCCACCTTATCCACCAGTTCATCTGTCCTTGGCACGGGATCAGCACCAATGTTGGTAACTGCATTTAATGCCCTATAGTCCACACAAAATCTAAATTCCTTGGTTGATGCCTTTGGCACGAACACAACTGGGCTAGCCCATGGAGTTGTGGAATATTCTATCACTCCAAGGTCAAACATATTGTTGACCTCCTCCTTAATGTGGATTATCACATTATCTGACATTCTGAAGCCCATGATTTTAACAGGTACATTATCGCCAGTGTCAATGTCATGTTGGCCCTAGCGAGTCAATCCTGATGTTAGTGAGAACAGAGGGGCAAACTGACTTAACAGCGCTTTGCACTCCTGTTGCTGCATTGCCACATTAGTACAGAGTTGTACCCCTTCTACTGATCCATCGGAAGTGTGTCCCCTTAGAAGATCTGGGAGAGGCTCACTCTCCTTCATCAGATGCTAAGAGCAAAGCTCCTATTTGTGGTCTGAACACCTAAGCCTTTTTGACGATTGGTATGAAAGACCCTAGGGGCCTCCTTGGAGGTGCCCAAGTCTACCAAATAGTTGACCACTCGAGGTTTCCCTAATACTTTGAAGAGTCTTGTCTATTTGTCCTGCAAGGCCTTCTGTCTTACAGGAACCATAATGAGAACGCGTTGGTCTGGCGTAAACTCCACCATGTTAGCCTTCTGGTCATGCCAATGCTTGACCAGCTTTCAAAATCTCAGAAGCCTCTGTCATCATCTGTGCCATCCTAAGTCTGAGGCCTAGCACATAGTCGGTAATCCTTACTGGCTTGAGGGAAGGAGCACTCTCCAGACCCTCATTAATCTGGGCCAAAGGGCCGCTGGCATGATGACCATAAAGTAAGGGGCTGAAGCCCACTCTAGCCTGAGGTACTTCTCTATAGGCAAATAGAAGGCATGGCAGAAGAAGGTCCCACTGTATTGTGAGTGGATCTTCCAAAGCTCCAATCGTGCTCTTCATTGTTTAATTGAGCGTCTCTAAAAACCCATTTGTCTAAGGGACGTAGGCAGTTGAGAACATGTATAATACCACATAGGGCCTTAGCCACTGCCTGAACAGTAACAGTCCTCATTAGAATAGCTTCAGGGTATCTAGTGGCATGGTCCACTACAACCAATATAAATCGGTTGCCTGAAGAAGTTGAAGGGTTTAGGAGACCAACAATGTCAATCCCCACCCTCTCAAAAGGAACTCTCATAACTGGGAGAGGCACTAAAGGTACCACATTCTTGGTTCCACTCTTACCAGATAACTGCGCAGTGTGACAACTCCTACAGTGTTTCTAAAACTCTGCATCCATCTTGGACCAGTAGAAGTACAATGATATCCTCTCCTTGGTCCTCATAACACTTACATGATCAGCTAGGGGGACTTCATGTGCTTACTGTAGGAATTTGGATCTCAATTCCTGGGGTACCACCAGTCTCCTGAGGTCCCCAGGAATAGATCCCATAGGCTCACTGTAGAAGAGGTCATCCTCTATGCTTCACCGAGTTGTGCCCTTCAATCTGGGAAGCTGCCTGCTGGCGCTGACCTTCTAGAGAGGGATACTCTCTGTCCCCTACTGAAATCTGTCCTTGAGGATTCACCTTCTGCAAGCAAAGTCTTCAGCTCAGGATGGTCTCTTGGATCCAGATCTTCCAGATGGTGTTGAATCTCCTCCACCTCCGACTCATCAGATGGTTCTTCTGGAGATTCTTCTGGCACCAACTCAGCCAGTGGTGGGAGTCACAGGTGTGATCTCTTGTTTCTCTACTACAGCAACTTTCTTTGTTGAGGAATTTTTGGGCTTGTGGCTCTTTTTTCCTTTGGAGACTCTGGGTTTACCCTTGATCTCAGTTGGAATGTTTCTTAAGGTTGCCGCCCTTGCTTTTCTGATCGGCTCCCTTTGCTTCTTAGAGGGGGGCTTTGGGATGTTGGAAATTAAACCCAGGGCCTTCAAGTAATTGCCCACGAGTAACTTACCTGGTACTACAGACTGTACAAACAGTGATGTTAGCAGCCATCCCATTACATTTAATGATAGCTGGCAGTATAGGACACTTCTGATGCTTGTTAATCTGCTTAGAATCACATGCTGTGCCATATAGTCTGACATCCAGTGGTAACCGCAGAGCATTGCATCTTGTCTTTCGGGGATCGAAAGGGGACGTCGGCATAGGCGTGTCTGTAACACTGTCCCCATCGTGACGTGTAGTGTGCCCAAAATTACTCACGCACCAAGGTCTCTCAGATTGTTTTTTTCCACACAGATAACTGGTCGCCCTATAGCAGAGCTCTTACAGAAGAGACATTGTTTATCTTATACCGACTTGTGGGTTTTTCCCCGTTAAGTCATTTCGGTCACAAGAACATCTTTGACGAAGACTGCGGGGGATTCGTCTACGGCGGTGGATTTCAGCGCCTAAGATCCAGCGGCCAGACTTTTTGCGTGTTTGGCCCTCTGGCCGACCTTTACAGTAGGGAGAGTGGGGTCGGGTGGCCATATTTTCAGTATGTCTTTCCTCCTTTGCCCTCTTTACCCTTTTGGTCTGGTCATCTTCCCCTTTGGCTATGGAAAGGACTCCTTTTCGGTTCTGCCCTAAGTGTAGTGGCAGATATCCTTGGAAGGACAAACACAGGACATGCAACGCCCGTCTCCCCTTAGATCATGACGAAAAGCGGTGTGCGTCCTGCAAACTCCTTCGGACGAAGACCCTTAAGGAGCGCTGTGTAAAACGGTGGGCCGCGTACGGTATGTTGCAGGTGGAACCCCCCTTTACCCCGCCAACACACCCGCTGAGAGTGACATGGGCACCTCAGATGACCAAACATCCATTGCGGATGTGATAGACCTCGAGGCACACTTCTAGGTCCGCCACGCCCGACCCTTTAACGCCTGACTCTGGTCTCGCTTCAGGGGCGTACAAACGCATCTCCCTAAGCATACAACCCCTACACCGGTTTCGACGTCCTCATCGAAAAAGGTGAAAGTGCCAACAGGGCCGTCAAATTTTGACAGTTTCCTCGGATCGTGCAGATCCAAAGCCTTCCCCGCATCCGCAGCAGCGTCTTGCGACTGGGCAATCTAAAACAAGTAAGGGCACTACTCCAAAAACTTCACACGTCGAAGTGCGGAAATCCGATGGTCCCGAAGGCCGCGGTAGGTCCGAAAGCTACGACTAGGCCTCTAGTTGAAAAACCGACCGCTAGACCCTCTAACACCACGGAAGGTAATACACCTACCGATAGACCAGCGGAGCAATTATCTTGCGCCGATTCGGCGATTATCGAAGACCGCATCGAGAGGATTAAGGCAACGGTGGGACTTATCCCAGTTCCACCTAAAATCATGGGGCAAGCCGCAGAAAAATCTTCGGATGCGGTTTGGGGCCCTGATTCTCACGATACTTATGAAGAGTCAAGAGCCTCTTATCGACCCCCTAACAGACTCATTTAGGCGCCGTAGGGTGGAAGATGAAATTTTTACACCCATAGGCCCGTCTGGCTCCCCCAAAACTAGAAAGAAATTTGAAGGGTGTATGGATCGGCTGGAGAGAATTATCAATTTTTCTGATCATCCCCGAAAAGGTCTCGTGGAGAGCCTAAACCTCAATTTTCTTCTCACTATCAAGAAGATCACCCTTCTGTCCCATTCCAGCATGAAGACATTGCCCACATGGACACCTATAGGGACATTTACAATGAAGAGGAAGAAGCTTAATTTCTACAGAATTAGGAAGAGGAACAGCAGGGTGCCACAGAAAATTGGGAAGAAACCCAGCAGGAGGGAACGGACACATGGACACTGCTACATCAAGATCAGGACAATGTTTTGTGTCTGGATTCCCCTCTGTCCACCACGGCTCACCAGGCCTCACCTGTAGATAACCAAATGGCCTTCAACTCTGTTAAAAATGGCAGCTGAACATTTTCAGATCTCTACTCAAGAGGCTGTGCGTGAGCAGGATTTTGTATAGGAGATCCTGAAGGAAAATCCTCCATCTAGCCAAGCCATCCCCCTCCTTAATTCCATCAAGAGAAGGTTGGCTCCCTCCTTGGGATCACCAGCTCAAACCCGGGCAGTGAACCCAAGAGTGGAAAGATTGTTTCGGCTGTCTCCTTCCGACCCTCTATATATTAGAGGGCACGCCGTCCCAGACTCTGGTATTGACTACCACCCGAAAAAGGGCAGGGGTACCCCTTTCCAGGGGGGGAGGCTCCTCCGGACAAGGAATCCAAGAGGCTGTATGCTCTAGGCAAACAAGTCACCTTGGCTGACGCATACACTACGCGGATAGCAAATAATACCACGCTATTGGCAAGTTATGCTGACGCTCAGTGGAACCTGCTCCAGGAAGGCCTCCAAGAGCCTTCAAGAGGTTCCAGACCAGTCAAATTCAAATGATCAAACTTCTCTCTATTGTAGTCGAGGGAAGACAAGTGAACCAGAATGTGATTTAAAAACACCCTGGACACGGCTGAAACGGCAGGCAGGTCTCTGGCCCAAGGGACCCTACTAAAAAGACATGCTTGGCTGAGTACTTCAGGGTTTAAACCTGAAACGCAAGCCTCTCATATCAATAAGCCTATTGAGGAAGCTAACCTCTTCGGGAAAGCGGTTGATGAAGCCTTGGAAATAGCAACAAAAAGAGCATGAGACTCTTAAGTCCCTGCAACAGATCACACAAAAACACCCCACCCCCAGAGATGTAATAACTCTTGAAGGGGAAAACCTTCACCACCCCTGCAGTGGAAGCCACTTTCACGACAGACGCATCTCTCACGCAATTGGGGGTTCACCTGCTTCAGCAGACAGCTCATGGAGTGTGGTCCCCTCAAGTAGCAACCAACCGTATACATTTACTGGAGCTATTAGCGTTGTTCAAAGCACTAAAGGCCTTTCATATGCAGCTGCAATGGAAGACAGTGCTGATTCTAACCTACAACACTACAGCCATGTATTACCTCAACAAACGGGGGAGCACTGACTCTCCAGGCTGTCCCAAAACATTTGGATATGGGCTCTCGGACACAAGATGTTTCTGTTGTCCCAACATGTTCTAAGGGAACGCAATCTTCTGGCAGACGCGCTCAGCAGAGATTTTCCTCTGCCCGAAGAATACGAATGGCGTCTGCATGAAGACATTGTGTCCAACGTCTTCGCAGAATGGGGCTTCCCAGAGATCGACCTGTTCGCAACTCAGGAGAACGCCCAATGCCAAGACTAGGCCTCCAGGTACCCCCAGAACCGATCCAAGGGGAATGGTCGCCGGAGAACATGGTCAGGGAAATGTTTCTACGCTCCTCCCCCGTTCCCCTCTTATCAACAAGATAGTGCACAAGATGCACAAGTAACCAGTTACCATGACACTGGTGGCCCCTATGTGAGTCACCTGATGGAAATGCCCCTCTCCCCACCAGTAAAGCTACCCTGCCCGTACAACATGCTGTCTCAGGACAGGGGGGAGATCCTACACCCATGCCCACAAACTCTGAACTTAGCAGCTTGGCTCCTGAGGTCAGAGTTTGGACGCCTTCAGCTCCCTCAGAGGTGCATGGACATACTCAGGTAAGCTAGAAAACCGAACACACGTTATTGCTATGCCAGCAAATGGAAACGTTTTGTCATCTGGTGTAATTCCAAGGGTGTCAATCCCATCGATTGCTCACCGCCACACTTTGTGCTGTTCCTAACCCATCTGTTAGACACTGGGTTGGTCTTCAATTCCCTAAAGGTTCATCTGGCTGCACTGTCGGCCTACACCACATCACAACAAAAATTGTAGTGGTGGAAGATACCAATGATTAAGGCCTTTTTGGAATGTGGTTTTGACCAGGCTCATGGGAGCTCCCTTTGAGCCTATGCATAAAGCAAGTCTGAAAGACCTGACTTATAAGACGGCCTTCCTAGTAGCTATCACTTCTATCAGAAGGTTTAGCGAACTACAGGCACTTTCTGTTCTAGACCCCTTAGTTACAGTCCACAGGGATAAGGTAGTTCTGTGCACACACCCCAGATTTGTGCCTAAATTCATATCGACGTTCCATGTGAATCAGTCGATTGAACTACCTAATTTTTTCCAGAATCCCACTAGCATGGCCGAAAGAAGCCTACACACACTGGATGTGCGCAGGGCAGTCATGTTCTACCTGGAAAGAAATAAACCACTGAGGAAAACAAACCAATTTTTCGTTTCAGTTGCAGCTGGTAGAGAAGGGGATCCTGTCTCTAAATCGGCTAACTCAAGGTGGATTGTCAAATGCATCACACTGTTACGCTCTTGCTAAGAGAGCTGCCCTTGAAGCCTAGAGCACATTCTACTCAAGGCACTGGGGCATCCATAGCATTCATTGCAAATTTTCCCCTCAAGTCCATTTGCAAAGAGGCAACCTGGAGTTCTGTACACACCTTTACAAAACACTATTGCCTAGACACTCATTCTAGGTCTGATTCTCAGATGGGACAAGTAGTACTAAAACATCTTTTTTCTACTGTTCCTTCTCACAGCCCACCCCCAACTCCGGGTACTGCTCGCTAGTCTGTGCACAGCATGTGATTCTAAGCAGATTAACAAGCATCCAAAGACATGCATTACTTACCGTAATAGCATTTCTGATGATTGGATCTGCTTAGATTCACATGAGCCCTCCCTACCTGTCCGCTTGGGGTGGAAGGAACATAGACATCTTACTACTTTCTCTCTTTATGTACTCACTCACTATAGCCTTGGACTCCCTCATGGCAGAAAAAATACAATCGAAGGGACCTCAGCGCGTGAGGGATTTTGGGTACACTACACGTCACAATAGGGGTAGTGTTACAGACACGCCTATGCCAACGTCCCCTTTCGGTCCGTGAAAGACAAGATGCAATACTCTGCGATTACCTCTGGATGTCGGACTATATGCACAGCATGTGAATCTAAGCAGATACAATCATCAGAAATGCTATTACGGTAAGTAATGCATGTTATTTGGACTGGACCTCCTACTAATTTGGTAATCCTTTTGTAAGCCTTAGCAAATACCTCAGGTTGAAAAAACTGGAATATACTACAGTTAAACTGGCCCCAATGTCTTTAATGGCAGGGGTGTCTTGGCCATTTACAAGTATACTGTCTTTATAATACTCTTCAGTATTCTCGGGAATTGATTTATAGACTTCAATTATCTTTTGTTCCAACAGTCCAAGGGGTACTAAAAAAGCTCTAGCTTGAACACCAATGGGTTCTTCAGCTGGAGTGTGAAAGCTAACCCCTGTCATTGGTATATCCACATCAAGTGTGAATGCTAAGCTGATGGATGGAATCCCTGAAGGTTCCCTCAAGGTATCTCATTTCTTTCACATGGTAACCAGACCCACAAACCACACATTTTCCAAATGTCTTCTGGAATGCAGGTTTCTGGTAACCTCCCTCTGGTTTGGGTCGAAAGGTTTCACTAGCTCTAAAAGATTGTTGAGCAGGATCATTTACCATTATGTTTGTGGTCCTCGTATGGTGGGGGATTTTTAGATTGATCCTTCTCATCCTTTTTATGCTTTTTCCCATCCTCTCTTGTGAGGAGCCCCAGAATCCTTGTGAATAGCCCTGTTGGCCACCGACATGTCAGCAGCTAGTTCCTTTGTCAGCAAGGTGCTGTCTCTGCTCTGGGGAACAGGCATCAAAAATACTTTCTGGCATCGAGACATCTCAAACCTTCATACGTGCTCACCTTGTAGCCTTTAATCCACCCATCTAAGCTTTTCAGGCTTTCCCACACTTAAGTGGCCCACAAGTTACCATCTTTCTTCTTGTGGTCCCTAAATCTTTTTAGGTGTTGGGAAGGAGTCTTTCCAAACCTGGCTATGAGAGCAGTTTTTACCAACTGCTAATCTTGTCTATCAGCATCATTTAACTCCATCACAGCCATTTCAAGTATTGGATTGTGTCCTCCCACTTATTCACATCTTTGATATGATATCCAGCACCATCTGCTTCGGAATGTTTTCCCCGGCAGAGGGCGCTGTTCGTCGATGCAGTCGACTCGATGACCCTGGAGGGTCTGTCTCGCGGATGCTGTCATTGAAGGCATATATAGCACGTGCAGTGCCTGTTGGCTTCAGCTCTGTTTTTGAGAGTAAGCTTATTCTTCAAGAACTACGGCACGCTTCAGTATTTCCTTCGCAACATTTCCAAAAAGGTCTTCGACACTGATTACCCCGAAGACCGGATTAAAAAAGTGTCAAGACTGCGATGCCAAGATGTCGCTGACTAATCTGCATTGAGTATACGTGTAGTCTCTCGGTGTGGAGCACAAGACAGCCTGTTCAAAGTGTCAATCGATGACCGGAAAAGCACTGAAGGAGCGTAATGGGAAATTGTCAGTAGGTAGATTCTCTAAGACCCCATCGACTACCCCGTCGAAGAAACCTTCTGACGATGCAAGAGGCGGCTCTCCTCAAAGAAAGAAGGCACAAAGATTCAGATCAAGGAGTGGCTCCCACCACCACTCCTCGTTGAAGAAAAGGCCACATGAGTCTGCTTTGACGTTCGACTCCTCTCCTGAGAGAGCTATAGCCGAATCCACTCCTGCCGAATGGGAAGCATTCAGGCTAGAAAAAGCTTAAAATATTTGAGAGCCAGAAACCCTCGACAAACCATGCTCCTATCCCTCCTTCTAAAGCTGGTAAGGCAAGTGCTCGAGCCAAATACTGCGTGCCCTCGAGCCGAGGACGAATTCCAGATTCACATAGAGAGCCGTCAAGGCTTCAACACTATCAGAAATCATATAGGGATCATAAGTTGAAGCCTTCAAAGCCAGCTGAGCCATCGACACCATTGAAACCTTTGGTGCCTTCGAAGTCAAAAATGTCTTTCTCCAAGACATCGACTCCTCGGGCATCTGGCTCGGAATTTAGAAGCCCTTGACACCTGGAAAAACCTTCACTCCTTTACCAAGAAAGTATTTCTCTAAATCTCAGACGGCTTTGAGGACAACAAGCCTTCTGGTAATGATGCGCCCATTACTTTACAGTATGGAACACAAAATGTCCCTGATAGCTTAATTTCAGAGGAGCCAAGACTGAAAGATTTGTATGGAAATTTGCAGACAGCCGGTGGAGTTCACACTTCTCAAGTGTTAAGTAACGGTTCTTCTGCATAGATATTACACATGGAACAAACTCACTTTCACATACACCTTGCACTTTACATGTAAACTCATATGTAGCTAGCCAATCAAGAATATCAGTTTTAGCATCATGCACACTCATCAAATCTTTGGGGAGACTAGGCTTCCTGTTCCTGGAGGAGTCAGACATAGAGGACTCTGAAACAGTAGTGGAATCAAGGGGAAACTTTCCTGTCAAGCTTATGCTGCATTTCTTTTTCCCTGAGTTAGTTATTTTATCGTTTGTCTCTCATTTCTGACTGAATCTCTAGTTCTCTAAACTCAAGCTGCATTTTCATTTTCTTTATTTCTAGAACCAGCTCAGCTGACATGTTAGACACGGGTAAGGACGAGGTTAGAAGATTTGGATGTGGATTAACAATTCCATTTTCATCTATATAATCTCCATCACTTTCTGGAAGATGAGGGCTAAGGGTTAAACTTGCATGATCATTATTCTCCTGATCAGTTCTGGGAGTAGGGGTTAGAGGCCTACTCAGATGTTTGGTAATACAAAAAACTTTGAATTAACTCTGCTTTCTTTTCTTTAGTACTAAGACATTTTTCCTTACAAAATTCTTTGTTTTTCAACAGTAAGTGGAATAAGGGCTTCAGCTTTATAGTTTTCCATTCTGTACATGGTTTAGAACTTTACAGTATAGTAGCCTTGAGGATGGATTCCTTTAATACAATCAGGAGTCAATGTACTCCAACCTGCACAAATCCCACCAGCTGTAAGTGTCCTCTAGAAGGTAGGACTGCACAACTATCCCAATGGTTTGTAGCTCCCCCACTTGGTATCAGTCAGTACTACTCGTCGAACCTTGATAGTGGGAGAGCAGTCAGGCTTAAGAGGAAGATGTGAGCTGTAGGGTGAGTACACTGAACCCAGTTAGTAAAGCAATTCAAAGAAACACTTACTCAGCATGCTGTCCCAAGACTAAGAGACAAGCCTACACCCATGCCCTCAAACGCTCAACTTGGCAGCATGTCTCCTTTAGTAATAGAGTATGGGCATCTCTAACTACCTCAAAGGTGAATGGGCATTCTTTAAGAGTTATGGAAGCCAAACACAGACAGTAAATGGAACCGTTTTGTCACTGGTGCAGTACTAGTAAAATTAACCCTATTGACTGTTCACCCACACACACAGTCCTTTATCTAACAAACCTCTTAGACTCAGGACTTGTTTTCAACTCACTAAAAGTCCACCTTGCTGCCCTGTTTGCTTACACTACATCTCAGAGCAAAATGTCCTGGTGGAAAATCCCAGTGATTCAAGCATTCATGGAAGGGGTTAAAAGACTTCACCCTCCTATTTCTAATCCGACTCCCGGGTGAGACTTGAGTGGTGTTCTTACAAGAGTCTTACAAGAATGTCTGGGCAGGCAGGAAGTGTGGGTGGAGTTTTGCACCACCCTGTCGTTTGTCTGCCAGAGTGCCTGAAAAGGAGCACCTCCCACAGGGGGTCTGGCTGTCCTGATTCAACTGCCAAATGCCCCTTTCTGTAAAATGCTGGGATTGCATAAGTGTGTGTGCTGGAACTGTATAAAAGGTGAGGCTTCTGGAGTGAAAAGCAAGTCGACCACTGGAAGCTGAAGTGACGGAAGAAGACGACGACCAGACACGCTTGCAGACCCTTTGCAACATTGTGAAGCGATCACTGCTGTCCCCGACCCTGTTTTCTGTGTGACAGAGGAACTCTGAAGAGGACAACTCCTTCCCTTTGGCTGGTGGGAACACCAGTCCCAAGACAAACTTTGCATTGAGCCATTTCCTGAGGTTGTAGGAGTTTCAAGAGCTGCGGATCCCAATGCCAGGAGACCTGCTGGCCATTTCAGGTGCATCGTCGTGGAAAGGCCGAATCCGTCCTAATGTTTGCTGGGCCCTCAAGGACACTCCAGAGATCAGAGCCAACTCGCCCAGAACCCTTCATCAGAGCATTGGACTGCAGAAAGCTAAGAAGATTGACCGGGCGATCCGTGTCTTTTTGTTGGTGTTGCAAAAAAAGGCACCAAAACCACAGAGCGAACCAAGAAGTTGTTGAAAGTCGTGCCCCAGTTCCTCCCTCGAGACTGCTGCTGAAAGCCCCCGTCCAGTGTCCTGCTTTCTGTCATCAGACCAAGGAATCAGGAGATCAGGTCCAGAACTGCAGCATCGCAGAGCAGACAGCACAAACATTTTCGTCTAACCTAAGGTACTTTGAGGGAAATGTTATTGCTTACCTGATTCCAGAAAGTCGCTCCAGAGGATTGGGGTGCACGTTAGGTTGTACAGGGCAGGCCCCTCTTACCACAAGCCGCTACTTGTGTCCCTTCATTTAGTCATAATTAGGGTCGCCATCATTAGTTAATAACTTTCTGCTTCTAAAAGACTAGAGACTTGAAGTAATACACAGGAACTCTTCATATTCTGCTGCTTGTCAAGACTTTGAGCCCTCTCTGTACAGCCTTTAGCTAGAGTTACATTTTTTTGGACTTAAAAGACTTGCTGTGCGAAGAAACCCTCTCTAGAACCGTGAACCAGACTAGGGTTACTCTAACCTTTTTCCTTCCTTTAAGTTACTTTGTGTTTGCAGAGTGAATGTCTTAACCCAGAGGTCTTCAATTTTTTTTTTTTTTTTTAGATTGGAGGAAATGGGAAGGGGCAGCTCACATGGTCAGACTGGGCCATACAACAGTCTTAGGCACCAATGAAAAAATGGCCAGCAGTTGCAAATGGATATTCAGTGTTTAGTCACAGACTGTTTGAATAGTACCCAATGGGTTGTTTTTTGTTCAAATGTAAACAAATGGTGATATTTAAAGAATATTTATTCAGCAACAATGGTCAAAAAAGTGGCCCATTTTTACTGGCCTATACTAGCATTTTGCATTTTTGGTAGATCGCCCTATTGCCCTATAAGCCAGTCCAAGCCTGCCGGCTCATCCATAATGGGTGAGGGGGCGTCCACCCACTGGCCACCTCACCCATTGTGGAGGAGCCGAGGAGCCAGCCCAGTCAAACACTGAGCACTCCCTCAGCTGCTTTTTTCAGCTGAGGGTGTGCTCCTGGGCTGGCTGAACTGTCAAAGGGAAACTCTGTTTGCCTTTGACAGTTCATTTCCCCAGCCGCACATGATCACTGAGCCATGCAACGCTGGGGGTGTTTTGCTTCGCCAGCCTTGCATAGCTCATTGGACGTGCTAGCTGAAGCACTGCATGTATGTATGTGCGAGGGGGTGCTCCTGTGCCTCCTCGCACATACGGGCAGAGCAACCTGGAGCGGGGAATTTTAGCAACCACGCGAGGTACGTTTATGGCAATTTATTTTGTATTTAGATGTGTGTATGCTTGTGTTATGGGGCTGTGGTGGTAGCAGGATGGGCGGCGGCACTGGGATAGTGGTGCTAGTAGGGTGGGGAGAGCCCAGGGTCTGTACTGGGAGTAGGGTGCGGTGACGGCACGCAAAAGTTCATAGCGATTTCTACATACTGTCCATCTGGCACTTTTGGGGGGGCCCAGTCTGCCCAAATTTTGCTCATGGGGGGGGGCCCAGGCCAAAAAAGTTTGAAGACCACTGTCTTAACCTAAATCAGCTAAGAACCGCATGTGCGCGTAATCACCAATAATAGGATAGCATTGTCTTTTCCCTTTCTAACATCGCAACAAATGTAACCACAAACAAACACACAAGTGAAAGTGTCCTTTAAAGTATATTCTAAAGTATTCAGAGTGATTCTGGTGTAAATATAATAAATATGTAATTTTATATAAATGCAAGTGCTTCTTCGATGTGCATGTCTAACTGGGTTCAGTGTACTTACCTACAGCTCACATCTTTCTCATAAGCCTGACTGCTCGGCCGCTCTAACAAGGTCCTGAGTTAGTACAGACTGATACGAAGAGTTTGGGTTTGGGTGTGGGGATTTTAGGGGGTAAGGGGGATATACAAACCACTGGGATAGCTTACTAAAGTCTTACTGTCAGTAGGACTTTAGAAAAACTCCCTTAACACCTGCTTTGGAAACACATTTTCTCAGCAGAGGGTGCCGTGCATCATCGACTTGATGGCCTCCGTCCACTCTTGAGCATGACGTCACTGACTGTGTGTATATATTCTTCTGAGGCTTGTGGAATCTGCTTAGATCACATGCTATGCATAGGCTGACATCTAGTGGAAGCTGCGGAGTATTACAGTTGTTTTCGAAACTCAAAGGGACGTAGACAGGGAGTGCCAGTAATACTATCTCTAGTGTGAACCTCGCTGTACCCATTGTCCTTCACGCAGTGAGGTCCCTCCGATTTTGTTTTTTTCCGCCATCAGTGTCGGGTGCTAAACACAGAGTTCCTTTCTGGCTAAAGCCTTTTATTAACAAAGAAATTTGAGCTAGTTACTCTTTCTGTCCTTTCGATAGTCGTTCCTCGACAACTTCGACAACGGTTTCGAGGACTAACTTTGTCGGACGCAGAACTTGCCCTGACGAACCTCCACACGGCTTCGTAAGGCCCTTTGGGCCTCAGCCCAGACAGTAGGGGGAGTGGGTGGGTGGTACATATCATAGCCAGCTAAGAGAATGCATATTTCCTTTCTCCCCTTTATAATCGCCAAGCTGCCCTTCCAATTAAACATGGAAAATACACCTTTTAAATGAAGGTCTTGCACTGGGTGTGCAATCTGTCTTCCGAGGGATCATAACGAGGGTCACTGTAAAGCTTGCAAGCTTGTTAAGCCGAAGACCCTAAAGGACCGATAAAGCGCTAGGCCAATCACGCCATGCAGGCCGAGGCCGCCATAGACGTGAGAGTGCTTCTAGCGACGACAGCATCAGCGTCTTCTCGGGCGAAAAGGAACCTTCAGATTCCCATGTGCAAGCCCCTAACCCCTGAGACAGGCCAGCGGCGCTGTGACAGGGACGACACCTGGTGGCATCAGCACAGACAAGTCCTCCTACACAAAACAAACAACCCAAGTTTTAGGCAAGATTGTATGCAGTACCCTTTGGGTGGACTACAATAACCTTGACCTCCTGGCAATAGGGACCCAACCTTTGGTATAAGTCTAAACTACACAGGTTGGTTGTGTGGCTGAGCAGCCAGCCTTATCTCAAGAGGGGTCAATGTGAGCAGTAATGTTGCGAGTTTCACAGTAGCAGTTATTCAAATAAACACTTTTCTGATGTGTGTTAATCTGCTTAGAATCACATGCTGTGCATAGTCCAACATCCAGTGGTCACTGCAGAGTATTGCATTTTGTTTTTCGTAGTCGAAAAGGGATGTCGACAAGGCGTGTCTAACACTATCCCTATAGTGACGCGCAGTGTACCCACAATCCCTCACGCGTCAAGGTCCCTTAGATTGTTTTTTTCCGCCCAGATGTTGGTTGGCTATACGCAGAGCTCCTCGAGAGACATTGCAAAAAACTTTATTCGACCTTTGGTCGCCCTTAACTTATATTATTACTTGCATCCCTCCTTCGATGTCGTAGCTGCAAAGCTGTTCACGGCCGATCAAGATCTCCGACGGCGGTGCCTTCGACAGAGGAGGTTGTTCGGCGTTCGCCAAACACGTGGCCTGGCCTCGACGGCCAAATACAGTAGGGAGAGTGGGGTCGTGGGACATTTATTGGTTCTCTTTGAGAATGCCTTTCCCTTTCCTTCAGGGTTGTTGTCACATGCAATCTGTTCCTCAGCTATGGAGAGGACACCCTTTAGGTTTTGCCCACGTTGCAAAGGCAAATTTACCTGGAAAGACGAGCATAAACGGTGCAACCATTGCTTGCCCCTCGACCACAAAGAAGACGGCTGTGCAGACTGTCAGCTCCTTAAGCCAACGACTTTGAAAGACCGTAGGGTCGAAAGGGGTGGGCACCCTACGCCATGTCTAGGTCTGATTCATCACCCGCCGCCGCCGAAAGTGACGAGGAATGTGAGAACCCGACGTCCGTTTCGAAGTCGTAGACCTCTCTAATGAGCGTTCACGCTCCTCGTCGTCCGTCCCCGGCCCGACAAGCTCTGCTCACGCCCTGCCTATGGGGATGAACACCCCGGCGACAAGGACGCACGCAGAAAACACTCCCATAACCACACAACCCACGGCTCTTCCTCGTCGAAGACGAAGAGAGCATTAGCGCCAACGGAGACGCAGGTCCTACCGGCGGCCTCCTCCGACCGTAAGAGTCTGAAGCCCCCCTCGCAAACGCGACTAGTGACTGGGCTACCCCCAGATAAGGGCGCTATCACTAAACCGCCAGACGACGCGCACCAGCAGAGAGCGCCCGTCGGCGTAGAGTAAGCGACCCCTGTAACGTCGACGCCTGGGGGTACCCTCGACAGACAGGTTAGTTGATGAGAGCCTGGCGCAGATTGTTTCCACCGATAGCCAGAGACGGACGGCAAAAGAGACGTCGGTTACCGCTCATAAGGCCCGAGAAACGCTGAAAAGGTCAGAAGGAAGGCAGGAACTGCCCGCTCCGTCGAGAGGGACTCCTAGCCTACCAGAAGGCTTTACAGAAGGCGAGGTGAACCTCTCTTCGACGTTATGCGATAGGTCGAAGCGTTTTCTAACGGAAATCCCTCCCTTTTCTCCCCTGACTGCTCCGGGGTACCGCAAGAAACCCTAGAGAGACTCCAGTTCTGTATGGAAAAAATGGAGAGGTTTATGGAGACTCAGAACCTTCCAACACCCAAGAGATCAAGAGAGGGACCTCAGGAGGATCCCAGGGCCAAGTACCCCTGGCTGTTTGATCCCCCCTAAGAGGATGTAGATTTATATGACCTCACTGGAGAGGACCCCCACTTTCAGGAGGATGACGAATTCTTAGGCAATGAAGGGGAACAAAACCTAGAGGAGGAAGGTTTTGAAGACAACCCGGATATGGGTGATGGGGGCATCGTAGAAGACCCAGAAGAAGGCGCTTCACAGCCCTGGCAGTCCCCATCAGCGTATTCAGACCCTGAAGCCATAAACCTGTCCTCACCCAAAGACTCACCTATTAGGAATACATCTCCTATAGATGATCAACCTACCTTTAATGCACTCCTACGCAAGGCAGCAGCGCATTTCGAGATCAAGACCGGGGAAACTTCTCCTGACATCGACTTTGTAGAAAAGATCATTAAGGAGAAACCCCCTGTCGGCCAAACCATTCCCCCTCCTCGCGTCAGTAAAGAGACAAATTATTCCTTCACTATCCACTCCCTTGTTGATCAGAGGGGTCAACCCGAGGATAGAAAAATTATTTAGTCCTTCTCCATCGGACCCGTTATACATCAGGGGCCACTCTGTACCAGTCTCCTTAGTGGTGACAAATACCAGGAAGAGAGCAGGGGTCCCGCTGTCAACTAGCGAGGCACCACCAGATAAAGAGGGTAAAAAATGGTATGCCCTAGGAAAGAGGATTACAGCCCCAGCTGCCTTTTCCGCAAGAATTGCCAACAACTCTTTGCTGGCAAGTTACGCAGATGCACAATGGAGCAAACTACGTAAGGACATTGAGGTGGTACCGGAACCCCTACGTACTTGCCTTCTAGCCACGGTGACTGAAGGGACCTTATTCAACCAAAGCATCATTAAAAATACTCTGGATGCTGCAGAGACGGCTGGGCGTTCCCTAGTCCAAGGAATTCTACTCAAACGCCATGTATGGCTACGTAATTCAGGCTTTAAGCCTGAAACCCAAGCATCTCTTATTAACAAACCTATAGAAGATGCAAACATCTTTGGTAAGGTGGTGGATGAGGCACTAGAGACCGCAAAGAAGGAATTTGACACAATCAAGACACTAGATAAAATTTCAAGGCCTCCCAACAAGCATGGTTATGCAACAAACGTTTTTTTCGAGGCCAACGCCAGCAGCAAAAACAGCAGCAGCAATAGTCTGCAGGTAACTGGTCCTCTAACCAAGGCACCAGTGGACAATATAACAAAAGAGGACAAAGTCGTGGCAAGGGAAGAGGTCAGGGTCCCACCCCTAGAGGTTCCCAAGTCACCAACACCAAATGACTCAAAGATTCGGGTCCCCTCCCATGCTTCGCCGGTCGGGGCCGGTTAACATCCTTTCTTCCAGCATGGGAGGGTATAACATCAGACCGCTGGGTACGATCAACCATAGCCTGCGGCTACTGTATAGAATTCAACAGTTCCCCTACGTACAGACCCCCAAGGGGACGACGCATGTCACCAGAACACCTCGCCATCCTTCTTCAAGAAGTGGACAAACTACTAGAAAAAGGAGCTATAGAGGTTGTGCCTCTATCCCAGGTAACGGAAGGTATTTATTCAGTGTACTTCCTTTTACCCAAAAAGGACTTAACCATGTGCCCTGTACTAGATCTGCGCCCAGCGAACAAATTTGTCAAACCTCAAAAGTTTTGTATGGTGACTCTACAGGAGGTAATCCCCTGCTTTCACAGGGAGATTACATGACAACACTGGACATGAAAGATGCATACTTTGATATTTTAATGTTGCCAGCGCACAGGAAATGCCTCAGGTTCATGATAGAGGGCAAACACTATCAGTTCAGAGTGCTACCCTTCGGCATAGCATCAGCGCCGAGAGTATTCACGAAGGTACTGGCAGTGGCAGCGGCCCACCTGCGCAGGCTGTCCATCCCAGTATACCTTTACCTCGACGATTGGCTCATAACAGGGGATTCTTACGAAACATGCTTCTCAAATACCCAAAAGACTGTAGACCTTTTGTTTCAACTGGGCTTCTCCATCAACGAGAAGAAGTCCAGCTTAGACCCCAGCCAGATCAAACAATTCCTAGGGGCTCTAATTCGAACAAAGGACAGCCTTGTCTTCCCCTCCAATGAGAGGGTCCAAAACATGCTGTTTCAAATCCCTCAATATGTGGCCGGTTGAGAGGTGACGGTACGCAAAGCAATGCGCTTACTGGGAATGATGGCGTCATGTATTTATTTGGTACCTCACGCGCGTCTGCGCATGCGCCCAATGAAAGAGTGGCTCAACAGCCAGTGGTGTCAGGCCAGCGGACAATGGGACAATCTAGTGGTGGTTTCACAGGCCTTGGTTCTCTCGCTACGGTGGTGGTCGAAGGAAAACCTGGTAATAGGGAAACCATTCGCCACCCCCGCAGTGGAAGCCACTATAACCACAGGCGCATCCCTCACAGGATGGGGGATGGAAGCTCACCTATCCCATCAGACTGCTCACGGAGTCTGGACTCCGAGCGTAGCATCCAAGCACATACAATTACTGGAGCTACTAGCTGTGTTCAAGGCACTGAAAGCCTTCCAGGCACACCTACAGGGGAAGACAGTGATGGTCCTCACAGACAGCACCACAGCCATGTACTACCTCAACAAGCAGGCGGGCACTCACTCTCCAGGACTGTCCAAGCTGTCCCAGAACATCTGGCTGGAAGTGGGCTCTCAAACACATGTTTCTACTGTCACAACATGTACCAGGGGAACTCGATCTGCTAGCAGACAAACTCAGCAGAGACTTCTCTCTGCCCTCAGAGTACGAATGGCAGTTACACGAAGACATCTTCTTCGACGTCTTCACACAATGGGGATTCCCAGAAATAGATCTGTTCGCAACTATGGAGAACTCACAATGCCAAGATTATGCCTCCAGGTACTCCCAGAACCAAGCCAGGGGGAACAGTCTATCGATACAATGGTCAGGGAAATTTGTTTACGCTCCCCCCCACCCCCGGACCCCCTCTCCCCTCGACTCCCCTTCTCAACAAGATAGTGCACAAGATGCACCAGGAACAAGTTACCATGTTACTGGTGGCCCCTATGTGGGCCAGACAACCTTGGTTCGCTCACTTGATGGAGATGTCCCCATCTCCTCCAGTGTAACTTCCCTGCCCGTACAACATGCTGTCACAGGGCAAGGGCAGGACACTGCATCCATGCCCTCAGACCATGAACTTAGCAGCCTGGCTCCTGAGATCATAGAATTTGGACATTTACAACTCCCGCAGAGATGCATGGACATTCTCAGGGAGGCTAGAAAGCCTAACACTCGTCACTGTCATTCTAGCAAATGGAAAAGATTTGTCATCTGGTGTAGAGGAAGGAGCATAAACCCAGTTGACTGCTCTCCCACACAAATTGTTCTGTACCTGACTCACCTGCTAGACTCAGGCTTGGTGTTTAACTCTATTAAAGTCCATTTAGCTGCACTTTCCGCATTCACCACTTCCCAACTTAGAGTCATGGTGGAAAGTCCCAGTTTATTAAAGCCTTCATGGAAGGAGTGAAGAGGATGCACCCTCCCATAGGTAACCCCGCTCCCGGATGGGACCTAAATGTGGTACTAACCAGGCTCATGGGGTCTCCCTTTGAACCCATGCACAAAGCAACACTTAAAGACCTCACTCTTAAGACTGCTTTTCTAATAGCTATCACCTCCATTAGGAGAGTAAGTGAACTACAAGCGCTCTCTGTACTAGACCCCTTTCTTACAGTTCACAAGGATAAGGTGGTTCTACGCACACATCCTAGGTTTGCACCAAAATGTATCTCTAAATTCCATGTCAACCAGTCAATAGAACTACCAACGTTCTTTCAAAATCCTTCAAACTTGGGTGAGAAGAGCCTGCATACACTGGATGTTCACAGAGCAGTGATGTTTTATATGGAAAGAACTAGACCACTGAGAAAGACTAATCGGTTCTTTGTGTCGGTGGCAGCAGGAAGAGGAGGTGATGCAGTTTGAAATCCACTATTTCTAGATGGATTGTACAATGCATCACTCTGTTACACTCTTGCTAAGAGAGAACTACCCTTCAAGCCAAGAGCACACTCCACTCGAGGCACCGGGGCTTCCATAGCTTTCATTGCAAATGTCCCTCTTGAGTCCATTTGCAAAGCGGCAACCTGGAGTTCTGTTCACACCTTTACAAAACACTACTGTCTAGATGCCCACTCTAGATCTGATTCCCAGGTGGGACAAGCAGTATTAAGACATCTTTTCTCTACTGTTCCTTCTCACAACCCACCTCCAACTCGGGGTACTGCTCGCTAGTCTATGCACAACATGTGATTCTAAGCAGATTAACAAACATCAGAAGACAATGCATTACTTACTGTAAAAGCATTTCTGATGGTTGTATCTGCTTAGATTCACATGCACCCACCCTTCCTCCCCGCTCGGATGGAAGGAACATAGACTTTCTTCTATATCTCTCTTTTCTGTACTCCCTCGCGTCTAATAGGCTCCCTCAGGGCAGAAAAAATACAGACAGAGGGACCTCGACGCGTGAGGGATTGTGGGTACTCTGCATGTCACTATAGGGATAGTGTTACAGACACGCCCTGTCGACGTCCCCTTTTCCTCTACGAAAAACAAAATGCAATACTCCGCAGTGACCACTGGATATCGGACTATGCACAGCATGTGAATATAAGCGGATACAACCATCAGAAATGCTTTTACGTTAAGTAATGCATTGTCATACTCAAGGTTTCTTGATAAAACAATTATTTATTTCAGTCCGTTGTACAAACTTTCTTCAGAAGGGAGCAATATATGTAATTATAATACACTTTAAAACACACCCTGTTTCTCTGAATCAGATGCCCATTGGGGATAGCACACAGACACTTCCTACCCCCTAGGTGACTTAAATAGCTAGGACACTATGGACATTGATTTATCACTGGTACATTTAGAGCAATACTGAGTTTGGTGTAAAAGATAGAATAGAGGAATAAAACAATGGTTAACCGATAATTCATAAACGGGTAAGTACTTTTGATACCTTCCAATGCAGAGTAAATTGACCCTTTCCTGGGGGAAAGGCCAAAGTACAAAGTCCGAGGTGAAGAGGAGTCTCTCAGGGAGCCAGGACAGCCAATGTTAATTGCACAATGTCAAGGGGAGCTGAAGATCTTCTTTGCAGGTAGGTAAAAAGTCTTGCACAAAGTTTTTAGAAATGTTTATTGAAAATGGAACACTTGAAGGGCCACAACCTGGGAGGCAAAGCTTTAGCAACTCTGCAGGGTAACCAAGACAGGTCTCAACTGAGAGCAAGTAAGGCTACACAACAAGAGGTAAGTTCTCTTAGACTTTACAGTCCAGCTGGCTCGTGTTCCTGTACTGCTCTGCAGATCCTGCTGTTCCTGAGCCTCACTCATGGGAACAAGAGGGAGGACGTCTGGGAACTCCTGCTCTGCAATGGGAAGGTCAGCGACATCAATGGGCAAACTTCAATTCAGGGGTTCTTCGGTATTTCAGCTCCTCGCGTCTGACCGCAAATAGCAACACTGCGGTTCTCGGATACCACTTCAGACTTTCCTCGCATCTGGGGTCCAGCACTCTTTTGAGGTGGCTCAGGCTTAGTCCGTCCTGCATCAGGGAAGTCCGGAGGATCTTCCTGGCGCTCGGGTCTGACTTAAAAGCAACGCACACAATCTGGTGTTCCTCTCCCTGGCACTTTGGTTCCAGCAGCAGCGCAGTGCAAGTACAACTAGCTCCGAGAGGCTGTCCAGACGGGCTTACTTTGGAGTTAATTGGTCCCACCAACTTAAAGGTAGAAGTCGTCCTTGCAGGGCTTCTCTGGTCTAGGCGAATTCAGAGCTTCAGCATAGCAGCAGGGCTTCACTGTGCAAACCAACGTTCCAGGAGTTGCAGCTTGCGTCTCTTCCAAGTTCTTCTTCGGATTCCTTCGTCCAGTGGTCGACTCTGCCTTTCAAGCCAAAAAGCCTTGCCTTTTATGCAGGTTTCTCCCATTCATTCCAGCTTAGCTGTCAATCAAACAGCAGGGTGGCTGTCCTTGTCGGACATCCAGCCGACCAATCACTTTTGGGCGCATTCCTGTAACCAAGGGGATTACGCACGGGGAGTTTCGGGCATCTCCCTCACTTCCTGCCCCTGCCAGACATGCTGGAGCCAGAGGTGGGCTTCACGCGTGAATCCTGCCAAAGACAAAACAAACAAAGGGACCAAACCTGGTTTGGCGTGCAGAGTACATCTCAAGAAGGACCTTTCTAACAATAAATGGCAAAAAAAGAATACCTGGCCATTTTAACGAAATGGGCACCCATGGGTGCTTACTGTGGCTGCGAACGCAGCCCACATTAAAAACACACAATGGTAGTAAAAAGTAAACCACTGCTGCCAGCCATTAATTGTAGAAAGGTTAACATACATATGTTACAGGAGAAACTAAACAAAGGTGATAACTAACCCCTCCAACACCATATGGTAAGATAGTGTGTGCTGGGTCTAGAAAGTTACAAAATGGAAGTAAAGTAAATTTCATTTCACTGCTCCTGGAAACAGTGGTTTCACCAAGAGAAGGTATTTAAACCTTAGGGAAATCTAAGACTTCCAAGAAGGTGATGTGTGTCACAATGTAAAGACGATGGCTATGGCGTTTGTTAGACTCCAAAGTCAAAAGAAACACAGAGAATAATCACATAAAAAATACATGACAGATCAGTCCTAGAGTCCAACAAAAGAGCTGGGGGTCTCTAAGATAGAAGGGAATTAGCACATTTCTGAGAATTCTCCCTAACGCCAAAGCCATAGGTCAACGACAACACCGTCCACACGGCGTCGAGGGGGAAGGTCCACCAGTTCCCTTTCCTCTGGGCATTCGCGATCGCCTCACGACAGGCCCCCAAAGTTGAGAGATGAATCCGATTCGGATGCAGTGTCTAATACTGCCATCGAAGACTGCACTTGGAGAGAGGCGGCTCCGTCTCGCCCATCTGCTGACAAAACGACAATCTACCTTAATGTCGAAAATGGCAAAATCACTGCAAACTACGAAATTGACTAATCTTGTAAGGAAACACACACCCCATAGGGAGAAAAATAGTGCGTCCCTTGGGGAGAAAGAGTGTTACCCAGGGGGGCGGGAACTGTCTGAAACCATGAAACACAAGACACAGCCTACACCTGAACTACCTCCCACTCCTGTAACTATCCCACGTTAGTCAGTGGTCTGCTGAGGAGATAGAGTGATGAGATGCATGTCCTTTATGGCCGATTATTATTTCTTTTGTTGGGGAGAAACCCCCTCAAGCTATAGGACATTTTCAGAACATGCCACCAGCTAGTGGGGTGACCATATCACTACCCTCAGTAAAAATAGCACTGTGATACACCCTTCAAGACGCATCTCAGCAGGACCCAGACCAATTTGATCTCTATGACCCCGATACAGATTCCGAGGATCAGGGGAACATAGGGGAGGTAGCTCATTATTATGATGGTGACGAAGATGTTTGTCACCCTCTCCACATTATGTAGACGCGCCAGTGGCCGACTCCCCAGTGGATAACCAACTACAATGGCATGCTCCTGTTATTATCTTGTATGGCTATATTCTGTTGTAACCTGCTCGAAGTCTCTGGTGCCCAGTTACCTCAGGGTTTGGCGTGCGGTATAAATAAAGAAACTAAACTAAAACTAAAGTAAAGGCAGCAGAACATTTCCAAATTCAGACACAGGAAACTGAGATCGACAAGGATTTTGTCGAAGACGTATTGCGCGACAAAAAAGCAGTAACCAATTTATCCCCTTACCAGTACAAAGGAGGATACAACCTTCTCTAGAAACCCGTAACCTGACGCAGGCAGTAAACCCCTGTATTGAGAAAATGTTCCGTCCAGTGCCTTCAGACCCTCTCTTCATCAGGGGTCAATTAAAGCCGGACTCCCTGGTAGTTACCACGACAAGGAAGAGGGCGGGAACACCTCTCGCTTCATCAGAGGCCCCTCCCGATAGAGAGCAAAAAATTATTCACTTTTGGAGGAAAGTGGCAACCTCTGCAGCATTTCAAACAAGAATTGCCAACACCACCACTCTGCTGGCCAGTTACAGCTGCCACAAGTGGGAGAAATGGCCACTTTAATGGCCTCAGCCCCAGAGGCATTAAAGCCCCAACTGTCCCTTGCAGTAGCAGAAGGAAAGGCTGTGTCTAACTGCATAAAAACACTTTTTTTTAGACGCAGCTGATGATGCTGGAAGAATTATCGCAGCGTGAACAATTATAAAGCGCCATGCATGGCTATGCCAGTCCGGATTTAAATTGGAGACACAGGCTACCTTCAATATGCCGATCGAGCCTAATGTTCTTTTCGGCAAGGCAGTAGATGATGCATTAAACAGTGCAAAGGAAGAGTATGACTCTCTAAAAATCTCTGGGCCAACTCAATAATAAACCCTCAGGCCAAAGGTGCGGTAATAATTTTAGTCACTTCAGGAGACAAAATTCTCACAGGGGATCTAGATACACACAGCCGGGGTTCATCCTGGGGTTCCAATCAAGGACAATCCTCACAAGGCTTCCAGAGGGGCCAGCGAAGATCTTGCGGCCGAGGCACATCCTCCTCTTCCAGGGGTGGGGACACACCCCCAAAGCAAGGACCACCATCTTCAGGTCCCCTCCCATGTCACTCCAGTAGGACGACGTATTACACACTTCACCCACGCATGGGAGGGAATCACCTCGGACAAGTGGGTGCTTTCTACTGTGTTGGGCAGTTATTGCATAGAGCTTCAACAGCGACCCTCCTACCATCCTCTGCGACAAAGGACCACCACAAAGGAGGAACACTGAATACTTTTAGAAGAGGTTGCAGCGCTGCTGTTAAAGGACACCATCTAAATCGTCCCGGCGAACCAGGTAAACAATGGTATCTATTCATCGTACCTCCTTGTGCCCAAGAAAGATCGAACAATGTGCCCCGTATTAGATCTGCAAACACCTGTGTCAAGCCACAAAAGTTCTGCATGAAAACGCCGCAAGAAGTAATCCCGCTGCTAAAGCAAGGGGACTACATGGCAACATTGGATATGAAAGATGCCTGGTTTCATTTTTTAATGTTGCCAGCGCACAGAAAATTCTTGGGTTTAAAGATGGCAAATCAGCACTACCAATTCAAGGTACTACCCTTCGGCATAGCAATTGCTCCAATCGTATTCACCACGGTACTGACGGTGGTAGCACAAAACTGTGCATGGAGTCAGTCCCAGTGTACTTCTACCTGGACGACTGGCTGATCACGAGGGAGACACTCCAATTTTGCAAGCAAAATACACCAAGAACGATCAACCATCTTTTCCAATTGGGCTTCTCAATAAACGAGAAAAAAATCAAGCCTTGTACCAAACAAGACCAAAGAGTTTTTAGGAGCGGTCATACAAACAGAGGAAGGAATCCAAAACCTACTGCTGCAAATACCTCAGTATCAAGCCGGTCACCAGATGAGCATATGCAAAGCTATGAGTTTGCTCGGCATGATGGCATCTTGCATTTATCTCATGGAAGCCCCCTTGAGCCTATGCATAAGTCAAGCCTTAAACATCTCACGTATAAAACGGCTTTCTTGGTGGCAATCACCTGCATAAGGCGAGTCAGCGAACTTCCAGTATTGTCAGTGCAAGACCCTTTCTTTGCTATCCACAAAGACAAATAGGTGAAAACTTAGGGTGTGTTATTAAACCAAAGTTCATTTCAAAATTCCACGTAAACCAATCCATCGAGCTACCGGTCTTCTTTCAGAACCCAACAAGCTCAGCTGAAAAAAAAAAAACTCCATACACTAGATGTAAGGAGGGTGGTACTTTACTATGTAAACATGACCAGACATCTCAGGAAAACAGATTAACTGTTTGTCTCTGTAGCACCAGGCCGAGAAGGAGACTACATTTCCAAGAATGCCATCTGCAAACGGATAGTCAGATGCACGCAGGTCTGCTACTCTTTATCAAGCAAAACACTGCCTTCACACAGCGAGAGCTCACTCTACAAGGGGTACTGGAGCTACTCTGGCCTTTATCGCAAACATCCAGCTGGACGGCATTTGCAAAGCAGCTACATGGAGTTCAGTACACACTTTAACTCGGCACTGCTGCATTGACACACTCTAAAGCAGATACTCCGGTGGGACAAGCAGTCCCAAAACATCTATTTGTTGTTGGACCTTCTCACAATCCACCACCTTCTCCTAACACTGCTCGCTAATCTATGCATAGCATGTGATCTAAGCAGATTCCACAAGCCTCAGAAGGTATACATTACTCACTGTAATCGTATTTCTGATGCTTGTATCTGCTCAGATTCACGTGCGCCCACCCTTCCTCCCTTTGCAGTAGAATGTGCATAGATGTTTATCTGGGTTTTGATATATCGCTCTCATACACGCGTGTTTCAGAGCGCGACGAGGAGTTTTGCGCCTTGAAACACTTGTGTATAGGCACGTTATAAATGCCATATCATATATCGTATGAGGGAAGGGAAACAAGGGAGGACCAAAACAACCATCTTACTAGGCCCAGTGACATTGACAGCGTGCAAGTTCAGGGGAGATGCATATCTACTTTAATACACCTGTACTCGCCCTACACTTGATGCAACCGCATGTCGGAAACAAAACAATCTGAGGGACCTTGACGCGTGAATGGCCACAAGTACTGAGGACGTCACACTAGGGATAGTTTTACTGGCACGCCCTGTCAACATCCCTTTTCATGTTTTGAAAACAACTGTGATACTCTGCAGCTTCAGCTAGATGTCTGCCTATGCATAGCATGTGAATCTAAGCAGATTCAAGCATCAGAAATATGATTACAATCAGTAATGTATACTGCGACTGTGACTTTAGCTCAGTTTTTCCACTGCACAGTTTGCTTTGGATCGGTTCATTGATGTTGTGTCAACAGTTGTTTTTTCGAAATGTCGACTCCTAAGTTTGGCTTTAAGAAGTATGAAGATTGTGGTGCCAAAATGTCCGTCCCGGTCCCACACCTCATTTGCCTATGGTGTCTGGGAATCGAGCACAAGACTGAAGACTGGAGGTCCTGTCAGTCCATGACAGGAACAGCGCTAAAAGAGTAGGGGAAACTTGTTGCGGGTAGGCCATTATCCAAATTCCCATCGACGACTCTTCGAAGAGATTTTACGATGAAAGGAGCTTGAGTGGCGGTGCACCTCTGCAGAAGTGCTCCAGGAACTGCTTGCGGTCTAGAAGTGGATCACACCACTCGTCAGCTTCTCGATGGAAAGTCAAGAAGAGGCATCTGAGATCCAGATCTTCGTCTTCCGACTCTTCTCCCAAACGCAAAGTCACTTGCACAGGTAATTGGGCCTCCAAGGCCCAATGGGAGGATTTTCGCCTCCACATGTTAAACATTTTCGAGAAGGTGGCTTCTCCCACCCCTTCCAAAGAGCCTTGAACCCTTCGTGCTGCGAAAGGCCGAGAAGGTGTCTGTCAAGGGGGCAGCTTGTGCGCCCTCGAGCCCGGGCTTCGAACCCTCAAGAACACTTGTAGCCTAGAGACAAGGATAGGTTTATGTCACATTCCTCTTACTCAGAGTCTCGATTCGGGTTCTTTTCCATCAAAGCAGTCAACTGACCTTGTGAAGGTTTTTAAGCTTTTTCCGAAGAAAGACTTCTTTAAGTCGATGTCTTCGATTTTTGAGGAGGATGAGCCTTCTGATTAAGACACTCCTCCTTTTTGAGCTTGATTTTGGGACACCAAATGTTCCTGATTCTCTAATTTCAGAAGAGTCTAGGATAGGACACTTGATAGACTCTTTGAGAGACTCTTTGAGAGATGCAAGTGGCCTTTATACCTCTCCTGAGGTGGAGTTTGCCACATCAGAACCTTCTGCTCATGCTGAGGCCTTTTACAGGGCACTAATTCTGAGTAGGTTTACAGAGTATCTGGGATGGGGGAAGGCCTTCCACATTTTACCAGCAGGATGACCTTACTGATATTTTGGATATGGGTCTTCAAAAATATCCTATCTTGCTCTTCCATAATGCTCTAAAGAGTAGAGTAATGGCCAATTGGGAATCTCCAGGTACCAATCCTGCAGTGAGTAAAGTGCTCACCAGAAATTTATAAAACTTCAAGCGTGGATCCAGACCTTTTTTCCAGACCTGCATCTCCGAAATGTTTGGTGGTGCAGGAATCCACCTCATCCAGCGTTGCTGCCTACCTGACTATTCCCCCCCGGCAGGGATGGTGAAAGGGTTGATACTTTGGCTAAAAGAGTTTTCTCTGCCAGCAGCATGGCTTTAAAATCTGTTAATGCTACTTGTGCATTGGCATAATTTTCATTCTCCAGGATTGGATCTTTCATAGATTCACATGCTTTGAACATTCCCCATTGTCAGGCTACAATAGTTAATAAAGTACAATAGTAAAGTAGAAAAAAAGTGTCTATTTTGTATAGATCATCTCCTCTATCAGATAAGCGAAGGTGATAAAGGATGGAGGGGGAAAAGTCCCTGTTTAAGGCTTCTTCCACCGGCGGGCTAAAAAACTTTTCCAAGCGTAACCGGCATAGTGAATGCATCTATTGCTTGTACTCGCACTACTCGGCAGATGAGTGTGATATTTGTAAGACTTTAAGCACTAAAACATTGAAAGACCGGCAAAGATGCCTTGTGCGATGGCCTACTGACAGCTATCGCCCTCCATCAGAAGCAGAGTCTTCTAGGAGCAGGGCAGCACCCAGAAAAAGAGACCTTAAGCCAAAAAGAGCAAAGTTGGAAGAAAGGCTATCTAAAAGGCCTATACTGATGTTGAATCTATTTGTACTATGCACCATCACCACCGGAAGTGGTCCCCAGGTGCTGTAGCAGGTCTGAAAGAGGAGGGGTGGGCGTTAGCAGGGTGTCCTGGAAGTAGGAGAGAGAGCTGGGATGCCCTGTTGGCAGCTTCAGTTCTGTTTTCACTGTGCAGTGAGCTGGAGTGCGCTTATCAGATCGGTGAGAGTTCCCATGTGCTGTAAATACAGGTTATGTGTTTGTTGTTACAGTGTGATATATGATAGGTTATTTATAACGTGCTTAATACCCAGAAGTTTCTAAGCACGGACCTGGGGATCGAACCTGTGTTGCTCCGTGTCATCTTGCTTCCAAGGTGAGCACGCTACCCCTGAGCTGTTCTCCCAAGGTGAAGTATGTGCGGATTGCTGTGCGGAGAAGTGGTTGTGTGGGATTTGTGTGAGAAGTATATGGGGAAAGTTGAAGTTTTCTGGAGTTAGTGGGTTTTTTGTTACCTCTTAGTCTTTGCGTTAATTTGTTCCACATCTATGGTTATCCTGGGAGTTTGGTATTGTAGTTTGTCCGTCTAGTTGGTAGGTATGATGGGGTGGCAATTTTCCTCTGTGCTACTTCAGTTGTTTGTGTACCTTGTTGAAGCAGGCTTGCTACCCCAGCCTGGTGTTTTCCGATGTATAGTTTACAGATTTCAGCTCTCTTCCTGCCCATTTCTGTGTTGGTTAGTCCTCACCTGCCTGTGTTTCCTCTGTGGACTAGCGCTATGTGGATATGGCATCCTTCCCCTGCCCTTCTGGTCCCTCCTTGCCCATTCCCAAGTGAGATCCTTACCTACCTACACTGCCTCTTTGAAAAAGGTGTGCAGTAATGGCATCCTCCCCCCTCCCTCTTGTTAGGGAAGAGAAGTTGTTTCCTCTTGCGTATATGCTTCCTAGCTGTTTTCTTCTGTTTCTGGGACAAAGAGCCATGTTTTGAGTAGTTTTCTGAATTGAAGATGATCTCTTGTGTTGTGGTAGCTCATTCCAGGATTTCTTGATTATAGCGTTTACTTGTGGCTTTAGCGTTAGTTCGATGTCGACCAAAACTCCCAGGTTCTTTACTATCATTGATGGACCTGGCGCTGTACCAAGTTCCGTCGGCCATGGGATGTAGTGAGTGATTGAGGTTGAGTTCATCCAGCCGTAGAGCTCTTGGAGGCAGCCCTCCAGTGTTGTGTTTTCTTCCTGCTTGTCTTGTAGTTTGTAGACTTTTTGTGTCGTCAGCGAAGTTGTAGCATATGATGCTGTCCTTTTAATGAGCTTGATTAGTGGGGCCACTTATATGTTGAAGAGCAGTGGGGAGGATGATGATCCATGTGGTACTCCACAGGTTGATTCTTTTGAGGTGGATTTGAAAGGTCTGAGCCATAAAACAATTGTTATGAAGGATTTAATCCATAGTAAGGCTAGGTCGAGTCCTATTTCTTCCAATCTCCCAATGAAGATGTTGTGGTGTCAAATGCTGCAGAGATCCAAAAGTATCAGAGCTGTGCTTTTGTACGAGTCTGCATTCGCCAAATCGCCACTGTTGTCTTTAAAGGAGGCGGCAAGCGACCTGCCAGCGTCCTTGCTGTTGCCGCACGTAGCGTCGACGACAACCCTGCACTCGCATTCAACAACGGCACGCTCGTCAACGGAAAAGGACGCGTCAACAGAAGGATGGTCGATGACGGAAAGCTCGTCAACGAGTGAACACCCGGCAAGATCATCGTCCTAATCGACAGACAGGCACTCATTGACAGGCAATCACACATCGAAAAACTGAAAATACTCGACAGACTAGCAGTCGGGGACAAAGGAAAAAGACGAACAAAGTCCAGAAGCTCCACAGACTTTCATGGACTGTACCAGACCAATGGTAGATGAAGTAAGCCCGCCAACACAAGAAGGGTCAGTAAGACCACAAGAGGCAGCCTTAAAAGCTTTAATAGAGGACATACAAGCTCGCACTACAGAGCCAACTGAACTGGAATATGGTCACCCGGTGCAAAAGCACTTGTCAGTGGACCAACGCGGCATGCAACCTTAGCCAATCACTACACCGGTTTCCCCAATGACTCGCTCTCGGGTCATGCCTGAGGACATCATGCAGTATGAGGTAGACTCTGGATTTGAGGCACTGCAAAGAGCATAACTGGTTTTCTTGGATTCCGCTGAATCCATAATTATGTAAAAGTCGTTGTGACAGCCAACCCTACAGTTGAGGTCACTGTCCCTCCCACAATAACCACGACATAGCCCCAGAGAAATGCTGGTATCTGTCCCTCTGGCACAGCTGCAATGGCCATTGCTAAAACATTGCTTTCAATACAGGTTTTGTCCTCGTTGCAATATCTACTTGCCCAGCTAGACACTATGGCTCCAGCCAGACCGCAGGCCCAGACGACACAACTCCTACAACAAGGGGCACAGGAGATCTCACCCACAGCAAGACCCCCGTCAATCACCAGGTCTTCACCGGATTTACCAAAATCCAAATTCCCTGCCCCAAGGTAATGAAAAAGTGGAAGCACTGCAAAGGATCACCTTCTCTGCAGTGTCATGTCCCACGACTGTTCAGCTCAGGGTACCACTCCCTCCCTGTCACAACAAAGGGCCAAACTGCTAGGACTCCGGTCACACACCACTACTACCATTGGGTCTCTGACCCAAGATGACCAAAGGGAGACAGATCAGGACCAAATGGACGACACGGCTGAGAAGTTCCAAAACCATCGCCACAAGATGAGATTTGTGCTTTCCACTCGTTGGTGACAATGGAGTGCCAAGAATTTGGCATCATCCCTTCCGAAGAGAAAAAGGAATGTTTTCTCTTCGATCATATGCAACCATCACCGGAGTCTGTGGAATTGGCAGCTGCTAGCAGAAAAGCTTGTGCGCAAGTGTGCGGTACCACCAGGGAAAGGGAGCCTATAAATGGATGCACTGGGGGAAAAGGTACTTATGGTATGGGCCACTACAGTTAAAGCGCCCAAATCATTACAGATTACAGCCAGGTACGACTGCGAAATGTGGCACTGCTTGCCACTTCTTCTATAGCACTTGCCTGAAGAACAGCATGCCAAAGCTGTCTCCATCCTAAAAGAGGGCGAGCAAGCTGCAAACCACAATATTAATATTGCAGTTGGTCTGGCCCAGGCAGGCTTCAAGCAGATTAACAGCGGTGTGATAATGTGGAGGCAGGGAAGGCTGTGCTGCACTGATTTTAGACCAGATGTGCAACATAAAGTCTTGGACATGCCTTCCGAAGGTGACAATCTGTTTGGGCCCAAGATTGATGAAGCATTAAACGTGATGAAAACCAACACTGACTGTCTAATTGCTCACCACACTATAAACCAAACAAAGGGCAGCAGGGAAGACAAATTCCTCTGGAAACCCCAGAGGCTCCAGGGCGTATTGGAAAGCCTTGTATTTGCAGGGATACAAGAAACATTCCCAGGTCTACCAGCGCTCAAGAGAATACAGGCAGCAGCAGCAACAAAGGGGATCATCTGGCTCTCAAAGGGGTAGAGCAAACCTCAAGCCGGACTGCACAGCCAAAATAACAGTGGGGTGGGAGGGAAATGCGTCACATAACTTAAATCAGTAGCAACACATGACAAATGGGTATTGCAAGTGGTTCAGTTCTACCACCTTCTGGAGTTCAACAAGCAATCCCCAAATATGGAGGAGTACCAGTTGATTGAGGTCTATGCTGACACACTGAGTTGGACCGAGGACAGACATAGAGGAACCCTAGTGCACATGAACAGAAACCCCATTCCCAGTCGGGTCAAAGTAAAGGAAGGAAGAATAGCTCGGGGGCAACGCGCTTGTCTTGGAAGCAAGACAACAGAACGCAACACAGGTTTGAAACCCAATCCTGCACTTAGAAACCACTCGCTGCTATTAAGCTCATTATAAAAGAAAAATTATAATTCTAAAGTAAAATCTAGAAAGCAAGAAAAGTCAACTCCCAAAAAGGAAACTTCCACCACACACAAACCTCTAACATCAGGGGGCACAGGCGGTTCATACTCTGAGTGGGACACAGTTATTGTTTCAAAAGGGCCACCTTCGTTATTTGGAGTTAATGAAGATTGGCATGAGCATAGAAAAGTGGTTAAGGTTGATCTTCCCACTTTTCAACTATTAGTAATGTAGCCGTCCCCAAAAGGTTTGCAGCATGCAACACCTTAATACTGCTATATGCAAAGTTGTCACATTTATCGAGGGAAATGAGTGCCATGTGCAAAAGAAAGTGTGAGTAGCTAACTGCTTGACAGTTCCTTCCTTCTCTTGGGCTCCTCAAGAGCTCTAATCGTGTTTTTGAGAGTTTTTTTTTTAAATCTCTCAAAAACAATTATCCTATGGATAGTATGCGGATGAAAATGTATGACACCCCATATTCCTTCCAGATGACCTGAATATATTTAGACACAAAGTTAGTCCCGTTGTCTGATACAACTTCTTTAGGGAAGTCATCCATAGTACAAATGCCTAACAAAGCTTTAGTAAATGACTTGGCAGTCACTGTTTTAAGTGGGATGGCTTCAAGCTATCTGGTGGCATGATCAACCACCAGGATAAACCTGGTGCCAGATGTTGTCAGATGATCAAGGGGACCAACCATGGCAATCCCATCCCTCTCAAATGGCACACTCACTAGAGGGGGTGGTACCAATGGAGCCTGAATCTTTGTTCCACTTTTGCCAGACAACAGACAAGTTATGCATCTCCTGTAGTGACTTTCAACTTGGACACCCTTCTTAGGTCAGTAGAAATGCATGGATAACCTCTTCTTGGTTCTCTTGACACCAAAATGACCTGCAAGGGGGACTTAATGTACCAGCTGCAGGAAGAAGGTCCTCATATGCTGATGGGACCACCAACCTCCTATGGACACACTATGGGTTTAGTGTCCAGTAACACACCTTCCCAATAGCTTCTATGATTCCTAAGGGTTACTAAACTCATCCCTAGAGGGACACCCTTCTGCAAGCAAACTCTGCAGTCCAGGGTTCTCGTATGGATTGAAAATTTCAGGCATCCTTCCTTCCTAGTTGGTTGCAAGGGTTGGGTTAGCTACCTCTACCTCATTTGTAGGGGAGTAACTCTTCTTCTTCCCCTTTTCCTGATTCTTGGTCTCCTTGGCCTTGTGTTCCCCCTTTGCCTTAGGCTTGACTAAGGCACCTTCTTTATTTGAGACCTAGTATGTGGTCGCTCTGCTGTATCCCCAAAAGACCCAAGTCTATGAGGTCATATTTCCCAGCAGAACTCTACCTGGAACTTGTCTCTGTACTCTTACAGTAATCCTGACCACTTCTCCATTTATTGCTAGAGTGGCAGGCATTACTAGGACGTCAAGAGAGGGGATTGTTAGGAAATGTTTCTCTTTTGGCAACTTTCTCGCTATAGTTCTATGGACCCCCAAACATTTTGTTTGTTTTTACCCGACCTGACTTTTTACAGGTAAGTGAAGCCTTTAGCTTCACTTCCCCTGGCCTTTTGCTCATTTTGTTAAGAGAAAACTGATCAGTCCTTTGGATCATGAGTACTGTGGCACGGTTTCCCTTTTGAATTTTTTACACGTTTTAACTTTGTACATTTTTAATATTGCACACTGCATCTTACAATGCAGTGCAATGTGGATACTTTTGTATCACCCTAGTCTTTTACCATCGGGATTTTGAGTTACTTTTACATGTGCCTAAAGACAAGCTGGTGGCAGCAAATATATTTGTACCATTTTTGTTATTTCCAGTGTGTGCATTTGCGTTTACCGCGGATGGCTGCTAACTGTGTCTAGTACTCTAAAATAGCCACGCCACGAAGGGGGTAGGACCGCCTGGTCCCACTCCACATCCATAGTGCCTGCAAGTCTGGGTGTGGGGTGTTACAGGAGTTTTCCTAAAGTCTACCAGCAGGTGAGGCTCTATAAAACTATCCCTAGGTGTACAGGCCCCAACTCATTGTGAATAATTATTTGCAAGACAGCGAAAATACAATTATTACCCAATGATAAAAGGAGTGCCCAGTCAAGGTTGTATACAAATCTCCTTTACTTCAGCACAATAGACAATCTAATAACACTACTTAATACAACCCTGTTAGCAGAGTTTTCCTAAAGTCCACCTGGAGGGTAAGACTCTAAAAAAAACGATGCCTTGGTATACAGGTCCCCAACTCGTAGTAGAAGTCGGTACCACCCGAAGGTTTGGTAGAATAGCAGAGCAGCCAGGCATATCTTATGAGGAGGATGTGAGCTGTTGGTAAGTACAATGAACCCAGTAAATACATCGGCCCAAAGAAACTCTCACACACTTGTAGTAAAATACACATTTATTTTATATACACGAGGCAAAGTTATATTTGGGAAAGTAAATCCTATTTAGACTAACCAACACAAATGGGAAACTACAGCAATACTTTTTCAGGTGAGAGCTTCAATAGTAATGGCTTGCACCAGCCATGAACACAGTTCAATTTTGAATCAATTGACTTTGTAGTCACTCGACAATGTTCTGTTGTAAGGAAAAAGGGTTATTCAGCACTAGCAACAGCAATATACTACTTAGTGATACTTTAATTGATTCTAATACGTTAGCAGTCCATTTCCTAACTGAGTTCTTCAGTCATTTGAGGAGGGGTACAATGTCATATACAGCAGCAGAAAAGGCAAAGTGGATACTTTAATTTCTTTCAAGTAGGAGGCTTTAGTGGAATTAAACGTTAATGGGGAACTCGGAAAGGACTTTCTATAGGTGCACAAGCTGTTAGGCCTGGACAGTGGATATGGGTGAACACCCAGACACCTGATAGAGCACTCCAGTCACACAGGAGCGACAATTTGGCTTGTGGTAAGTACTACCTTGAACCCCACAGTACCTTGGGAGTATTGAAGAAGATGCAGCTGGATTCTCTCTTATGCAGCAGCGATGGACCGGTCTCCTGTTCCTCGGTCGTGGTGACGGAGGGAGGCGGGCCTAGAAGGAATGTCACAGCAGCAGTCGCGAGAAAGCACCCTCAGCAAGAAATCCTTTGGACTCTCAAGCGATCTGCAGTTTTGGCGCATTTTTACAAGCACCAACAGTGAATGAATGGTTACCGCCGGGTTGATCTGCCTTGATTCTGCAGTCCTGCACTCTGGTGAGGGACTTTGAGGATAGGGATCTTGTCTCTGGAGGTCCAACTGGAGCTCACCGAAGTTCTGGGAGGATGCGTTCACTGGAAGACTATGCACTGCAATTGGGTCGGAGGTACCCTAGTATTGGCAGTTTGCAGCTCTGGAAGGTCACAGCACGTTGACTCGTTCTGCAGGTCGTGTTCTGGCTAGTTGGCCCCACCAACCAAAGGGAAGGAGATGTCCTCTCCGAAGCTCCTCTGTCCATTTTGAAAACAGGGTCAAGACAGCAGTGTTCTCTTTGCGGTTACTGGAAGGGTCTGCCGGCGTCTGGTAGTCTTCTGCTTTGGATCTTATGTTCCAGTGATCGACTTGCCTTCTGCCTCAGTAACCTCACCTGTCCAATCATGACAGCCAGCCCCTCCATTGGCCACCAGCATTCCTTTCTGGCACAACAGTAGACAAAGGATAGCAGATTTTTGGGATGCTCCCTGTCCTCAGACACACAGGAGCCTTGGGCACATAAAGGGGTCCCACCAAAAACAAAACTCATATGAAGAACTCCCTGTTAGGGAGAATTCTCCGAAATGTGCTAATTCCTCTCTACCTTAGAGACCCCAATCAACTTTGCTGGTTTTTGAGGACTTTCATTTTTAACCTGGTGAAAGTGAGACCCTTTTTCCCACTCATGTATTTTAATGTGATTTTGAACACTGTTACTTTTGGTCGTGGGGTCCGACAAACTCCATGGGCATCGTCTTTTACATTGTCACACAGCACCTTCAGTGCAGTGGCACAGGGAAGTTTTTCAGATTTCCCCAAGGTGTAAATACCTTCTCTTGGATAAACTGTTTCCAAGAGCAGTGAAGTGAAATTGACTTTAATTTTTGTAACTTTCTAGACCCAGCACACACTATCTTACAATAGGATGCTGGAGGGGTTACTTAGTAGCCCCTTTGTCCAGCTTCTCATGTAACATTTTTATGTTACCCTTTCCTCGATGAATGGCTGGTGGCAGTGGTTTACTTTTTACTACTGTTGTGCGTTCGCAGCCACGGTAAAGGCCCATGAGTGCCATTTTTGTCAAAATGACCCGGTCTTCTTTTTTCGCCATTTCTTTGTGGAATGGTCCTTCTTGAGATTTACTCTGCGCGCCAAACCAGGTTTGGTCCCTTTGTTCATTTTGTCTTTTGCAGAATTCACAAGTGAAGCCCGCCTCTGGCTCCCGGGTCTCTGGCAGGGGCAGGAGGCGAGGGAGGTGCCCGAAACTCCCTGTGCTTAGTCTCCTATGAGACAGGAATGCACTCTTAGGTGATTGGCCGGCTGGCTGTCTGGCAAGGACAGCCATCCTGCTGGGTGACTGATAGCTAGGCTGGAATGAATGGGGAAAAAACCTGCATAAAAGGCAAGGCTTTTTGGCTTGGAAGGCAGAGTCGACCACTGGACGAAGGAATACGAAGAAGAACTTTGAAGAGATGCTTTCTGCAACTCCTGGACCATTGGTTTGCCCAGTGAAGCCCGGCTGCTGTGCCGAAGCTCCAAATTTGTATCGACAGAGAAGCCCTGCAAGGACGACTTCTCCGCTTCAGTTGGTGGGACCAATCGACTCCAAAGTAAGCCACCTGAACATCCTCTCGAAGCTGGTTGAATTTACACTGCAGTCGCTGCTGGAAACTATATAGCCAGGGAGAGGAACACCAGATTGTGTGCGTTGCTTTTAAGCTGGCCAAGAGCTCCAGGAAGATCCTCCGGACTCCTAGGAAGCAGGACTGACTGAGCCTGAGCCACCTCAACAGAGTGCTGGACCTCAGTGTTGCTATTTGCAGTAGATGCGAGGAGCTGAAACACCATAGTGCCACTTGTTTGAAGATTGCCCGTTGCGGTCAGTGACTGTCCCATTGCAGTGCAGGAGTCCCCAGAAGTCCTCCCTCTTGTTCCCATGACTGAGGCCCAGGAACACCAGGATCTGCAGAGCTGCACAGGAACAGAAGCCATCTGCTGCACTTTTCTTCAACCTAAAGGTACTGTACAGTCCAAGCGAATGTACCTCTTGTTGTGCCATCTTGCTTGACCTCAGTTACGACTTGTCCCGGTTGCTCATGTAGAGTTGCTTGCATCTTCTACTACTCACAGGCCTAACAGTTTGTGACCCTACATTTGATTCTACTTTTGCTACAAAATGTTTAAAACTTTGCAAGACTTTTACTTACCTGCAAGTGCTTCAGTTCACCTTGACTTTTGCTAACTTAACATTGGCCGGCCTGGCTCCCTGAATGACTCTTCTCTCAACTGCTTATGTGTTTTGCCTTCCTTCCAGGAAAGGGTTAACTGACTTTGCATTGGGAGGGATTTTGAAAGTACTTACCTGATTAAGAATAATTGTGTGAACACTTGTCTCGTTCTGAAACCTCTTTTCTTTGACGCTCCTCTCAAGAATATTCTAAATGCAACAGTGATATATTAATGTCCACAGCAACCTAACTATTGAAGTCACCTGAGGGTGTAGGTAGTGTCTGTGGTTATTTGCTGATTTAGAAAACTAAGAGTGTGTATTTTTGAAGTGTATTTGTGTGTTGCTTTATATTGCTCCCTTCTGAAGAAGGCTTATTCAAACTGACTAGTAAATAAATTAATAATTATTTAATCAAGAAACCTTGAGTTAAGAGTTTATTTGAATACGTGTCACTGTGAATCTCTGTGTAACTCCCCTACAGCTCACATTAACCCCTCTTGAGGTAAGCCTGGCTACTCGACCACACTACCAACCAGTGTCGTACAGACATACCAAAGTTTAGGTTCCTATTGCCATGAGGTCAGGGTTGTTGTTGGGCACCCAAAGGGTACTGCATACAATCTTGCCTAACACCCCCCCTCCCCCTCCCAGGATGGTAGAAGGGCTATCAAAGAAGCAACCACACAAGAAATGGCGAAAAAAGAAAGTAGCCACCATGTTGAAACATGGGTGATCCTCTTATGCATAACAGCAGCTTTGTATACAGCCTGCAGTGGAAAATTCTACAAGTCAGTAGAACACGTCCACTGCCACCAGCCATAATTATAGGGTTGTTACTGTAACTAAAATGTTACAGGAGCAGAGAGAAGGTGGATACTAGGTATCTCCTCAGCACTCCACATAGGTTGGGGTGTGCTGATCTCTCAAGAGTAAGTTAGGAAGGATAAAATGTATCCCTCTTTCCTTAAGAAAAGTCATTTTTACGGGAAATAAAAGAATAGAAAAAGGAGAACCCAAAGAGCCCTCAGCAACACTGCACCTAGGGTGCTGTGTTCTGCAAAAGTGAAGCACAGATGCCTTTAAAGTCCCACTACCAAATGCACCTCATCAGAGGTATTCTATCTTTTCTCACTTCCCCCAGAGGCTCATCTCGAGAGCCCTGGTTCTCTCTAGGCTGGACTATTGCAACAGCCTCTTAATCTTCCTTCTTCTCTGTCCTTTACAACTCATACAGAACACAACCGCACGATTTATCCTTGGCCTCAAGTCCAAGGACTGCATGCATCTCTGTCACTGAAATCCCTCCACTGGCTCCCTGTGGCTGCAAGGATCAAGTTCAAGACCCTCTGCATAATCCACAAGGCTTTCTGGGGCCGGGGCCCACACTATCTACAGCGTTCTCTTCCTAAATACTCGAGTCCTCTTCTCGTCCTCCAGCTCTTTGGAGGTGAGCCGTTTTTCCTTCTTAACTCTGTTTCAGTTTTGCTGACTGGTGGCCTGGTTTCACCTCCAGAGCCTTACAGGTCCCATGCTCCCCCGCCAGTCTTTTTGTGCTTGCTTCTGGGCCGCTGCACTTTTTTCAGTATGACTGCACTTTCAGTTTACACTCCATAAGTGGGGCAACCTCTCTGCACTTAACCAATGCCCTCCTACCTCTGCATGCATGACCGGATTGTACTGGGACTAGTAAGTTTGTTTGTCCTGGCCCTCCTCCCACTCCCGTTTTTTATTTTTTTTGGCCCCTCTCCCCCCCGCTTGGTCGCAACATTGCATGCACTTGCACTAGGAGAACGGATGTTGGGCCTAGTATGCTAGTTTTTTCTTCTGTTAGATCATTCGGAAACTTCAAGGCCAAGAATTACTGTTTTCCCTTGCTCCCTCCAGCCTTGAATCGCTTTGAAGCACTCCTCCTGTGTATAAGCTCTGTAAAAATAAACAATTACAATTAAAATGTAATGTAGAAAGCCAGCCGCCATAAAATAAGTCAAACATATGAAACAAAGTTCCCATGATTGGAGCCGAAAAGAATAAATGAGGGGGGAAAAGACTCCTTTAGGAGAATACTAAAAAGGTCCAGATGTCCAGCAAAAAGTGCTGGGGGGTCTCGCTAGGAGTGTGTATTAGGCATAAATCGGATCAATCTCCCAAACAGGAGACGTGAGTTAAACCAACAAGTCACTGATTGGACCTCTGCTGACTGAATGGAGCAGATCATTACCATTGCTGGGCTTGATCTTGCTTCGAGGCTGGAATTTGGATAAGAGGACTCCTCCTGCAGCTATTTCTTCCGGTCAGCGTTGTAGCCAAGAATCCTGTGTAGAAGAACAGCTGACTGAATTTCGAAAGAAGATTCCTCGAGAGGCCTGGAATCCTTTCCTGCGTCTGGCCTGGTGAAGCCCTCTTGGACTGCCTGATATGTGAAAGCCCTGTGCGGCGCTCCAATTCCTGGACTTTTGTGACCAACCAGTCTCAACATTTTCTAAAGATCCAGCCATCCTGAGCTTTCGGAAGTGTAGCTGGACCACCCGGTCCACTGACCAGCTCTCCAGTGGGCTACCTCGCTAAAGCGATTGCTTTTCCGCGTTTGCAGCTGGTCGCCAGCTTGTGGTGTAAGTCGCCTTCCTGTCGAATTTCAGCCTCCCAGGTTCAAGGGATCCTGCTTTGGAAGTTCTTTAAACACGATTGGAAGAATGCCTGCCGTTATCTGTGGGCGGTGGCCATCCCTGGTACTCTCCCACAGCCCCGGTAAATGCACCCATAGGTGCACATTTTTCCAAAATGGCCCCGGTCTTCTTTTTTTCGCCATTTCAGTGTCCCTTGTCTTTTCTTGTTCCTTCTCCGGGCATCCATGGTGTGAAATTCCTTTGTGTGATTTTTATTTTCGTCGGGTATCCTGTAGATTTCCCTGCCCAGGCTCCAGAGTGTCTGTGGAGACAGGAAGCGAGGGAGGAGTCCAAAACTCTGCAGCCCTTTTCTTCCATCCTAACTGCGAGAATGCAGTTCAAAATGGAAGGCTGCCTCTCCTGAAAGGACTGCCAAACCCCCGCCCCCCCCCCCCCCTCCCAAGTTTGAATGTTGCAAGCCTGTTTGATTGGCTGGTCTCCTGCATAAAAGCCGGATCCTGGAAGCTGAAGAGGTAGTCGACCACTGGAACCAAAACCGAAGAGGAAGTTGAAGAAACCGCAGCTGGGTTTATTTGCAGCGGCCGGAGAGCCTGCTGTGTAACTGGAGCCTGCTGTAGCCCTTCCTACCAATCAACCTGGGGATCCTGAAAACTGATGAGCCCAACCCAAAGACTGGTGAGACCCACTAGACCCAAGAAGACCTGCATTTTGAGCCATCCCACGTTGTGCTGTGACCTTGCAGGGCTGCAATACTCGGGGACCTCAAGCCATTTTGCGGTGCATGGTCTTGTGAATTCCGAATCTAGCTGAAACTTCGTGGGCATCCTGCTAGAACTCCAGATTCACGATTCAGGTCCGAAAAGTCCCCACATGTGAGTGCTAGACCTTGCAAATGACAAGAATCCGACCAGCAATATTTTGTCGTCTTCTGTGCTCCTGAAAAGGCGCCAAATCCACAGAACAGCATCCAGCCATGAGGAAACTCTTGCCTGGAGCCTTCTGTGATGCCTGCTGCAAAAGTCATTCCACAGTCCTGTCTTCAGAAGTCTTGACAAAAAAAATCCATCAACCAGTTTTTTGGCTGTATATCCTGAAGTCTCCTGCTGCAACTCTTCTGTGCTGAGGTACTGTGTTGGCTGGGGTATTTTACCTACCTTAAGACTTTGTGATTTCTGTATAGCTTTGAGGTGTGTTCTGTGATTGGAAGGCCACTCCAGTTCACCCAGGCCCACTGCGGGATCCTCCTAGTGTCATGCCCCCCAGGAAAAAAAAACACACACACCCCTCTGTAGTGGGGGGCAGCGTAGGAACACTGGCAAGGAATGGACAGTCAGGGTTGCTGGCTGGCGCAGGCACCTTTATGGCAATGGCAGCATATCAGGAAATCAGCTCCTACCAAGATGGCTGCCAAGTCGGGGCTCAACCTGTAACTCAAGATGGCCCCAAGGCAACCCATTGCCTCAGTATGCCCACAGGTCTTGTCTCACAGGGTGTAGTCCAGGCCAATAAAACCACATCCTGGGCCACACCCTGTGCTTAGTGTTTCTTCTGCTGTCCTCCGCAGCAGTGTGAAGTTTACAGTGCCTCCTGATTTCGTCGCAGAAATACTTACCAGACTCCCTCACAGTAAATACTTACTGGACTTCTATACGTACCGGACTACTGCTTCCTGCTCTACCCAGCACGACATTATATTACAATATTTATATTGCGCACTGTGGACCCTCAGGCATAAAGGTCCTGACAAACAGAACGGTTGCAGAAAACAATTATCTCACGATGATTGGTGAGTCAAGAGTCGGTGGCAGGAGTAGATTGAAGCTAGAAATAATACAAATATGTTTTTAGCTCTTTATTGAAGGCCTACAGCGAGCTCTGGAATCTTAAAGTTTTCGATAGTTGATTCCAATGTTTTGGAGCCACCCAGTGGAATGCCCCCTTCTCGGCTTTGGAAGTTCTGCTTCTGGGATGAACCAGCAAGTTCTGTCCACTAGACCTCAGCCCTCTGCCGTTAACTTTGTCAATAATGGAATCCTGCATATATGATGGCATAATCCCTTGTCTACATTTAAATGTTATAATGAGAATCCTGTTAATAACATGTGCTTCAATAGGAAGCCAGTGAAGAGACCGCCTGGCCTCCGTTACATGATCTCTTCGTGAGAGGACTAGCACTACACTTACTGCCCTATTTTGAAAGGTCTGTAGCCTATGCACATTACGTTTACAAATACCAGCCAATAAGCTACCACAGTAATCCATTTTAGCGCCAATGATGGCTCTGGCATTTGTCTCTGCGCTAGCCCGAGTACAACATCTGGCTTCGGCAAAAAAGGCAGTCAAGTAAGGAGAAAGTTAGCTTTCTAAGCCACCCTCATATTCTTACGCCCCGTCCCCTTTCCTCCATACTGCATGGGCGTCCCTCGCGAGGGACGGGAGACCGAACCATTTTCACCAGAAAAATCTTATTCCGCTCTAAATGTAGAGACGTGCGGAGGCGCCGCCCTGGGAGCATGCGCTGCCCTGACTCTGCACTCCAGCGCCACACCTCTGTCCCGGTTTTCCACATAGATGGGAACGGGCTGAATTCACCAGTGCTCCTGGGTTTGGCCATGTAATTCCACGTGCAGATTCTTCCTCTATTTCTTTTGTTTTTTTTTCAATAGGTACTCGGTCCTCCGACGCCACAGCTCCTCCCCGGCACATGTTGACTTCAACAGGTGCCCATCCTGCAACTTCAGACTCCCTCTGCCTACGTTGCCTTTGGCCCAGACCACGGTTGGCAAGCCTGTTCGGCGTGCGGCTCGCTGTCCTCGAAAGCGCTGAAGAACAGACTAGCCAGGTGGAGGGACTTCTTTCAATGGTTCTGAGGATCCCAAGAGTTTCGTGAAGCATCGATCCAGGCATGAGGTAGGGCCTATATTTTCATCCACACCTCGCAAGGGAGACTCTGTCCCAGGGACTCTCCTACGCGGGAGGGACCGGTCTGGTCCTTATACCAACTCACGCACCGAGGCTGCTACAGCTACCGGCCTTCGAGCTGGGGGGTCCTCGGATCCTCCCGGTGCCAAGGTTGAGGGGCCGCTAGGTTCTAACACCAGGCTTGCGTCCGAGGGGCTCCGCCCTTGTACCAGCATCATGGCCCAGGGGCTATGCCCTGTTACCGGCAGCACGTCCGAGGAGGCGCCTGAACTCAGCTCTAACGACGCCCGGGTCAAAGTGGATACACCTACCGGGCAAGGGCCCGAGGAGACGGGCAAATCGCATGCCACTCACATAAGAGACTTGGCAGAGGCTTGCACCAACGAGCCGAACACCACATCGCAGCCACGTGGTAGGCAGCTCAGCAAAATGGCTGACGTGCCGGAAACGGACAGCCGTTCGTCTCTGCGGGACTTCGGCGAATAACGAGTATCAAGGTGGAACTGGCATCAACCAGGTATGTGGCCTACGGCCTACCCTTCTTATGCGCAATGTTGTTTTCCGGAAGTACAGTGTTGGCAGCGGCCTCAGTTGCCTCTGGCTGCCCCGTCAGTCCCCTCCCCCTCCCCCTCCTCGGCCAGCGAGGACCGGATCTTTGAGAGGTCCTTCGGCCTCCAGAAGTCTCCAGATATAGGGGCTATCATCAAGGAAGCAGTCAGGGAAGTCCTTCCCGCTATGCTAACGGCACCACAGAAGCCTCCGCCGACGCCATTGGCCCCGGCGCAGCCGCCTCCTCCGGTTCCTCCGCAGGCGTTTCCATACCAGCCTCTTCCTCAGCCTCCGGCGGCGGTCCCCGTGCCCCTGCCTACAGCTCCGGATACTCCTCCTCAGGATCCCCCAGACGCTCAGGATACTGATGAGGAAGAGGATCCTGACACACCATCAGCCAGGGCCTTCCACAAATGGATCTCGTGCCTGGCGGAATACCTGGGCCTCCCCCAGCCCCAGGTAGAACAGCCGCCATAGGGCTTCCTCGCTGAAGTCCTCACAAGGCGGCCTTCTGCCAGAACGGGAATTCCACTGCAAACCGATGTAGTCTCCCTCGCCAAGAAGGGTTGGCTCAAACCCCACTCCATCCATCCAGCCAGACAACCGCCGCCTGGACGCCAAGTACAAGCAGATGGAGGGGGATAGACTGTTGCTCTCCTCCCATCCTCAGCCACACTCCTTGGTGATTGCTGCGGAATCACTATACTCCAAGCCTATGTCGTCCTCATCGTCGTCCTCATCGTCGTCCTCATCGTCGTCCTCATCGTCGCTGTTAAGCAAGGAGGAGAAGACCTTGGAGGCATATGCAGATGCCATGCTGGCAGCCGCTAACCAGATATTATGGCAGGAAATTGCTGACTTCCTCCCGGAGCTCCGCTCCCACAGTCAATCGCGCTTCAAGGCGGGGCTAGCCGAGGCCAAGCTCATGGCTCAGGATATCATGGAGTCCACCCTAGCACATATAGATACCTCTGGATGTGCCATCTGCATTGCCACGGACATGAGAAGGATGGCCTGGCTGCAACCAAGTTCAACCCGGATGACCAGGAACGTATTCTAGACCTGCCCTTCGAGGGCAGTGACCTCCTTCACTCCAGCACAGACGAATGGTTGGACAAGAAGAAGAATAGCTCTCAGACGGCGAAGTCTTTATCCATTCTGACAAAGACCACGCCCAAAGTGTGTACTCGCAGTCTCAGCAACGCTTGGATAAGGGTCGCTCGTCTGGAGGCTTCCGCGGCTTGCAGGAACGGTGACCAGGCAGCCGGAACGCTCGCTGACCCCTAGTCGGCACAAGTATCAAAAATGGGGTGGGGGCCTAGGGCTGTTTACAGTCCCCCCCTCCCCCCTCCGCCTCAGAGGGTAAAAAGTCATGACTGTCCCACTCGGGTCCACCTGTCGCCCATTGGGGGCAGGCTTGCTCTTCACGCACACTTTTGGCAACAGAACTTTGCAGACCCGTGGATCCTGTCAGTAGTCTGCTCTGGGTACCGTCTACCTATTCCTGCCTCTCCTCCCTCATCTCCTCCTCTTCTGCAAGTTGGGACAGCAACTTTTTTGGCGGAGATTCAGTCGCTCGTCCCGAGCCAGGCCGTGGAGGAAGTCCCAGCCTCCCAGCGAGGATCGGGTTTGTACTCCAGGATCTTCGCCATTCAGAAAAAGAACCAGGCTGGCCTGAGAGTTGTACTGGACCTTTCCACCCTCAACCTCTCCTTACCTCTCCAGAGGTTCAAGATGGTGATGCCAGCTTTTATTACGGAGACATTTTGCAGGAGAGACTGGATGTGCTACCTGCATCTGAAGGACACATATCTACACGTCCTGATCTGGCAACCCCATCGTTAGTTCCGCCAGCTCAGGATCATTGGCTTCCATTTTCAGTACAAGGTCCTACCTTTTGGCCTGAACTCAGCCCCCAGGGTCTTTACCAGACTCATGAATGCGGTGGCAGCCCTCCTCATGGCCTCCATATATACATATACCCCTACCTAGACTGGCTCGCTAGGGCTACATCTCAAGAAGCAGTTCACCACTCCTCCCAGGCACTGATGAACATGCTACACGACCTGGGTTTTTTGCTCAATCTCAGGAAGGCACAGCTACAACCCACGCCGTCTTTGACCTTCCTGGGCCTCATCTGGGGCCCGAGCTCTGAGAGGGTCTTCCCTACACAAGACTCAGGATGAAAAGGATTCAGCTCCACTTCTCTGTGTCGTGGAACCAGGAGAGGGGATCACAGGCCGAAATCCTCAAGATCACCACTGCTCTCCACCCGGACCTCACATGGCGGTCCGAGGACTGCAACCTGCGGACATGCAAACCCTTGAGGCCCCCCGTTTCGCAGGTGACTATTACCACAGACTCCTCCCTCGAGGGCTGGGCAGCCACCCTGGAGGATCTCTCGGTCCACGGCACGTGGACCCATCAGGAACAAGATTACCACATCAATTGGCTGGAACTGAACGCCATTTGGTTAACGCTCGGAGCCTTTTTCCCACATTTCAAGGGAAGGGTTGTCCTCATCCAGACAGACAACTCGACCAGTATGTACTACATCAACAAGCAGGGGGGGGGGGGACCAGGTCCCATGCCCTGTGCAGACTGGCGATCAACATGTGGGAATGGGCCTTGGAGAACGAGATGGTCCTCAAGGCAGTCCACCTCCCAGGGGAATCCAACCTGGAAGCGGACAGGCTCAGCAGGTTGGGAGCGGACAACTAAGAGTGGCAGCTGAAAGACCTCGCTGCACAGGACATCTTCCACAGATGGGGCCTCCCCCAGGTGGATCTCTTGCCCACCTGGCACAACAAGAAGTGCCCCCAGTTCCCTGCCTGGCAGGGGCAAGGCCTAGGCTCCCTGGGCGAGGCCTTATGGATCCAGTGGAACGGCATGTCAGCCTACGCCTTACCGCCCACTCCATTGATTCACAGAGTGCTTTACAAGTTCAAGGAGTCTCACCAGCTCAATGTCATTCTGGTCCGTGGTGGCCAGCCAGGCCATGGTTCTCGGAGCTGCTCAGCCTCTCGGAGGTCCCTCCAAACCGGCCCAGCACATCTGACACAACAAGGGGGCAGGGTCGTCCACCCTGCCCCTCAGAAGCTGGCCCTCACAGCGTGGTTCCTGAGCAGGTGATGTTCAGCCACCTCAAACTATCCCAGGCCAATCTGGAAACCATACAAGGGGCTAGGAGCAGCCCAGTATAAACGTAAATTGTGCTGCCACTGGGTCCACTACAAGGATATCGACCCGCTGGCTTGTTCGCTGGATGACATACTGTCATTCTCGGCACACCTCGCCAACTCTGGCGTGCAGGTGGATACCTGCCACACATACCTCTCAGCCATTGGGGCTTACAGGAATTCGGAGGAAGGGGTCTCCTGCTCCTCCAACCCGATTGTCAGGAGACACCTGGCCAGACTCCCTAGACTCTACCCGCCCATCAGGAAGCCACGCCCCGTGTGGGATTTGAACCTAGTCTTGGGCGCTCTTGCGCACAAGCCGTTTGAGCCTATGGCGTCCGCAGACACCAGGCTAGTCACCATCAAGACGGCCCTACTAGTCGGCCTTACTTCGACGCGCAGCATCAGTGAGATCCAGGCCTTAGTCGCCTCAGAGCCGTACACCAACTTTCCTAAGGATAAGGTGGTCCTTCGGACCCATCCGGCATTTCTACCTAAAGTGCCATCAGCCTTTCACCTAAACGAGGAGATGGTCCTTTCCACATTTTTTGCTGATCCGAAACACGAGTCTCAGAGTTCTGCACTGCCTAGATGTCGGACGTGCCCTGAAATTCTACCTGGACAGGACCAAGGGCTTCCGCAAGTCAGATGCCCTGTTAATCACTTTTGGAGGCGCCAGTCCAGGCTATCGAGCCTCAAAAGCTTCCATTTCCCGCTGGATGGTTCTGCCATCAAGGAAGCGTACGAGGGACAGCATAGACCCCTTCCGGCGAACATGCATGCCCACACGGTTAGGGCCAAGGCAACGGCCATCGCTTTTCAGCGCCTTGTCTCCTGGCAGGTCATAAGCAGGGCGGCCACATGGGCCACTCCATCGGCTTTCTGCAAGAATTACTGTTTGGATGCCGGCTCCAGGTCAGATGCAGCTTTCGGACAGGCGATTCTCCGGAACCTGTTTGCTTAAGGAGGCTCTCCTCTCCACCCTGGGGCTATATTCAGTTGTAATCGCCCATGCAGTATGGAGGAAAGGAGACGGGACGTAACAGTAATAAGTTACTCACCGTAGTGACTAACGTACTCTTAGTCCATAGTCCCCTTTCCTCCATACGTCCCACCATCCTCCCCCCTAATAATCTGGGGTTATTAGGCAATGGTAAATCTATTGTCGACACGTCTTTGGGGACTGATGTGTGGCGCCGGAGGGCGGAGTCAGGGCAGCACATGCTCCCAGGGCCGTGCCTCTTGATTTAGAGGGGAAGATGATTTTTCCGGTGAAAAGGGTTCCGTCTCCCGTCCCTCGCGAGAGACACCCATGCAATATGGAGGAAAGGGGGACTATGGACTAAGAGTACGTTAGTCACTCCGGTGAGTAACTTATAATAAAAACTTCGGATCCCATAATGCATCGGCCCCAACCTCAGCAACCTGCCAAAGGACTAAAAGTCGCAAAGTCACAGACATTCAAAATAAAACGTGAACTACACTTCCCTTACCTTCATGACAGGAAAACCTTGAACAAGAAGGATACAGGGGTGGCGGGATGGAAAAAGTAATAAACGGGACAGGGGGGTGGGGGGAGAAGAGAGGCCAAGAGACGAAAAATATGAAAAGGACGGGTTTCCACAGAGGGGTGGGGAGAAATGGAAAACACCTGGGTATGGGAGGGCAGGAGGGGAAGAGCAGGAGGGGAAGAGCAATTAAAACAGGATGTGTGTACACAAGGGTGATTAGAACAAAGTTGATTTATTTCTTTTTGTGAAAGCCGCCTTCATGATGTGTGCCTGAATAAAGGTCAGTTGAACCAAAATTACAGATTCCCGACTGCTGATTTAACAATCATTCAGGTACTCGGTCTCCAGGCGTTGCGCTCCACCCCGGCACATGTCGACTTTGTGGAGGTCAGCAGGTGTCCATCCTGCGTCAGACTCTTTCCAACTTTAGACCCCCATGCCCCCTGCCTACGTTGCCTGGGCCCCGACCACCGCTGGCGAGCTTGCACCGCAATCAACACCCTTTCCACGAGATCTCTGAAGAACAGACTAGCCAGGAGGGAGCTCTTCCGGAGATCGCCTCCAGAGGACCTGAAGGACTTCGTCAATCATCGACCCAGGCCCAAGTTAGAGCGACTCTTTTCCAGCACACCACGCAAGGGAGACTCCTTCCAGGGACTCGCCCGCAGGGGAGGGACCGCTCAGGTTCTCATACCAGCACAAGTACCGAAGCTAAGTCAGATACCAGCCAACAGGTCAGCAGATCGTCCAGGTAACGGTACTGAGGGACCAGAAAATTCTTATTTTGGGAACCTGTCGGGTTCTAGTACCAGCACACGTACTGAGGCTAGTCCAGCTAGCAGCCTCACGGCAGAGGGGTCTCCGGAACCTTACGTTATCTATGCTACGGGACCGCAAGGTTCTTTTACTGGGGTTACTCCTGAGGGGCGTCTTTACGCGTCACTACTGGCAGCTCTGCCGAGGGCAATACGCCTACCAGGTCACTGCCTGAGGTGTGGGTTGGGCCTTTCGTTCCAGCACCAAGCGTCTTGGGCGGGGCTGGGTTCAGAGAGCCTGGCACCATGACTTCGGCACATGGCTCGACAAAATGGCTGCCACGCCAGACAAGATGACCGCTTGTCCGATACTCCCTCTTGTGGAGCGGGTGGAGCAAGAGTCACAAGGGGAGACTGGCATCAACCAGGTATATGGCCTACAGTCTATCCATCAACGGTGCAGGGCAGGTTTCCCCTGCACCCCAGGTTGGGTGAGCCCTCGCCCTAGATGCTCTGGGCCACTCCGCTGATATCACTTGCCACATCTACAGCCTCAGGTCAGGTTCTTCGAAAGGTTCGTGGGGCTGATGCAAACTCCCCGGGGGGTGTGGGTTGGGCACCTTCCGGGGTACCATCAGGGACCTGCTCCCTCAGCCTGCACCCGTAGTCATTCCTCTGATGGCGCTGGTGCCAGGGGTCACAGCGCAGATGCTGCTGCCCCAGCCGGCTCTTCAGATTCTGGCTTCCCTGCCTCCCACAGTACAGGCGGCTCCACACCAGCCTCTGCAGCAGCTGCCGGCTCCTGTCTACATTCCACAGCCCACGGAGCACAGCACTTCTCGCCAACTACGGACCTCCCGAGCCCGGTGGACATGGACAAAGAGTACTTCCTGGCATGCGATCTTCAGCCGGGACCTTCCACGAACGCCTCACAGGTTTGCCAGAGTGTTTGGGCCTTCCTCGTCCCTAAGTAGAGCAGCCCCAGAATGGGGTTTTAGCAGAAGCTCTCACCCTAAGGCCCCCTAGCAGAAACGGGGATCCCGATTGCAGAGGAGGTAGTTGTCCCGGCCAACAAGGGGGTGGCTCATGCCACACTCGGCGCAGCCTGTTGGTTGGTGCCTCGACACAAGATAAAGGTACATGTAGGGGAACACACTCTTGCTTTTAAGCACTCTACAGAGCCAGCGCGCTTGCAGGCGAGACTAAGAGAATCCATGCTGGCAGCGCAGGACATTATGGAGTCCTCCGGGGTTGACATAGATGAATCTGCCCGGGCCATCCATATTGCCTGGACTTGAGAAAGGTGGCCTGGGCGATGCATTTCAGATTCAGTGGAACGGCAGGACAGCATACGCCTCCCCGCCCACGCTGCTGATACACAGGGTAATCTGCAAGATCAAGGAGTCTCGCCAAACTCATCGTCTTTCTGATAGCTCCATGGTGCCCAGCCAGGCCGTGGTTCTCTGAGCTGCTCAGCCTCTTGGAGAGACCTCTCATTCGCCTTCCGACAGGCCCAGCACATAATCTGGTGCAGCAGGGGAGCAGGGTCAATTACCCCGTGCCGCAGAAACTAGCCCTCACAGCTCGTTTCCTGAACAGGACGCTTTAGGACACCTTAGCCTGTGTCAGGCTAATCTAGAGATCATACAGTGCGCTAGGAGCAACGCTACCAGGGCCCAGTATAAGAACAAGTGGACCGGGCCCTGCCACTTGGCAGACTCTAAGGATATCCACCCCCTTAAATGTACATTGGATAACGTGTTCTCCTTCTCGGCGCACCTCGCCCCCTAAGGCGTGCAGGTAGACACTTGCCGCACCTACATGGCATCCATTGGGGCCTACAGAAACTCAGGGGGGTCATTCCCCTCTTCCAACCCGATTGTCAAGAAGCATCTAACAGGACTAACCAGACCCTACCCGCCCATCAAGAGGCCACACCCTGGGTGGGACCTTATTATAGTGTTGGGTGCCCGGGCGCACAAACCATCCGAGTGATGGGGTCCGCGGACGTCAGGCTGGTCACATTTAAGACTGCCTTGCTAGTCGGCCTCACCTTGGCTCGCAAGATAAGCGAAATCCAGGCGCTGGTCGCCTCGGAGCCCTATACTACGTTTCACATGGAGAAAGTAGTCCTGCGGTCACATCCAGCATTCCTGCCTAAGGTGCCTTCTGCATTCCATCTGAACAAAGAAATAGGGCTGCCTACATTTTTGCTGAGCCCAAAGACAAGGCACAGAGTTCTGCACTGCCTGGATCTCAGGCGTGCGCTGAAATTCTACTTAAACAGAACCAAGGGCTTCCCACAAGTCGGGCGCACTGTTTGTTACCTTTGACCAGCAAGACTGGAGATCAGGCCTCGATAGCCTGTTGGATGGTCTCGGCCACCAAAGAAGCTTACGAGAGACAGCATAAGCTACTCCCGGCCAACATGCACGCCCTCGTGGTCAGAGCCAAGGCAACGTCCATCGCATTCCAGCGGCAGGTCCCCTGGCAAGTCTTAAGCAGGGTGGCCACATGGGCCACCCCTTGGGCTTTCTGCAAGCACTACTGTTTGGATGCCGGCTCTAAATCAGATGAGGCTTTCGGATAGGTTGTTTTTAGAAACCTATTTGTTTAATGAGGGTCTCCTCTCCACCCTGTGGCTACACTCCGTTGTCATCGCCCATGAAGCATGGAGGAAAGGGGACGGGACGTAAGAGTAATTAGATGTTACTCACCGTAGTGACTAGTGTACTCTTAGTCCATAGTCCCCTTTCCTCCATATGTCCCACCATCCTCCCCCTCTGTCCCCAAATGTATCTGGTGTCATTAGGGAATGTTAATCTATTGTCGACGAGTCTATGGGGACTGGGATGTGGCTCCGGAGGGCGGAGTCAAGGCAGCGCATGCTCCCAGGGCCTCTATATTTAAAGGGGAAGATAAAGGTTGTCTCCCGTCCCTGCGCCCATGCAGTATGGAGGAAAGGGACTAAGGGTACGTTAGTCACTACAGTGAGTAACTTATAATGTTTGGGCCCTGTGGAATCCAGCTTACCTGACATTGCTGCTCAGCATCCCTCCGGCTCAGCACTCCCTCTGGTGCAGTTGCTCAGTTCTTCAGGGGTCTTTCACCGAATCCTCCCATCAGCCCCAACAGCCAGGGCACTGTACCTGCAGGCAAGACAAGAGAACATTATTTGCGCAATCCGTGCTCCGTGCAGCACAGCTATAAAGACACATTACGCGATACCTCGCGCAGCCATAGGCACTCAACAGACTATTGCAAGAAGCATCACATGTGTCACAGCTGGACTGGAACACATCCTGCCAGTGACGGAACTGGACCTGGTGCCTTCCTTGCACACTTGGGTGCACAGCCTTAATGGAGTGGTGAGCCAGTCTCTTTGCCAGCCAGCAGATTCAGGGTGCATAGGAGCGAGGGGAGGTGAGGGGGGACAGCTAATCTTCCCCATTGTCTCACCCATAGGTCCTCACCCCAATTACACCTTGGCCTATCCAGTCTTCACTGGGAAACTTGACAAACCACTCCCTACTGCACCAGACACAGGGTTGTTCTTGCCTTATTGTGGGGACGGAGTGGTCTGGATCATGCATCCAACACTAGAAAGCCACGTACCAGACACCAGAAGGCCGGGCGCGCCAGCAGGGCATCCGGTAGGCGTTACACCTATGGTGTCTTCTCTGAAGTCCCTGACCCTCAACTAACTTTAAAGTGAAATACATACTTGTTTGAACAGTCTTCCTCTGGAAATCTGACTTTCCTGCAACTGAACCCTATCTCACTCTGCCTACAGCTGGCACCTAGACCACTAGGGTCCCTCTACTGCCTCTGAATGAACTGATGCTATAGAATAAGGGAAGGATTGGATAAGAAATGGGTTCTGCCTTGAAAAGAATAACAAGTGTTCAAAAGTTACTTACTTGTAAAAGAAGTTGGTTGGTAACTGTAACTCTGAGAGTGAGCAGTTGCAAAATGTCTTAACGCTGTGTCATCCTAAAACAAGTTAGTTATTGCTTATCTCAATCTGTGTTCCACTGATCTTAAAAAGCAGCTGTAATGTTATGTTGCAACATTTAGTTTTAACTGCCTAGAATAGCTGTGTGCCAATTTTGAAAAGTGTTCCTTTAGGTGAAGCTGACCTGGGGTTGCCTGGACCATACAAAATTAGTGTAAAGAGTTCTTGCTTATTGCAGACTGTGTTACACTGAACTGAAAAGCAACTAATTTTATATTCCCCCAAAAGGGTCTTACTCTCCTAGTATAACTGTGTTATCTCAAAAGTAGTAGAGCTATATAGTGTTCCTTGAACATGTGTTCCACTATTAAGAAAAGTATATTTGCAAGTTGGTTGACTTTGATGTCCTTGTTGAATCTCAATGCATAACTGACAGGGTCTACTACCCTTGAATTGCTGTAAAGTAATCTGAAAGTAACCTAGGGTTTTACTCCCCAGGAATGAGTGCCCTATAATGAATGTGTATACAAAGTTCTGACTTACCTAGAAATACGGTTAGGTGTTCTAAATAAGTTCTGTGTTTGTCTGTGTATTTAAAGCATATTGTGTTTTTTATAATGTGTTTATATGCTTTATGATAGTACTTACCCAGGAATCCCTTGGTCTGCTTGTATATAAAATGCACCCTTTATTTTTACATAT